>NC_090929.1:1536137378-1536767226 GCF_040938575.1 Ambystoma mexicanum | reverse complement strand
AAGCCGTTTCGGTCCCATGTCTGGGGCGGAATCCGGATTGACGTAAACCCAGTAGATTATTGGATTCCAAGTAGTCTTGGATCTGCAGGTAAGCTGGACGGTCTAAGATTTGAAGCCAGAACGAGACAGTGGTTATGGGTCTGAAATTGGTAGGTATGCTTGGGTCTAATGTTGGTTTTTTGAGCAATGGGATCACCCATGCATCCTTGAGGTTGTCAGGGACATTACCTGTTTTAAAAGTGGAATTAATAAAGGCTGTGATGAATGGGGCCAGGTCGTCGGTGGAATCCAGAATGATAGGAGCAGGGCAAGGATCGCCTTGACAATTGGATGGTTTGATTCTTTTTAATTATGTCTTCCACCTCAACAATAGTGAGTGGGGAGAAGGCAAAAGGTTCAGTATTGGGCGAAGCTAGAGCGGTAACCCTTAGAGGTGGACGGTTGTCCAGCTTCAGGCTGTCTTATTTGTCTTTGATTTTGGATTGTAAAGTGCACATTTTATTCAGTAGCGTGGACTGAATGTTGGCACACAATTTACTATCTTTGATGCAGGTGTCGGGGGGTGGCTGGGGATTCAAGTTCCTTTAATATCTTAAAAAGTTTTGTGTTAGAGTCTGCTTGCAAGATACGGTTATTAAGGGACTCCCTTTTAGCAAGGATGATAGCGTCTTTGTATGAGAGGGAGGCAAGGATGATGCCATCCTTATGTTCATCAGAAGTATGACTTTTCAGGCAATTTCAGCGCAGCGTTTAGCTTTGCGGAGCATTCTTTACTGAGGTGTAAACCACAAGTTGAGATGTGCACGCGGTTTAGACTTCCTGAGTTTGATTGGAGCGATTGAGTTTATGGCTGTGAGCATGGTGTGATTGTAGGTGTCTGCTAAGGTTGTGGGGTCAGTGCAGGAGTAGGTAGCCTTATTGAGGGCCGGGAGTAGCAGTGGGAGTAGTTTCTCTTTGGTTATGTCCCTTTTCTTTCTAGTGGGGAGGGCTGGTGCTAACATAGTTGGAGAGCGTGGGGCTGCTTCAAGATTGAAGGTAATGATGTGGTGGTCAGACCATAAACAGGGGGTGTTAGCGAGGACATTAATATTGCAGTTGGTGCTGGCTAACCAATCAAGGGTCCTCCCTTTGATATGGGTGGGCTCTTGGATGTGCATAGTGAACCCGAAGTCAGTTAGAGCATTCTCCAGGTCAGAGGCAATAGAGTCTTTGGGGATCGCCAAGTCCCAGAATAAGGTCACCTAGGATGATGATCTGTGAGTTAGTTTTAGTTTTATCAAGTAGTAAGGTGGACATTTTGCCAACAAAGGAGGGTACCGGGCCAGGAGGTCTGTATATAAGATGCAGAGTAGCAGTTTGGTTAGGCGATAGTGTTAGTTTGACTGAGAGTAGTTCGGCTGACTCTAGTTTGGAGTTGGTAGCCACTCTTAGAGCAAGAGAGTTTTTATGAAGGAAGGCAACTCCGCCCCCTCTAGCATGGGCCATGTTGCGATCACATCGAGTGATACCGTAGTCTGGCGGTAGTGCTAAGGACAGAGATGGTCCAGATGCAGCATGTAGTCATGTTTCGGATATTGCAATAAAGTCAAGTTCTTGGGACGTGATGAGGTCTGCGATGTCTATTGTGTGGGCTGGAAGAGATCTGGCATTGATGAGGTGCCTTTGATCTGTTGGGGTTTGGTTGCTGGAGTAGTAGTTTTAAGATTACTGATGGGAGAAGGTGTACAAGGTGGTTTAGGAGTAGTATGCTTGGGATTAGTGTTGCAGATGTGTATTTGACGGAATCTTGAACCTAGTCTCCTATTTCAGAGCAAGAGGGGGCACGGTTGATTCGGTGTGGGTTTCCGTGAAAAGTGTTCCAGCCATCGCGCAGGGTCATTAAGGTACTTGTTGGTATATTTGTTGCTGTGGTTGTGTTCAATGCTGGTAGTCGCAGGGCAACCAATTGTAGGGTCAGGTCTGGAGAGTAGCTGGTGGTAGGGGATGGGTGTGGAAGCCCTGTCAGAAGGCTGAAGGATCAGTGGGGGGAGGTTTAGTGAGAGTGCACGTGGGAGGTGTAGGACCACAAGAGATAACTGGATAAAGATGGCTAGCGGCAAGGCCATGTAATAATATAGGCAATGGATGGACCTGATGAGCATGGTGGTGTTGTTAACGCAACCGGAATTTGAGGGAGAGTGTGCAGGAGGCAGCAGGTGGAAGGGTGCTCCTATGAGACAAATCAGGCTAGTTAGGGAGCACACTAGCACACTAGCTCTGTGAGTTAATTAATTAGAATATGGGCAAGTTTTGGCTAAGTTAGCATAGCATGACACAACTCAGCAACATTGATTAAGAGAAGGAAGTTGGTACAAGCGATAACTGTAGCATGACACATATAGAAAAACGGTATTGTCAGAATAAACAGCATGTATAGTAGGTCAGAATCGCTGCATGAGGTGTCACTTGACTAAGAGAACATGACAGTGAGCATATGGTGGTACATACAAACAAGCCACCTGCTGAAATAAGAAGGCAAGATGCTGGTATAACATTGAGAGGGTGAGCCAGAAGTAGCTTACCCAATGGTGCCATAAGATGCAGCCTGTTTTTGGTTTCAGAAATGTCAGGAGCGCAATGTAGAGAGTCCCGTGCCCTAGCCTCTGCAGTCTCTGGACAGGCTTGGGACAGGCAGGATACAAGCCTTAGTGTTGGTGTGCCTGGCATACATTTTCAGTGTGTCCCCTTATTCCATCTTGCCTGAAGTGTGCTGCGCAGGATGGTGCAGCCATCTTTTTGGTGCTGCAGAAACTCAGTTTTGAGGTCCTGGTGTGCACAGGAGCCAGCACAGCCATTTTGCTGTTTCTTGCAGACATGCAGCTGGTGTTGTAGGTAAATGGTGCTGAGTGGGTCAATATATCCCACACACACCCCGACTCTTCTGAGATTTCAAGTCGAGGGAGAATCGTGCAAGTGGGTTTCTTCATGGGTCAAAGCAAGATCAGTCAAGTATGAGTCCTTCTTCCATCAGAGAGCGGTGCATCATGCTCCTCTCACTGCCTCTGGTTGGAATGTGTAACTACAAGCAACTTTTTCTTGGCTCTTCCTTTCTGGTGTTGAGCGACAACCCCAGATTTCCTTGGGTTTCTTCTTTCCAGGTCCTCCTTGGTAGTGACGGTGCAACCAGTACCAATCTATGAAAGAGAACACAAACCGGTTACTACCATTTCCCACTAACTTCCTCCAATCAAGTTGACAACAGAGGGATACGCAGGAATTTCATGATAACAATTGATAATGAAGAAAAATACTCCCTGTTACATAATTATCGCTAAAACTCTACCTGTTCCCATCTGGTTCTTCTTTTTCCTATTCTCATGTTTCAGATGTCTCCTCTATTTGATTCTCTCTTGGCTCCTCAATTTGTGGCAAAGTGTGCCTAGGGTGACAACTCTGTAGCTGATTAATATGGACCTATTTCTCTTCTGCTAATTCACCTTTGGGGATGCGGATTCCGTAGGCGACAGGTGAGATTTTGTCTACAATTTCAAAAGATCCTCGCCAGCTAGGCATAAATATGCGCTCTTTGGTCTGGTTCCTTTGGAAATTGTACAAGTAGATACTGTCTCCTTCTTGGTATACATTTTTGTTGGTTTTTAGATCATACTGAGTCTTCATGCCCTCTGCAGATCTTTCTAGATTCCGCTGAGCATACGCAAAAGCATGTTGAAGGTGTTTTCTTAGATTCTCAACATACTCATGAGTTGTGGAGGCGTTGATCAGTGTCTGCTCTTGTGTTCTATAGAGCAGATGCTGCGATAGTACCATCCTTCATCCAGTCAGCAGCTCAGATGGAAACATCTTTGTTGCAGAAGAAGGTGTAGATCTGATGGCCATCAGGACAAGCCATAATCGGATGTCCCAGCTTGGCCCATAATCTGCCATAAACGTTGTTTAGCATGCTCACAATGCTTTCATTGTAGCTCTCAACTTCACCACTAGAGGTCTTCCGGTATGCAATGTGAAGTTTCCTTTTTACCCCATGTATCGCCCACATCTTTGTCCTCACTTCGCTGGTCAAGTGACTACCTCTGTCTGACTCAATCCTTTGGGGTAGGCCAAAATGCAAGAAGATTTGATTGATCATCAGGGAAGCTGCTGTTTCTGCCTTGCAATTTGGGGGCCGGGAAACATTCCACCCATTTGGTAAACAAGCATGTTACGGTTGACATGTACTCATTCCCCTTAGAGGAGCAAATAGCGGGCCCAATGAAATCTACTTGTAAATCTGACCAAAGCAGTGTCATCCCCCTCTTTTGGAGGGGAGCTCGGTGTATGGGTCATGTTGGCTGAAATTGTGCACACACAAGACACCCCTTCAAGTGTTGGTCAAGGTCCTGCCCCATGTGTGGCCAGTATGCAACCTCTCTCAAGATTTCTATAGTAGTGTGGAACCCCTGATGACCGGCCGTGGCCGCATCATGGGTGTGACTTAGCATCAGGCTTCGGAATGAGGTATGGACCACCCACTGGTCACAGCCGATATGGATCTCCTTACCAACAAACTGCCTTGGATTTGGAATATTTCTGGACATTTCATTAACACTCTGATGTCCTCTTTCCCAATATAATCGGTATCCGTCAGGGGAAAGTTCTCAGGGTCCTCAATGCGTTGATAAAATTTACCAATAATGGGATCCCCTTTTTGTGCCGTGATTAAGTCAGCATCTGGAGTCTCCTTACTCCATTGGGCAGTTGAGAGTTCATTATGAGCATTTGTCTGGGACCTAGTGATTGCAGTGACCTGGATTTCCCCCAACAGGGACTCAATCTCAAGGGGATCCCCCTGGATGGCTCTGGTTTTGACCAGCTGATCAGCTAGGTCATTTCCAGTTTTGTCTGCTCCCTCTATTCTGGAATGACCCTTGATCTTTTTCCAATAGATAATCATCCCACTATAGGTTACTAGATCATCAATATTTTGGATGAGCTTTTCTTGTTTAAGTAGTTTATTATTAGCACATAGCATGCCTCTGGTTTTCCAATTAACCAGGTGCTCCACTAACCCGTTCCGGACAAAATCTGAAATCAGTGATTATGACCAGTTTGTGGAGTTGGTGTTGGACGGCAGTGAGGATGGCTTGATGAACCGCCATCAACTCTGCCACCTGACTACTGCGGGGACCGATTTTGTACCCAGCGGAGGGTTGCAGGGCATTATTAACCCAGCATTCCCAACGCCAGCCACCGGTACTTTTTCCCCGTTGTTATCAACATGGTAGGAGCACCCATCCACATAAACTGTGGATATTCCCTCGCACTTGTCTTCTTCATAGACTTTATGTGGGGAATTCATGTATGCCTCCATGTTGTCCTGGGTTTTAAGACTTTCATCCTTGAGACAGTTTTCTCTGGCACAATCATGCAAGTCAGCTCAGGCCTTGCACAAGGGGACTCTTCTTGTTTTGGCCATATCTGACCTCTACAGGAAAGACTTGTATTGACAGAATCCAGGAAGTAATTCTGGAATTACTCACATTTCCGGCCCGGATTCTGTCTCTTTCGAGGTATTGCAAAGTCTGGTGTGGAGTCTCCACTATGATGTGTTCTCCCTGGATAAACGGCGGTAATTCTTGAATGCCCACACCGTTGCCAGGAGTGCCTTCTCACAATCATTGAATTTTTCCACCACAGAGGATAAATTCTTGCTTGCATAGGAGATGACCTTATTGACCTTGTCATGCTTTTGATATAATACTGCTTTCAAACATGTATTCGAGAACCCTGTTTTTGACAGGGTAAGCTAGACAAGCACTTGTGAGAGGCTTTTTTTGAGTTTCTTTACTGCCTCGGCTTTTTCTGGACCCCGCACCCACTTGAACTCCCCTTCAACAGATGGATCAGGGGTCTTGTGATCTCTACGTAATCCTCAATGAATTAGTCAGTCCATGGAGGCTTCTTAGCTCACGCAGAGTTGTGGGGTCTTTTAGTTTTAGGAGTGCTTCCACTTTCTTCTCCTGGGTCCTCAGGAGTTATCTCATGCCCCAAGAAGTTGACACGGGGTCTGAACCACTGTGCCTTTTGGAAGGATAGTTTTGCTCTGGCAACCCTCAACGGTGTCAGAACATAATGGATTTCCTCAATGTGTTCCTCCACAGTTGAGCTTTTTATCAGGACATCATCCACATAGGCCAGGTTACCCCTTTCACCCAAGTCGGGCATGGCCTCATGTAGGAAGATGTTGAATTTGTTGCCAGAGTTGATGTATCCAAAGGGAGTCCGGGTCCAGGTAAACTGCTGCCCCCCAAAGGTAAAGGCCAGCTTGTATTGGTCCTCCCTACTAACAGGCACGGTCCAGAACCCATTGGTCAGGTCAATGGCAGTGTATACCTTTGACCCCTGGATCTGGGCCAACTCCTAGTCAATGTTGGGGAGGGGACATGTGGACCCGTTTATTCAGCTCCCTCAGGTCAGCACCGTTCCTAGTGATAGTTTCAACAGGCAAAATTTTGAATGGCAAAAGTTCTGACACAAAAGTGCTGAAAAAAAAGTATTGATTTTTTTTTTCCCTCAGGGGGTCCCCACCAAACCCCGTTTGTTTTTTAAACTCCTATTTTACAAAACAAAATTAAAATGAACCCTTTAATATATAAAACAAAACAAAAATCAGCACTTTTTTTTCAACACATTTGTGTCGGAACTTTTGACATTCGCAACTATTGTTTCGAAACGTTGACTGGACACCGGTCAGCACAGAGTCTCCACTGGCTCTTCGGTTTTAAAATCCCCAGCACCGGATTATTAAAGGTGCTGAGGACTGGACGATTTGTCCCACGGGACTCAAGGTTTTGATGATTTCCATCAGGAACTCCATTGATGCGAGAGGCAAGCGGTATTGTTTCACAAACACTGGAGTCATTCCAGAGTTCGTGCGAATTGTTGTGATATGGATTTCGGTGCGACCACAGTCATACGAGTCCACCAAAAGAGATCTTGAAAATCTAAGAAAAATTGTTTCAACTTTTGCTTTTGCTCTGGAGTCTCACAGGCATCAGCCAGGTTGACTCGCTCTTCAACCATTTGTCTGAAGCCTGGAAAGACTTCTGGTTTTGCTATCTCTGCAGCCTCCTACATCTGGGTGGAGAGGTCCCTAGTTAGAGTATTGACCTGGACAGAGGGTTTCAGGTAGGCGAGGCTGTCATTGTGGACCTGGAAGATCACCTCATCCTGCCTGATGTCACAGCTCACCTCTTCCTCACCGTAAGGGCAGGAAGAGTACACCAGGAAATTCCCCCCTTGCCGGGTGAAGATCCTGTCTGGTGTTAATTCATTGTCACTATACCTGTCAAAACAGTCATTGGGGATGGGTCCTATCAGTTCATTACCTAGATGCATGGAAAAATGTCGGTCATCAACCGCAATTCCAATATTGGTGCCTGCGCCCAGAGTGATACTCCTAAGGTCGCTGTTATCCATCAATATTGGAATGGTGTTGTGTTCTACATTGACTAATGGTGTTGGGTTTAACCTCAACCCCTGCTGTTGGAGATGGGCATTGAGTTGTGCATATGTGTCAGGATGTTGCAGTTTTTGTCCTATTTTAATGTTTAATTCAAGTGGGAATAGTCGTGTCCATCCTGGGATAGTGACCTCCTCTCCAATTTGAACTTCAACTGCATATGGCAGCAGTTGGCTGACCGAAATGCTGTTTCTGAATCCTCAAAGTCCATGGGATATCTCTCTAGTTGGGACCAGGCTTTGTAATATATCAGATCCGAATTAATGGCAAACCGATTGAGAATGTCATTGCCTAAATAAAATGCAGCAGAGACATCACGCACGACCCAACAATTATGTACTATGCTTTTGTTTCCTATAGATATTTTGAGAATACACGTGCTAGGCAGGAAATGTTTGGAATTGTGAGTTTCCAGGCCCATTTCCCACTTATTGACCAATTTAAATGTGGGAATGGGTGGATCTTTTGGGAGCTGTTGGGACCTGGCTTTGCTGATGAAGCTCTTACTGTTGTTCACGCACACTCGGGAGAGGGCAGATTCCTTCCCCTCATTTAACTGAATAGGGAAGAATAGCTTTTCTCTAATCTTCTAAATATCAGCTAAACATTGAGCTGGTTTCTCATCACTTTTGACTTTGGAATTGTGATTTTCAGATTGTGAATTGGTATAACATTTCAGAGTATTTCGCCGAGGTGCCCCGCACGCCTCCTCCTCGCAGGACGCCGACGTCTCGACGCCGACGAACACCGCTCGGATCGAAGCCTGCCGCCTCATCGACGCCGTTCTACCCTGTTTGCTGTCGGACGTTCGACGCCCCGTGTCTCCCGCTTGAAAGGGAAGGCATTCAAGGAGGGCCGTCGATTCCCCGACGCCGAACGCCGAGTTCCTCGACGCTTCTCGACGCCTCTCGACGATCCGTGATTCCCGCTTGAAATGGGGTCGCTCAAGAAGGATCTGTCGACGCCTCTTCGAAGAACTCGACTCCACCAGGTACATTGGGGGGGTAAAAACATTGTAGGAGAGAATAAGACTATTGAACAATATATGGACTGGGCTTGTGTTATATCTCTTTAATTTGCAGGTTGCCCAGGTGGGGGGATCTCCACACAGAACTGTGTCCAGTAGTAGGGGCCAGTCTTCTGCCTATTGCTTCAACCATCTGTTATCTCTCCTCTCTCTATTGCTGGTTTCCTTCTTATTGATCTGTGTGACATTTTGACAGGATTGTGAATGCACTTTAATGAGGTCTAATATTAGTGGTACCACTTTAGAATTGTAGATATTTACCATTATTGATTTTCCTGAACACAAAGTGCGTTATTGTGATAAGTGTACATAACCTTTGAATATTAATTATATAAAGACTGTGTTTTCAGTAATACAGTGTGTGGACATTCCTTTGTGGGGGCTTGGGGAATACACTGTACTTAAGAACCAGCCTGCATCACCTCCTGAGAAGCTAAGCCTTGATTGCTCGCCCATTGCTACCGTATTAGAGAATCTTGGCTGGGGTCCTCTGTGCCTCCCCTCTACCATATAGAGAGCGGGAGTACAGACCACCCCCTACCGGTCTTTACAAGCTGGTGGCAGCGGTGGGATGCTTATGGTTTTAAGACTCAGTGTATAACCGTGCCACTTACAAAATATCCGCACTTTATTAGATTAAGGTTTGGGTGTGTTCCAAATAACTGCATTACAAGCAATGGAGTCCATTGCGAATGGTAAATTGACTAGGATGAGCTTAGAGGCTCTCCAGAGTGCTTGTGAAGCCAGGGAGTTAGACTTTGTGGATAAGTCTAGGGCTGAGCTGATAGCTGCCCTGGTGGACTACCAGACTGATGGTGAAACTCTCGATGAAGGGGGGGATGCAACCAGTGAGGACTCTGCCCCTGGGGTTGTCGCTGAATCTGTTTCTGGGAATGCCGCCATTCCTGCTGCCTCTGTTCCGAACTCCAGCAATTCCATGGAACTTGAGTTATTAAGGATGAAGTTAGCCTTTGAATATCGCAAGTTGGAAATAGAAGCTGAGCTTAAGAAAGAGGAGCTGGCACAGCAAGTGGAACTCAAGAATAGGGATCTTGCGCTCAAAGAAAAGGACACTGAATGTCAGAGAATCCAGTTAGAGAAAGCTCGAGTGGAGACTTCAGCTAAACCAATTGAAAGTGGCAGGTCCCCAGCCACCAAGTTTATGAAAGATTTGGTTGGTGTGTTTTTGGAGGGTTCAGATATCCTCCAATGGATTGAAGCGTTTGAAATGGCTTGTGCAATTCATGATGTGGATAAAAGAGATTGGGCTAAGTGTTTGTTAAGCAGAGTGCCTCAAACTGGATATGACTGTATTCTGAAGCTGAGTGTGGAAGAAAGGGGTAGGTATGAGTGTATGAAGTCTGCTTTAATTGCCAAGTTTGGCAAGACACCTACCCAATACCTTAAAAGGTTCAGGGATTTTAAGAAACGAGAGAACATGTCTTGGGTTGACTGGGTGAGTGCTGCGCACATGAACATGATGGGGTGGATTGACGGGTACAAGGTGAAAACTTTTGCTGAATTATCCCACCTGTTGTTTTTTGAGCATTTTTCTGAAGCCTGTTCACCATAGCTGCGTCAGTATGTTGCTGACCAGAACATTTTGGACCCCTTTAAGCTGGCTAGGTTGGCTGACAAGTGGGTCTCCCACCGGGTGTCCCTTAAGGACTCCAGTGGGAAGGACAAGGACAAAGAAAAGGGGACCTCTCAGAAAGCTGAGGAGTCCCAAAAGCAATCGCAGTTGGGTAAACCAAAACCTTCCTCTCCTAAGACCCAAAAATCTAGTGGGGATAAGTCATCTGTGGGTGGGAATAAGAGTAGTGGTCCACCTGCTGCAAAGCAGGCTCCCAGTGGTTCCAGTACCGTACCTCGCACTCCTAGCACTTGATGGGATTGTGGGGCTCTGGACCACAGAAGGGGTGACTCCAAGTGTAAAGGTAAGGCACTTGGAGTACAGGCTGTCAGCCTGAGCTACCCTTACCCCATGTCTGAAGTGGAGGCCACTGTCCTCCCCTCCTCTACAGGAATCACTTTTGGTGCTCCTGTAGAGATTTCCTTAGTGTCCCTTGGGGCCTGGGACCAGTACGCAGAAGTACTGGCGACTATCCCGCAGAACACCCGTAGGTTTTTGAGAAGTGTCCTCTTGAATGGCCAGCCTTCTACTGGCTTGAGAGACACTGGGGCAAGCATGACAGTGGTGGACAGGACCCTGCTCAGGCCAGAGGACTATGTCAGTGCTCCTCTGAGAACCACCAGGTTAGCTGGTGGGCCTCCCAAATTATCGCCTGTAGCCTTAGTCACACTCATGATTGGAGACAAGACAGCAAAGCTTCCTGTCCTGGTTCAGGACAATGTCCCTGCTAACATTCTGTTAGGAAATGATCTAGTAGAGTTGGGGTTGATCTCGGATGGTCTTCCCATGACTGCGGCTGCGGTCACTAGGTCACAGGTGACACCGGGTCTGGCTGTGAGTCAGGTACCCGAGCCAAAGGCGAGGCCTAAGGCAAGACGAAGGAAAACCAAGAAGGCCACCTCTGTGGGGGGAACACCTTCTCTTCCTGCTGTTCCGACAGCACCCATTGGGATCCATGCTCCGGACGGGCTGGGTCCAGTGGAAAACCCAAACTCAACTCCTGTGGGAGAAGAGACAGAAGACTCTCCTGTGGGGGAGGTTCTCAACCCGGAGGATCATCCCGACCTTCAATGCTTGTTAGCTGAAGGGGGACCCTCCCGGGCAGACTTCTGTAAAGGACAGAGAGAGTGCCACTCTCTCGAGGGTCTGAGGAAACAGGCCCTGTCCCAGGCACAAGGTGAAGTGCCTAGGACATTCAAGATTTATTGGGAGGGTGAGCTCCTTATTAGTGAGCCCACTAAGCCTGAACCTGGTGCCCTCAAGAGGCTGGTGGTACCCCAGGTTTACAGGCCCTTCCTGTTGCAGTTGGCGCATGAGGTGCCCTTGGCTGGTCATCTTGGTACCAAGAAGACTAAGCAGAGGCTCTCTGCCCACTTCTACTGGCCCCGGATGGGAGTAGAAGTGGAGTCCCAATGCAGGACCTGCCCAACTTGTCAGTTGTCTGGCAAGACTGGAGGCAGGGTCATTGCCCCACTGCAGCCATTGCCAGTGGTTGGCACACCGTTCGAGAGGGTGGGCATCGACATTGTCGGTCCCCTGGACCCTCCCACTTCCAGTGGACATCGGTTCATCCTGGTCTTGGTTGATCATGCCACCAGGTACCCTGAGGCTATACCCCTTCGGACTATTACTGCCAAGGTGGTTGCCAGGGCTCTCCTGGGCATTTTTACCCATGTTGGATTCCCCAAGGAGGTTGTCTGTGACAGAGGATCCAACTTCATGTCCAGTTACATGAAGACCATGTGGAAAGAGTGCGGGGTAACCTACAAGTTCTCCACCTCTTACCACCCCCAGACCAATGGTCTGGTTGAGAGATTTAACAAAACTCTCAAGGGCATGCTAGGTGCTTTGGAAGAGCCCCTAAGGAGGAAATGGGATCTCCTCCTGCCATGCCTGCTGTTTGCTTACAGAGAGGTACCTCAAGAGGGTGTTGGTTTCAGCCCCTTTGAGTTACTCTTTGGACATCCCGTGAGGGGGCCCCTCGCCTTGATCCGAGAAGGCTGGGAAGCCACCCCTCCAGGTCCCGCCAAGCAAGTGGGGGACTATGTGTTAGGCCTCAGGCGGAGGATGACACAAATGATGGGTCAGGCAACAGCAAATCTCAAGGCCAGCCAGGAATTGAATAAGTACTGGCATGACCTTAAAGCTTCGCAAGTGGATTGGACTCCGGGACAGGAAATCCTTGTGATGGAGCCTACAAAGCCTAGAGCTTTGGCCGACAAATGGACTGGACCCTTCAGGATAATCTCCAAGATGGGCGAAGTCAATTATCTGGTTGACATGGGTGCCTCTGGGGTAGCCCCTCAGGTATTCCATGTCAACAGGCTCAAGCCTTTCCACAGGCGAGCAGAGGTCTCATGTCTCTTGCTAGCTTCAGGGCAAGAAGAGGATGAGAGTGAGCCCCTTCCTGATTTGCTGCATAGCAACCCTCAGGATGGCTCAGTGGAGGGAGTACGTCTCTCTCCAGATTTGACAACAGAGCAGCAGAGGGCCTGCAGGGCTTTGCTCCAGCAGTATGCCTCTCTGTTTTCACTGACACCGGGCCTTACACCGTGGTGTAAGCACGAAATTGACACTGGTGACAGTGTGCCTGTCAAAAGCAGGTGCTACCGTATGTCAGATACCGTCAAGAACCACATCCAGGCTGAGGTCGCCAAGATGTTGGATCTGGGTGTTATTGAACCCTCAACCAGTCCCTGGTCCAGTCCAGTGGTCCTTGTCCCTAAGGCAAGTTCCCAGGCGGGTACCAAGGATTGGAGGTTCTGTGTGGACTACCGAGGAGTCAATGCCGTCACCAAAACTGACGCGCACCCATTGCCCAGGGCTGATGAGCTCGTGGACACCATAGGTGCTGCCAAATTTGTGAGCACCTTTGACCTCACCTCAGGCTATTGGCAAATAGCTCTGACGGACCATGCCAAGGAAAAGACGGCATTCTCCACCCCTGAGGGACTCTACCAGTTTAGGGTCATGCCTTTTGGTTTGAAGAATGCCCCTGCCACCTTCCAGAGATTGGTCAACCATGCGCTCAGTGGGCTGGAAGCCTTTTGTGTGGCTTACTTAGACGACATTGCCGTCTACAGTTCCACCTGGGAAGAGCATTTGACACATCTGGATAAGGTGTTGCAGGCCTTGAAAAGGGCTAACCTCACTATCAAGGCCACCAAGTGCCAGATAGCTCAGGGGAAAGTTACCTATCTTGGTCATGAGGTAGGAGGGGGTCAAATCCAGCCTCTCTCCAGTAAGGTACAGGACGTACAGAACTGGGAGACTCCCACTACTCAAACCCAGGTGAGAGCCTTTTTGGGCCTCACTGGGTACTATCGCAATTTCATGGCAGACTATGGAACCATAGCTGCACCCCTGACAGCTCTAACTTCGCCCAAACAGCCTAGGAAGGTTAATTGGACCGAAGACTGTCAGAGGGCCTTCAATGGCTTGAAAGAAAGTCTGTGTAGGGCACCTGTGTTGTGTGCGCCCGACTACAGCCGACCCTTTATCGTCCAGACGGATGCCTGCGACACCGGAATTGGAGCTGTCTTGTCCCAGTTAGATGACAAAGGGAGAGAACATCCTATCATATTCATCAGTAGACAACTCAAGGGTAGAGAACTTAGGTGGGCTACTGTTGAAAAGGAATGTTTTAGTATAGTTTGGAGCCTTAGGCGTTTTAGGCCCTACCTTACGTGGTCCACCTTCAAGGTCCAAACAGATCATAAGCCCCTGAAGTGGCTTATGCAGATGAAGGGTGAGAATCCGAAATTGCTCAGGTGGTCGATTAGCCTACAAGGGCTAGACTTCACCATAGAGCACAGACCAGGGAAGAGTCACGATAATGCAGATGGCCTTTCCAGAAGGTATGTTGACCGTCTGGATGAGGGTGTCTATCCCGTGGGAGATTAGGCACCCTCCATCTCAGTCTGGGGGGGGCGACTGTGATGCTGGAAATGCATCTGAGGGACAGGGCCTCTGAATCCTTGTCCTTTTTCTGTTTTTACCGTGTGTTCTGTCATGTTTTCTGCCCAGGAGTCCATGAGGGACTCCTGGCAGTGCAGCTCTCTCTTTTGGTTTGGTGAACAGACCCATGGGATACCCTTATGGCACCCATGGGTAGGGGTACAACCCTGTGCCCCTAGTGTATGTTTTTGGGCACCTGTGGGTGGCCCACAGAGCAGGGTATGGGCTGGTGGCAGCTCCATGCTGAATCTGCCAGGTGCTCTGAGTGTCCTCCATTTTGGGACACCCAGGCCCTGCCATTGGAATCAGTTGATTCCTGATGGGAAACAAGATGGCCCCTGAGGCCTCTTGCTTTCTATTGCCTCTTACCTTGTTTTCGCAAAGTCCTGGGAAGCCCTGACTCTGTCCCTTCCCCCTGACTGGCTGTTGGGTGGAAGGTCCATATATGGTGTTGTTGTGAAGGCCCAGCTAGACTGACTGGAGCCTTCCCATTGACTGTATGTTGTGGGTACCTCCTGTGGGTGGGCCCTGGGTGAATGGAGTGGGTGACCAATATACACTCCTTGTTGTGGTTGTCTGGTTTCTGGCATGTGAGACAAAGACTGAGACAGCCCTGCCCGAAACTGGCCTGAATGCAGTGTGTAGTGTTGAATGGCTGGGTACTTGTTCCAATCCACATTCCTTGTTGTGAGTGTCTGAAAGGGAGGAGTGTGGCCTGAATGCACTGTGTGCCTGATTGGCTGACTGATTGCATGAATGCCCTTCTGTGTGATTGGCTGCTGTGTGTGTGCCAGCAGTGTGGATGAGAGACAGAATAGTATATCTGGGGACCTCTCACCACTGAAAATTGTTCAGAAGCGTTCAGAAGCTGAGTCTCCACTCACGAGTAACTGGAACTGCTGACCCTCGACGCCCAGCTGGAAGAAGAAGACTTGCTGCTGCATTTGCTTCGACCGATCCGAAGGCTGCCGTGTTCGTCGAGGACTGACCCGAGAGAGGACCTGGCTAGGCGCCCTCTTCCCGTGCTCCGAGGGACCATCGAGCACCGCTGAATCTTCGCCGAAGCTCCCTGGACGCCAGACCATCGAAAGGCTGCCGACCGGAGAAGGGGACTGCCGAGGAGAACGAAGTAAAGCACCCGGACCTCGACGCTGTCGAAGTCCATTGCCGTCGACCAGGGTTCGCAGGTCTGTGTAACCGCTGGAGGCCCGTCGAAGTTGTGTTCCCCAACCGTGGGAACCACTTGACGCCGTGCCGCCGACGACCGGAGCCGTCCGCTCCTTGCCTTAGAACATTTGGATCGAAGGACTCCCTCGCCCGCATCGTCGACCGCTTTTGTCCTGCCGGAGAAAGTCGAGGACGACCAACGCGCCGAGGAGAATCCGCCGGTGGGTTTCCCGTCACCTCACGACCCCAAAGACTCGAGCGACTCGACGCCCTTGTTGGGCCACCGTCATTCACAATCTTTGCGGTCCAGAACTAGTGTCGCCGAGGTGCCCCGCACGCCTCTTCCTCGCAGGACGCCGACGTCTCGACGCCGACGAGCACCGCTCAGATCGAAGCCTGCCGCCTCATCGACGCAGTTCTACCCTGTTTGCTGTCGGACGTTCGACGCCCCGTGTCTCCCGCTTGAAAGGGAAGGCATTCAAGGAGGGCCGTCGATTCCCCGACGCCGAATGCCGAGTTCCTCGACGCTTCTCGACGCCTCTCGACGATCCGTGATTCCCGATTGAAAGGGGGTCGCTCAAGAAGGATCTGTCGACGCCTCTTCGAAGAACTCGACTCCACCAGGTACATTGGGGGAGTAAAAACATTGTAGGAGAGAATAAGACTATTGAACAATATATGGACTGGGCTTGTGTTATATCTCTTTAATTTGCAGGTTGCCCAGGTGGGGGGATCTCCACACAGAACTGTGTCCAGTAGTAGGGGCCAGTCTTCTGCCTATTGCTTCAACCATCTGTTATCTCTCCTCTCTCTATTGCTGGTTTCCTTCTTATTGATCTGTGTGACATTTTGACAGGATTGTGAATGCACTTTAATGAGGTCTAATATTAGTGGTACCACTTTAGAATTGTAGATATTTACCATTATTGATTTTCCTGAACACAAAGTGCGTTATTGTGATAAGTGTACATAACCTTTGAATATTAATTATATAAAGACTGTGTTTTCAGTAATACAGTGTGTGGACATTCCTTTGTGGGGGCTTGGGGAATACACTGTACTTAAGAACCAGCCTGCATCACCTCCTGAGAAGCTAGGCCTTGATTGCTCGCCCATTGCTACCGTATTAGAGAATCTTGGCTGGGGTCCTCTGTGCCTCCCCTCTACCATATAGAGAGCGGGAGTACAGACCACCCCCTACCGGTCTTTACAGTTGTGTTCTACATTGACTAATGGTGTTGGGTTTAACCTCAACCCCTGCTGTTGGAGATGGGCATTGAGTTGTGCATATGTGTCAGGATGTTGCAGTTTTTGTCCTATTTTAATGTTTAATTCAAGTGGGAATAGTCGTGTCCATCCTGGGATAGTGACCTCCTCTCCTATTTGAACTTCAACTGCATATGGCAGCAGTTGGCTGATCGAAATGCTGTTTCTGAATCCTCAAAGTCCATGGGATATCTCTCTAGTTGGGACCAGGCTTTGTAATATATCAGATCCAAATTAATGGCAAACCGATTGAGAATGTCATTGCCTAAATAAAATGCAGCAGAGAAATCACGCACGACCCAACAATTATGTACTATGCTTTTGTTTCCTATAGATATTTTGAGAATACACCT
The DNA here is from genome assembly GCF_040938575.1 of Ambystoma mexicanum. NCBI lineage: Eukaryota > Metazoa > Chordata > Amphibia > Caudata > Ambystomatidae > Ambystoma > Ambystoma mexicanum. The sequence continues at coordinate 1,536,750,325 of NC_090929.1, read as the reverse complement.
GCTAGGCAGGAAATGTTTGGGATTGGGAGTTTCCAGGCCCATTTCCCACTTATTGACCAATTTAAATGTGGGAATGGGTGGATCTTTTAGGAGCTGTTGGGACATGGCTTTGCTGATGAAGCTCTTACCGTTGTTCACGCACACTCGGGAGAGGGCAGATTCCTTCCCCTCATTTAACTGAATAGGGATGAATAGCTTTTCTCTAATCTTCTAAATATCAGCTAAACATTGAGCTGGTTTCTCATCACTTTTGACTTTGGAATTGTGATTTTCAGATTGTGAATTGGTATAACATTTCAGAGTATTTCCTTCCAGTGTGGAATGCCACTTGAGACTGGAAGGAAGGTGGATTTTCAGGAATGGAGAGGAGTTCCCATCACCAATTTGTTGTCCCACAGCAATTATTGTAACATCGGGTATTTCATTATTTTGAAGATGTAACTTAATTTGATCTGGTTTTTGTTCAACCATGTGGCATGCACCATTTAATCTAACATGGTTGACACTCTGTTTCAATTTTTTTATTGGCCTATTAGTCTGAGTCCAGAGGACCTTGTTCACACAGTCTATTAGGGAGGACAACCTGCGCAGGATGTCATTCCCCAGTAGACAGGGTGTGCCCTCTAAAGTCACGACTATGACAGGGTGTTTCACCTTATGTTGCCCTATTTTAATTTCCAGCTTTGTAGTCCCCTAGACAGGAATTAAATTCCTGTCGAAGTTCTGGAGTTGTCCAGGAAGAGGGGTGGTTACAAACTCCCTGCTATCCATGCGCACCCTCCTAGTAGTCTGTGCGAAGGCGCGTTTGAGCTCCTGCACAAACTCTTGTGGGGCCTGATCTTTCCCGCACTGCAGATTGTAGGCTGCTTTGCAAGCCATCTGGGGGGTTTCTGTGGGCAGAAAAGTGTTTCAAGATGGCCTCCCTGTAGGTGGACCATCTTGAATGGTTCTGGTCTTCCAGTCCTGCAAAGAAACTGGAGTACTCAGTGGAGAAAGTCCCTTTTACATACTCTATGCAGTTCTGATTATCTTTCATATGAAAAGTGTCCATCATCTGCTCATAGAGTTCTAAGTGTTCCCATACAGAATATTTTGCAATTTATGGTATGGGGTTATGACACTCCTAAGGGCCTTCATCTGCCTAATGGGGTCTTTTGTCATAACTCTCATAACTCTCTTGAGTTTGTTTGCTTTGTTTGGCTTAGTCACCTAAGTCCACTCACTCTCAGACTCAGAGGTGCTACTACTTGAGGTCCCCTCATGATTATCTAGGCTATCCTGATTTCTGTGAGCCTGAGAGGGGCTCACAGAAAGGTGGGGCCTAGTTTCTCCACCCCTATGGGGCACAGGAGAGTAGTCTTCTGACTCCTCCCTACTACGAGGGTTGGCAGAGTATTCCCCCCACTGCCCTAATTGGGTACAGGTCTTCAGGAGGCTCTTTTTGGGCCTAATTTCATTGGATTTTTCACCAATTGGACCAACGAGTCCCTTGGAAAGTAATGTTTCTGTGGATCTAATTCCCTGACCCTCCCGTCATAGGAGACTTCCTTGTCAGAGACATATAGCCTTAACATTTGGGTATCTATACAGGGACGTCCGTCCATCACATTCTGCGGGGCACTGACCTGTCAGTTCCATCATGCTTGTTATATTGAATTCTGATGGCCTCATGGTTTCTGGCTCATGAGAACTGGTATACATGAAGTTGGCAGTGTTCACAGCATTAAATGGGTTTGAGTCCCTTAGTACAGATGTCCTTATACTATGATCAGGGGTTGCCCTGTCCCTCTCTACCTGTTCAGAGCCCCTCCAGTTAGGACTAAATCTAGCATCCTCTTTCTCCCACCTTGCTAGTTGCTCCGTCTCAGCCTCCACTTATTGATAATAAGCAAAGATCTTAGCCTTTCGCTCAGCTATCAAGGCTTTACTGGCCTCTACGACCCGCTCTTGCGCTGCCACTTGTTTGTGGAGCTCATCATTCTTTTCACAGAGCGCCTCATTGTCTTTCTGGGCTTCCTGCATGGTTTGGGAATAATGAGACAATTTCTGTTTCAGGAGAATCACATACTGGGTTTTTGCATCTTTGGCCTGGGTGTTATCTTCCAGACCACCTTCTACCCATCTGGCGTGCTGCAGTAGATTTCCATACTCTGTTATGAGGTCATTGAGTTTCTGGGGGACTGACTCATGTCCCTATAACTCTGTTTATAATTTGCCTATTCATGGCAGAGGGCGTCCCTCTCCTGACTTAGGGTGCCTCTCTATTCAGCCAGGTCATCCCTTTGTTGCTTGGCAATATTTAATTTTTGGTGCTCCTGATCAAATTCTGCTTGAGAGTGGAGGTCTCTATTTGTATTTATTTATTTGTAACATGCACCGCCAGGCCCGGGGGCAACAGGGCGCAAATTTGAGAGTATTTACATACAGAGTTAAACACAGTTACATACAAGTATTTACAATGGGAGTTAACGATGAGGAGAAAAGCAGTCATATGTCTATATGAGCACAGAACATTTACATACATTTTGTATTTAAATGCAAAGTTAAACATGGTTACATACAAGTATTTACAATGGAAGTTAAAGATGAGGAGAATGGCAGTCATATGTCAGTATGAGCACAGAACATAAGGATCAGAGCATGACATAGAGGAATGGAACGATCAACATGGTATTAACACAGGTTCGGCAGGTAGCATATGCCTAAAATAGAGAGGAGTCAGAGGCAAAGACAAGCGACTGCAAAACTGTGACACATAGATCACTAGAAGAGTGCCTCAGTTCTGATCAAGGAGCCATGTTTTGGATTTCAACTTGAAGTTGTTGAATGAGTCCTCAGATCTGATGGTAGCACGGAGAGTTTCCACAGCTTGGAGGCTAGAACAGGGAAGCTTGTGCCACCAGCTTTTTGAAACTTGAACCTTGGAATCGATAGGCTGTGAGTCTGGCCAGTTCTTTGCGGTAGGGAGGAAGTGTGAAGGGAGAGCCGGTTGGAGAGGTAAGGGAAGGCTTTGTTAGTCAGGCATTTGTGGGTAAGGGCAAGTGTTTTCAGTGAGATTCTCTGCTTGACAGGTAGCCAGTGTTTGTTAGTTCTAAACTCAGATATGTGATGGTTTCTGGGAATGTTTAACGCTGCCCTGATGGCATTGTTCTGGGTGATTTGTAGTTTATTCAGGTTCCCTTGGCTGTTCCCTAGGTAGAGAGCACTGCAATAGTCAATTTTAGACATGATGAGGGTTCTAGCTAGGGTGACGCTGTTTGATGTATTCAGAAAGTGTCTACAAGCTGCAATAAGTTTGCAGGTGTAAGCAGAGGCTAATCTAACTGCATTGGTTTGTTGCGTCAGAGGAAAAGTGGCGTCAAGATAGAAACCTAAGGCTTTTGTATCTTTAGAGACCTTGATGATGTTTCCATCTTTGATGAATGATTGGTAAGATGAAGCCAGTTTGTTGAGACGTTGCGAGGAGCCCAAGATGAGGAGCTCCGTCTTGTCGTCGTTGAGGCATAATTTGTGTTGGGCCATCCAGGCTTGGATGACCAGATAGACATTGTTCAAGGCCTTGGCGTCAACTATATAGTCGCCAGAGATGGGAATGAGTATCTAGGTGCCCTCAGCATAGTTAATGTTGGAGACACCCAGATAGTCAAGTACATCAAAGAGCGGTTTAGTAAAAATGTTGTAAAGTGTAGGTGACACGCAAGAACCTTGAGGGACACCACAGTGAATAGGAGCGGGGTCTGCAGCTGCAGAGGGTGAGAAGGCTCTCATGGATCTGATACTTAGAAAGGATTTGATCCACGCAGTGGCTGAGTCCGAGAAGTGGGCAGCAGAATGAAGGTGCTGGCATAGGATTTGGTGATTGACCAGGTCAAAGGCAGCGGAAAGGTCTAGGAGAAGTAGCATGGCTAGTTTTCTGTTATCTTTCAGGACCTCAATTTGGGTTTTCAAGTCTATCAAAGCCGTTTCGGTCCCATGTCTGGGGCGGAATCCGGATTGACGTAAACCCATGAGATTATTGGATTCCAAGTAGTCTTGGATCTGCAGGTAAGCTGGACGGTCTAAGATTTGAAGCCAGAACGGGACAGTGGTTATGGGTCTGAAATTGGTAGGTATGCTTGGGTCTAATGTTGGTTTTTTGAGCAATGGGATCACCCATGCATCCTTGAGGTTGTCAGGGACATTACCTGTTTTAAAAGTGGAATTAATAAAGGCTGTGATGAATGGGGCCAGGTCGTCGGCGGAATCCAGAATGATAGGAGCAGGGCAAGGATCGCCTTGACAATTGGATGGTTTGATTCTTTTTAATTATGTCTTCCACCTCAACAATAGTGAGTGGGGAGAAGGCAAAAGGTTCAGTATTGGGCGAAGCTAGAGCGGTAAACCTTAAAGGTGGACGGTTGTCCAGCTTCAGGATGTCTTATTTGTCTTTGATTTTGGATTGTAAAGTGGAAATTTTATTCAGTAGCGTGGACTGAATGTTGGCACACAATTTACTATCTTTGATGCAGGTGTCAGGGGGGCTGGCTGGGGATTCAAGTTCCTTTAATATCTTAAAAAGTTTTGTGTTAGAGTCTGCTTGCAAGATACGGTTATTAAGGGACTCCCTTTTAGCAAGGATGATAGCGTCGTTGTATGAGAGGGAGGCAAGGATAATGCCATCCTTATGTTCATCAGAAGTATGACTTTTCAGGCAATTTCAGCGCAACGTTTAGCTTTGGGGAGCATTCTTTACTGAGGTGTAAACCACGAGTTGAGATGTGCACGTGGTTTAGACTTCCTGAGTTTGATTGGAGCAATTGAGTTTATGGCTGTGAGCATGGTGTGATTGTAGGTGTCTGCTAAGGTTGTGGGGTCAGTGCAGGAGTAGGTAGCTGTATTGTCGGCCGGGAGTAGCAGTGGGAGTAGTTTCTCTTTGGTTATGTCCCTTTTATTTCTAGTGGGGAGGGCTGGTGCTAACATAGTTGGAGAGCATGGGGCTGCTTCAAGATTGAAGGTGATAATGTGGTGGTCAGACCATAAACAGGGGGTGTTAGCGAGGACATTAATATTGCAGTTGGTGCTGGCTAACCAATCAAGGGTCCTCCCTTTGATATGGGTGGGCTCTTGGATGTGCATAGTGAACCCAAAGTCAGTTAGAGCATTCTCCAGGTCAGAGGCAATAGAGTCTTTGGGGATCGCCAAGTCCCAGAATAAGGTCACCTAGGATGATGATCTGTGAGTTAGTTTTAGTTTTATCAAGTAGTAAGGTGGACATTTTGCCAGCAAAGGAGGGTACCGGGCCAGGAGGTCTGTATATAAAATGCAGAGTAGCAGTTTGGTTAGGCGATAGTGTTAGTTTGACTGAGAGTAGTTCGGCTGACTCTAGTTTGGAGTTGGTAGCCACTCTTAGAGCAAGAGAGTTTTTATGAAGGAAGGCAACTCCGCCCCCTCTAGCATGGGCCATGTTGCGATCACATCGAGTGATACCGTAGTCTGGCGGTAGTGCTAAGGACAGAGATGGTCCAGATGCAGCATGGAGTCATGTTTCGGATATTGCAATAAAGTCAAGTTCTTGGGACGTGATGAGGTCTGCGATGTCTAGTGTGTGGGCTGGAAGAGATCTGGCATTGACGAGGTGCCTTTGATCTGTTGGGGTTTCGTTGCTGGAGTAGTAGTTTTAAGATTACTGATGGGAGAAGGTGTACAAGGTGGTTTAGGAGTAGTATGCTTGGGATTGGTGTTGCAGATGTGTATTTGACGGAATCTTGAACCTAGTCTCCTATTTCAGAGCAAGAGGGGGCACGGTTGATTCGGTGTGGGTTTCCGTGAAAAGTGTTCCAGCCATAGCGCAGGGTCATTAAGGTACTTGTTGGTATATTTGTTGCTGTGGTTGTGTTCAATGCTATTAGTCGCAGGGCAACCCATTGTAGGGTCAGGTCTGGAGAGTAGCTGGTGGTAGGGGATAGGTGTGGAAGCCCTGTCAGAAGGCTGAAGGATCAGTGGGGGGAGGTTTAGTGAGAGTGCACGCGGGAGGTGTAGGACCACAAGAGATAACTGGAAAAAGATGGCTAGCGGCAAGGCCATTTAATAATATAGGCAATGGATGGACCTGATGAGCATGGTGGTGTTGTTAACGCAACCAGAATTTGAGGGAGAGTGTGCAGGAGGCAGCAGGTGGAAGGGTGCTCCTATGAGTCAAATCAGGCTAGTTAGGGAGCACACTAGCAAACTAGCTCTGTGAGTTAATTAATTAGATCTGGGCAAGTTTTGGCTAAGGTAGCATGGCACGACACAACTCAGCAACATTGATTAAGAGAAGGAAGTTGGTACAAGCGATAACTGTAGCATGACACATATAGAAAAACGGTATTGTCAGAATAAACAGCATGTATAGTAGGTCAGAATCACTGCATGAGGTGTCACTTGACTAAGAGAACATGACAGTGAGCATATGGTGGTACATACAAACAAGCCACCTGCTGAAATAAGAAGGCAAGATGCTGGTATAACATTGAGAGGGTGAGCCAGAAGTAGCTTACCCAATGGTGCCATAAGATGCAGCCTGGTTTTGGTTGCAGAAATGTCAGGAGCGCAATGTAGAGAGTCCCGTGCCCTAGCCTCTGTAGTCTCTGGACAGGCTTGGGACAGGCAGGATACAAGCCTTAGTGTTGGTGTGCCTGGCATACATTTTCAGTGTGTCCCCTTATTCCATCTTGCCTGAAGTGTGCTGCGCAGGATGGTGCAGTCATCTTTTTGTTGCTGCAGGAATTCAGTTTTGAGGTCCTGGTGCGCACAGGAGCCAGCACAGCCATTTTGCTGTTTCTTGCAGACATGCAGCTGGTGTTGTAGGTAAATGGTGCTGAGTGGGTCAATATATCCCACACACACTCCGACTCTTCTGAGATTTCAAGTCGAGGGAGAATCGTGCAAGTGGGATTTCTTCATGGGTCAAAGCAAGATCAGTCAAGTATGAGTCCTTCTTCCATCAGAGAGCGGTGCACCATGCTCCTCTCACTGCCTCTGGTTGGAATGTGTAACTACAAGCAACTTTTTCTTGGCTCTTCCTTTCTGGTGTTGAGCGACAACCCCAGATTTCCTTGGGTTTCTTCTTTCCAGGTCCTCCTTGGTAGTGACGGTGCAACCAGTACCAATCTATGAAAGAGAACACAAACCGGTTACTACCATTTCCCACTAACTTCCTCCAATCAGGTTTACAACAGAGGGATACGCAGGAATTTCATGATAACAATTGATAATGAAGAAAAATACTCCCTGTTACATAATTATCGCTAAAACTCTACCTGTTCCCATCTGGTTCTTCTTTTTCCTATTCTCATGTTTCAGATGTCTCCTCTATTTGATTCTCTCTTGGCTCCTCGATTTGTGGCAAAGTGTGCCTAGGGTGACAACTCTGTAGCTGATTAATATGGACCTATTTCTCTTCTGCTAATTCACCTTTGGGGATGCGGATTCCGTAGGCGACAGGTGAGATTTTGTCTACAATTTCAAAAGATCCTCGCCAGCTAGGCATAAATATGCGCTCTTTGGTCTGGGTCCTTTGGAAATTGTACAAGTAGATCCTGTCTCCTTCTTCGTATACATTTTTGTTGGTTTTTAGATCATACTGAGTCTTCATGCCCTCTGCAGATCTTTCTAGATTCCGCTGAGCATAAGCAAAAGCATGTTGAAGGTGTTTTCTTAGTTTCTCAACATACTCATGAGTTGTGGTGGCGTTGATCAGTGTCTGCTCTTGTGTTCTATAGAGCAGATGCTGCGATAGTACCATCCTTCATCCAGTCAGCAGCTCAGATGGAAACATCTTTGTTGCAGAAGAAGGTGTAGATCTGATGGCCATCAGGACAAGCCATAATCGAATGTCCCAACTTGGCCCATAATCTGCCATAAACGTTTTTAGCATGCTCACAATGCTTTCATTGTACCTCTCAACTTCACCACTAGAGGTCTTCCGGTATGCAATGTGAAGTTTCCTTTTTACCCCATGTATCGCCCACATCTTTGTCCTCACTTCGCTGGTCAAGTGACTACTTCGGTCTGACTCAATCCTTTGGGGTAGGCCAAAATGCAAGAAGATTTGATTGATCATCAGGGAAGCTGCTGTTTCTGCCTTGCAATTTGGGGGCCGGGAAACATTCCACCCATTTGGTAAACAAGCATGTTACGGTTAACATGTACTCGTTCCCCTTAGAGGAGCAAATAACGGGCCCAACGAAATCTACTTGTAAATCTGACCAAGACAGTGTCATCCCCCTCTTTTGGAGGGGAGCTCGGTGTATGGGTCATGTTGGCTGAAATTGTGCACACACAAGACACCCCTTCAAGTGTTGGTCAAGGTCCTGCCCCATGTGTGGCCAGTATGCAACCTCTCTCAAGATTTCTATAGCAGTGTGGAACCCCTGATGACCGGCCGTGGCCGCATCATGGGTGTGACTTAGCATCAGGCTTCGGAATGAGGTATGGACCACCCACTGGTCACAGCCGATATGGATCTCCTTACCAACAAACTGCCTTGGATTTGGAATATTTTTGGACATTTCATTAACACTCTGATGTCCTCTTTCCCAATATAATCGGTATCCGTCAGGGGAAAGTTCTCAGGGTCCTCAATGCGTTGATAAAATTTACCAATAATCGGATCCCCTTTTTGTGCCGTGATTAAGTCAGCATCTGGAGTCTCCTTACTCCATTGGGCAGTTGAGAGGTCATTGTGAGCATTTGTCTGGGACCTAGTGATTGCAGTGACCTGGATTTCCCCCAACAGGGACTCAATCTCAAGGGGATCCCCCTGGATGGCTCTGGTTTTGACCAGTTGATCAGCTAGGTCATTTCCAGTTTTGTCTGCTCCCTCTATTCTGGAATGACCCTTGATCTTTTTCCAATAGATAATCATCCCACTATAGGTTACTAGATCATCAATATTTTGGATGAGCTTTTCTTGTTTAAGTAGTTTATTATTAGCACATAGCATGCCTCTGGTTTTCCAATTAACAAGGTGCTCCACTAACCCGTTCCGGACAAAATCTGAAATCAGTGATTATGACCGGTTTGTGGAGTTGGTGTTGGACGGCAGTGAGGATGGCTTGATGAACCGCCATCAACTCTGCCACCTGACTACTGCGGGGACCGATTTTGTACCCAGCGGAGGGTTGCAGGGAATTATTAACCCGGCATTCCCAACGCCAGCCACCGGTTCTTTTTCCCTGTTGTTATCAACATGGTAGGAGCACCCATCCACATAAACTGTGGGTATTCCCTCGCACTTGTCTTCTTCATAGACTTTATGTGGGGAATTCATGTATGCCTCCATGTTGTCCTGGGTTTTAAGACTTTCATCCTCGAGACAGTTTTCTCTGGCACAATCATGCAAGTCAGCCAGGCCTTGCACAAGGGGACTCTTCTTGTTTTGGCCATATCTGACCTCTACAGGAAAGACTTGTATTGACAGAATCCAGGAAGTAATTCTGGAATTACTCACATTTCCCGCCCGGATTCTGTCTCTTTCGAGGTATTGCAAAGTCTGGTGTGGAGTCTCCACTATGATGTGTTCTCCCTGGATAAACAGCGGTAATTCTTGAATGCCCACACCGTTGCCAGGAGTGCCTTCTCACAATCATTGAATTTTTACACCACAGAGGATACATTCTTGCTTGCATAGGAGATGACCTTATTGACCTTGTCATGCTTTTGATATAATACTGCTGTCAAACATGTATTTGAGAATCCTGTTTTTGACAGTGTAAGCTAGACAAGGCACTTGTGAGAGGCTTTTTTTGAGTTTCTTTACTGCCTCGGCTTGTTCTGGACCCCACGCCCATTTGAACTCCCCTTCAACAGATGGATCGGGGTCTTGTGATCTCTACGTAATCCTCAATTAATTAGTCAGTCCATGGAGGCTTCTTAGCTCACGCAGAGTCGTGGGGTCTTTTATTTTTCGGAGTCCTTCCACTTTCTTCTCCTGGGTCGTCAGCAGTTATCTCATGCCCCAAGAAGTTGACACGGGTTCTGAACCACTGTGCTTTTTGGAAGGATAGTTTTGCTCTGGCAACCCTCAACTGTGTCAGAACATAATGGATGTCCTCAATGTGTTCCTCCACAGTTGAGCTTTTTATCAGGACATCATCCACATAGGCCAGGTTACCCCTTTCACCCAAGTCGGGCATGGCCTTATGTAGGAAGATGTTGAATTTGTTGCCAGAGTTGATGTATCCAAAGGGAGTCCGGGTCCAGGTAAACTGCTGCCCCCCAAAGGTAAAGGCCAGCTTGTATTGGTCCTCCCTACTGACAGGCACGGTCCAGAACTCATTGGTCAGGTCAATGGCAGTGTATACCTTTGACCCCTGGATCTGGGCCAGCCCCTAGTCAATGTTGGGGAGGGGACATGTGGATCCGTTTATTCAGCTCCCTCAGGTCAGCACCGTTCCTAGTGATAGTTTCAACAGGCAACATTTTGAATGGCAAAAGTTCTGACACAAAAGTGCTGAAAAAAAAGTATTGATTTTTTTTTTCCTCAGGGGGTCCCCACCAAACCCCGTTTTTTTTTTTAAACTCCTATTTTACAAAACAAAATTAAAATGAACCCTTTAATATATAAAACAAAACAAAAATCAGCACTTTTTTTCAACACATTTGTGTCGGAACTTTTGACATTCGCAACTATTGTTTTGAAACGTTGACTGGACACCGGTCAGCACAGAGTCTCCACTGGCTCTTCGGTTTTAAAATCCCCAGCACCGGATTATTAAAGGTGCTGAGGACTGGACGATTTGTCCCACGGGACTCAAGGTTTTGATGATTCCATCAGGAACTCCATGGTTGCGAGAGGCAAGCGGTATTGTTTCACAAACACTGGAGTCATTCCAGAGTTTGTGCGAATTGTTGTGGTATGGATTTCGGTGCAACCACAGTCATACGAGTCCACCAAAAGAGATCTTGAAAATCTAAGAAAAATTGTTTCAACTTTTGCTTTTGCTCTGGAGTCTCACAGGCATCAGCCAGGTTGACTCGCTCTTCAACCATTTGTCTGAAGCCTGGAAAGACTTCAGGTTTTGCTATCTCTGCAGCCTCCTACAGCTGGGTGGAGAGGTACCTGGTTAGAGTATTGACCTAGACAGAGGGTTTCAGGTAGGCGAGGCTGTCATTGTGGACCTGGAAGATCACCTCATCCTGCCTGATGTCACAGCTCACCTCTTCCTCACCGTAAGGGCAGGAAGAGTACACCAGGAAATTCCCCCCTTGCCGGGTGAAGATCCTGTCTGGTGTTAAGTCATTGTCACTATACCTGTCAAAACAGTCATTGGGGATGGGTCCTATCAGTTCATTACCTAGATGCATGGAAAAATGTCGGTCATCAACCGCAATTCCAATATTGGTGCCTGCGCCCAGAGTGATACTCCTAAGGTCGCTGTTATCCATCAATATTGGAATGGTGTTGTGTTCTACATTGACTAATGGTGTTGGGTTTAACCTCAACCCCTGCTGTTGGAGATGGGCATTGAGTTGTGCATATGTGTCAGGATGTTGCAGTTTTTGTCCTATTTTAATGTTTAATTCAAGTGGAAATAGTCGTGTCCATCCTGGGATAACGACCTCCTCTCCAATTTGAACTTCAACTGCATATGGCAGCAGTTGGCTGATCGAAATGCTGTTTCTGAATCCTCAAAGTCCATGGGATATCTCTCTAGTTGGGACCAGGCTTTGTAATATATCAGATCCAAATTAATGGCAAACCGATTGAGAATGTCATTGCCTAAATAAAATGCAGCAGAGACATCACGCACGACCCAACAATTATGTACTATGCTTTTGTTTCCTATAGATATTTTGAGAATACACCTGCTAGGCAGGAAATGTTTGGGATTGGGAGTTTCCAGGCCCATTTCCCACTTATTGACCAATTTAAATGTGGGAATGGGTGGATCTTTTAGGAGCTGTTGGGACATGGCTTTGCTGATGAAGCTCTTACCGTTGTTCACGCACACTCGGGAGAGGGCAGATTCCTTCCCCTCATTTAACTGAATAGGGATGAATAGCTTTTCTCTAATCTTCTAAATATCAGCTAAACATTGAGCTGGTTTCTCATCACTTTTGACTTTGGAATTGTGATTTTCAAATTGTGAATTGGTATAACATTTCAGAGTATTTCCTTCCATTGTGGAATGCCACTTGAGACTGGAAGGAAGGTTGATTTTCAGGAATGGAGAGGAGTTCCCATCACCAGTTTGTTGTCCCACAGCAATTATTGTAACATCGGGTATTTCATTATTTTGAAGATGTAACTTAATTTGATCTGGTTTTTGTTCAACCATGTGGCATGCACCATTTAATCTAACATGGTTGACACTCTGTTTCAATTTTTTTATTGGCCTGTTAGTCTAAGTCCAGAGGACCTTGTTCACACAGTCTATTAGGGAGGACAACTTGCGCAGGATGTCATTCCCCAGTAGACAGGGTGTGCCCTCTGGAGGCACGACTATGACAGGATGTTTCACCTTATGTTGCCCTATTTTAATTTCCAGCTTTGTAGTCCCCTAGACAGGAATTAAATTCCCGTCGAAGTTCTGGAGTTGTCCAGGAAAAGGGGTGGTTACAAACTCCCTACTATCCATGCGCACCCTCCTAGTAGTCTGTGCGAAGGCGCGTTTGAGCTCCTGCACAAACTCTCGTGGGGGCTGATCTTCCCCGCACTGCAGATTGTAGGCTGCTTTGCAAGCCTCCTGGGGGGTTTCTGTGGGCAGAAAAGTGTTTCAAGATGGCCTCCCTGTAGGTGGACCATCTTGAATGGTTCTGGTCTTCCAGTCCTGCAAAGAAACTGGAGTACTCAGTGGAGAAAGTCCCTTTTACATACTCTATGCAGTTCTGATCATCTTTCATATGAAAAGTCTCCATCATCTGCTCATAGAGTTCTAAGTGTTCCCATACAGAATATTTTGCAATTTATGGTATGGGGTTATGACACTCCTATAGGGCCTTAATCTGCCTAATGGGGTCTTTTGTCATAACTCTCATAACTCTCTTGAGTTTGTTTGCTTTGTTTGGCTTAGTCACCTAAGTCCACTCACTCTCAGACTCAGAGGTGCTACTACTTGAGGTCCCCTCATGATTATCTAGGCTATCCTGATTTCCGTGAGCCTGAGAGGGGCTCACAGAAAGGTGGGGCCTAGTTTCTCCACCCCTATGGGGCACAGGAGAGTAGTCTTCTGACTCCTCCCTACTACAAGGGTTGGCAGAGTATTCCCCCCACTGCCCTAATTGGGTACAGGTCTTCAGGACGCTCTTTTTGGGCCTAATTTCATTGGATTTTTCACCAATTGGACCAACGAGTCCCTTGGAAAGTAATATTTCTGTGGATCTAATTCCCTGACCCTCCCGTCATAGGAGACTTCCTTGTCAGAGACATATAGCCTTAACATTTGGGTATCTATACAGGGACGTCCATCCATCACATTCTGCGGGGCACTGACCTGTCAGTTCCATCATGCTTGTTATATTGAATTCTGATGGCCTCATGGTTTCTGGCTCATGAGAACTGGTATACACTGGTATACATGAAGTTGGCAGTGTTCACAGCATTAAATGGGTTTGAGTCCCTTAGTACAGATGTCCTTATATTGTGATCAGGGGTTGCCCTGTCCCTCTCTACCTGTTCAGAGCCCCTCCAGTTAGGACTACATCTAGCATCCTCTTTCTCCCACCTTGCTAGTTGCTCCGTCTCAGCCTCCACTTATTGATAGCCTTTCGCTCAGCTATCAAGGCTTTACTGGCCTCTACGACCCGCTCTTGCGCTGCCACTTGTTTGTGGAGCTCATCATTCTTTTCACAGAGCGTCTCATTGTCTTTCTGGGCTTCCTGCATGGTTTGGGAATAATGAGACCATTTCTGTTTCAGGAGATTCACATACTGGGTTTTTGCATATTTGGCCTGTGTGTTATCTTCCAGACCACCTTCTACCCATCTGGCGTGCTGCAGTAGATTTCCATACGCTGTTATGAGGTCATTGAGTTTCTGGAGGACTGACTCATGTCCCTGTAACTCGGTTTTTAATTTGCTTATTCCTGGCAGAGGGCGTCCCTCTCCTGACTTAGGGTGCCTCTCTATTCAGCCAGGTCATCCCTTTGTTGCTTGGCAATATTTAATTTTTGGTGCTCCTGATCAAATTCTGCTTGAGAGTGGAGGTCTCTATTTGTATTTATTTATTTGTAAGGCGCACCACCAGGCCCGGGGGCAACAGGGCGCAAATTTGAGAGTATTTACATACAGAGTTAAACACAGTTACATACAAGTATTTACAATGGGAGTTAACGATGAGGAGAAAAGCAGTCATATGTCGATATGAGCACAGAACATTTACATACATTTTGTATTTAAATGCAAAGTTAAACATGGTTACATACAAGTATTTACAATGGAAGTTAAAGATGAGGAGAATGGCAGTCATATGTCAGTATGAGCACAGAACATAAGGATCAGAGCATGACATAGAGGAATGGAACGATCAACATGGTATTAACACAGGTTCGGCAGGTAGCATATGCCTAAAATAGAGAGGAGTCAGAAGCAAAGACAAGCGACTGCAAAACTGTGACACATAGATCACTAGAAGAGTGCCTCAGTTCTGATCAAGGAGCCATGTTTTGGATTTCAACTTGAAGGTGTTGAATGAGTCCTCAGATCTGATGGTAGCACAGAGAGTGTTCCACAGCTTGGAGGCTAGAACAGGGAAGCTTGTGCCACCAGCTTTTTGAAACTTGAACCTTGGAATCGATAGGCTGTGAGTCTGGCCCGTTCTTTGCGTTAGGGAGGAAGTGTGAAGGGAGAGCCGGTTGGAGAGGTAAGGGGAGGCCTTGTTAGTCAGGCATTTGTGGGTAAGGGCAAGTGTTTTCAGTGAGATTCTCTGCTTGACAGGTAGCCAGTGTTTGTTAGTTCTAAACTCAGATATGTGATGGTTTCTGGGAATGTTTAACGCTGCCCTGATGGCATTGTTCTGGGTGATTTGTAGTTTATTCAGGTTCCCTTGGCTGTTCCCTAGGTAGAGAGAACTGCAATAGTCAATTTTAGACATGATGAGGGTTCTAGCTAGGGTGACGCTGTTTGATGTAGTCAGAAAGGGTCTGCAAGCTGCAATAAGTTTGCAGGTGTAAGCAGAGGCTGATCTAACTGCATTGGTTTGTCGCGTATGAGACAAAGTGGCGTCAAGATAGAAACCTAAGGCTTTTGTATCTTGAGAGACCTTGATGATGTTTCCATCTTTGATGAATGATTGGTAAAATGAAGCCAGTTTGTTGAGACGTTGCGAGGAGCCCAAGATGAGGAGCTCTGTCTTGTCGTCGTTGAGGCATAATTTGTGTTTGGCCATGCAGGCCTGGATGACCAGATAGACATTGTTCAAGGCCTTGGTGTCAACTATATAGTCGCCAGAGATGGGAATGAGTATCTGGGTGTCGTCAGCATAGTTAGTGTTGGAGACACCCAGATAGTCAAGTACATCAAAGAGCGGTTTAGTAAAAATGTTGTAAAGTGTAGGTGACACGCAAGAACCTTGAGGGACACCACAGTGAATACGAGCGGGGTCTGCAGCTGCAGAGGGTGAGAAGACCCTCATGGATCTGTTACTTAGAAAGGATTTGATCCACGCAGTGGCTGAGTCCGAGAAGTGGGAAGCAGAATGAAGGTGCTGGCATAGGATTTGGTGATTGACCAGGTCAAAGGCAGCGAAAAGGTCTAGGAGTAGTAGCATGGCTGGTTTTCTGTTATCTTTCAGCACCTCAATTTGGGTTTTCAAGTCTATCAAAGCTGTTTCGGTCCCATGTCTGGGGCGGAATCCGGATTGACGTAAACCCAGGAGATTATTGGATTCCAAGTAGTCTTGGATCTGCAGGTAAGCTAGACGGTCTAAGATTTGAAGCCGGAACGGGACAGTGGTTATTGGTCTGAAATTGGTAGGTATGCTTGGGTCTAATGTTGTTTTTTTGAGCAATGGGATCACCCATGCATCCTTGAGGTTGTCAGGGACATTACCTGTTTTAAAAGCGGAATTAATAAAGGCTGTGATGAATGGGGCCAGGTCGTCGGCTGAATCCTTAATGATAGGAGCAGGGCAAG
The DNA here is from genome assembly GCF_040938575.1 of Ambystoma mexicanum. Classification (NCBI taxonomy): domain Eukaryota; kingdom Metazoa; phylum Chordata; class Amphibia; order Caudata; family Ambystomatidae; genus Ambystoma; species Ambystoma mexicanum. Next base: position 1,536,734,230 of record NC_090929.1, on the reverse strand, counting down.
GATCGCCTTGACAATTGGATGGTTTGATTCTTTTAATGATGTCATCCACCTCAACAATAGTGACTGGGGAGAAGGCAAAAGGTTTAGTATTGGGCGAAGCTAGAGCGGTAACCCTTAGAGGTGGACGTTGTCCAGCTTCAGGCTGTCTTGTTTGTCTTTGATTTTGGATTGTAAAGTGGACATTTTATTCAGTAGCGTGGACTGAATGTTGGCACACCATTTACTATCTTTGATGTAGGTGTCAGGGGGGGTGGCTCGGGATTCAAGTTCCTTTAATATCTTAAAAAGTTCTTTTGTGTTAGAGTCTGCTTGCAAGATACGGTTATTAATGGACTCCCTTTTAGCAAGGATGGTAGCGCCTTTGTATGAGAGGGAGGCAAGGATGATGCCATCCTTATGTTCATCAGAAGTATGACTTTTCAGGCAATTTCAGCGCAGCGTTTAGCTTTGCGGAGCATTCTTTACTGAGGTGTAAACCACGAGTTGAGATGTTCACGCGGTTTAGACTTCCTGAGTTTGATTGGAGCGATTGAGTTTATTGCTGTGAGCATGGTGCGATTGTAGGTGTCTGCTAAGTTTGTGGGTCAGTGCAGGAGTAGGTAGCTGTATTGAGGGCCGAGAGTAGCAGTGGGAGTAGTTTCTCTTTGGTTGTGTCCATTTTATTTCTAGAGGGGAGGGCTGGTGCTAACATAGTTGGAGAGCGTGGGGCTGCTTCAAGATTGAAGGTGATGATGTGGTGGTCAGACCACAAACAGGGGGTATTAGCGAGGACATTAATATTGCAGTTGGTGCTGGCTAACCAATCAAGGGTCCTCCCTTTGGTATGGGTGGGCTCTTGGATGTGCATAGTGAACCCAAAGTCAGTTAGAGCATTCTCCAGGTCAGAGGCAATAGAGTCTTTGGGATCGCCAAGTCCCAGATTAATGTCACCTAGGATGATGATCTGTGAGTTAGTTTTAGTTTTATCAAGTAGTAAGGTTGACATTTCGCCAACAAAGGAGGGTGCCGTACCAGGAGGTCTGTATATAAGATGCAGAGTAGCAGTTTGGTTAGGCGATAGTATTTGTTTGACTGAGAGTAGTTCGGCTGACTCTAGTTTGGAGTTGGTAGCCACTCTTAGAGCAAGAGAATTTTTATGAAGGAAGGCAACTCCGCCCCCTCTACCATGGGCCGTGTTGCGATCGCATCGAGTGATACCGTAGTCTGGCGGTAGTGCTAAGGACAGAGATGGTCCAGATGCAGCATGTACTTATGTTTCGGATATTGCAATAAAGTCAAGTTCTTGGGACGTGATGAGGTCTGCGATGTCTAGTGTGTGGGCTGGAAGAGATCTGGCATTGACGATGCACCTTTGATCTGTTGGCGTTTGGTTGCTGGAGTAGTAGTTTTAAGATTACTGATGGGAGAAGGTGTACAAGGTGGATTAGGAGTAGTATGCTTGGGATTGGTGTTGCAGATGTGTATTTGACGGAATCTTGAACCTAGTCTCCTATTTCGGGCAAGTGGGGGCACGGTTGATTCGGTGTGGGTTTCAGTGAAAAGTGTTCCAGCCATAGTGCAGGGTCATTAAGGCACTTGTTGGTATATCTGTTGCTGTGGCTGTGTTCAATGCTGGTAGTCGCAGGGCAACCCATTGTAGGGTCAGGTCTGGAGAGTAGCTGGTGGTAGGGGATGGGTGTGGAAGCCCTGTCAGAAGGCTGAAGGATCAGTGGGGGGAGGTTTAGTGAGAATGCACGCGGGAGGTGTAGGACCACAAGAGATAACTGGAAAAAGATGGCTAGCGGCAAGGCCATGTAATAATATAGGCAATGGATGGACCTGATGAGCATGGTGGTGTTGTTAACGCAACCGGAATTTGAGGGAGAGTGTGCAGGAGGCAGCAGGTGGAAGGGTGCTCCTATGAGTCAAATCAGGCTAGTTATGGAGCACACTAGCACACTAGCTCTGTGAGTTAATTAATTAGAATCTGGGCAAGTTTTGGCTAAGGTAGCATGGCACGACACAACTCAGCAACATTGATTAAGAGAAGGAAGTTGGTAGAAGCGATAACTGTAGCATGACACATATAGCAAAACGGTATTGTCAGAATAAACAGCATGTATAGTAGGTCAGAATCACTGCATGAGGTGTCACTTGACTAAGAGAACATGACAGTGAGCATATGGTGGTACATACAAACAAGCCACCTGCTGAAATAAGAAGGCAAGATGCTGGTATAACATTGAGAGGGTGAGCCAGAAGTAGCTTACCCAATGGTGCCATAAGATGCAGCCTGGTTTTGGTTGCAGAAATGTCAGGAGCGCAATGTAGAGAGTTCCGTGCCCTAGCCTCTGTAGTCTCTGGACAGGCTTGGGACAGGCAGGATACAAGCCTTAGTGTTGTTGTGCCTTCGTGTTGTGGGCCTGCTCGAAATCGCCTGCCGGCTCACGATAGGTGCAGAAAAGCAACAGGCAACCAATCAGGGGCACAAAGGAAGATCAGTGGAAAGAACGTGAAGAGGGTGCACCTCGCATCATTCGGACGGCCATCTCCAAGTTGCAGAAAGGCTCGTGTTGAATAATGGTGGCTAGAGAACAAAGCGGATCAAAGCGAGGTAAACTTGGCACTTGAGGGCATGGCCAGTTAAAACAGAATGCATTTGAAATATACTGCAATTACACTGTGTTCCGCCGTGGCTCAGGAGAAAGCCACTGGAGATGGACTCATATGTGCAATGCAGCCAGGAGGCTTACCTTCCTGGTAGGAACATCGGCGCTGCTATTGCAGTGTTGGGAGCTCCTGCTCCTCTGATGAGGGGGTGAGTAATGCAGCTCCAGGCTCGGGACAGGCAGGATACAAGCCTTAGTGTTGGTGTGCCTTCGTGTTGTGGGCCTGCTCGAAATCGCCTGCCGGCTCATGATAGGTGCAGAAAAGCACCAGGCAACCAATCAGGGGCACAAAGGAAGTTCAGTGGAAAGAAAGTGAAGAGGGTGCACCTTGCATCATGTGGGCGGCCATATTCAAGTTACAGAAAGGCTCGTGTTGAATAATTGTGGCTAGAGAACAAAGCGGATCAAAGCGAGGTAAACTTGGCACTTGAGGGCATGACCAGTTAAAACAGAATGCAGTTGAAATATACTGCAATTACACAGAGTTCCGTATACTATTTTCACCTAAAACACCAAAAGTTCATATTCATCTTGTTGTTATCCCAAAGTCAAACTAACTATAAAAGCATGACTGCCTTGAAATCCTTTTCTTCACGTATTTCTCATCTGCTTCTATTCTACTACTATTGTTACTATTATTGTTATCCACTATTATATCTACTATTGTTATCTACTATTCTACTACTACTATTGTACTACTATTCTATACTACTAGTATTCTCTTCTATTCTACTACTCTCATAATTAATTTATTATTTTCCTCTTTCAGTTTCTCTATCTGGTCTTGAAGGGTAACTATCTGCTCTGCTATGACCCTATTATAGGTTAATTGTTGAGTCAGCTTCTGTTGACTCTCTTCTAGAGTGTCACCCTTTTCCTGACACTCTAGTCTTACTGCGTCTTAGTGGGCCTCTTGATCTGCATTATTTTTCTGTAGGAGAGCTAAATCTTCTTTTAATTGTATGATGTAGTTTCCCGATTCTATCTCCAACTCTTGGCTCTTCTGTAATTTTTGTTCTGCTAAATCTAGATCAGTATGGATTTTATTTAATAGTTCAGATTGATTCTGCGCTAGAGTTGTGTTTTCCTCATGCCTTGCCGTGATTCTGGCAATTTTGATGTGCTCCTCTTTAATTTTTGGGGCCATTTATAATTCACTCCAAGCTTGGTGTAATAGGCCACCGTCCTGCCATGTTTCCAGGTTCATGGCAGGGACCCGTTGTGTTATTTCTTGTAGCCAGACTTTTTCAGCCTGTTCTGGCCACTCACCTCTGACAAATAGCTTGTGCAGAAGGTGCTCACTAACCATGTTGATTTCTACTACAATTTATTCGAATTACTTAATCCATATGTTCCAGTCGAAGACAGGATAAGGAAGCCTCTGACTCTGAGTCATTTGTATAATGATTTCTACTACAGTCATTTTGGACATGTTCTTTCTTTCTTAATTTATTTATTTATGTAAGGGTAACCTGTTTTCTGTTGCTTTTCTGTCTATTTTTGGGTTGATTTTAGTTTTACTTTTAGACACAGGCCTGGTACTTAGAGTATTTTTTTTGGGGGAGGCGCTTGTACAGTGTAAGCCAGTATTCCCACCCCACAAAGTATTACTACCTTGCAGGTTAGTCTGCTCTGTTAGACTGTCACAGGTGGTAACCAAACTCAATCCTGGACTCGAGACCCCTGTTAGGTTGGTACAAGCCTGTACTACACAGAAAAGTGTTAGCGATGGCTGAGTAGCCAGACTTATCTCAAGAGTAAAGGGAGCACTATCAGAAGTTACATAAAGGACAGTAATTACTATGGTTCAAACAAACACTGATTCAAGGTTTCTGAGTAAAAGAATATACATTTATTTGCACCATCATTTATAAAACAGTTCACTATCATAAAGCAGTAGAAAATCACAGTTTTAATATATTACAACACCACCCAATCAATTCTGGACAAGTTAAGCTCAAAATGAAGTGTGAGCAACATGGCACTCCAGCAATCTAAAAGAGAGGAAAGACAAGGTTCTTCAAAATCAACACCACCAACAAGTTATAGGCAGGGCAATCTAGAAAAGGCTTACTACAACTAGGATTCAAGTCAAAAGGCCTGGGCCAATGTTAATGGTTCAGAGTCTTTGCAGAGGATCACACAGTTCAGAATAGTTCACAGTTAAGTCTTTGCCAAGAGTTCAAAATGAAGTTGGTCAGAGGAAAAGTTATTCAAAGGAGAAGAGAAGGACAAGCCTTTGGAGAGGTGAAAGATTTCAAACACTTTCACCGCCTCAGACGGAACGAACAACCGGATTTGCACAGTACCTTAAATGATGAAAAATGCTGTAGCTGAGGCAGTTGTTCCTGGCAGTTACTGCAGGCTCACGGTTCCTGAAGCAAACATTGTGGTGACAATAAGGAGGAAGGCTGGAAGGTCTTGCACTGCCCAGGTGTAACGCTCACCTGATATCCACGGGATGCCACTCAGCCTGTCTGGACTTCCGACGACTTCAAACCCTTCCCTGGACTTTGCTCAACCAAGCACTGGGCCTGAAACACAGGATTACCAGAGGTCAATCCCTATTGGTCTTGCTTGTCTCACCACCCTTCTTTTGTGGGTCCCAACCTTCCCCCAGTTCTCTCCTCACGTTGTTTTTTGATGTGGGGCGCTCTCCGTCCTGCATTCGGTGCAGGGGTGTGTTGGGTGATGCGGGCTAGAGGGTGCTTAGGTGCTTCCCTGGCACGGGCCCGGCGGACGGGGCTTGCTGTGACTTCAGCCCAGCCAGTAAGTGGAATGAGCCTTACGAAATTTTTGATGGCTCTAGTCCCTATAATACTGTGTCTTTCTTTTCTTAGGTGGTGAAGGTCTTGAGGATGGCGACGCACTGCTGAGTTAAGTAAGAGTGTGGAGCGTGATGTTTATTCGCTTCCTTCGCACTAACCGATGTTTGCCTTTTCCGTGTCCTTTTAGGTGGCGCAGTAACCCAGCATGGAAGCGAGTTGAGTAGATGAGCGGCGGTGAGTAAGCGCGATGTGCGGTGCCTCTTCAATGTTTTTGCGCTAACCTGATGTGTCTTTTCCCCTTTTTCAGATCGGCGGGATGCTCCGGAGCAGAAGTTGTCCTATCGATGGGAGTTCAGGTAAGGATCAAACTCTCTTTGCAAATTCGAGAGAGCTAAGTATTGCTGAATGCTCACTAACGTCTTTTCTTCTATTCTTCTCCCCTTTTCGTAGGGCGTGGCGTGCCGAGATGGAGGACTCTGCCGTAGGAATCCGCAAGACTGGGAAGAGCCGGACAGAAGTTGAATGCTCTTCAAGGTGAGTGTTGGTAACAATGTTCTTTTTCTTGCAGGTGCGCTGGTGCTGAAGAAAGAAGTGGGCCTATTTAGGAGATCCAAGCACAGTGAGTGTCACGCTGCAGGTGCAGAGAAACGCAAGCATGTTTCTCAGGCTGGGAGTGGTTTAAATAGTCTGTAGGTATCCCAGTTATCCCTGGGCTGAGCCACATTCGAAAGACTAGACTGCTCATCCAGTTCAAGCAACTGAATTACATGGAGGCATCCATTGGCCCATAATACATTGCAAGTCCAATGCTAAGTGGATCTCAGGACTGTGTGTGTGCTTGGTGCCAGAGGCGCCAAGTCTGAGTCCAAGTAGGTCTCTGGGGAGATGGAGAGGCCCTTAGAGGCCGACTAGGTGATCGTGACCTGGCTCCAGCCTAATATGCCGAGGGGCTGGGAGCGGGAATCGTGACAGCACTCCCCCCCAAGGCCCCTCTCAAGGTGGCTCTCCCCTCTGGTGCCGGCTTGTTTGGGTGGTTTTGTTGGAACCTCCTAAGCAGGCGAGGTGCGTGGATGTACTCACAGGGTTCCCATGTTCTCTCCTGGGGACCGTACCCTTTCCAGTCCACTAGATAGTATAGTTTGGATATGACATACTTGGAATCCAGGATGTCCTTGACCTCAAATTCTGGCTCTCCAGCGATCTCTATTGGCTTTGGTGCTGGTGTTACGCGGGTCCCAGGTTGAACAGGTTTTAAGAGAGACTAGTGGAACACAGGATGAATTAGCATATTAGCTGGTAAGGCTAGTTTGACAGCTACTGGATTTATCACAGAGGTGATAGTGAATGGGCCCAGTTATCTTGGACGGAAGGTTCGGGTCCCTTTTATGGGTACATGCTTGGATGCCAGCCAGACTTTGTCTCCCACTTGGTAGTTAGGGGCATTGATTCAGTGTTGGTCTGCAAATTCCTTCTGACGATCCTTAGCTCGGAGTAGGTGTTCCGCTGCCCTTTTGAAGGTTTGTGAAATGGTTGTGTGTAAGGTTTTAATTGCTGGCATTTCTAAGGTCATAGGGGTGTCCAACTCGGAAGTGCGTGGGTGTCAACCATATATGGTATAAAAGGGGGTTTGCCCAATAATGGTGTGTAGGTAGTTGTTTTAGGCATATTCATCGATCCATAATAAATCTGACCAGCTTTCCTCAGCTTGATGGAGCATACAGCGTAGATACTGTTCGAGCGTCTGATTTGTTCGCTCAGTTTGACCGTCCGTTTGGGGATGGTGACTGGTGGATAGTCGGATGTCAATGTGAGCCAAAGAGCAGCACTTCCTCCAGAAGTTGGACACAAACTCAGTACCACGGTCCGAAACCAGTACCGAGGGGAAACCATGGAGCCGTACAAAGCATTCCAGAAATACTTTTGCTAGAGTGGAAGCGTTTGGGAGCCCCTTTAGAGGGATGAAGTTTGCCATTTTTGAAAACAGGTCCAAAACTACTAGAATGGTGTTAAATCCCTGACTGGATGGTAGGTCAGTAATAAAGTCAAGTGATAATGTGTGCCAGGGTGCTGGTGGGATATCCAACGTTTGCAAGAGTACCGCCGGTTTCTGTTTGGATGATTTGTTTTGAGCGCATACTCCACAAGATTGGATAAATTGAACAATGTCTTTATGCCACGTGGGCCACCAATAATTCCGTTTCACTTTGGCTAAAGTTTTTGCGATCCCCGGGTGGCCTTCAATTAAGGAATCATGATAGTTGGACATGACTTGTTCTCGTAGTTCCTGATTTGGTAAGAAGAAGCGGTTTCTGAAGAAGGGCAACTGGTCCCTTATCGTGTAATGTTCCCCTTGTGGGCACCACTCTTGTGATTGCTTAGGCCTCATCAAGTTTGGGATTTTTTCGTGCAGTTCTTTCTGAGTGATGGTTGCAGTAATTCCTAGGATTTTGTCACATGGGATAATAGGTATCGGGTCTGGTGGTTTGTACTCCTGTTCTTCAATACCCATACGGGAAGGGGCATTGGCTGACTTGATGGCTAGGAGCTCTTTATCTGTGATGGCGTAATTGAGCTTGGGGGGTGTAAATTTATGTGACCAGAAGGCAAACGGGTGTAATTGACCTGTTTCAGGGTCCTTTTGCGAGAGGACAGCTCCCATGGCCATGCTTGAAGCGTCCATTTCCACCACGTTGGGAAGTCTGGGCGAGGATGGTGTAGAAATGGGGCTGAAGTGAATCGAGCCTTATGTTCCTGGAAAGCTCTTTCTGCTTCCTCTGTCCATTGACATTTTTTATTGCTCTTTTTTAGTAACAATGTGATGGGATGTACTATTTGTGAGAATCCCGGGATGAACCGGCGGTAGAAGTTTGCGAAACCTAACATGCTCTGGACTCCCTTGAACGAGTTTGGTGACGGCCAGTTTAGGATCGCATCTACCTTGTGTGCATCCATACGGATACCATTCAGACTGAGAATGAAACCAAGGAACTCCACCTCGGAAACATGGAATGAACACTTTTCAAGCTTGGCATAGAGCTGATGCTGACGGAGTTTTGCCAGTACGGAGCAAACGTGTTTGACGTGGTCTTTTTTTGATGCGGTGTACACTAGGATATCGTCAATGTATACTAAAGCACAGACATCAATTAATTCCCTTAAAACATCGTTCATGAAATATTGAAATGCAGCTGGCGCATTGCAAAGGCCAAAGGGCCTGATGTGTCTTTTCCCCTTTTTCAGATCAGCGGATGCTCCGGAGCAGAAGTTGTCCGATCTACGGGAGTTCAGGTAAGGATCAAACTCTCTTTGCAAATTCGAGAGAGCTAAGTATTGCTGAATGCTTAATAAAGTCTTTTCTTCTATTCTACTCCCCTTTTCGTAGGGCGCGGCGTGCCGAGATGGAGATGACTCTGCCGTAGGAATCCGCAAGACTGGGAAGAGCCGGACAGAAGTTTGATGCTCACTGAAGGTGAGTGTTGGTAATAATGTTCTTGTTCTTGCAGGTGTGCTGACGCTGAAGAAAGAAGTGGGCCTCTTTAGGAGATCCGAGCACAGTGAGTGTCACGCTGCAGGTGCAGAGAAACGCAAAGCTTGTTTCTCAGGCCGGGCATGGTTTAAATAGTCTGTAGGTATCCCAGGTATCCCTGGGCTGAGCCACACCCAAAAGACTAGACTGCTCATCCAGTTCAAGGAACTGAATTACATGGGGGCATCCATTGGCCCATAATACATTGCAAGTCCAATGCTAAGTGGATCTCAGGACTGTGTGTGAGCTTGGTGCCAAAGGCACCAAGTCTGAGTCCAAGTAGGTCTCTGGGGAGATGGAGAGGCCCTTAGGGGCCGACTAGGTGATCGTGACCTGGCTCCAGCCTGATATGCCTGGGGGCTGGGGGCAGGAATCGTGACACCAGGGAAGAAGCCAGCAGCAGAGCAAAGCGTCAAATAAAAGGTATGCTTCTTAAAAGCACAAATGGACTCTCTCTCACTGGCTATCCGGTTTCCTGTAGCACAGCAAATTTTACCAGGCTGAAGAGGAGGTCCAGGGGCTTTGTGAGCTGGTTGGTTCCACCAGGCTCAAGGGGAGAAAACTCCTTACAGTTCTCTGTCATCCAGGTTTCAGGCGATTTGGACCTGCAGCAGGGATTCACTGGGTGTCCAGTAGTTGCAGCAGTCGTCTTCCTTTGGCTTCTCTTTGACTCTCTTGATCCAGTGGCGATTCTGCCTTCGAAGTACCAGACACCTGCTTTTAAGCAATTTTCCCCGATTCACACAGCCTGGCTGTCAATCACACAGCAGGGTGGCTGTCTTGGCAGGACAGTCACCTAGCTAATCAAACAATAATGTGACTTGGGTCTCCAAGGAGACCCTGTGCAGGTGGCCTCAAACCCCTCCCTCACATTCTGTCCACCCAGATACTCAGATGCCTAAGGAGGGCTTCTGTACAGAAGCCCGCCAAAGGATGTTGAACAAAGGAACCAAACCTGGTTTGGTGCGCAGAGTAAAACACGAGAAAGACCTTTACAAACAGAAATGGCAAATAAACCCAACTGGAACTGAATAAAAATAAAAGCGAGTTTAGAGTTTGAGGCCAAGATAGAACTATACAAACTTATACGCAAAATGAAGGTCAAGGTATTTTTTAGTGAACTCGAAAAAGATCACACAGAAAAGACAGATGATTCTGGCTTTAAGGAATTTAGAAGTAAAAGCACTTTTATTCCACCCAGCACTGTACCTTCAGTGGATATTTTCCAAAAGAAAGTTACAACAGATCTTGAAAAAATTAAGTTCAAACACTCAAGTTATTGAAATATGAAACCCCATGAACTTCATCTTATCAAGAACCTATATAGTGATGAATCCATCACTATACGATCAGCTGGTAAAGGAGGAGGATTAGTGTTACTGGACACCGCCGACTATGAACTAGAGTGTGAAAGGCAACTTAATGACACCAACACTTATAAAAAACCAGACATAGATCCAACAGGTGAGATCAAGACTAATCTTGAAGAACTATTAGAGAAAGCAGAAAAGCTAAAATGGATCAATCACAACAAAAAGAAATTCTTAGCCAATGCAAATCCACGAATAGCTCATTTTTATGCACTCCCTAAAGTGCATAAAGTTCTGATAAAGCCACCAGGAAGACCTATTGTGGTGGGAATTAACAGCATTCTGAGACAGTTAGGGAAATACATAGACTTCTTTCTGCAGCCCTTAATTAAACAAAAACAGTACTTACATACAGGATTCGACACACTTTTTACAATACTTAGACAGGATACCATATAATCCTAACTACATTATGTTCACTATAGACATCAAAAGTCTATATACATCGATTCCCCACAACCCAGGAAGAGAAGCAGTTGAATGGGTATTGTTACAAGAGGAAGAGATACCTGCACAACAGGAATTTATTGTGCCACTGCTTGAATTCATAGGAAATAATTCATATTTCCGCTATAATGTTCAATACTATCTGCAGGTTGCAGGGACCGCTATGGGGGCAATCATGGCCCCGTCCTACGCCAATGCTTGTATGCATACATTTGAAACAGAACATGTACTTCAACATCCTCTTTGGAAACAAGACCTGGCCATTTGGATTAGGTACATTGATGATATCTTTGGAGTGTGGACTAATACTGAAACAAAACTGCTGGAATTCTTAAATTATCTAAACAGTATAGACCCAAGAATCCAATTTACACATGAATATTCACACACTACCATACATTTCCTGGACATCAAGATCATTATTATGGATACAAAATACAAAACAACAGTATTCCATAAAATCACAGATCGGAATAACCTTCTCCAAAAGACTCTGTTTTCATCAACCAAATCTCATCAAAGAACTTACCATACAGTCAAATTTTACAAGTGAAAAGGATAGTTAGTGATCCTATTGATTACCCAAACGTGGTGGCAGAAATGGGCAGAAAAATCCTGGACCAGGGATACTCAACAGAGGAAGTAAAAACTGCAGAGGCAAGAGCAGCAACACGAAATAGTGAGGACTTACTCAAGCCGAAAAAGAAAACAGACAGAACACCACCCCTGGCATTTGTATCAGGATATTCGAGACAAAGTAATCAAATAAAATAAATAATTTTAAAAAACTGGAATACGGTTACATGCAACCAGAGAGTGGAACACTTGTTCAAAGATGTTCCTACTTTCGCTTTTCAAGGAAGTCAGAACCTCAAAGACAGACTTGTTAATACAAGACCTCCACAAAAAAATAAAAACACAGATCGAATTGGAACCTACCCCTGCCTTAACTGCAGTAACTGTGGATACATCCAAAAGGGAGAATCGATCCGTCATCCATACACAGAGGAAAAGATCAGACTCAAAAGCTTTACGACCTGTGATTCACAAAGTATCATATATGCTATCAAATATCCATGCGCTTTCTACTATATAGGCCAATCCCGAAGGGCAGCCAAAACTAGGTAGAACGAACACAGATTATGCATACGAAACCAAAATACCATTTCAGCGGTAGCCAGACATTGCCAAGAAAAAAAGCACAATTTGGCACAAATCAAATTCATGGTTTTGGAAGTTGTGAAAAGAAGAGATCCATATGAAAACCTTCAAAAAAGACTGGACCAATGGGAAACATTTTGAATAGACATAATGAGCTCACTGATGCCCAAGGGGCTGAATGAAGAGATCAATTACATGTGCTAATTATAACTGCATTGGGGCTATAATTGCTGATTTTTGACAGTTAACTAACGAAGAGAAGAGAATAGTGTGTTATCTATAACTTCACTGTGCCTTGAATGTCACTTGTTGACAGTACAGAAACCAAGCTAAGTAAATAGAGTGTGGGTTGCAGGATCAAGTCTTATGTTAAAGCAGAATATATATTTCATATGTTCACTATTTTATTTTTATTGATATCTATTGATGTTTTTCATTTGTTCTTTAATTTATTAGGATTTATTTTGTTCCCATTTTTGAGAGATTGATTGAGATAAGTACAGATGGTAGTGAGTGCGTTACCATACATATAATACCAATAGAATATTACCATTCCTATTAAACAATCACAGGAAGTAGCATTAACATTTTACACATTATGAGAATAGGTCCAAATAACTCCTTTTACCTTGAGACAATATAGCATGTCACTGTCATTGTACGCGTCTTGAACAGAGATGTGATGCGTTCTTTATACATCTACATATTCATGCAAATTAGCATTGTACACGACGTTAACATAGTTGCTTTTTTGACACACACACAGATGAATGCAGATTTGCATACATTTAGCTGACACGTAACTTAGTATTTAACTGATTCAGACGCTCTACAGTACAGACACGTCCACAGGGTAAATAGATACATATGTTGTCATGGTAACACTCCCGTCCCTCTGTGACAATGGGGGGATGGGGCACGAGGCGTACGTGCTCCTGCAGCTTAGCGGGAGCACGACGCCTTGCCTGGTCGCCATGGCAACGCATAAATAGAAAGTGAGACGGATGGTCAATGAAACGAGAGGTAGTGCTCTTTACGCATCGGATCTACACAAAAACTAGAAATGGCTCACAGGCTTATACGCATTTTCCATTTCACATAGATCTCGTATTCCTTTCAGTGGCAGCACTGTTACACGGTTTGAAGATATGAATGATACATGCAACAAAACGAGGAGAGAGAGGTAGGATTCTGCCATACGCATTAGTTGTTGAATTTTAACTATACTTGCAGCGAAAATCTAATCATAATTGACACACTCTCTCTCTTTTCCTACCCATGATTGCTGGTGACATCTTTTTATGAACATTATTGGCACGCATTGGTATGTTACTTTTATTATGTTTCTTTTTGAATATTCGAACTTCATTCGGCATCTCTCTGTAAATGATTATTATGCTTTGTGAAAATTCAAATATTGAAATTATGTTTGGAATAACAACTTGTGATATGTTAAAAAATATAAATGTAGAATATTGTACATCCCTGAAGATGGTGTCTTGGCACACCGAAATGCATTGGCATATGTACATACAATAGACCTTTGTTATTTTTTCGCCTCACTACTCGCCATAAGACAACATTTGTTGACACAGGAATGTGCATTAAACAGTTCCTGGAGTTTTGATAAATTGCAGTTTATATTTATTTTTAGCATGTGCACATGGAGACAAAATGGGTCTCTGACTAAAAAGAACACACATTGTGGAGATAAACTTATAACAACATATTGAACTCATAATTACAGCTCCTAAGGGAGCCAACTGAGAGCATGAGTTCTACAGTTCTAATGAGGTGGTGTCACCTTGTTTTTTGGCTATCTTAGAGTTTGAGGCTACCACCAGAGCCTCTAACGTTACCGAGGCTATTTTCATAGCTCGCAGTAAACTAGAAATGGTAGATACCACTGCCACCAGCCAAATCTTAGAGAAAGGGGAACAAAATAATGTTCCATGAGAAACAGACAAAAAGGGATAACTATTAACCCTTCCAGTACTCTATGGGAAGATAGTTTGTGCTGGTCTGTAATTCAAAAAAGGTAGCAGGCGCTCCTCTCCAGAAAGAACATAGCATGATAACCTGTTCTGAGATGAGAGTTTGCAGCACACGCTTTTTGCTCACTGTACCTTTCACAGATGGGAAATATCCATTTGCATATCAGTCTTTGTCCCGCCCACATATGCAGTCCAGCACCGAAATGGCAATTCCTCTCTGTTTCCGCCTTGTTGGGCCTCATCAGTGAGGTGAAGCTTTGTCTCTCTGAGCACAGTGAGCAGGGAGTCCACGTCTGGTCTGCAAGTTTAAAAAGATTAGTAAAGTCAATGGCAACTTTACATGTTCTGGGAGACAGTAGTCAGTCCCAGAAAATTGAGTTTGAAGTGGGAAGACAACCTTATGTCACTGCACTAAGGGTGCTGTCTGACACAAAGTAAAAAGATGATGCCTTTGGAGTAGGTGAGACTCCATAGTCCATGAGCACAAAATATACAACACACAGCAAAACACATGTAAGAGTGGGAAAAAAAGGCTCACACTCTTACCAGGTGAAAAATAAAATCCTAGAAATCCAGCACAGCTGCTGAGGAACTCAACAGGTAAGGGAAATTAGCCATGCTGGAGAATTCTCCCTAAACTCCCCAATCAGGCGACACACACCCTGGTTCGGCCTAGTCTGCAGCGCATTACTGAAATGCTTATCTTTTCTATTGATTCTATATTGAGATGGTACACCACTCATATCACACCCTCTTTTCAAGTAACCCGGGTCACAATGGGCCATGAACCAGGCTGGTTGGTAAAATACAATATTTATTTATTTATTTTAAAATTCAAAAGAAACCATATGCTTTTAATATGGGGAAGCAATCACCAATGTGGTGATAATTATAATGAAAAGTGAGCAATGCACTGGGTTTTACTTACTGTTGGAACATATACACCACACAGCAGAATAGGAGCACTCCTTGCAATGTTATAAAATGACACTCGGAAATGGACAATTAAATAATAAATGTGTATGAAAAACCTTGAAGCAAATATATTTCCTTATTAAAGCCACAATGCAAATACACTAACAATCACAAAGAATGGATTATCAAAAAGCATACAGTTCAAAAATGAGTGGCAGGCTTAACACAGATTGAAGCAAAATGACACATTGGAAACTTTGCAAACTTTGCAATTCCCGCCTGAAATTACCCAAACAAATGTTAATAAAAACGGTGAAATACACTGATTTGGAGTACGGTTTGGTTGGGGTGTAGCTATAAATCACAGGTACAATATGGAAGTGAATTTACCAGTCTCTAGCTGGTAAATTGAGAAAGAAATGGAAGGTAGAGTGAGGTTCAATTTTAGGAAAATAGAGCAGTGAAAAAAGGAATCAGCTTTGAAATTGAAAGGCAAATCTCACTTAAACTAGATTTAATGGCTAAGAAAAGAGGAACGCCACCTGTGAATATCAAAAGTTACTCTGCAGTTCTAACCATTCACGCAGTGTACCCCTTTTCTTAAAGGAAAATTATTTTATTTAATCACAATATTGGTGATAACTTAGGATCCGTTCAAGACAGAAATGAAGAGAAACGTGGTGCTAACACTAGAAATCACTGGCAGGGTTACAAGAATGATTCTGACAGTCTTACAAGTTATCAAGATAAGGATAGGATGACTTAGAGAGGGGGATAAGGACAGAAACAAGATAGTCTTTGGGTTTACGTGGGGTGGCAATTCATACTCACAGTCCACTTTTTAGTTTTTGGATTTTGAACAGTCAACGGTTCTGGTCACTACACGGTAGGATGCCTCGCAAACAGCTGGGCAGTTCTGGTCACCGGGTAGCACATCTGGATTGGTAATTCTGGTCACTGGATACTACAGATCAGCTGGATGGCACAGGTACCTCTGGATGAAGTTAGTGGTATCAGAATGCTTCTCAAAAACACCAGAGCTTTCCCCTTTGGTTATTTGTGGATTTGGTGACTTTCAGAATTTAGGCCTTGCTGGAGCAGGATCAGCAATGCTTGGATTTTGCAGTGGGCCCTGGAGTATGGTCAGCAATGTTTTGGCCTTGTAGTTGTGATCTGGAATCTGGATGGATGAAACGGGAACAGGACGCTTGTGCAGGAAAAACAGAAAGAGTGTGTGTGGGTGTGTGTCCAGAGTCTTGTCAGGGACTCTTATTTATTATGCCTAATGACATCATCACAGTATTTGACTGGGGCAGGATTAACTAAACCCACCTCTAACAACAATATTGGACAAGGGTCATAGTCTCCTCCTCACTCTCAGTTGGTTGGATTTCAAGAAAATGATGTCAGATTTATAGTGTGAGTTTTACAATGTCCAAAAACCTCCCATAGTTACTTTAACTAAAATCCGATTTTGCCACAAACATACATTTACAATCTCTTAACAGATTATATGCACAGGTTGTGTATTTTGTGCAGTACATTGCAGTCCGATCCTCCAGTCTGTGAGACTTTGTTTCGTCCTTCTACCAGTTTTCAATGAGATGTATATTACTCAAAATTCTAGAACTTTATACATGTGTGTGGATTATCATAAGGGATGTATGTACAAAAATGTGCCTTGGCAACATAAATGCTGCCATATTCTCCCATCTCTGTTCCAAAGGTGTCAATGAATCCTACCAAGTCTTAAAAGAAAGCCCATAAATTATATTGAAATCTGCAAACCATTTTTACCAATTCTTGCTGCAGAGATAAAAGTCCTTAAAGTGTATTTATAAAATAGTATTTGGAACCAAAAGGCAGTCCATTGTCACAAGATCATTTTTTTTTCTTCCTCCAACTGCAACCAACTGTCATTTCGTTTAAGGCAAGGTGGGGGTTTCTCATCTTGATTGGAGGTTTTATTGCCCCTTCTCACTTCTAACTTCCTTGCCCTGGGGGTCCCATTGCCAGTGGGTTTCTGTAGACTAAATTATTTCCGACCCTGTAATTATCAGTGGGTTGTTAGTCTCTGCTGAGAGTTTATGGTGTGATTCCCTTCCTCATGGGGGAAGTTTCAGGGCTGACACTGGAATAACTGTTTTTTAGAGCTTGCAAATTCAGCCCATGTGGTTTAAACTCTTTATTTTCTTATTTTGGGTTTAAAACAAACCAGTGAAAGAAAATAGCCAAATCTGTATTTTCGCCAGCAACAAAGCCCCTTTACATTGCGAAGTAAGCAGGCTTTCATACAACAATTTATTTTTGAACAGGAAATTTTACTTTCTTCAGTTAGCAAAGCCCATTTTTACACGTGTTGAAAACTGCTAGCATGTCTTTCTTTAAATTCGGTTTGGCAGCTCCCGCAGATGTCCCCACTGTCTTTGCAGCTATAGTCATTTCCTTGAATGCATGAGTTTTATCTGAAGCATAGATACATTGACACTGACCTGGCTCAGAGAGTTAAAGTTTCTTTGAACTGTTGAGCCTGGATACTTTTGGAAAGAAATAAACATGTGTTCCCGTGTGAGTGAAAGTGAAATTGCTTATTGATTTCTCTCAGAGCTGGTTTGACTGGGCCTGTCACTCAGGAATTATGCCTGGTTATGGTGAAACGCAGTGAAATATCCTGGGCATGACAGGACCTTTTTAATCACAGTGGTTTCAGAATGAAAAGATGGAATTAGCATCAAAGCATCATTTTTAAAGGTTGAAAAGATTCATTTTGAAGTGGAATTTGGGGTTTTCCGCAAAGCAGTGCTGCCTTTTCACTTGATTCCATTTATATGTTTCAGAACACACTGGCATACTTTTTCAGTGTGTCCCCTTGTTCCATCTTGCCTGAAGTGTGCTAGGCAGGATGGTGCAGCCGTTTTGAGGTTCTGGTCCACACAGGAGCCAGCACAGCCATTTTGCTGTTTCTTGCAGACATGCAGCTTGGTGATGTGGGGAAATACTGTTGAATGGGTCAATATATCCCCCTGGGAGGATTGTATTTTTGTGTTATGAGGCACACACAGTTTACCTCTCAAAGACACACATTCTCAGGGTGTTTTGTAGGCAAGCTGGATAGGCCCCATTGCATCTTTGAAGGGCATCAGGCATGTGGATTAACTGTGTGGGTTCCAAAGGGGTTGCAGTTCAGTGAAGTATGTTCTCACAACCTGATTACATGTGCCCTGTCCTATGCCCTTTGACCTACTAAGGACATTGGGAGTGCGTGCGGATGAGGGTGGTGTCCCTCCTGTAGCTCTTCTGCTATGCCACAATGTGTGGCAATATTGTGCAGGACACAATATCCCAGGATGACCTTGCATACTAAAATGGATGCACATAGCAATACGCCACCTATGTGATCTACATTATGCCCCTAGTGGCTATATGTGATATGGTGCAGTTGGGGTGGCTGGCTTACTGGTGTGTCTCAACAGGAATGGGGAGAGTGGGTAGGCAATGCCGCCTGAAATGGGGAAAATGGTTGTTGTTAGCAAAGATTGTCATTGCGTGTTTTTGTATGTGTCATGTGACTGCTTGTATGTCCGTGATAGTTTATACTTGCACACCAGCCAAAGGTTCCGGAAACAAGTACCTGGTACATGGGGGAATTACATAAGATCTAGCTGTCATGCATTCATTCAGGGTAATCTGCATCCACATGCAGGATGTGTTGCTTGGTATCACAGATCACCTGTGCATTGATGGAATGACAATGCTTCCTGTTGTGATAGATGTACTCAATCTCTCGGGGGCCTGGATGGATGCATGGGCGCAGTCAATGGCTCCCAGGACCCTTGAAAAGTGTGCAATTGAGTAAAATTCTTGGCACACTCTCTACCTTGCCTGTTGTGTGTGTGTGGCATACATATATGCCTATGTGCACATGCTAGGATGCAGCGCAATACCTAGTGGAGGCACCTGGATTGGGTTGACTGTGAAGTGCCCCCGACAATGGCTGTGTTGTGTTGGAATGATCCAGTGCAAGGAAATATAAGGTTGATAGTACTTTTACCAGGGGTTTCAGTGCATGCTAGCACATGGTGGGTGATGCTAGGCCAATCTCCCACTCCCTGACGAGGTCCAGGAAGACATTGGGAGGGAATCAGTATCTTCCATGCACCTCCTCATCTGGCATCCCAAATGATGTGGTTCGTGGATGGAGGAATCTGGCCCTCCTCCTCACCCTCCTCATCCTTCTTCTAGGTAGTAGGATCAGTGCTAGTAAAGCAGGGTCCAGTATTGTGGAAGTCCGATGTTCAGTAGGGATGCATTGCACTTTTACACCTGTGCTTTCATTGCACTTTGTACATTGCGCTGTGTACCAGATAGCGGTAAAATCACCAGATGTTTGTTCTCCTTTTAACTCCAGACAATTGCGCGATAGCTTCTGTGAATAGGGTTTCCTTAGCCATTGATAGGGTGTTTTTGTTGTTTGCATAGTGCGTCCCTCCCCACACCAATGTACTTCTTCATTTTCTGCATGTAAACGGGATCTTGCCTGTTGCGCCCCCTATTTATTTCTTTGTGCTGGCCCTTCCCCCACTCTGCGCTCTCTGTCGTACAAAGTGTTCCGTCACAGCGCAAAGTCGGAAGGATCAGGGAAAAGTTCCATCCATGAATTGGGAATTTGTGTTTAGTGCTGCACAAAGTGTACTTTTACACTCAAAGTGACTTTGCGCTGCACTAAAGATTTTGTAAATTAGGCCCAAGTAGCCTTAAAATATGGGTGGCCTGGGGATATCTGATCATCAGTCGGTACTCCCAAAAGGACTACCTACCTACACTTAAGTGGCTGGCACTTGAATCTTTTTTTATTTATTTCTATCCCTAGTGCCCAAAAGAGAAATATAATAATTCTGGTGTGATTGGACTCATGCAAGAAATAGTATTTTATCATTTTTACTTTATTTCGACCGAAGCCACACATGTTGGGATCTACAAAGTAAACAATTTAAATAAATGAACATCCCCAACCTATTAAAAAGAATATATTTTATCTAAAATAAAAGACAAAACAATATTAATCAATGTACATCCATTTCATAAAATAAAATAGTCAATTAGCACTCATGTATCATTTAGCTGCCAAGAATGCGCCCATTTTTATTCACAGTGCTTGATCAAATATGTCTGTGTTGCCCAAGCCACATTAAAGTTTGGAATTAATTTCAAATACATAATTGCTGGCTTGCACTGGATAAATTACCTTGATTTTAAAGATGGTATAAGAGCATAGCGACGATCGTGCAGCTATTTTGGGCATAAAATGGTGACAGACCAGACAAATAGAGGCATACCACAAGACCAACCATATAATAGTGGCAGAGAACTAAAGCGCGTTTAACAGGCAATAGTGAGCATTCAAATGCACAAGTCACGTCCCAGTGAAGACATCCGACACTCGATAACAACTTGAGTGTTTCATTAAATCTCTGTTTCTCTACAGTGGCTACAGTGGTAGATCTTTCCTGTGTTCTCTACATCAGGCTTAAACATGTTTCTTAAAAGTTTGTTTATCAAACGTAGCTTAGTTAAAAGGAAAACAGGTGTATTGATTTAATCTGCGAGAGTCTTCTTTAAAATAAATCATGGCTCTGTATTTTACTAGAGAACGCCTTTTGTTTACATCTTTTCTGATTTTATTTGAAAATGATACATGCAGATTCCTCCAGATTGAAAGAGGTATCTGGTATTTCCATCGAATTCCTATTCATCGAATGCTTATCCATCGAAATGCATTAATTGAATTGCTTTTCCATCGAAAAGCATATTCATTGAATGAATTTTGATGGATAATTAGGGTTAGATTTAAATTTAGGGTTAGGGTTAGAGTTAGGGGTGGGGTAAGGGTTAGAGTTAGGGGTGGGGTAAGGGTTAGATTTATATTTAGGGTTAGGGTTAGAGTTAGGGGTGGGGTAAGGGTTAGAGTTAGGGGTGGGGTAAGGATTAGAGTTAGGGTTGGGTTAGAGTTAGGGTTAAGGTTAGAGTTAGGGTTGGAGTGAGGGTTAGGGTTGGGTTAGTGTTAAGGGGGGTTTGCATGGGGCTTGGGGGTTTGAGAAGAAACCCCCCAATATACAATAAACACTAAAACGTTACAAGGAGCTGGCCAGTGCCGATATTTCCGCACTGGGCAGCTCCATATAACGTTTTAACATGAAAAATAAATGCAGGGAAATGCTATCTTTTACATTTAAAAGTAAATTTCCATCGTACTTTGCCCATTCCTATATTCAATGGACAAGTTTCGATGAATATGTACTTTTAATGTAAAATATAGGCTTCCGAAGCATTTATTTTCATTGTATTTTATTCGATGGGTTGTCTTTTCGATGCATTATTTTCAATTAAAAGACCATGATTCATTGAAAGACCAATCAACTTTTTTTTCAGTTCCAACTCGTCTTCAAAATAAAATTGATTGAGCTTGTTGTGAAAAGAAAGGAAGGTGCAGAGCTGGGAACATTCAAAATATGTCCGATAACTGGCCTCCGGTCCAGTTTTGTTAACATATGACATCACAACAATGAGGTTCCATCTCAAAAACCTAACACTGGTAGGGATTGGTTAGTGAAGTGAAATATATACACATTCCATAAGGGATTAGCTCGATTATTGGGTGAGCCATATCTGGTGGCTTCTCCTGAGACCACCTCTACATGTTGTGAATACAAAGTTACAGGTTAGTGTGAGGTGACTGGCTAATGCAACAAAGTATAAACTTAGCGTGGTTAGGAATTGGACGGAAAGGGTCTTCTCAGCCTTGGAGCTTTGGACAGTTACCAGGCCAACTGCAACTATTTAAGGTATTGGTAACAACTCTGAAGGTGCTGCATGTTCACAATAAGTTACCATCTCTGATCTCCTAAGCCTTGAGACAGAAAATTCAACTTTGAACCTGTATTACTTTTGTTTATTTAATTTTATTGTGACTCAAAGTTTTTCAAACTTTCACAATTACAAACCCTTTCCTAAAACCATCAATTAAATAAACAATTCACACCCACATAAAATATTAAAACAGCGGCCAGTCCAGAAGCATCTTACCACAAAAACACATAAACATGTTGAGACTCACAGTGCCATACTTATTAAAATCATTAAAATCCTAGAAAATTGACTTAACTTAAAATAAACAAAAATAAATGATACATGTTTCACGTTCTTTGCTCATAAATAAAGACCAATTTTCTTTTATTCTAGCCCCTCCCTAAGGCCCGCCTGAATAGGTATTATGAGTCTATTATTTATGTATCCTATGCCTTCAGTTCAATGGGAACAGCCACCTCCGTCTGGCTCTAATGAATAGTCTCTGTCTTGCAGGTTCAGTTCACATGTGTAGGGACCATGAAATAGATTTCTATTGTTTGCAATTATGAGGATTTTTGGCTTGTGTTCCCTGCAGGTGTCCTATATCTTCAAATAACTTGAAACATTTCTTGTCTCAGTGTCCTTGATACGGTTGTTTTCAAATTCTATCTGCTTTTCCCATTCACTCTAATGTACCTTTGGCGTACATCTTTATTTGCATGGCCATCCATGTTTGTTGCGTTTAAGCATCAGCAAGTAGTTCATATGTGTTCTCATGCATCTTGCGTTTTCTGCGTAGCAAAAGGTATACATGTCTCAGTCCTCCAGATATGTGAGTCATACGGATATTCTTCGTGTCTACCAGCAATAAACTAAATGTATGTGTAACTTTGTGCAGGTATGTCTATGTTATTCATGTCTAATGTATCTATGTCGTGATGTCCGTAGTGACATCATTGGCTTTCTTTGAGGTTATAGTCAGTCAACATATTCGATTGATGACAAGTGTGTTCCGTCAGCACTGTCATCCAGATATGGTCTGAACAGTTGCCTGAGTGAGTAGCGCTTCTCAAATATGCAATACAATAATGATGGGTAGGAAGGACCCAGAACCGATGTACAGATCTCATTTATCTGTCACCGGGATGAGAGTGGGTTGGTTGTAACGAGGGTCACATTTAGGTCTCCCTCTTCAATGCCACCTCTGATCAACCAGTCAACCACACGTCCTTGACAACCTTCTCTATTCAAGTGCAACATCGAGATCCATACTTTTGCCACTCCTCTCAGATGACCTGCGTGCTTCACTTATTCGTCTAGGCTCCTAGTCATATAACAGCAATCTGTGTCAGGTTTGCACCACACCCATCTACCTGGATCTAGGGGAAAGGAGAACCTTTGGCCTGGCGGGAACAAAGGACACAGATGCAGGTGTGATTGCAGCACATCCAGAGTCCATGTTTCTCCATCTGTTTTCATCTCTACATCCAAACATATTTTTATCCATAGTGTCTTTTTGGTAGTATTCTTACATTGTGCTATAGGTATGCTGATTGTGCAGAAGGCAAATATTACTTGCACTAAGGCCGTTATCAGCACTTTCAGTCCACTAGCCATCATTGATGTTATCCAGGAAAAGATGTGGGTTAGCCAAACTTAATGTTCCTCTAGTGGGTTTGTCACTGCTTCTGTTTTAGCATGTAAGTCTGATAATTGCATTATTGCCTCTGTTAGTATCCCATTCTCTGCATCGTGGGAGTGCACATACATTCAACGGGAAGGCCCGATCTTGGTGTAAACGCCTCCTTCCATGGCTGTGAGGAAATGTATCTGTAAGATATCCAGAATGTATCTGTTCTGTAAGGCCCTCAGCCTGACAGCCCTCAACTCTTCTTTGATAGCATTGAACCCCTTGACCGTAGAGTTTATTGTCTGCAACAATTCCCACCTGGTTGTTTGGAGACACTTGGCATTCGAGCTGGCTTGAATTCCTGGAATGACTGACATTTCGTTTCTACTTGATAGTCTATGTGCTTGTGTTATTGCATCTAATGCATCTTCCATTTGTGTCGAAATGTAGTTTCCTGCAGACCTTTTCGTCTTCTGGTGTGATTCCATTTTGGGTAACCCATCCACTTGTATGTCTTTTCATGGTACTACTAATGCTGGAGTGTTAAACTGCACTAGAATATATTTCTCCTGAATTTAGCGGTAGTTGCATGTATGCCTTGGAACCGCAGGACCAGTAGTACAGACCTTTATCTAGGTATGTTAGATAGTCATTATTTTCTCCAACCCTTACTGTACCGTCATTCTGGAAGCATAAGAACATATTCTAGAGTTGTATGATTGGCATAGCACTTGCTTCATTCTCCACCCAGGTGAGCAGTTTTGCAATTGCTGCCCATTTCTTTGAGGCAATTGTCATTTTATTTCTGCACCACTTCACCACTTCAACTGGGACTGTCAAGAGTTTGTGTGCTTTGCACACTACCATCCCTCCCTTCCATTCCTTCTCCTGTGAATATTTGTCTGTATACTAGCAGCTGAGATCTTTCCCAGTATCCTGGAATCCCAACTATCTCTCTTTGCCCTGTGTTTGGGCGTTGCAACTCCTTTTGTGTCAATGTTCTGGCTTCTACATTGTTTGGGCCATCGGGAATGTACTCTATTTTCGTGTCAGTGTTCCAATAGTCATCTATCATTTCTTGACTCTTGATGTAGCTATCTTTATGCGGGGAACGTCTTCTGTAACATCCAGTTTAGTGTAGCCCAATTCCATTGGATAAGGCGTTGTGCTCTGACTGCTGTGATTTCTGGTTTTATGAATGTTCTGGAGGTACTCATGGCATATGGGATGAAAGAGCACACATCACACCTCTCCTTCCTTGTCTCTCGCCCCACCTTGGTCATGTGCTGATACCTTACATTGTTAGACACATGGACCGAGTCAACTAGTTAAGAGTTGACATGTTCAGAACCCATATCTACATTTCTCCTGAGTCTTTTGTCTTCTTGGGCAGTGCTGGTCATCCACCCTGTTAGGCTGAAACCTGTGCAGTTCCCTCTGGGACCACTGCAAAAGATTTAGGACTACAGGTGTTTGGCAGTAAACCCACTTGGTAGCTGTCTGTAACACACAGATTCACTTGGTAACTGTGGCTGAGCAGTCAGACTTCCCTCAAGAAGAGTTAAGGAGTATGTGGAGTATACAATATAGGGCAATTCTTCACAGTAAGACAAGCAAACACGCAACGAGGCTTAGTGTAAAGATATTAAGGTATTTATTTATAACGGAACATCTATGGAAAACACTATGGCACTATCACGGCAAACACTTCAATCACAATTACTCTACGAAGAAGAAACAATCAATCCCCCTAACAATATTTGGACAAGTCTAGGTTCTACCAGCATCACTTATTTACAGACAGAGGTGTATGCCTCAACCTAGATGGCACGCTAATATTAGTTAGGACGGGAGAGAAAAATAGGCAGGTTACGAAATCAACACAGTTCAATACGTCACGGGAAAAATGCAAGGCAAGAAGTCAAGAACCACAATAGATCATAAAGTTCAGAGGCCAGGCCCACTCGGAGAGAGGCAAGGCGATATGTCCCAAAAAGTCTCTAGAGGAAATGCGTTCGAGTCTTTGTAGCAAATTGTTATCGGCTGATTGAATCAGTTCAGAACAATACGTGAGAAAGCTTGGAGGCGACCCAACGGAAAGGAGAGGATTAAGACACCTCACTCAAACCGATCGAAAGGGAAGCCAGGCGGACACGGTACCTTGTTTGTGGAGAGACAGCTCCGGCGGGGGCAGTTGTTCCTGGTGGTGGATGCACGTCGGGTCTTTGCCAAGAGTAGAGATGATCTCGTCGTCGAAGAAAAAGTAAAGTCCGGTGCACCACCAGGGAAGAGACCAGCCTCAGAGTGCTCCGTCACAAGGCACCACCTTTTGGTCGCGGTACAGGGGTAGTGGCTATCCGGTTGCCGAGGTGCTCTGCACGGGCAATTCGACCACTGCGTCCTGAGGCGAAGAAAAGCAAAGGGGACTGGTTGTTCCCACCAGTCAGGGGAAGAGACTCTCCGGCAGGGAGATCTCCTCTGTCATCGGGAAGTGGTGAGTTGGTTCCGTAGGGCTTCACCGGAGGTGTCGTCGTGCAGGTCGGCTCAGCGTTACCCTCGTCGGATTCTTACGTCCTGTGGCGACTTCTGAAGATCCAGTCCCAAAAGCCCTGCTTTTATGCAGAAAACCCCCATTCATTCAGCCTAGCTGTCAATCAACACATGCTAAGTGGTGAGCGTGGAGGCTCACCACTTGGGCCAATCACACCACAGTGCGACCGGAGTTGGCAAGGCAACTCGGTCCAGGGTGCCTAAACCCCCTCCCACACCCCTGTGGTAACCCAGACAGAATGGCACCACTTTGGAGGGTCTCTATACAGAGGCCCGCCAAAAGTGGAACAAAGGGCTCAACCTTTGGTTTAGGAGTCACAGAGACGAACACAGACGCCATTTTCAAAACCGAGTTCTGGCAGAAAATACCATCCGATAAACTTATTTAAGATAAGTAGACCGGGGGTACGTTAGAGATTAACGAGAAAAAGTATCAATCTCCAACCATTGGACGAATCCCATAGGGTTATGTCCGGGGTCGAACATAACAAGTAGTTTCCACTGCCACCAGCCAAAACCCGACGAGGGGGGATGGGACAGTGCCCCCTCGATTAACAGATCTAGGAGTAATCGAATTACCCCTACTAGCAGGTCCACAATTTGATGGTTGGTACTAGTTCTGTTAGTAAATTTAGGTCTAGTAAAGCCAATGGTGACTTTACATGCCCGGGGAGACAGTAGTCAGTCCCCGGGTATGGAGTCTATGGTGGAGGTCCGCTAGGACGCCCCAGTGTTACGGCACGTAGGGTGCGGTGTAACACACATAGAAAAACATATGAGACCCTATGGAGTAAAAGACCCCATAGCCCATAGAACACATTGACATTCAAAGGAATTACACACAGTCATGTCCAAGAGTGGGAGGAAAAGAGACTCACTCTTGGCAGGGTGGCAAAAAAACAAACTCCAGAAATCCAGCAAAGCTGCTGGGGGACTCACTAGGTTAGGAAATTCAGCCTAAACAGAGAATTCTCCCTAACACTCGCCCCCCCCCAGACTAAGGGACAGGAGGATTTAATCCACTCCTGGATGAATCTCATACCTCTTTTCGATGACATACATCCTAGGGAGACCATCAGCATTTTGGTGGTGACATCCTGACCTGTGCTCAATGGTAAAATCAAACCCTTGCAGACAGATCGACCATCTCAATAGTTTTGGGTTTTCCCCTTTCATTTGCATTAACCATCTCAAGGGTTGGTGGTCAGTCTGAATGACGAATGTAGAACCATACAAGTACGGCCTAAACTTCTTCAGAGCCCACACGATAGCAAAGCACTCTCTTTCGATTGTTGCCCACCTTGTTTCAGGATCCTTCAGCTTGCGGCTGATGAAGCAAACGGGGTGCTCCCTACCTTTCCCATCCAGATGACTGAGTACGGCACCTATCCCTACATTTGAAGCATCTGTCTGCACAATGAAGTGATGGCGGTAATCAGGAGCTCTGAGTACTGGGGCTTGGCAAAGAGCCTTTTTCAGGTTTTCAAAATCCTGATTGCACTCCTCGTTCCATTTAACCTTTTTAGGAAATTCGGGCGAGGAGATGACATTCAGTGGAGAAGCTATGGTCCCATAGTTTTCTATAAAATTCCAGTAATACCCAGTGAGGCCTAGGAAGGATCTCACTTGGGTTTGAGTAGTAGGTGTTGTCCAATTTTGCACAGCTTCACTCTTACTGAGCAAAGGCCTTATTTCTCCACCTCCTACCTCATGTCCAAGATAGACTACCTTACTCTGTCCAATTTGGCATTTACTCGCCTTTATGGTCAGATTGGCTTGTCCAGGAGCCTGCAAAACATCTCTCAGGTGGGTTACATGTTCTTACCAGGAATTGCTGAACACTGCGATGTCATCCAATTATGCCATGCAGAAGTCCTCCATCCCATTCAGAACCTGGTTTACCATCCGTTGAAACGTAGCAGGTGCATTCTTCAGTCCGAAAGGCATTACCTTAAACTGGTATAAGCCAACAGGGGTAGAAAATGCAGTTTTCTCCTTGGCATGGTCTGTCAGGGCTATTTGCCAATAGCCTGACGTCAAGTCAAATGTGCTGAGGAACTTGGCGGCGCCAAGTTTATCCACCAACTCATCTGTTCTTGGCAAAGGGCGGGCATCAGTCTTGGTGACTGCATTAAGAGCTCTATAATCCATGCAGAATCTAAGCTCTTTAGATCTGGCCTTTGGTACTAACACAACTGGGCTAGACCATGGACTAGTAGAGGGCTCTATTACCCTGAGATCAAGCATCTTGCTGACCTCACCTTTGATGTGGGTTCGTACGTTTTCTGACATTCGGTATCCTCTGCTTTTGACTGGCAGACAGTCACCAGTGAGTATGTCATGCTGGCCCCAAGGGGTTAAGCCTGTTGAAAGCGAGAACAGAGAGGCAAACTGATTCAACATAGATTTGCACTCTTCTTGCTGCTCGGGTGTCAGATTGGAGGAGAGATTTACTCCTTCAATTTGTTCGTCTAAAGGTAAGCCTCTGAGGAGATCCGGAAGAGCTTCACTCTCTTCTTCTTCCTCGGATGATGCTAGAAGCAACGCTCCTACATCAGGTCGTGAGACATACGCTTTAAGGGGCTTGGTGTGGAAGACTGTCGGAGCCTCCTTGGGATTGCCCAAGTACACCAGATAGTTAACCTCTCCGAGTTTACCCACAACTCTGAAGGGTCCCATCCACTTATCTCGCAAGGCCCTCTGCCTTGTTGGGATCATAACGAGAACGAGCTGGTCTTGGGCGAACTCAACCATGTTAGCCTTTTGATCGTGCCAGTGCTTGACCAATGCTTGTTCAGCTTTCAAGTTATCGCTTGCTTCCGTCATCATGTGTGACATTCTCCTCCGGAGACCTATCACGTAGTCAGTCACTCTGACTGGCTTGGGGGACGGAGCACTCTCCAACCCCTCCTTAATCAGGGCCAATGGACCTCTGACGGGATGACCATAGAGTAGTTTGAAGGGAGAGTAACCTACTCCCTCCTGAGGGACTTCTCTATAAGCAAAGAGAAGGCATGGCAGTAGAAGGTCCCACTTACTCTTAAGGGGTTCCTCTAAAGCACCTATCATGCTCTTCATGGTTCGGTTGAACCGTTCTACCAACCCATTGGTTTGTGGGTGGTAAACTGTTGAGAACTTGGAAGTAACTCCACAGGTTTTCCACATGGCTTTCATGTAGTGTGACATAAAGTTTGACACCCTGTCAGAGATGACTGCCTTAGGAAACCCGACCTTAGTAAAAATACCAAGGAGGGCCTTAGCCACAGCCGGAGCTGTAACAGTCCTCATAGGAATTGCCTCAGGATACCTAGTAGCATCGTCTACTACAACAAGTATAAACCTGTTGCCTGAGGAGGTTGGAGGATCAAGGGGACCAACGATGTCAATCCCTACTCTCTCAAACGGGACTCCCACAACTGGGAGAGGCACTAAAGGTGCCACATTCTTGGAGCCAACCTTACCAGAGGTCTGGCAGGTGTGGCAGCTCCTGCAGTGTTTTTCTACTTCGGCCCCCATCTTCGGCCAATAGAAGTAGAGAGAGAGCCTTTCCTTAGTCTTCTTGAAACTCAAGTGACCAGCCAAAGGAATCTCATGGGCTAACTGCAAGAACTGTGGTCTGTTCTCTTGGGGTACTACAAGTCGTTTGTAGTCTCCAGGTGCAGACTCGGTCGGTTCACTGTAGAAGAGGCCATCTTCCCAGTGCAACCTGTATTTCCCAGGCTCTTGCCCTTCAGCCTGAACTTCTGCCTGGTGGCGAAGACCTTCCAGAGTTGGACACTCTCTCTGTCCCTTACTGAAGTCTGCCCTGCTGGGTCCACCTTCTGCCAGTAAAGACTGCAGCTCAGGATGGTCAGCAGGATCCAGATCTCCAATGAGTTCCTGGCCTTCCATTAGCTCTTCCTCAGATTCTAATTCTACCACACAGGGTTGTACCTCCCTCTCAGCCTCAGCTGGAGGTGGAGTTACGGGTGTAACTTTGGACAACCAAGGGGAAGTCTGTGTTGGCTGCACTGAAATGCTGGCTGCTGGTTTCGGGATAGAAGTCTTAGGTTTCCCTTTCGCTTCTGATTTCTTGGAGACAGCTGCCGACAATTCCAGTGGAGCAGGAGTGATTTCTTTCTTCATCATCTCCTGGAGAGTACCGCGCATGGTCCTCTCTCTTGCGGGTCAGGTTAGCTCCTGTAACCGTTTACTAGGAGGTCTGGGAGTATGTGATACAACTCCGAGAGTTTTCAAATCGTTACCCAACAGTACGCGTCCTGGTACCTCACTCTGTGTGCTGACAGGTATCTTTACAGTCATGTCGTTACACTGTATGAGAACTGGTAATTGGGGAAGCATCTGCACAGGCCCTCCAGCTAACTTGGTGAGGCGTTTGGGTGCCTTAGCAACATCCTCAGCCTGAAAAAACGATTTATCCACCACAGTTATGCTGGCCCCAGTGTCCCTAATGGCAGGAGTCTCCTGACCATTCACCTGGACACTGTCCTTATAATACTCTTTAGTATTATCGGGGATAGAATTATAGACATCTAAATTCTGTTGTTCCCACAACCCCAGAGATTCTAAAGAAACGCTGGCTGAGACTCCAATGGGTTCGTCAGCTAGCAGTAGAAAGTTTCCACTTGCCATTTGGACTTCCTCCTCTGGAGCGAAGGCTAAGGAGACAAGCTGGACCCCTGAAGGTTTACCCTTACATCTGGGATCTCCTTTCACGTGGTCAGTCGAGCCGCAAACAAAGCATTTACCGAACGCTTTTTGGAATGGTGGCTTGTTCTGACCTCCTTCCGGTTTGGCACCAGAAGACACACTATTCTGCTGTGGTTTTCCTGGTGGCTTACCCTTCTGGTTTTGTTTGGGGCCCTCTTTGGAATTTGAGTTATTCGAATTCTCTTTTGAGTCCTTTTTGGACTGTTTTCCCTCATCCTTTTTCTGAGTTGCCCCAGAATCCTTATGAGTAGCCCTGTTGGCAACCCACAAGTCAGCAGCCTTAGCTAGCGTCCGGGAATCCAATTCCTTCGAATCAGCCAAGTGCTGTCTGAGCTCAGGAGAACAGGCATCATAAATCGACTCCAACATAAAAAAGATTCTTCAGACCCTCATAAGTGTTCACTTTGTAACCCTTAATCCATCCCTCTAAGTTTTTCAACCCTTCACTCACCCAGGTAGCCCAACGGGTACTATCATACTTTTTGAGGGTTCTAAACCTCTTAAGATACTGGGAAGGGGTCTTCCCGAATCTAGCTATTAAAGCTAGTTTCACACTTTCGTAATCCGTCTTATCCGCCTCCCCCAACTCCATTACCACATCAGTCGCAACAGGAGGGAGCCTAGAGAACAACCAGGGAAGTAAATCATTCCCGGTGATGTCCTGGAGCCCATGATTGTACTCAAACAGTTTTAACCAATCCAACACATCCAATCTCGGTTCATACATACCCACTAATTCCTTCGGCATCCGGCTTTTTTTGGGACTGGATCTCCTAGAGGAACCAGAGGAGAGAGAAGCATTTTCGATAGACAACTTTTTCATCTCTAACTCGTGATTAAGTTCTATTTCCCTGAGTCTTAACTCAGCTTGCTTCTGTTCAGCCTGGGCATTCATCCGTCTGAACTTGAGCTCTTGGTTTTGTTCAGATTGAGCCAAGAACCGTTTGTATTCTAATTCGAACTTCATTTTTTCAAGTTCAAAATAAGCAGGGTTACTTGTGGGACCTGGTATGGGCCCTGTAGGCACAGCTGGTAAGGCAGGTAGAGGAGCAGGGGAGACAGTTTCATTAGCCTCTCTGTCCTCGTCAGCCTCTTCATCGCTATCATCAGAATCACGATTCAGATCAACACCATCACTGTTATCTACATTTGCTGGAGAAATTGGCTCCTCTGAACCAGTACCCATACTTTGGTTCGCCAGCAATCTCTCTATTAATTCTAACTTCTTGCCTCTTACAGAAAGATTCTCTTGCCTACAGAGAGCTCGCAAACTCTCAGTATTTTCACCTGACAAGGATTCTTGACTGTAAGTTTCCATCGTAGACATGTTTTTGAAAGTTGCTTTTTAGTGCTAAGTTTTGTGGTTAGTTATCCTAAAGTGTCAAAAAGGACTCTAAACTGTATACTCGATACAAATCCCACTGCTGTACACCAGTGTTAGGCGGAAACCTGTGCAGTTCCCTCTGGGACCACTGCAAAAGATTTAGGACTACAGGTGTTTGGCAGTAAACCCACTTGGTAGCAGTCTGTACCACACAGATTCACTTGGTAGCTGTGGCTGAGCAGTCAGACTTCCCTCAAAAAGAGTTAAGCAGTATGTGGAGTACACAATATAGGGCAATTCTTCACAGTAAGACAAGCAAACACGCAACCAGGCTTAGTGTAAAGATATTAAGGTATTTATTTATAACAGAACATCTATGGAAAACACTATGGCACTATCACGGCAAACACTTCAATCACAATTACTCTACGAAGAAGAAACAATCAATCCCCCTAACAATATTTGGACAAGTCTAGGTTCTACCAGCATCACTTATTTGCAGACAGAGGTGTATGCCTCAACCTAGATGGCACTCTAATATTAGTTAGGACGGGAAAGAAAAATAGGCAGGTTACGAAATCAACACAGTTCTATACGTCACGGGAAAAATGCAAGTGAAGAAGGCAAGAACCACAATAGATCATAAAGTTCAGAGGCCAGGCCCACTCGGAGAGAGGCAAGGCGATATGTCCTATAAAGTCTCTAGTGGAAAAGCGTTCGAGTCTTTGTAGCAAATTGTTATCGGCAGATTGAATCAGTTCAGAACAATACGTGAGAAAGCTTGGAGGTGACCCAACGGAAAGGAGAGGATTAAGACACCTCATTCGAACCGATCGAAAGGGAAGCCAGGCGGACACGGTACCTTGTTTGTGGAGAGACAGCTCCGGTGGGGGCAGTTGTTCCTGGTGGTGGATGCACGTCGGGTCTTTGCCAAGAGTAGAGATGATCTCGTTGTCGAAGAAAAAGTGAAGTCCGGTGCACCACCAGGGAAGAGACCAGCCGCGGAGTGCTCCCTCACAAGGCACCACCTTTTGGTCACGGTACAGGGGTAGTGGCTATCCGGTTGCCGAGGTGCTCTGCACGGGCAATTCGACCACTGCGTCCTGAGGCGAAGAAAAGCAAAGGGGACTGGTTGTTCCCACCAGTCAGGGGAAGAGACTCTCCGGCAGGGAGATCTCCTCTGTCGTCGGGAAGTGGTGAGTCGGTTCCGCAGGGCTCCACCGGAGGTGTCGTCGTGCAGGTCGGCTCAGCGTTACCCTCGTCTGATTCTTAGGTCCTGTGGCGACTTCTGAAGATCCAGTCCCAAAAGCCCTGCTTTTATGCAGAAAACCCCCATTCATTCAGCCTAGCTGTCAATCAACACATGCTAAGTGGTGAGCGGGGAGGCTCACCACTTGGGCCATTCACACCAGAGTGCGACAGGAGTTGGCAAGGAAACTCGGTCCAGGGTGCCTAAACCCCCTCCCACACCCCTGTGGTAACCCAGACAGAATGGCACCACTTTGGAGGGTCTCTGTACAGAGGCCCGCCAAAAGTGGAACAAAGGGCTCAACCTTTGGTTTAGGAGTCACAGAGACGAACACAGACGCCATTTTCAAAACCGAGTTCTGGCAGAAAATACCATCCGATAAACTTATTTAATATAAGTAGACCGGGGGTACGTTAGAGATTAACGAGAAAAAGTATCAATCTCCAACAATGGGACGAATCCCATAGGGTTATGTCCGGGTTCGAACATAACAAGTAGTTTCCACTGCCACCAGCCAAAACTCGATGAGGGGGGACGGGACAGTGTCCTCTCGATTAACAGATCTAGGAGTAATCGAATTACCCCTACTAGCACGTCCACAATAAGATGGTTGGTACTAGTTCTGTTAGTAAATTTAGGTCTAGTAAAGCCAATGGTGACTTTACATGCCCGGGGAGACAGTAGTCAGTCCCCGGGTATGGAGTCTATGGTGGAGGTCCGCTAGGACGCCCCAGTGTTACGGCACGTAGGGTGCGGTGTAACACACATAGAAAAACATATGAGACCCTATGGAGTAAAAGACCCCATAGCCCATAGAACACATTGACATTCAAAGGAATTAAACACAGTCATGTCCAAGAGTGGGAAGAAAAGAGTCTCACTCTTGGCAGGATGGCAAAAAAACAAACTCCAGAAATCCAGCAAAGCTGCTGGGGGACTCACTAGGTTAGGAAATTCAGCCTAAACAGAGAATTCTCCCTAACACACCCAGATATGGCTTCAGTATGAACAGGGATAGAGGTTGCGTTAGCAGGTACCAAAGCGTATGCACGATACAATACAACATTTTGTAATGGGGTAAACACAGCAGAAAATTAAAAATATCAACACAATGGATTTTGCTGCAACTTCTGTTTTCTGAAAAGCTGGATGTTTTCTATAATGTCCATAGAGTCCATGAGACCACATGAGAAAGTCTTTGAAATGCATTACTATTACATTGTTGTGCTAATCAAGTTTCCTGTGGTAATACTGAGTTAATGCAGTGAGAAACTGTCACTCCCAAACAAATCGCACTTTGGCACTACTGAGCAATTTGATAAAAGGTGTATCACCTCGTGTTATTTTTGGGTAGGTGCGTGCCACGTAAAGAAAGAAAGCATAAAATAACCCCTTATTTGGTATCATTTGTCTGGATGTGGTTACGAGTTTTGAAAAGTGCTTCTCAAAGTTTGTGCAGGTATGGAATAATTTGCTACAATCAGTACAAACTTTCACAATGATTTCCTAGTGTAAGGAAATGGCTGTGTGCCTAATCTAACTTTTCATTCTGTTCTAGTCTAGCCCTAGCCTTTGACCGCGTCTCTTTCTGCCACAGAGTTTCCTCTTCTTCTTGTTTTTCTTCCTGCACCCGATCGTCTATGTGTTGGGCCGAGGGGGTCTCACCTCTGCAGAGCTTGACATCTCGTAGAAAGTTTCAGGCCTTTTATCCCACTAGCTTGACGGCTTTGTCAGTTGCTTGTTATACAGAATAGGGGCCCTCAAATCTGGGCTTGTACCAGGGTCTGCCAAAATTGAGTATGATCACTCGGTCTCCCGGATAAAGAAGGGGTTACTTAAGCAGTTCAGGGTCTTTTACTAGTGTGTTGTCTTCCTCATCCATCTTCGACCACTCCCATCAGGATAGAAGCTATTGAGAAATAAAATAAGCACTAGCCATCATTGAAGCAATATTTTTGCACATTTCTTCACCTAGGACAGTGGCTGTATTTTGGGCATCTGTCAATGCTCTAATGGGATGAGCAGGCAGAAGTTGCATGTGTTCTCCTGACACCACCGCATGAGGGGTTAAATGGTGGCTGGATCCAAGTTGATTGTGCAATGCCAACAGCTAATGGCAGACATTGCAGACATATCTTTTTTAGTGTTGGTCTTATTTTCTTTGTGAAAGCCGTTGAGACATTTATAAATCCTGTTTGTTTGCCAGTGGTAAGTGCAGGAAAATGTATGCACAATCCCCAGCAGGGCTGTTTTGTGCTCAAAAACTTTGTTTACAAAGTGAGGCCCACTGTCTAAATGCAGAACCTCTCATAACCCTTCTCGTGGGAACACCCCCTTGACCAGGAATTTCACTGCACTGAAGGCATCAGAGTCTTAGAATGGGTCAGTTTTGATCCAACGAGCAAAAAGGGCATACCACTATGATCATATATCTACACCCTTGAACAACTTGAATTATGTCCACATAATCTACATGGAGATGTTGGAAGGGCCCCTTAGGGTGCAGAACTGCTCCTCGCACTATCCTCAACCTTTGACCCACATTACATTTTTTATATACTATGCAGGTGTCCATAAAAGTGGTGATGTAATCCACCAGGTTGGGACAGAACCAATCTTCTGCAATATGTGCAGCAAGAACATCCTTACTAAGGTGTGTATGGTAGTGCAGCTGCGTGAGCACAATCTGCAACAATGCAGCAGGAATCATCAGCTTCTCTGTGCTTTCCTGTTGCCATAGAGACCTGCTCCTCATCCACACCTCCTTCTATTATATTGGTGCTCGCCCCTGAAACTCTACTATTTGGATAATGGGCAATGAAATATACCCTTCTCGCAATATCATATTAAACACCAGTGTGCGTGTGTAATATGGGGTATAATACCCATTTATCTCTGTAAAGTAGGCTGCTCGCTTTGCTTCTACGGCTTTGTTGCCGTGGGAGATTGCATCCTCCCCCTCATGTGTGCTTGGCACTTCACGATCACTATGGCTGATGGGAGTTGTAGTGCATCTATGAGTCTGGCCAATATAGGCGCATGCTGCACTGGTGTGCCGTCAGCACATCAATAGTCCATCCTTTTCCAACGGGAAAGTCCTGAATGTATGGTTGACGTCACTTTGGCAGAATTGGAGTAGACAGTGATCTCCTGGCCCTTATGTGCTTCTAATGCCATTATAAGAGCTATTAATTCTGCTGCTTCCGCTCAAAAATGTGCAGGCAATCTTGTGGTCGCCACTACTTCAACTGTACCACTCGGGTTTATCTTTACTACTGCCTTCCCAGTATGTCTTCACCCTGTCGTCTAGTCGATGACCCATCAATAGAAAGTATTTCCCCTTCTTCGAGGGCATTCTCTGCTGTTCTGGAGATGTCATCATAGTGTTCTATGTACGTGGTACAGTTGTTTACATATTCTCCCTCCTCTTCTGGTTCTGCTATGAATGTTGCCGGTTTACAACTCTGCTTCTTACTATCTTTATCACAAGATTCATAATAATTACCTCTCGTGCAGATGCCCTCTGTCTGGACAATGTGTTATTGGGCTTTTCTACAAAAGCAAAAAGGGCATGCTCCATGTACAAAACGGTACTACAGCCCATTTTGATATTTTTACCGATTTTCTGTACTGCAAATGCAGAACAAGTCAATGCCTGTTCCCAATGGTAGTGTCCTCTCTTTCCTGTGGCTAAATGCCCACTATAGTAAGCTATCTGCTAATACTGTAAGTAACTGTATGGAGTCCTTCCGACACTGTTATTCTGATCTGCTACAAACCGAGATGCCATCTACATACTGAATGACTGAGCTGTCCAAATGTATGTTCCGTAGGTCCATTTGGAGGACCCTGATAAATATAGAGGGTTATTCGCATAACCCTTGGAGAAGCCTTGTGTGTTTCCACTTTTTATTTCTATGTAGCAATGACTCTTCATGGAGTGAGATAGAAAAGAATGTGTTTTTCAAAAATCTATCATGGTAAAATGGGTAGTTTCCAGCGGCATGCTACATAGTATTGTCGCTGGATTGGGATCTAATGGGAATTCTGCTACAACAATATCGTTGAAAGAGTGCAATTCCTGAATAAAACACCACAATCCCCCTGTTTCCTTCTTCACCGTGTACAAAGCTGTGTTATACTATGGTGCTGATGGCAGCAAAAACCGCTTGCTGCATTAAAATGGAAATTGTCTCAAAAATGCCTTTGTCCAATTCCCTGGACAAATGATATTGTTTTACCCTTGGTAAGATTTTCCCAGTGTTGAGATTGATTTTTTACATCTCTCACTTCCTTCAACAGGCCAACGTTATGCAGGCTGTAGGTCCATAAAACACTGAGCATTTGTGATACATCTTCCTCAAGAAAGGACACTAGTGTCTTTTACAGTATGGCCATTTTATGTGGTACTTCCCTATAATGAATTCTCACCCAATAGGTAATTCTTATAAAGAACACTGTCTCCAAATCTGAATAGTCATTTCCAAACCACTCCTCATCCATCAAGTCCTTCACTCTGTGCACTTGTCCTACTGTGATTACTGTTCTCCACACCCTTCCTGTATAGTCACTCCCCAGCCTTCCTGTATCATCATTCCTTTGCAATACTATCCTGTAATCCCTTACTATAACCATCTCTAGTTCTAAAGGAAACACTTTATTTATGTATTTATTGTTTTAATTTGTAAAGCGCCTAATCCCCCGGGCATTAGGGCGATGAAGATGAAACCAATTACACACAGGTGTGGGGTGCCATAAACTCTTTCTACAAGTACAGTCATTTTGGTGGATTAGCTTTACCCTGATACATTGTCATTAGTCAAAGAGCCATGTTTGTATTGCCTTGCAGAAGGGTCAGTAAGATTCTTTGGAATGACTTGGATTGCACAGTTTTTTGTGACAGGTATTGCAGGGCAGCATTGGAAAGACATTTATGTGTAATGGAAAGTGTATTAAAGATGATTGTTTCTCGGATTGGGAGCCAGTGCACTTCCTACATGGCTGCTGAGATGTGTTCTTTTCTTGTGATATTGAGTGCTGCATGTAGGGCATTGTTTTGAATTTCCTGCAATCTGTTGATTTTCTGTTTAGATGTTCCTGTAAAGGGAATGTTTAAATGGTCAAGTCTCACTCCTATGATTTTTCTGGCGATGGGAGGTAGCTGGTTTGTGTGAAGAATTGTCTGACTGAATTGATGAGCTTGGCTGTTTGTGCAGCCGAAGAGGCGATAGCCTTTACTTGTCTGTTGAGGGAGAGGGAGGTATCCAAGTAGACCCCCAGGGTTTTTACAGATTCTGAGACAGGGTTGTGGATGCCATATTGCCTCACCTTT
This sequence comes from Ambystoma mexicanum, assembly GCF_040938575.1. NCBI lineage: Eukaryota > Metazoa > Chordata > Amphibia > Caudata > Ambystomatidae > Ambystoma > Ambystoma mexicanum. Next base: position 1,536,695,760 of record NC_090929.1, on the reverse strand, counting down.
TTGTCTAAGGGCATCTCTGGTCTGAATAGGAACTCATTGGGTAAACAAAGCAATTTGACATGTATCTCTGGAAGCCATTCTAATAGTACTCCCACTAGATATTAGAATAACTTAGGGTTCACAGTCACCCACTCTGTACAGTCTAAGCACAAAGTGCTTGAATGAATTTGTGTCTGTTCATGTAGTTAATTCTTGGGGAAAAGCATACTTTTCCTGTTTCAGTAAATGAAATGGTCATGAGAAGTCAGCTCCTCCTGTCCCCTCCCATTATGTTGACCGGTGTCTGTCAGGAATATAACAGTGTCATAGTCAGGTCATGTTCACCTATAGAGATTGTAAGTTCATCAGTGAAATGAACCAAATCCATAGCCCCAGAAAATCCCTACACATTCATGGCATTGCCTGACATTTGCTATCTTCCTTCCAGAATGCAGGTTCTGGTCGCCACTGTATCTACACGAAAAGAGAATGTCTTCTCACCTATGGGCACACCTACATGTGGTTCCTTGCTCGGGTTGGGTGTAATGGATAGGATTGAACATATCAGGTCCATATGAGGGCTTTCCTATTGTGGATACAACATTATCCCCGTCCCCGTGAAGGGGCTGCCCATCACCACGACCGCTCCCCCTATTTTCCGTATGTGAGTCTGCATTGTAAAATCTGTGTGTATCATGGCTAAGACATTCTGCTGTGCTGGTGCTTCCTGTGCTGTCTGCAGTGGCTGTGTGTACTCTTGTGTCTGTGGTGTGTACAGCATGGGCTCTGGTGACTGTCCTAGTGTCTGTTGTGTTGGCACCATTTGTGGCACTTGTGCCTGCATCTGTGTGTGATCTTGAGCACAATAGTCAGGCTGCTCAGTCTGGCATGTTGATGGTATGTCATCTCCACATTCTGTTGTATTTCACCCTTGCTCCTACACAGTTGCGCTATCTGACTTACTCTCTCACATGTCCAACATTGTGGTGGACCCCCCATGGGTCTTGACTGTCCCCGGTTAAGCCTGTCCCCACCCTGCTGCATTGGATATCCAAACACTCTTCCCCAGGGCGCACCTCCTCTTCTCTGCGGCCAATGGTTAGTATCTCCTCTTCCCGCAAAACATACCATCAGTTGTTGATTTTGTACATTTTGAGTAACTACTCCCTTTCCACTTGTCAACATTGCTCCTTCCATTGTATACTTTGATAGCTTTTTCTGCACTAATTGTGCCTCTTCTTATTTCCTTTCCTTCCATTAATTGACATTAGTGACTGCACAGAACACCACACAGAATAGCACATTGTTTAATCACTGCAACGCTGCAGTATGGCAGGCTCTGAGAGTCCAGTACCCTGGCTCATCTGACATAAGAGTGGTTATGGCATGCAAAATGAGGGAGGACGAAGATCCACTTAAATACATGAAGGAGATACAAGAGCATTGGTGTCTTGAGAGGAGAGAGCTGTGGGATAAAAAAGTGGCTTATTCTAACACATATTAAGGCAAGGGCTATGCGTGCAAGCAAAGAAACAACTAAATAAATTAGTGGGGATGGAAGCAAAACCTTGCTCAGAAATCCAGTTGACTATAGTACATTGCTTTTCTTTCTCAATCATCTTATCACCACGTATGTGCCCCACTACAGGCAATCGTCTCCACCTCAGAGCACCATATGCTATTTAACAACCTTATATGTGATGTCAAAAGCATAAGGTGAAAAACCTAATACTTCGAGTGTGTGCATTCTCACATCCTTCAATAATCCAAAACACAATACACAAATGACATGTCATACAGCCATCTTCCTGCTTACAAAATACAGAGGATTCCAACAAATATGTGGTCCTTCTTCTACACCATGCATTAGAATATATCTGCAAAAGATAAACTATGAAACCACCTTCCACGACCTAAGTGAGCTACGCTAGTGCTTAGACAGGCAGATCCATACATAAGCCATCTGAAAACTAAGATAACCACCTAGAGAACAGGTATCCATAAATAAGTCATCAGTAGCTAAGCTAACCACCTAGCACAGATATCCATACATAACTCATCCATAACTAAGCTGAATGCAGAACAAGAACAATTTCCCTTCTGCAATATTTGTAGTATGGCTGAGCCTATACTTACCCACGGATCTACTGAAGTCCTCCGGCACTGCCACTCCCACAATCTGCCACTCTGCTGACTGGTTTGCTTGGTGTTGCACAGGGAGCGGGCAGGAATTTCTCCAAGGCGGTTCCTGACAACCTCTCGATATCCACACATGGTTTTCAATCGGGTCCTTGCGGGTCACACTGCAGCCCATTGGGCACGCGACCGGAAAAAGGCAAGCTTAATTACTGAGGGAGTAATAGCGACCATCCTCTTCTACCATCTTTAAAAGGTGCAGTGGAACGTTTATCAGTGACCCCATCTACATGCAAGAATAATTGGGCCCTGAAAAAACCCTGCACCAGAAACAGAAGACCCAGCCATAGGACAAACTTTAACTGTCTTTCTTACAAATTCAAAGGGCCTCATTATGACTCCGGTGGTAGCCGCGCCGGTACAAACAGCATGGCTGCCACCTGAGTCATTTTTTTCTGTCGCCAGGCAATGGGGAATTACCGGGGCATTACGGCCCGGCGGTCCTGGTAATTCCCCATTGCCAGTTGCCGGAAAAAATTACTCCCCATTCCCATTTGAGTCCAATTTAAATGAGTTTGGGGAGGACCGTCAAAGTCCGCGAGCAGGTGCCGTTCCGCCTACCAGGTCAGACCTGGCAGGCAAAAAGGCACCCGCTCGCAGAACTCAGAGTATGCCAGTCCGATAACAACATTATCGGTAGCTTACCGGCAACATTGTTACTGGACCAACATAACTCATAATGAGCCCAAATGACAGGGATTGCAGCATGAACAATGTAACATTCTCCACACTTGCTCACTTTCCAAGCATTGGTCATTCGATTTTCGTAACATATGATGTCACAAAAATGGGGTTACGTCCCAACAATCGAACAGGGGTAGGGATTGGCTGGTGAAGTGAACAATATATACATTCTATAAGAGATTAATGCAATTTGTGGGTGAACCATATCTGGTGGCTTCTCCTGAAACCACCTCTTCTTCTTGCAAATACAAAGTTGCAGGTTAATGTGAGGTGATTGGCTAATGCACCAAAGTGTAAGCATAGCATGGAAGGTGGTTAGGGATTGAACAGAAAGGTTCTTCTCAGCCTTGGAGTTTGGCAGAGTTACCAGACCATGTGCAACTATTCAAGGAAGTGGGAACAACCCCAAAAATACCTCATGTTCCCAATACGTTAATATCTCTGATCTCCTAGCCCTTGAGACAGAACATTTAGCTTTGAACCTGTAGTACCTTTGTATATTTCTGCCTTTAGTTCAATGGGAACAGCCACCTCTCTCTTGCACTAATGAATAGGCTCTGTCTTGCAGGCTCAGATCACATGTGTAGGGACCATGAAATGTATTTCTCCTGTTTGCAATTATGAGGATGTTCAGCTTGTGTTCCCTGCAGGTGCCCTATCTCTTCAGTTAACTTCAAACCTTTCTTCGCTCAGTTTCCTTTGCAGGGCTCTGCATGGTAGCTGCACTGGAAGCCTGGGCTGCATGCTTCAGCAGGGACAGCCTGTCAGCTTCCTTTGTGTTCTCAAATTCTCTCTGTTTTTCCCATTCACTCTAATGTACCTGTGGCTTCCATCTTTATTTGCATTGCCACCCATGTTAGTTGCGTTTAAGTGGCAACAAGCAGTTCATGTGTACTCTTGTGCGTTTTGCGGTTTCTGCTAGCAAAAGGTATATGTGTGTCAGTTATGTAGGTATGTGAGTCGTAAGCATATTCTTTGTATCTACAAGCAATAAACTAGGGGGTTGATTCATGGAATTAATGTGCGCCGAAAATTCCCGCTCAGAGGTGCCAAAACGTGCGAATCGCAGTAAAAGTGCGAAAATCGCAGTGCAAGTGTGAAAATCGCAGGGAAACCAGCGCACATTCATGGAAGTCCGTGCGCGAGAAAAACATTGGATGTGCGCTAAAAATGTGCGCCGCGCACGGCGGCGCACAGGTCATCCAACAGCGTGCACCATGGCCACTGCAAAATCGCACATAGAGCGGCGCACATCACAAAAGTAGGTGGAACACGGGGCGTAACACTCGGAATAGGGAACAACGCGTGAAAATATGGGCGTCACGGGGGAAGTACAGGAGGCAAGTGCGCAGAACGCCCACACGCTCGCCTACAACCCGTATTCATGAAATCGAATAGGGCAAACCAGCGCACGGTCAAAGACGCGCACAGGGCCAAACAAGTACGCCACAAGAAAGCAGGCGGTAGCGCCCCTGCGCCTGAAAAAATTGTGCGCCAAAATGTGCGCTAACAAAAAGCACCCATATACAGCCATGATGAATGGTCCATACAGTGGCCTTCTAGGACAAATGAGGTGCAAAGGGGTACCGACAAACACGGACACCCGCTGTTTGAAAAATAGCTTGTGCGTGTGTTCCTGGGTGCGCGGGAAGTTCCACATGCTATTAGCCTGGGTACGTGTGTTTTGGGGTGCGCGGGAAGTTCCACACGCGATTGGCTTGGGTACGTGTATTCTGAGGTGCGCGGGAAGATTCACACACAATTTCAGCAGGGTACGTGTATTTCGGTGGTGCCGGGGAATGCTACACGTGATTTGGCCGTGTGGGTCCTCCCAGGTGTTCCCTCTACAACCTCCACGGCCCCTGCAGGCAGCCCACACCACAGGGGACTACCCTGCACCCCTGCTCATGTCCCACAGGCAACCCATCCACCATGGCCATGCCCAACAGCCAACCCACATGCCACCTTGCACCACTGATCACCAATACATGTCTCCCAGCACCCCCGCCCCCCAGCCACCAGGGGCACCCTCCACCAGGCCCCCACTCATTGCCCCACCACCCCCACCCCCCAGCAGTGCAGGGACACCCTCCACCAGGCCCCCACTCATGTCTACCATCACCCCACCCCGCAGCATCAAGGGGCAGCCTCCACCAGGCACCCATTCATGTCTACCACCACCACCACCCCCCAGCCACCAGGGGCACCCTCCACCAGGCCCCCACTCATGTCTCCCACCACCCCCACCCCCCAGCCACCAGGGGCACCCTCCACCAGGCCCCCACTCATGTCTACCATCACCCCACCCCGCAGCATCAAGGGGCAGCCTCCACCAGGCACCCACTCATGTCTCCCACCACCCCCACCCCCACCCACCAGGGGCACCCTCCACAAGGCCCCTACTCATGTCTACCATCACCCCCACCCCCCAGCAGTGCAGGGGCAGCCTTCATCAGGCCCCCACTCATGTCTCCCACCACCCCCACCCCCCAGCCACCAGGGGCACCCTCCACCAGGCCCCCACTCATGTCCCCTATCACCCCCACCCCCAGCCACCAGGGGCAGCCTCCGCCAGGCCCCCACGTATGTCTCCCATCACCCCCACCCACCAGCCACCAGGGGCACCCTCCACCAGCCCCCCACTCATGTCTCCCATCACCCCCACCCCTCAGCCACCAGGGGCACCCTCCACCAGGCCCCCACTCATGTCTCGCACCACCCCCACCCCCCAGCAGTGCAGGGGCAGCCTCGACCAGGCCCCCAACCATGTCTCCCACCACCCCCACCACCCAGCCACCAGGGGCAGCCTCCACCAGGCCCCCACTCATGTCTCCCACCACCCCTACCCCCCAGCAGTGCAGGGGCACCCTCCACCAGGACCCCACTCATGTCCAACTCATGTCTCCCTGCACCCCCACCCCCCCAGCCACCAGGGGCACCCTCCGCCAGGCCCCCACTCATGTCTCCCACCACCCCCACCCCCCAGCCACCAGGGGCACCCTCCACCAGGCCCTCACTCATGTCTCCTACCACCCCCACCCCCAGCCACCAGGGGCACCCTCCACCAGGCCCCCACTCATGTCCAACTCATGTCTCCCTGCACCCCCACTACCCAACCACCAGGGGCACCCTCCACCAGGCCCCCACTCATGTCTCCCACCACCCCCACCCCCCAGCAGTGCAGGGGCACCCTCCACCAGGCCCCCACTCATGTCTCCCATCACCCCCACCCCCCAGCAGTGCAGGGGCAGCCTCCACCAGGCCCCCACTCATGTCCAACTCATGTCTCCCTTCACCCCCAGCCACTAGGGGCACCCTCCACCAGGCCCCCACTCATGTCTCCCACCACCCCCACCACCCAGCAGTGCAGGGGCACCCTCCACCAGGCACCCACTCATGTCGCCCATCACCCCCACAATATATACATTATATAAGAGATTAATGCAATTTGTGGGTGAACCATATCTGGTGGCTTCTCCTGAAACCACCTCTTCTTCTTGCAAATACAAAGTTGCAGGTTAATGTGAGGTGATTGGCTAATGCACCAAAGTGTAAGCATAGCATGGAAGGCGGTTAGGGATTGAACAGAAAGGTTATTCTCAACCTTGGAGTTTGGCAGAGTTACCAGACCATGTGCAACTATTCAAGGAAGTGGGAACAACCCCAAAAATGCCTCATGTTCCCAATACGTTAATATCTCTGATCTCCTAGCCCTTGAGACAGAACATTTAGCTTTGAACCTGTAGTACCTTTGTATATTTCTGCCTTTAGTTCAATGGGAACAGCCACCTCTCTCTTGCACTAATGAATAGGCTCTGTCTTGCAGGCTCAGATCACATGTGTAGGGACCATGAAATGTATTTCTCCTGTTTGCAATTATGAGGATGTTCAGCTTGTGTTCCCTGCAGGTGCCCTATCTCTTCAGTTAACTTCAAACCTTTCTTCGCTCAGTTTCCTTTGCAGGGCTCTGCATGGTAGCTGCACTGGAATCCTGGGCTGCATGCTTCAGCAGGGACAGCCTGTCAGCTTCCTTTGTGTTCTCAAATTCTCTCTGTTTTTCCCATTCACTCTAATGTACCTGTGGCTTCCATCTTTATTTGCATTGCCACCCATGTTAGTTGCGTTTAAGTGGCAACAAGCAGTTCATGTGTACTCTTGTGCGTTTTGCGGTTTCTGCTAGCAAAAGGTATATGTGTGTCAGTTATGTAGGTATGTGAGTCGTAAGCATATTCTTTGTATCTACAAGCAATAAACTAGAGGGTCGATTCATGGAATTAATGTGCGCCGAAAATTCCCGCGCAGAGGTGCCAAAACGTGCGAATCGCAGTAAAAGTGCGAAAATCGCAGTGCAAGTGTGAAAATCGCAGGGAAACTAGCGCACATTCATGGAAGTCCGTGCGCGAGAAAAACATTGGATGTGCGCTAAAAATGTGCGCCGTGCACGGCGGCGCACAGGTCATCCAACAGCGTGCGCCATGGCCACTGCAAAATCGCACATAGAGCGGCGCACCTCACAAAAGTAGGTGGAACACGGGGCGTAACACTCGGAATGGGGAACAACGCGTGAAAATATGGGCGTCACGGGGGAAGTACAGGAGGCAAGTGCGCAGAACGCCCACACACTCGCCTACAACCCGTATTCATGAAATCGAATAGGGCAAACCAGCGCACGGTCAAAGACGCGCACAGGGCCAAACAAGTACGCCACAAGAAAGCAGGCGGTAGCGCCCCTGCGCCTGAAAAAATTGTGCGCCAAAATGTGCGCTAACAAAAAGCACCCATATACAGCGATGATGAATGGTCCATACAGTGGCCTTCTAGGACAAATGAGGTGCAAAGGGGTACCGACAAACACGGACACCCGCTGTTTGAAAAATAGCTTGTGCGTGTGTTCCTGGGTGCGCGGGAAGTTCCACATGCGATTAGCCTGGGTACGTGTGTTTCGGGGTGCGCGGGAAGTTCCACACGCGAATGGCTTGGGTACGTGTATTCTGAGGTGCGCGGGAAGATTCACACACAATTTCAGCAGGGTACGTGTATTTCGGTGGTGCCGGGGAATGCTACACGTGATTTGGCCGTGTGGGTCCTCCCAGGTGTTCCCTCTACAACCTCCATGGCCCCTGCAGGCAGCCCACACCACAGGGGACTACCCTGCACCCCTGCTCATGTCCCACAGGCAACCCATCCACCATGGCCATGCCCACCAGCCAACCCACATGCCACCTTGCACCACTGATCACCACAATACATGTCTCCCAGCACCACCGCCCCCCAGCCACCAGGGGCACCCTCCACCAGGCCCCCACTCATCGCCCCACCACCCCCACCCCCCAGCAGTGCAGGGGCACCCTCTACCAGGCCCCCACTCATGTCTACCACCACCACCACCCCCCCGCCACCAGGGGCACCCTCCACCAGGCCCCCACTCATGTCTCCCACCACCCCCACCCCCCAGCCACCAGGGGCACCCTCCACCAGGCCCCCACTCATGTCTACCATCACCCCACCCCGCAGCATCAAGGGGCAGCCTCCACCAGGCACCCACTCATGTCTCCCACCACCCCCACCCCCCAGCCACCAGGGGCACCCTCCACCATGCCCCTACTCATGTCTACCATCACCCCCACCCCCCAGCAGTGCAGGGGCAGCCTCCACCAGGCCCCCACTCATGTCTCCCACCACCCCCACCCCCCAGCCACCAGGGGCACCCTCCACCAGGCCCCCACTCATGTCCCCTATCACCCCCACCCCCCAGCCACCAGGGGCAGCCTCCACCAGGCCCCCACTTATGTCTCCCATCACCCCCACCCACCAGCCACCAGGGGCACCCTCCACCAGCCCCCCACTCATGTCTCCCATCACCCCCACCCCTCAGCCACCAGGGGCACCCTCCACCAGGCCCCCACTCATGTCTCGCACCACCCCCACCCCCCAGCAGTGCAGGGGCAGCCTCCACCAGGCCCCCAACCATGTCTCCCACCACCCCCACCACCCAGCCACCAGGGGCAGCCTCCACCAGGCCCCCACTCATGTCTCCCACCACCCCTACCCCCCAGCAGTGCAGGGGCACCCTCCACCAGGACCCCACTCATGTCCAACTCATGTCTCCCTGCACCCCCACCCCCCAGCCACCAGGGGCACCCTCCGCCAGGCCCCCACTCATGTCTCCCACCACCCCCACCCCCCAGCCACCAGGGGCACCCTCCACCAGGCCCTCACTCATGTCTCCTACCACCCCCAACCCCAGCCACCAGTGGCACCCTCCACCAGGCCCCCACTCATGTCCAACTCATGTCTCCCTGCACCCCCACCACGCAACCACCAGGGGCACCCTCCACCAGGCCCCCACTCATGTCTCCCACCACCCCCACCCCCCAGCAGTGCAGGGGCACCCTCCACCAGGCCCCAACTCATGTCTCTAATCACCCCCACCCCCCAGCAGTGCAGGGGCAACCTCCACCAGGCCCCCACTCATGTCCAACTCATGTCTCCCTTCACCCCCAGCCACCAGGGGCACCCTCCACCAGGCCCCCACTCATGTCTCCCACCACCCCCCAGCAGTGCTGGGGCACCCTCCACCAGGCCCCCACTCATGTCTCCCATCACCCCCACCCCCCAGCCACCAGGGGCACCCTCCACCAGGCCCCCACTCATGTCTTCCATCACCCCCACCCCCCAGCCACCAGGGGCACCCTCCACCAGGCCCCCACTCATGTCCAACTCATGTCTCCCTGCATCCCCACCCCCCCAGCCACCAGGGGCAGCCTCCACCAGGCCCCCACTCATGTCTACCACCACCCTCACCCCCCAGCATCCAGGGGCAGCCTCCACCAGGCCTCCACTCATGTCTCCCACCACCCCCACCCCCCAGCAGTGCAGGGGCAGCCTCCACCAGGCCCCCACTCATGTCTACCACCACCCCCACCCCCCAGCCACCAGGGGCACACTCCACCAGGCCCCCACTCATGTCCCCTATCACCCCCAACCCCCAGCCACCAGGGGCACCCTCCACCAGGCCCCCACTCATGTCTCCCATCACCCCACCCCCAGCCACCAGGGGCACCCTCCACCAGGCCCCCACTCATGTCTCCCATCACCCCCACTCCCCAGCCACCAGGGGCACCCTTCACCAGGCCCCCACTCATGTCCAACTCATGTCTCCCTGCACCCCCACCCCCCAGCCACCAGGGGCAGCCTCCACCAGGACCCCACTCATGTCTCCCATCACCCCCACCGCCCAGCCACCAGGGGCACCCTCCACCAGGCCCCCACTCATGTCGCCCTGCACCCCCACCCCCCAGCCACCAGGGGCAGCCTCCACCAGGCCCCCACTCATGTCTACCAACACCCCCACCCCCCAGCATCCAGGGGCAGCCTCCACCGGGCCCACAGTCATGTCCAAATCATGTCTCCCTGCACCCCCACCCCCCAGCCACCAGGGGCAGCCTCCACCAGGCCCCCACTCATGTCTACCACCACCCCCACCCCCCAGCCGTGTGATTTGCCTGGGTACGTGTATCCTGGGGTGCGCGGGTAGTCTCCCATGCGATACCATCAGGGTACATGTATTATGGGTCCGCGTGAACTTCCACACGTGATACCAGCGGGCTACGTGTTTTACGGGGTTTACGGGAAGTTCCACACACGATTGCCCTGGGTACGAGTATTCCAGGGGTGGGCGTGAATATTTACTCGCAACTGGGCCTGGGAGAGCGTGCTACGTGTATTTCTGGGGTGGGTGGGAAGATTCACACGTTTGCCTACGACGCGCCGAAAAATAAATGGTCCAATCCTGAAACACATACGCCATCATGAAGCAGGCGTACGTTGACCCGCGCAGCATAAAAGTGCGCTCAAACAACAAACAAGCTCAGATGGCAGGATGAATATACCGTTCCTAGCAGCAGTGGCCGTGGGTTACCAACGGAGCAGGAGGAGGATAGTGAGGGCATGAATTTTCACTCCCAGAACCAGCCTTTTTGGGATGCCTGATGACCAGGTGTATGGGAGGTACAGGTTTCCACCACACATAATACTGGACCTGGTCAGTGAGTGGGAGGATGACCTCACATCACCCACCCTGTGCTCCCAAGCACTCAGCCCCCTGGAGAAGGTCCTCAATGTACTGCACTTCTTAGCCACAGGATCATTTCAGCGGACAAGTGCCATAGTGGGTGGGGTGTCACAGGCCACGCAGTCATGCTGCCTACACCAGGTCTTGAACATCATCACTGCACGCCCATCAGTCCGTAGGCACATATACCTGCCAAGGACACCTGCAGAAAGGCAGGCTGCCGCCCTCGATTTCTACGGTGTGGCACAATTCCCAAAAGTGCTAGGTGCCATTGACTGCACCCATGTGGCACTACGTCCCCCCAGGGCATCTGAGCACATCTATAGGAACCGCAAGCACTGGCATTCCATCAACGTGCAGGTAGGGTGGTATGTAATGCCAAGGGAATCATAACCTCAGTATATGCCAACTATCCAGGGTCCACCCACAACAGCTTCATTTACCGAATGTCTGCCCTAAACTGGGACGTAGAAGCTGGGCAGCATGGCAATACATGGCTGCTTGGTGAGTATGAATGCCACTGCACATGCATGCATGTCAGATGCAGAGTTATGTCACTACCCCACTAATGATACCCATCACCTCCTCACCAGGGGACAGTGCCTACCCTCTGAGCACCCACATGATGACGCCAATTCGGAACCCCATCACGCCTCCAGAGGTAAGATACAACACAGCCCATATTGCAACCCGGAGCATAGTGGAGTGCACATTCGAAGTGCTCAAGTCACGCTTTCGCTCCCTTGACTATTCTGGCAGGCAGCTGTTATATGCGCCCTCAGTAGTGTGCAGGATCTTAGTGGCAGCATGTGTCCTGCACAATGTTGCAACACGCTGGGGCCTGGCTGTGGACATGGTGGTGCCCCCACATCCCCAACCACATGCACGCCCGCTGCGCATGGGAGGGGAGAGGGCACGGGGTGAGGCAGCCAGTACGCAGCTGGTGGCTAATTACTTCACATAGAAATCACACCCCTGTGGAGTGCAAACAGCCCTGGCACATACCATCTGATAAGCAATGATGACTCGACCTGACAATTATGACGAACAAAGGGACAGTCAACTGTCAGAACCATAGCAGCCTGAGATTGTTCATGTGGAAGTGTCACAATGTGTGCATCCCTAACTACACAAACACCACCAATGCAGTGTCATCAAAAGACACACTTCCATGCTGCAGAAATGAATACCCACTTGCAAAATACTACATGAAAACAGTGCCATGTCACCCAACCCCTCCCCGACACGGCCACACAACACACCATGGCATGTCATGCAATGTGAGAGCAAACAAATTAATCCCCACAACATGCCCCAAGTGTCACCAACTACAGTGTCCCTAATGGAAACATGGCCACACATGAAATGCTCACAGTAATGCAGGACCTACAACACACATTACCAAATACTTACCAACAATACCAATCACCTACACAACCTCCAACCTACCTTAAACATGACATTACAGACTTAAAAATTTGCTAGCCTCACTACCTGATGATGCCAGCACTCCGAACACTTCCAAGTATACAGTGTTAGCACCACGCAAGAGTGTAGGTGCACTGCTTACAACATGGACTCCAGTTCCAAGGTGGACCGCCTTGTGAAGACATGAGAAATGGACCTGCAAATGAGGAGGATGAGATGGATGCAGAGGCACATATCAATACACCATGCAGTGTACAATACAACAACAATATGCACTATGAATGTATACACAGTATTGACTACAGACTGCCCACACATCGAATGGGAGTCCAATGTCACCATGTACGTCAATGTCACTTGGTCACACCCTTTGCAAGCCCTTGGAAACGGGAAGCAGGAGAGTTGTGTGTCACAAAAACCCAAGCATCTGAACCAAATTCATGACAAGCCTGCATGTGCCCAGCCTCAATGCAGCGTATGCCCACGGGAACCAAACAAGGCAACACACTGTCCCAAAAAAAAGAAAAAATCAAAAATGGCCATTAATGGGCCCATGGGGGGTGGGGGAGGCCTCCCAGGAGGTCCGAGGACAGGGTGCACACCAAAACCCACCTGTGTGGATCTTGTGAAAAAAAACACCTCCATGGGCTCATGGCCTACACGGCTACCCTATTGTGGGAGAACCACTGCTGTCGCTCTCCTCACCCTCTGCAGCTGCATCAGGAGGTGGTGGCATTATGGGAGGCAGCCCACGCAAAGCCCTAGTCTGTTCCTCCATGGCTGCAAGCATGCGGGTGTGGTAGGTCTCGTTCTGGAGGATAATTGTGCAGAGGTCCCCATGCAACAACTCACGGGATGCCCGTACCTCCGCCCTAGTTGCCTGCATCTCAGCTGAGAGCGTACGTGTGAGACGCTCCAGCTGCTGTTCTGTTCTTCTGTTTGTTGAAGCCTCAAGCTCAACAATAGTCGTCCTGAGGTGAAGGAGTTCCACCCTCAGGGCTTCCCTGTGGCCCTGGGACTCTATGGAAATGGCTTCCTGCAGAGTCGCCAGTGCCGCCCGCCTGTCCCTGTCGGACGCCAACATGTCCTCCCTGTGTGACTGGCAGATGGAGTCTGTTGCCTGCTGTAGTCGCTCCATCAGCCTTTCGGGGGGGACAATGGAAGTGGCCACCCTATCCATGGCCTGAGCCATCATCTCTGATGATGCTGCCTGTTGATTTGCCATACCGTATATGGATTGCTCCCATGCGGTATTGCCAGGTGGCTGACGGCCACCACATCGGCGGGCACCACACCTGTCTGGGGCAAGGCGAACTGCGCCTTGCTGTGCCCGCACTGCCTGAGGCTATAGGACTGCATTCCCCCTCTGATCTGCTGGCCCAGGAACAGGATCAGATGTCGCAGAGTGTGACCCTGCATCCGTAACCACCAAAGGCGTACCTATCAACACTGACATCCCCATTGAGGGTTCTAACCCTGGTGCAGGTGGGTCAGACAGAACAGAATCCCTCCCAGGAACACTCACCTGCGACGGCACATAGGTCTCATCATCCGAATCGACACCTGAATACAGCTCGGGGGAGGTGCAGCCAGAGACACCCCTTGAGAGCACGACCTGCAGCAGTTGTGGGTTCTCACCCACTGTTAGGCGGAAACCTGTGCAGTTCCCTCTGGGACCACTGCAAAAGATTTAGGACTACAGGTGTTTGGCACTAAACCCACTTGGTAGCAGTCTGTACCACACAGATTTACTTGGTAGCTGTGGCTGAGCAGTCAGACTTCCCTCAAGAAGAGTTAAGCAGTATGTGGAGTATACAATATAGGGCAATTCTTCACAGTAAGACAAGCAAACACGCAACGAGACCCAGTGTAGAGATATTAAGGTATTTATTTATAACGGAACATCTATGGAAAACACTATGGCACTATCACGGCAAACACTTCAATCACAATTACTCTACGGAGAAGAAACGATCAATCCCTCTAACAATATTTCGACAAGTCTAGGTTCTACCGGTATCACTTATTTGCAGACAGAGGTGTATGCCTCAACCGAGATGGCACTCTAATATTAGTTAGGATGGGAGAGAAAAATAAGCAGGTTACGAAATCAACACAGTTCAATACTTTGCGGGAAAAATGCAAGGCAAGAAGGCAAGAACCACAATAGATCATAAAGTTCAGAGGCCAGGCCCACTCGGAGAGAGGCAAGGCGATATGTCCCAAAAAGTCTCTAGTGGAAATGCGTTCGAGTCTTTGTAGCAAATTGTTATCGGCAGTTTGAACCAGTTCAGAACAATGTGTGAGAAAGCTTGGAGGCGACCCAACGGAAAGGAGAGGATTAAGACACCTCACTCGAACCGATTGAAAGGGAAGCCAGGCGGACACGGTACCTTGTTTGTGGAGAGACAGCTCCGGCGGGGGCAGTTGTTCCTGGTGGTGGATGCACGTCGGGTCTTTGCCAAGAGTAGAGATGATCTCGTCGTCGAAGAAAAGTGAAGTCCGGTGCACCACCAGGGAAGAGACCAGCCGCAGAGTGCTCCGTCACAAGGCACCACCTTTTGGTCGCGATACAGGGGTAGTGGCTATCCGGTTGCTGAGGTGCTCTGCACGGGCAATTCGACCACTGCGTCCTGAGGCGAAGAAAAAGCAAAGGGGACTGGTTGTTCCCACCAGTCGGGGGAAAAGACTCTCCGGCAGGGAGATCTCCTCTGTCGTCGGGAAGTGGTGAGTTGGTTCCGCAGGGCTCCACCGGAGGTGTCGTCGTGCAGGTCAGCTCAGCGTTACCCTCGTCGGATTCTTAGGTCCTGTGGCGACTTCTGAAGATCCAGTCCCAAAAGCCCTGCTTTTATGCAGAAAACCCCCATTCATTCAGCCTAGCTGTCAATCAACACTCGCCAAGTGGTGAGCGGGGAGGCTCACCACTTGGGCCAATCACACCAGAGTGCGACCGGAGTTGGCAAGGCAACTCGGTCCAGGATGCCTAAAACCCCTCCCACACCCCTGTGGTAACCCAGACAGAATGGCACCACTTTGGAGGGTCTCTGCACAGAGGCCCGCCAAAAGTGGAACAAAGGGCTCAACCTTTGGTTTAGGAGTCACAGAGACAAACACAGACGCCATTTTAAAAACCGAGTTCTGGCAGAAAATACCATCCGATAAACTTATATAAGATAAGTAGACCGGTGGTATGTTAGAGATTAACGAGGAAAAGTATCAATCTCCAACAATGGGACGAATCCAATAGGGTTATGTTCGGGGTCGAACATAACAAGTAGTTTCCACTGCCACCAGCCAAAACTCGACGAGGGGGGACAGGACAGTGCCCCCTCGAATAACAGGTCTAGGAGTAATCGAATTACCCCTACTAATACGTCCACAATAAGATGGTTTGTACTAGTCCTGTTAGTAAATTTAGGTCTAGTAAAGCCAATGGTGACTTTACATGCCCGGGAGACAGTAGTCAGTCCCCGGGTATGGAGTCTATGGTGGAGGTCCGCTAGGACGCCCCAGTGTTACGGCACGTAGGGGGCGGTGTAACACACATAGAAAAACATATTAGACCCTATGGAGTAAAAGACCCCATAGCCCATAGAACACATTGACATTCAAAGGAATTACACACATTCATGTCCAAGAGTGGGAGGAAAAGAGTCTCACTCTTGGCAGGATGGAAAAAACAAACTCCAGAAATCCAGCAAAGCTGCTGGGGGACTCACTAGGTTAGGAAATTCAGCCTAAACAGAGAATTCTCCCTAACACTCGCCCCCCCATACTAAGAGACAGGAGGATTTAATCCACTCCTGGATGAATCTCATACCTCTAGTCGATGACATACATCCTAGAGAGACCATCAGCATTTTGGTGGTGACATCCTGACCTGTGCTCAATGGTGAAATAAAACCCTTGCAGGCAGATCAACCATCTCAATAGGTTTGGGTTTTCCTTTTTCATTTGAATTAACCATCTCAAGGGTTGGTGGTCAGTCTGAATGACAAAACTAGAACCATACAAGTACGGCCTAAACTTCTTCAGAGCCCACACGATAGCAAAGCACTCTCTTTCGATTGTTGCCCACCTTGTTTCAGGATCCTTCAGCTTGCGGCTGATGAAGCAAACGGGGTGCTCCCTACCTTTCCCATCCAGTTGACTGAGTACGGCACCTATCCCTACATTTGAAGCATCTGTCTGCACAATGAAGTGTTGGCGGTAATCAGGAGCTCTGAGTACTGGGGCTTGGCAAAGAGCCTTTTTCAGGTTTTCAAAAGCCTGATTGCACTCCTCGTTCCATTTAACCTTTTTAGGAAATTTGGGCGATGAGATGACATTTAGTGGAGAAGCTATGGTCCCATAGTTCTCTATGAAGTTCCTGTAATACCCAGTGAGGCCTAGGAAGGCTCTCACTTGGGTTTGAGTAGTAGGTGTTGTCCAAGTTTGCACAGCAACAATCTTAATGAGCAAAGGCCTTATTTCTCCACCTCCTACCTCATGTCCAAGATAGACTACCTTACTCTGTCCAATTTGGCATTTACTCGCCTTTATGGTCAGATTGGCTCGTCCAAGAGCCTGCAAAACATCTCTCAGGTGGGTTACATGTTCTTCCCAGGAATTGCTGAACACTGCGATGTCATCCAAGTATGAAATGCAGAAGTCCTCCATCCCATTCAGAACCTGGTTTACCAACCGTTGAAACCTGGCAGGTGCATTCTTCAATCCGAAAGGCATTACCTTAAACTGGTATAAGCCAACGGGGGTAGAAAATGCAGTTTTATCCTTGGCCTGGTCTGTCAGGGCTATTTGCCAATAGCCTGACGTCAAGTCAAATGTGCTGAGGAACTTGGCGGCGCCAAGTTTATCCACCAACTCATCTGTTCTTGGCAAAGGGTGGGCATCAGTCTTGGTGACTGCATTAAGAGCTCTATAATCCATGCAGAATCTAAGCTCTTTAGATCCGGCCTTTGGTACTAACACAACTGGTCTAGACCATGGACTAGTAGAGGGCTCTATTACCCCGAGATCAAGCATCTTGCTGACCTCATCTTTGATGTGGGTTCGTACGTTTTCTGACATTCTTTAACCTCTGCTTTTGACTGCAGACAGTCACCAGTGAGTATGTCATGCTGGCCCCAAGGGGTCAAGCCTGGTGAAAGAGAGAACAGAGAGGCAAACTGATTCAACATGGATTTGCACTCTTCTTGTTGCTCGGGTGTCAGATTGGAGGAGAGATTTCCTCCTTCAATTTGTTCGTCTAAAGGTAAGCCTCTGAGGAGATCCGGAAGAGCTTCACTCTCTTCTTCTTCCTCGGATGATGCTAGAAGCAACGCTCCTACATCAGGTCGTTAGACATACGCTTTGTGGCGGTTGGTGTGGAAGACTGTCGGAGCCTCCTTGGGATTGCCCAAGTACACCAGATAGTTAACCTCTCCGAGTTTACCCACAACTCTGAAGGGTCCCATCCATTTATCTTGCAAGGCACTCTGCCTTGTTGGGATCATAACGAGAACGAGCTGGTCTTGAGCGAACTCAACCATGTTAGCCTTTTTATCGTGCCAGTGCTTGACCAATGCTTGTCCAGCTTTCAAGTTATCGCTTGCTTCCATCATCATGTGCGACATTCTCCTCCGGAGACCTATCACGTAGTCAGTCACTCTGACTGGGTTGGGTGAAGGAGCACTCTCCAACCCCTCCTTAATCAGGGCCAATGGACCTCTGACGGGATGACCATAGAGAAGTTCGAAGGGAGAATAACCTACTCCCTCCTGAGGGACTTCTCTATAAGCAAAGAGAAGGCATGGCAGTAGAAGGTGCCACTTACGTTTAAGGGGTTCTTCTAAAGCACCTATCATGCTCTTCATGGTTCGGTTGAACCGTTCTACCAATCCATTGGTTTGTGGGTGGTAAGCTGTTGAGAACTTGTAAGTAACTCCACAGGTTTTCCACATGGCTTTCATGTAGTGGGACATAAAGTTTGACCCCCTGTCAGAGATTACTTCCTTAGGAAACCCGACCCTAGTAAAAATACCAAGGAGGGCCTTAGCCACAGCCGGAGCTGTAACAGTCCTCATAGGAATTGCCTCAGGATACCTAGTATTATGGTCTACTACAACAAGTATAAACCTGTTGCCTGAGGAGGTTGGAGGATCAAGGGGACCAACAATGTCAATCCCTACTCTCTCAAATGGGACTCCCACAACTGGGAGAGGCACTAAAGGTGCCACATTCTTGGAGCCAACCTTACCAGAGGTCTGGCAGGTGTGGCAGCTCCTGCAGTGTTTTTCTACTTCGGCCCCCATCTTTGGCCAATAGAAGTAGAGAGAGAGCCTTTCCTTAGTCTTCTTGAAACTCAAGTGACCAGCCAAAGGAATCTCGTGGGCTAACTGCAAGAACTGTGGTCTGTTCTCTTGGGGTACTACAAGTCGTTTGTAGTCTCCAGGTGCAGACTCGGTCGGTTCACTGTAGAAGAGGCCATCTTCCCAGTGCAACCTGTATTTCCCAGGCTCTTGCCTTTCAGCCTGAGCTTCTGCCTGGTGGCGAAGACCTTCCAGAGTTGGTCATTCTCTCTGTCCCTTACTGAAGTCTGCCCTGCTGGGTCCACCTTCTGCCAGTAAAGACTGCAGCTCAGGATGGTCAACAGGATCCAGATCGCCAATGAGTTCCTGGCCTTCCATTAGCTCTTCCTCAGAGTCTGATTCTACCACACAGGGTTGTACCTCCCTCTCAGCCTCAGCTGGAGGTGGAGTTACGGGTGTAACTTTGGACAACCGCGGGGAAGTCCGTGTTGGCTGCACTGAAATGCTGGCTGCTGGTTTTGGGATAGAAGTCTTAGGTTTCCCTTTCGCTTCGATTTCTTGGAGACAGCTGCCGACAATTCTAGTGGAGAAGGAGTGATTTCTTTCTTCATCATCTCCTGGAGAGTACCGCGCATGGTCCTCTCTCTTGCGGGTATGGTTATCTCCTGTAACCGTTTACTAGGAGGTCTGGGAGTATGCGATACAGCTACGAGAGTTTTCAAATCGTTACCCAACAGTACGCGTCCTGGTACCTCACTCTATATGCTGACAGGTATCTTTACAGTCATGTCGTTACACTGGATGAGAACTAGTAATTGGGGAAGCATCTGCACAGGCCCTCCAGTTAACTTGGTGAGGCGTTTGGGTGCCTTAGCAACATCCTCAGCCTGGAAAAACGATTTATCCACCACAGTTATGCTGGCCCCAGTGTCCCTAAGGGCAGGAGTCTCCTGACCATTCACCTGGACACTGTCCTTATAATACTCTTTAGTATTATCGGGGATAGAATTATAGACATCTAAATTCTGTTGTTCCCACAACTCCAGAGATACTAAAGAAACGCTGGCTGAGACTCCAATGGGTTCATCAGCTAGCAGTAGAAAGTTTCCACTTGCCATTTGGACTTCCTCCTCTGGAGCAAAGGCTAAGGAGACAAGCTGGACCCCTGAAGGTTTACCCTTACATCTGGGATCTCCTTTCACGTGGTCAGTCGAGCCACAAACAAAGCATTTACCAAATGCTTTTTGGAATGGTGGCTTGTTCTGACCTCCTTCCGGTTTGGCACCAGAAGACACACTATTCTACTGTGGTTTTCCCGGTGGCTTACCCTTCTGGTTTTGTTTGGGGCCCTCTTTGGAATTTGAGTTATTCGAATTCTATTTTGAGTCCTTTTTAGGCTGTTTTCCCTCATCCTTTTTCTGGGTTGCCCCAGAATCCTTATGAGTAGCCCTGTTGGCAACCCACAAGTCAGCAGCCTTAGCTAGCGTCCGGGAATCCAATTCCTTTGAATCAGCCAAGTGCTGTCTGAGCTCAGGAGAACAGGCATCATAAATCGACTCCAACATAAAAAAGATTCTTCAGACCCTCATAAGTGTTCACTTTGTAACCCTTAATCCATCCCTCTAAGTTTTTCAACCCTTCACTCACCCAGGTATCCCAAGGGGTACCATCATGCTTTTTGAGGGTTCTAAACCTCTTAAGATACTGGGAAGGGGTCTTCCCGAATCTAGCTATTAAAGCTAGTTTCACATTTTCGTAATCCGTCTTATCCGCCTCCCCCAACTCCATTACCACATCAGTCGCAACAGGAGGGAGCCTAGAGAACAACCAGGGAAGTAAATCATTCCCGGTGATGTCCTTGAGCCCATGATTGTACTCAAACAGTTTTAACCAATCCAACACATCCAATCTCGGTTCATACATACCCACTAATTCCTTCGACATCCGGGGTCTTTTGGGACTGGAGCTCTTAGAGGAACCAGAGGAGAGAGAAGCATTTTCTATAGACAACTTTTTCATCTCTAACTCGTGATTAAGTTCTATTTCCCTGACTCTTAACTCAGCTTGCTTCTGCTCAGTCTGGGCATTCATCCATCTGAACTCGAGCTCTTGGTTTCGTTCAGATTGAGCCAAGAACCGTTTGTATTCTAATTCGAGCTTCATTTTTTCAAGTTCAAAATAAGCAGGGTTACTTGTGGGACCTGGTATGGGCCCCGTAGGCACAGCTGGTAAGGCAGGTAGAGGAGCAGGGGAGACAGTTTTGTTAGCCTCCCCGTCCTCGTCAGCCTCTTCATCGCTATCATCAGAATTACGATTCAGATCAACACCATCACTGTTATCTACATTTGCTGGAGAAATTGGTTCCTCTGAACCAGTACCCAGACTTTGTTTCGCCAGCAATCTCTCTATTAATTCTAACTTCTTGCCTCTTACAGAAAGATTCTTTTGCCTACAGAGAGCTCGCAAACTCTCAGTATTTTCACCTGACAAGGATTATTGACTGTAAGTTTCCATCGTAGACATGTTTTTGAAAGTTGCTTTTTAGTGCTAGCTTTGTGGTTAGTTATCCTAAAGTGTTGAAAAGCACTCTAAACTGTATACTCGATACAAATTCCACCGCTGCCACCAGTGTTAGGCGGAAACCTGTGCAGTTCCCTCTGGGACCACTGCAAAAGATTTAGGACTACAGGTGTTTGGCAGTAAACCCACTTGGTAGCAGTCTGTACCACACAGATTCACTTGGTAGCTGTGGCTGAACAGTCAGACTTCCCTCAAGAAGAGTTAAGCAGTATGTGGAGTATACAATATAGGGCAATTCTTCACAGTAAGACAAGCAAACACGCAACGAGACTCAGTGTAGAGATATTAAGGTATTTATTTATAACGGAACATCTATGGAAAACACTATGGCACTATCACGGCAAACACTTCAATCACAATTACTCTACGGAGAAGAAACGATCAATCCCCCTAACAATATTTCGACAAGTCTAGGTTCTACCGTTATCACTTATTTGCAGACAGAGGTGTATGCCTCAACCTAGATGGCACTCTAATATTAGTTAGGACGGGAGAGAAAAATAAGCAGGTTATGAAATCAACACAGTTCAATACTTCGCGGGAAAAATGCAAGGCAAGAAAGCAAGAACCACAATAGATCATAAAGTTCAGAGGCCAGGCCCACTCGGAGAGAGGCAAGGCGATATGTCCCAAAAAGTCTCTAGTGGAAATGCGTTCTAGTCTTTGTAGCAAATTGTTATCGGCAGTTTGAACCAGTTCAGAACAATGCGTGAGAAAGCTTGGAAGTGACCCAACGGAAAGGAGAGGATTAAGACACCTCACTCGAACCGATCGAAAGGGAAGCCAGGCGGACACGGTACCTTGTTTGTGGAGAGACAGCTCCGGCGGGGGCAGTTGTTCCGGTGGTGGATGCATGTCGGGTCTTTGCCAAGAGTAGAGATGATCTCGTCGTTGAAGAAAAGTGAAGTCCGGTGCACCATCATGGAAGAGACCAGCCGTGGAGTGCTCCGTCACAAGGCACCACCTTTTGGTCGCGGTACAGGGGTAGTGGCTATATGGTTGCTGAGGTGCTCTGCACGGGAAATTCGACCACTGCGTCCTGAGGCGAAGAAAAAGCAAAGGGGACTGGTTGTTCCCACCAGTCGGGGGAAGAGACTCTCCGGCAGGGAGATCTCCTCTGTCATCGGGAAGTGGTGAGTCGGTTCCGCAGGGCTCCACCGGAGGTGTCATCGTGCAGGTCGGCTCAGCGTTACCCTTGTTGGATTCTTAGGTCCTGTGGCGACTTCTGAAGATCCAGTCCCAAAAGCCCTGCTTTTATGCAGAAAACCCCCATTCATTCAGCCTAGCTGTCAATCAACACTCGCTAAGTGGTGAGCGGGGAGGCTCACCACTTGGGCCAATCACACCAGAGTGCGACCGGAGTTGGCAAGGCAACTCGGTCCAGGGTGCCTAAACCCCCTCCCACACCCCTGTGGTAACCCAGACAGAATGGCACCACTTTGGAGGGTCTCTGCACAGAGGCCCGCCAAAAGTGGAACAAAGGGCTCAAACTTTGGTTTAGGAGTCACAGAGACGAACACAGACGCCATTTTAAAAACCGAGTTCTGGCAGAAAATACCATCCGATAACCTTATTTAAGATAAGTAGACTGGTGGTATGTTAGAGATTAACGAGGAAAAGTATCAATCTCCAACAATGGGACGAATCCCATAGGGTTATGTTCGGGGTCGAACATAACAAGTAGTTTCCACTGCCACCAGCCAAAACTCGACGAGGGGGGACGGGACAGTGCCCCCTCGAATAACAGGTCCAGGAGTAATCAAATTACCCCTACTAGTATGTCCACAATAAGATGGTTTGTACTAGTCCTGTTAGTAAATTTAGGTCTAGTAAAGCCAATGGTGACTTTACATGCCCGGGGAGACAGTAGTAAGTCCCCGGGTATGGAGTCTATGGTGGAGGTCCGCTAGGACGCCCCAGTGTTACGGCACGTAGGGTGCGGTGTAACACACATAGAAAAACATATGAGACCCTATGGAGTAAAAGACCCCATAGCCCATAGAACACATTGACATTCAAAGGAATTACACACATTCATGTCCAAGAGTGGGAGGAAAAGAGTCTCACTCTTGGCAGGATGGAAAAAACAAACTCCAGAAATCCAGCAAAGCCCTGGGGGACTCACTAGGTTAGGAAATTCAGCCTAAACAGAGAATTCTCCCTAACACCCACCACCACACCACGTCCCTCACTGGTGGTCGGTCGGCCCTCAGACCTCTCCTGGGTCTTCACCATCTCCACAACCAAAGCAGTATCAAGTGCGTCATCCCCTGCAAAGACATAAAAGAAAACAAATGGAAACAGGCATTAGCACTATGGCACACAATTAGGGCTGAGAGGCTACAGAAACAGTACTTGATTGACACATGTCCCACATGACTAAAACCCTCCCATGCATGCACGGTCACTGCGTGTAAAGAGTAGGCAGATGGCACACATTGATGACACCAAGATGTAAGATGAACACATTTGCTGCATGCTGCCTAGCAGTGGCATCACACATTGGCCAGTGATTGGCAGGTCAAATACACATGACATCACACAGATGGCATGTACCCTAGCCATGAAGTGAAGAGGGAGAGGAGGGCAACAGTTGTTCATTCAGTCCAGGTTGCTCATGAAAATGATTTTTTCATTGAAATGGTTCAAATGTTTAACCTGGAGCTGCAGTCCAAAATGGTCCTATAGCACAGGGACATGTCTAAACAAATCATGGCCAGGAAACAAAGCCAGTCCACTGTACCATAGCCATGTCAGACATGTGACAATAGGACTGAGAAATCCCGAGTAAAAGTGGTGGTATGCAAACAATCTGCCTGAATAAACAGAGGTAAATAAGCAACAATGTTGTGGCAAGATGACAATCCAAGGGCAACTGGCGTGGTGTTGGGCTGGATGTCTAATGTTGGCAGAAGGGATGCTGCTATACCCAAATGCTGGTGCGCAGAATGTATAGGATGAGGCACATGGGTGACCCAAACCACTCAGGCACACACACCCTCACCTGGCACCCAAACAGAAGCCCTCCCACACACACCATGCACATGGATGACACACACATGCATGCGCACTCTCCGGACAATGCCTCGTAATCTGCCAGTTCTCCCACGCCTTGGATCTGTTCCTCCGTGACGTAGGTCCCAGCAACCTGCTCATGTGGAGTGAGTTCTATGTCCTCTGCTGGAGACCCACCTCCAGTCACTAGAGTTGCGGCATGACTTGAGGCCAGCTTATTCTTTGCCCTGCGCTTCAGGCCATTCCAGCGCTTGTAGCATTCAGTAGCTGTGCGCCTCACGATTCCAAGGGCACTTATGATGTCCACAATGGTCTGCCAGTGTGCCTGACGTTGTGCAGGTGTGGTCTTGGATCCTACAACAATCACCATTTCGCGGTCATGTGCGGATACATACTCTACAAGTGCATTCAATTTGGCCTCATTGAAGCTGGGCTTCCTTGACGGTCCGGACTGTGTAGCCGTGTCTGGGGCATCAGCCTCTACTGGACGAACACTCTTCCTCTTCCGCTTGGAAGGTGGTGGGGATCCTGAGTGTCCTACGCCGCTCTGGACACTAGGGGCAGGAGCCCCAGTGTACTCTGTACTAGGAGTGTGGGATTGCACACTCAGCATGGGAGTTGGTGCAGGCATTAGCTCAAGTGTGATGGTGTCAGGGGGAATGTCAGCATGATGGACTTGGACCGACACTGTCCTGGCTGGGTGTGTGAGAGCCCCTGCAGCCTCCCCAGCCTGCCTACGTGGGGCAGCAGATGACCTAGCTGCCCCTGATCCACGTGGCCTGATGACACCAAAGTTCACCGGCGCACGTGGCCTAGACCTGCTGACCTGGAAGTCAGCCATGGAGTCACCCTGTGCCAGGTCTGGTTCCACAGTGGGCTGGTCCAACAAGCGCTGAGCATGGATGGTGTCAGCCACGTTAACCTCAACCAGGGGGAGGGGGGCATGGGTGTCCCTGACTGCTCCTCCGCACATGGGGGGCTAGGGGCACCCTGCAAGTCACTGCCACGTCCCCTACCGGATCCACCACGGCCACCACTTGGGGCTCGGCCACCTTTGCCACCCTTACGGCTTGTTCGCCTCCCAGCCATGGCACTGATGTCATTGTGCATATGGGAGTCGATGTGAACTATTGTCCTGGGCAATTGGGGTTCAAAGGGGTTGGGTACCAGATGGTAATCGTACCCTAGTGCTCTAGCAAGGCTGTATGTTACCCCTGGGGAAAGATGACGGGTCACGCAACGCACAGGCACCCCAAAAAAGGGAAGTAAGGTGCACGCAACCCCTCCTATACCACGTGCGTAGAAAAATAAACCTGCACTACGCTGTGGCATCCAGAAACACAAGAATAAACGTATGCGTGTCACACGCAGCCTAGAATGACCTCTGAAGGGGTATGCGACACACGGGCCAAGCACAGATGTTAAATACGTGCGCGACTCACCGTCTGCCAGGAACAAAAGTGTGAAAAATATGCGCGTGTGCGCGTTGGCAACACCCCCACCAAAAGAAGAATTGTACGCTGTCTGAGGACACAGGACAACAGTAGAAGGGAACGCTGTTTGAGGAAACAGGCCCAGGAAAAAGAAGAAAAGAGAAAAAGTTGTCAGAGGTAACAGGGAGTACGAACTGGAAACGCAGTGAAGTAAATCGCGTGTGAACTGACAAGAAGTACAGATTTCACCCACTCGCTCTCCACGAAAAGCACATACAAGGAAATGGCGTTCTACACGTACCTTTTATACACACGTCACAGACGCACATACGTGATGAGGCCATTTCCACCAATTACACGCTTTGACACTCGGACGTGTATCATTTTTTTTACACGCGCCATTCTCTACGGCCATGCGCGTGACGTCACAGCTGTGCATGGAGGCCTTTGGGCCAATGAAATCACGTATGCGTGCAGACGCGCTTACGCGCTAAGGGCCTTTCCTCGAATTACACGCAGACGTCCAGGACTTTTCACGTGCCAAATCACTCCGTATCAAGCTGGCCACGCGTAAGCACACGGAAGACCACGCTCCTGCCCAGAAAGCCAATTTACTGCCCCCCAGAGCCCCGAGCACGCTCCCACCTGCCATCTGCTGCTGTCTGACTGCCTGCTGCCCACGTGCCCTGCCATTTGCTGCCTGCACATCAGCCAGGGGTGCTGTTGCTGTGACCACCCCTGCTGGAACCGAAGACTCCCGACTGGGATTCCATCGCTCCACAGCCCAGCCCCAGGATCCAGTTGCCCACCCACTCCTGCCTCTGTGGTTGTCATGTCGGCACTGCAACATCTGGCACCACTGACAACCCCCGGCCAGAGAGGCAGAGGGGCAGCAGCTTCAGTGCCAGGGAAGT
Organism: Ambystoma mexicanum; assembly: GCF_040938575.1. Taxonomy (NCBI): domain Eukaryota; kingdom Metazoa; phylum Chordata; class Amphibia; order Caudata; family Ambystomatidae; genus Ambystoma; species Ambystoma mexicanum. The sequence goes on along the minus strand of NC_090929.1, from coordinate 1,536,669,167 downwards.
TGGTGTCCTGTTGGAGCAAGTCCTGGGGCAGTATGATGCCCTCTACGGAAGGGTGCGCGCCGACAAGGAAGGACGGACTCGGATCTGAATGGACATCGTGACTGCCATCAATGCGGAGGGGGTGGCAGTACGCGTCTTCCAACATGTCAAGAAGCGCTGGGAGGACTTCAGGTCCAGGACCCTCAGCAAGGCCCGGCACCTCTTGAAGGCAGCGGATGCTATGGGGCGCCGGAGACACTTGTCGGAAGATCAGATGAGGGTCCTGGAACGCATATCCCCAGCGCTCCACGTCCAGGTCCTTGAGAGGCAGACCCGTCTGGAGTCGAGCAGTAAGTGTACATGCATCATGATTGTAAGCTGTGCGTGTGGTGATGTGCCAGTAGTGTGCCGGTTGCACATCTGTTTGTATGGGGCCGAGTATGGGTGGGGGTGTACAGGGTCGTGAGGCTAACACATGCGAGGGCTGTCATGTGTGAGACATGGATGGTGCTTGTGTGTGTAGGCTTGCATGCCAAATGCAGTTGTGTGGGCACACATGTTTGGATGAATGTGTATGTAAGTAGGCATGTTCGTGATGTCACGCATGTATGTTGTTTTCAGCTGCATGTATCAGCACTGTGTACATGTGCATGTGTGTGTATTTGACAAGGGTGCAACAGTGATGCAACAAGGATGCATGTGACAGCGGGATGTGGAAGCCTGAATGGCAGTTGTGACATGGATGCCCATCGGAACACTGCGACAGTTGGCTGAGGTGTACACATGCATGCAAGTGTGGTGGTGTGCGTGCATGTGTAGTGCACTCCCTGTGTTGCATGTGAGGTCTGGCTCACCTTTGCCTGCTCATGCTGTTGTATGTGTATGGATGGTGCTGGCAGTTGCGATGTGGCTGTGGTATGGCTCATGTGTGCATGTAGAGATGACATGTGTGTTGCCAATTGTGATGCCATGTCTGAGGTTTGCCAATGCCACTCATGTGCAACTGTCATGTGTGTATGTGTCCATTGTACAGTGCCCTGATGCCTGTGTTTTATTTCTCCCTGTCTGCAGCGTCAACTGATGAAGAGGGCGGAGAAGGTGCTGTGGAGCACAGAGGTGGGGATTGCACCGCCAGCCGGAGACGCAAGGCCCGGCTCCCCTCCCAGGTTGTGATCTCGTCGGGGAGTGAGGAGTCCGGTGCCGCATCCCATGCCACAGCTGCCGGGGGGAGGTCCAAAAGGCGGAGGTCAGAGTTGGACTCCTCGGCAGCAGAAGGGGCAGCTGGGACCCCACAGGGCCCAACGGGGGAAGATGGCACGGAGTCATCCAGGTTGGTGGGGGGTTTGGTGGAGGAGGAGGCCGTGCAAGCTACAGAGACGGAGTCTGGAGGTGGGGATTCCACTGGTGCTAGTGGTGCAGTGCAGGACCAGGGACAGAAGGCAGCACAGGTTGCCGCGGAGGTGCCTGTGTGCAATCCTGTCCCTGATCCTGTCACTGCATCATCTTACACCAGCAGGGATGCCTATGTCCAGACCACTTTTCAGGCAGGGGATGAGCTCACATCAACTGGCCTTCCTCTGCCTGCGGACGTGGCTATCCGGGTCTGGGTTGAGCCTGTCCTGACTGGTGTGGCGTTGCGTCAACGGGCCATGCGAGGTGACCTGCAGTCTTTTCATGAGGAGACTGCACGTCATCTCGAATGGCTCGTTGACCGCGTCGGCCTACTGGGACAGGTCACCCAGGCCGGATTCCTCCGTTTGATGGAGCTTGCTCAGACCCCCTCCTCAACTGAACCCCCTATGCGCCAGTCATCCTCCGTGCCATCTTCCCACCCATCAGTCACCTGGGTGCCCTGTGGAGCTGCCTCTGACGGTGCGGCCAAGCTGGTGGAGGAGGCATCCCTGCCACAGTCGGGAGTCGGACGTCCAGCAGGGGTGGCCACATCAACGACTGCACCCCAGCCAGCGGAGATGTGCAGGCATCAGGAGGCAGTGCACGGGCAGAGGTGCAGCAGCAGCAACTTGGTGGGAGCCATGATGGCTCGGGCCTTCGACATCGGAGGGGCAGGCATCGGCCAGAGGGCAGGAGGACCCAGGACGGGAAGTGTCTTCCGTGTGGCAGCGGTTGGGCCACGCCATAGATGCGGAGCGGCAGCGGGCAGAAGAGGCACGGCTCACGATGGTCAGGGCGGAGAACTCCATGCGGAGGGCCCTGAGGCGGGCCGAGTGCCTCGAGGCAATCGGCAGGGAGTTTGGGGTGAACATGTGGACGGCCCTGCGGACCCTCGGGGCGATGGAGGAGGACTGCCTCTGCGACATTGAGCAGGAGTTCGATGATGCCCTGGCCCTGAACATCCCCAAGTGAGCCGTCGGACTAGCCCGCTGCCCTTGTAAATAGTTCTGTAGGTAGTGTTAGGTTTCCTTTGGTTTTCCATTTTTTTTGGACCTTTTGGACAATGGGCCACATTTTTGTATATAGTTTTTTTTTTTTAGGTAGTGTTATTAGATAGGTTTCATTTCTTCGGTTGGGATCATGGACCCTGGATTGTTTATCTGTATATAGTTGACTTTTGGATTTTCAATTTTTTTCATGATTTCCCCATGGAGCAATGGTTTTCGATTTTCATTTTCCATTGGATTTACTTTTGTGGACTGTGACTTTGGACACCTTTCCTTTGCATTATGATTTGTGGTTTTGCATTATTTCACGGACCTGCTGGTTATTTTTTTTTCAAATTTCCATTATTGTTTGTTTATTTTTGATTCAATTTATGTTGCTTGTAATACATATTTTTTCTTCGAAGTTCAATGTGTAGTATCATCTCATTGGTTTCATGCATATCATGATATGGGTTTTGACATTCACTGACACCCATTGGGTGTATGTGAGGGACATGTGTTCATTTCCAAACTTGTAATTGGGGTTCTATCATGTTTTGCCATTTCTGAGTGGGTGGATGCGATACTCAGGTGGGTGTTTGGCATTTGGAGGCTGACCATAAGGGCCAGGGATCTACATTGTGGTGACATGTTGGCTGGGGGACATGAGTGGGGGCCTGGTGGAGGGTGCCCCTGGATGCTGGGGGGTAGGGGTGGTGGGAGACATGTGTGGGGGCCTGGTGGAGGGTGCCCCTGACTGCTGGGGGGTGGGGGTGATGGGAGACATGAGTTGGACATGAGTGGGGGCCTGCTGGAGGCTTCCCCTGGTGGCTGGGGGGTGGGGGTGGTGGGAGACATGAGTGGGGGCCTGGTGGAGGCTGCCCCTGTACTGCTGGGGGGTGGGGGTGATGGTAGACATGAGTGGGGGCCTGGTGGAGGCTGCCCCTGCTCTGCTGGGTGGTGGGGGTGATGGTAGACATGAGTGGGGGCCTGGTGGAGGGTGCCCGTGGGGGGTGGGGGTGATGGGAGACATGAGTGAGGGCCTGGTGGAGGCTGCCCCTGCACTGCTGGGGGGTGGAGGTGGTGGGAGACATGAGTGGGGGCCTGGTGGAGGATGTCCCTGCACTGCTGGGGGGTGGGGGTGATAGGGGACATGAGTGGGGGCCTGGTGGAGGCAGCCCCTGCACTGCTGGGGGGTGGGGGTGAAAGGGGACATGAGTGGGGGCCTGGTGGTGGCTGCCCCTGAACTGCTGGGGGGTGGGGGTGGTGGGAGACATGAGTGGGGGCCTAGTGGAGGCTGCCCCTGCACTGCTGGGGGGTGGGGGTGATAGGGGACATGAGTGGGGGCCTGGTGGAGGGTGCCCCTGGTGGCTGGTGGTGGGAGTGATGGTAGACATGAGTGGGGGCCTGGTGGAGGCTGCACCTGGTGGCTGGGGGGTGGGGGTGGTGGGATACATGGGTGGGGGCCTGGTGGAGGCTCACCCTGCACTGCTGGGGGGTGGGGGTGGTGGGAGACATGAGTGGGGGCCTGGTGGAGGCTGCCCCTGCACTGCTGTGGGGTGGGGGTGATAGGGGACATGAGTGGGGGCCTGGTGGAGGCTGCCCCTGTACTGCTGGGGGGTGGGGGTGATAAGGGACATGAGTGGGGGCTTGGTGGAGGCTGCCCCTGCACTGCTGGGGGGTGGGGTGATAGGGGACATGAGTGGGGGCCTGGTGGAGGCTGCCCCTGCACTGCTGGGGGGGTGGGGGTGATGGTAGACATGAGCGGGGGCCTGGTGGAGGCTGCCCCTGCACTGCTGGGGGGTGGGGGTGATGGTAGACATGAGTGGGGGCCTGGTGGAGGGTGCCCCTGGTGGCTGTGGGGTGGGGGTGGTGGGAGACATGAGTGGGGGCCTGGTGGAGGCTGCCCCTGCACTGCTGCGGGGGTGGGGGTGATGGTAGACATGAGTGGGGGCCTGGTGGAGTGTGCCCCTGGTGGCTGGGGGGTGGGGGTGGTGGGAGACATGAGTGGGAGCCTGGTGGAGGATGCCCCTGGTGGCTGGGGGGTGGGGGTGGTGGGAGACATGAGTGGGGGCCTGGTGGAGGCTGCCCCTGCACTGCTGGGGGGGTGGGGTGATGGTAGACATGAGTGGGGGCCTGGTCGAGGCTGCCCCTTCACTGCTGGGGTGTGGGGGTGATGGTAGACATGAGTGGGGGCCTGGTGGAGGCTGCCCCTGGTGGCTGGGGGGTGGGGGTGGTGGGAGACATGAGTGGGGGCCTGGTGAAGGCTGCCCCTGCACTGCTGGGGGGTGGGGGTGATTGTAGACATGAGTGGGGGCCTGGTGGAGGGTGCCCCTGGAGGCTGGGGGGTGGGGGTGGTGGGAGACATGAGTGGGGGCCTGGTGGAGGCTGCCCCTGCACTGCTGGGGGTTGGGGTGATGGTAGACATGAGTGGGGGCCTGGTGGAGGGTGCCCCTTGTGGCTGGGGGGTGGGGGTGATGGGAGACATGAGTGGGGGCCTGGTGGAGGCTGCCCCTGCAATGCTGGGGGGTTGGGGGTGATGGTAGACATGAGTGGGGGCCTGGTGGAGGCTGCCCCTGCACTGCTGGGGGGTGGGGGTGATGGTAGACATGAGTGGGGGCCTGGTGGAGGGTGCCCCTGGTGGCTGGGGGGTGGGGTGATGGTAGACATGAGTGGGGGCCTGGTGGAGGCTGCCCCTGGTGGCTGGGGGGTGGGGGTGGTGGGAGACATGAGTGGGGGCCTGGTGGAGGCTGCCCCTGGTGGCTGGTGGGTGGGGGTGGTGGTTTACATGAGTGGGGGCCTGGTGGATGCTGCCACTGCACTGCTGGGGGGTGGGGGTGGTGGGAGACATGAGTGGGGGCCTGGTGGAGGCTGCCCCTGCACTGCTGGGGGGTGGGGGTGAGAAGGGACATGAGTGGGGGCCTGGTGAAGGCTGCCCCTGCACTGCTGGGGGGTGGGGGTGATAGGGGACATGAGTGGGGGCCTGGTGGAGGCTGCCCCTGCACTGCTGGGGGGTGGGGTGATAGGGGGCATGAGTGGGGGTCTGGTGGATGCTGCCCCTACACTGCTGGGGGGTGGGGGTGATGGTAGACATGAGTGGGGGCCTGGTGGAGGCTGCCCCTGCACTGCTGGGGGGTTTGGGGTGATGGTAGACATGAGTGGGCGCCTGGTGGAGGGTGCCCCTGGTGGCTGGGGGGTGGGGGTGGTGGGAGATATGAGTGGGGGCCTGGTGGAGGCTGCCCCTGCACTGCTGGGGGGTGGGGGTGATGGTAGACATGAGTAGGGGCCTGGTGGAGGGTGCCCCTGGTGGCTGGAGGCTGGGGGTGGTGGGAGACATGAGTGGGGTCCTGGTGGAGGCTGCCCCTGCACTGCTGGGGGGTGGGGGTGATGGTAGACATGAGTGGGGGCCTGGTGGAGGGTGCCCCTGGTGGCTGGGGATTGGGGGTGGTGGGAGACATGAGTAGGGCCCTGGTGGAGGCTGCCCCTGCACTGCTGGGGGGTGGGGGTGGGGGTGATGGTAGACATGAGTGGGGGCCTGGTGGAGGGTGCCCCTCGGGGGTGGGGGTGATGGGAGACATGAGTGGGGGCCTGGTGGAGGCTGCCCCTGCACTGCTGGGGGGTGGGGGTGGTGGGAGACATGAGTGGGGGCCTGGTGGAGGCTGCCCCTGCACTGCCGGGGGGTAGGGGTGATGGTAGACATGAGTGGGGGCCTGGTGGAGGCTGCCCCTGCACTGCTGGGGGGTGGGGGTGATGGGAGACATGAGTGGGGGCCTGGTGGAGGCTGCCCCTGGTGGCTGGGGGTTGGGGTGCAGGGAGACATGAGTGGGGGCCTGGTGGAGGCTGCCCCTGGATGCTGTGGGGTGGGGGTGATGGGAGACATTAATGGGGGCCTGGTGGAGGCTGCCCCTGAACTGCTGGGGGGTGGGGGTGGTGGGAGACATGAGTGGGGGCCTAGTGGAGGCTGCCCCTGCACTGCTGGGGGGTGGGGGTGATAGGGGACATGAGTGGGGGCCTGGTGGAGGGTGCCCCTGGTGGCTGGTGGTGGGAGTGATGGTAGACATGAGTGGGGGCCTGGTGGAGGCTGCACCTGGTGGCTGGGGGGTGGGGGTGGTGGGATACATGGGTGGGGGCCTGGTGGAGGCTCACCCTGCACTGCTGGGGGGTGGGGGTGGTGGGAGACATGAGTGGGGGCCTGGTGGAGGCTGCCCCTGCACTGCTGTGGGGTGGGGGTGATAGGGGACATGAGTGGGGGCCTGGTGGAGGCTGCCCCTGTACTGCTGGGGGGTGGGGGTGATAGGGGACATGAGTGGGGGCTTGGTGGAGGCTGCCCCTGCACTGCTGGGGGGTGGGGGTGATAGGGGACATGAGTGGGGGCCTGGTGGAGGCTGCCCCTGCACTGCTGGGGGGGTGGGGGTGATGGTAGACATGAGCGGGGGCCTGGTGGAGGCTGCCCCTGCACTGCTGGGGGGTGGGGGTGATGGTAGACATGAGTGGGGGCCTGGTGGAGGGTGCCCCTGGTGGCTGTGGGGTGGGGGTGGTGGGAGACATGAGTGGGGGCCTGGTGGAGGCTGCCCCTGCACTGCTGCGGGGGTGGGGGTGATGGTAGACATGAGTGGGGGCCTGGTGGAGTGTGCCCCTGGTGGCTGGGGGGTGGGGGTGGTGGGAGACATGAGTGGGAGCCTGGTGGAGGATGCCCCTGGTGGCTGGGGGGTGGGGGTGGTGGGAGACATGAGTGGGGGCCTGGTGGAGGCTGCCCCTGCACTGCTGGGGGGGTGGGGTGATGGTAGACATGAGTGGGGGCCTGGTCGAGGCTGCCCCTTCACTGCTGGGGTGTGGGGGTGATGGTAGACATGAGTGGGGGCCTGGTGGAGGCTGCCCCTGGTGGCTGGGGGGTGGGGGTGGTGGGAGACATGAGTGGGGGCCTGGTGAAGGCTGCCCCTGCACTGCTGGGGGGTGGGGGTGATTGTAGACATGAGTGGGGGCCTGGTGGAGGGTGCCCCTGGAGGCTGGGGGGTGGGGGTGGTGGGAGACATGAGTGGGGGCCTGGTGGAGGCTGCCCCTGCACTGCTGGGGGTTGGGGTGATGGTAGACATGAGTGGGGGCCTGGTGGAGGGTGCCCCTTGTGGCTGGGGGGTGGGGGTGATGGGAGACATGAGTGGGGGCCTGGTGGAGGCTGCCCCTGCAATGCTGGGGGGTTGGGGGTGATGGTAGACATGAGTGGGGGCCTGGTGGAGGCTGCCCCTGCACTGCTGGGGGGTGGGGGTGATGGTAGACATGAGTGGGGGCCTGGTGGAGGGTGCCCCTGGTGGCTGGGGGGTGGGGTGATGGTAGACATGAGTGGGGGCCTGGTGGAGGCTGCCCCTGGTGGCTGGGGGGTGGTGGGAGACATGAGTGGGGGCCTGGTGGAGGCTGCCCCTGGTGGCTGGTGGGTGGGGGTGGTGGTTTACATGAGTGGGGGCCTGGTGGATGCTGCCACTGCACTGCTGGGGGGTGGGGGTGGTGGGAGACATGAGTGGGGGCCTGGTGGAGGCTGCCCAAGCACTGCTGGGGGGTGGGGGTGAGAAGGGACATGAGTGGGGGCCTGGTGAAGGCTGCCCCTGCACTGCTGGGGGGTGGGGGTGATAGGGGACATGAGTGGGGGCCTGGTGGAGGCTGCCCCTGCACTGCTGGGGGGTGGGGTGATAGGGGGCATGAGTGGGGGTCTGGTGGATGCTGCCCCTACACTGCTGGGGGGTGGGGGTGATGGTAGACATGAGTGGGGGCCTGGTGGAGGCTGCCCCTGCACTGCTGGGGGGTTTGGGGTGATGGTAGACATGAGTGGGCGCCTGGTGGAGGGTGCCCCTGGTGGCTGGGGGGTGGGGGTGGTGGGAGATATGAGTGGGGGCCTGGTGGAGGCTGCCCCTGCACTGCTGGGGGGTGGGGGTGATGGTAGACATGAGTAGGGGCCTGGTGGAGGGTGCCCCTGGTGGCTGGAGGCTGGGGGTGGTGGGAGACATGAGTGGGGTCCTGGTGGAGGCTGCACCTGCACTGCTGGGGGGTGGGGGTGATGGTAGACATGAGTGGTGGCCTGGTGGAGGGTGCCCCTGGTGGCTGGGGATTGGGGGTGGTGGGAGACATGAGTAGGGCCCTGGTGGAGGCTGCCCCTGCACTGCTGGGGGGTGGGGGTGGGGGTGATGGTAGACATGAGTGGGCGCCTGGTGGAGGGTGCCCCTCGGGGGTGGGGGTGATGGGAGACATGAGTGGGGGCCTGGTGGAGGCTGCCCCTGCACTGCTGGGGGGTGGGGGTGGTGGGAGACATGAGTGGGGGCCTGGTGGAGGCTGCCCCTGCACTGCCGGGGGGTGGGGGTGATGGTAGACATGAGTGGGGGCCTGGTGGAGGCTGCCCCTGCACTGCTGGGGGGTGGGGGTGATGGGAGACATGAGTGGGGGCCTGGTGGAGGCTGCCCCTGGTGGCTGGGGGTTGGGGTGCAGGGAGACATGAGTGGGGGCCTGGTGGAGGCTGCCCCTGGATGCTGTGGGGTGGGGGTGATGGGAGACATTAATGGGGGCCTGGTGGAGGCTGCCCCTGCACTGCTGGGGGGTGGGGGTGATGGGGGACATGAGTGGGGGCCTGGTGGAGGCTGCCCCTGCACTGCTGGGGGGTGGGGTGATAGGGGACATGAGTGGGGACCTGGTGGAGGCTGCCCCTGCACTGCTGGGAGGTGGGGGTGGTGGGAGACATGAGTGGGGGCCTGGTGGAGGCTGCCCCTGCACTGCTGGGGGGTGGGGGTGATAGGGGACATGAGTGGGAGCCTGGTGGAGGCTGCCCCTGCACTGCTGGGGGTGGGGGTGATAGGGGACATGAGTGGAGGCCTGGTGGCGGCTGCCCCTGCACTGCTGGGGGGTGGGGGTGGTGGGAGACATGAGTGGGGGCCTGGTGGAGGCTGCCCCTGCACTGCTGGGGGGGTGGGGTGATGGTAGACATGAGTGGGGGCCTGGTCGAGGCTGCCCCTTCACTGCTGGGGTGTGGGGGTGATGGTAGACATGAGTGGGGGCCTGGTGGAGGCTGCCCCTGGTGGCTGGGGGGTGGGGGTGGTGGGAGACATGAGTGGGGGCCTGGTGAAGGCTGCCCCTGCACTGCTGGGGGGTGGGGGTGATTGTAGACATGAGTGGGGGCCTGGTGGAGGGTGCCCCTGGAGGCTGGGGGGTGGGGGTGGTGGGAGACATGAGTGGGGGCCTGGTGGAGGCTGCCCCTGCACTGCTGGGGGTTGGGGTGATGGTAGACATGAGTGGGGGCCTGGTGGAGGGTGCCCCTTGTGGCTGGGGGGTGGGGGTGATGGGAGACATGAGTGGGGGCCTGGTGGAGGCTGCCCCTGCAATGCTGGGGGGTTGGGGGTGATGGTAGACATGAGTGGGGGCCTGGTGGAGGCTGCCCCTGCACTGCTGGGGGGTGGGGGTGATGGTAGACATGAGTGGGGGCCTGGTGGAGGGTGCCCCTGGTGGCTGGGGGGTGGGGTGATGGTAGACATGAGTGGGGGCCTGGTGGAGGCTGCCCCTGGTGGCTGGGGGGTGGTGGGAGACATGAGTGGGGGCCTGGTGGAGGCTGCCCCTGGTGGCTGGTGGGTGGGGGTGGTGGTTTACATGAGTGGGGGCCTGGTGGATGCTGCCACTGCACTGCTGGGGGGTGGGGGTGGTGGGAGACATGAGTGGGGGCCTGGTGGAGGCTGCCCCTGCACTGCTGAGGGGTGGGGGTGAGAAGGGACATGAGTGGGGGCCTGGTGAAGGCTGCCCCTGCACTGCTGGGGGGTGGGGGTGATAGGGGGCATGAGTGGGGGTCTGGTGGATGCTGCCCCTACACTGCTGGGGGGTGGGGGTGATGGTAGACATGAGTGGGGGCCTGGTGGAGGCTGCCCCTGCACTGCTGGGGGGTTTGGGGTGATGGTAGACATGAGTGGGCGCCTGGTGGAGGGTGCCCCTGGTGGCTGGGGGGTGGGGGTGGTGGGAGATATGAGTGGGGGCCTGGTGGAGGCTGCCCCTGGTGGCTGGAGGCTGGGGGTGGTGGGAGACATGAGTGGGGTCCTGGTGGAGGCTGCACCTGCACTGCTGGGGGGTGGGGGTGATGGTAGACATGAGTGGGGGCCTGGTGGAGGGTGCCCCTGGTGGCTGGGGATTGGGGGTGGTGGGAGACATGAGTAGGGCCCTGGTGGAGGCTGCCCCTGCACTGCTGGGGGGTGGGGGTGGGGGTGATGGTAGACATGAGTGGGCGCCTGGTGGAGGGTGCCCCTCGGCGGTGGGGGTGATGGGAGACATGAGTGGGGGCCTGGTGGAGGCTGCCCCTGCACTGCTGGGGGGTGGGGGTGGTGGGAGACATGAGTGGGGGCCTGGTGGAGGCTGCCCCTGCACTGCCGGGGGGTGGGGGTGATGGTAGACATGAGTGGGGGCCTGGTGGAGGCTGCCCCTGCACTGCTGGGGGGTGGGGGTGATGGGAGACATGAGTGGGGGCCTGGTGGAGGCTGCCCCTGGTGGCTGGGGGTTGGGGTGCAGGGAGACATGAGTGGGGGCCTGGTGGAGGCTGCCCCTGGATGCTGTGGGGTGGGGGTGATGGGAGACATTAATGGGGGCCTGGTGGAGGCTGCCCCTGCACTGCTGGGGGGTGGGGGTGATGGGGGACATGAGTGGGGGCCTGGTGGAGGCTGCCCCTGCACTGCTGGGGGGTGGGGTGATAGGGGACATGAGTGGGGACCTGGTGGAGGCTGCCCCTGCACTGCTGGGAGGTGGGGGTGGTGGGAGACATGAGTGGGGGCCTGGTGGAGGCTGCCCCTGCACTGCTGGGGGGTGGGGGTGATAGGGGACATGAGTGGGAGCCTGGTGGAGGCTGCCCCTGCACTGCTGGGGGTGGGGGTGATAGGGGACATGAGTGGAGGCCTGGTGGCGGCTGCCCCTGCACTGCTGGGGGGTGGGGGTGGTGGGAGACATGAGTGGGGGCCTGGTGGAGGCTGCCCCTGCACTGCTGGGGGGTGGGGGTGATGGTAGATATGAATGGGGGCCTGGTGGAGGCTGCCCCTGCACTGCTGGGGGGTTTGGGGTGATGGTAGACATGAGTGGGCGCCTGGTGGAGGGTGCCCCTGGTGGCTGGGGGGTGGGGGTGGTGGGAGATATGAGTGGGGGCCTGGTGGAGGCTGCCCCTGCACTGTTGGGGGGTGGGGATGATGGTAGACATGAGTGGGGGCCTGGTGGAGGGTGCCCCCTGGTGGCTGGAGGCTGGGGGTGGTGGGAGACATGAGTGGGGTCCTGGTGGAGGCTGCCCCTGCACTGCTGGGGGGTGGGGGTGATGGTAGACATGAGTGGGGGCCTGGTGGAGGGTGCCCCTGGTGGCTGGGGGATGGGGGTGGTGGGAGACATGAGTAGGGCCCTGGTGGAGGCTGCCCCTGCACTGCTGGGGGGTGGGAGTGGGGGTGATGGTAGACATGAGTGGGGGCCTGGTGGAGGGTGCCCCTGGGGGGTGGGGGTGATGGGAGACATGAGTGGGGGCCTGGTGGAGGCTGCCCCTGCACTGCTGGGGGGTGGTGGGAGACATGAGTGGGGGCCTGGTGGAGGCTGCCCCTGCACTGCCGGGGGGTGGGGCTGATGGTAGACATGAGTGGGGGCCTGGTGGAGGCTGCCCCTGCACTGCTGGGGGGTGGGGGTGATGGGAGACATGAGTGGGGGCCTGGTGGAGGCTGCCCCTGGTGGCTGGGGGTTGGGGTGCAGGGAGACATGAGTGGGGGCCTGGTGGAGGCTGCCCCTGGATGCTGTGGGGTGGGGGTGATGGGAGACATGAATGGGGGCCTGGTGGAGGCTGCCCCTGCACTGCTGGGGGGTGGGGGTGATGGGGGACATGAGTGGGGGCCTGGTGGAGGCTGCCCCTGCACTGCTGGGGGGTGGGGGTGATAGGGGACATGATTGGGGACCTGGTGGAGGCTGCCCCTGCACTGCTGGGAGGTGGGGGTGGTGGGAGACATGAGTGGGGGCCTGGTGGAGGCTGCCCCTGCACTGCTGGGGGGTGGGGGTGATAGGGGACATGAGTGGGAGCCTGGTGGAGGCTGCCCCTGCACTGCTGGGGGTGGGGGTGATAGGGGACATGAGTGGAGGCCTGGTGGAGGCTGCCCCTGCACTGCTGGGGGGTGGGGGTGGTGGGAGACATGAGTGGGGGCCTGGTGGAGGCTGCCCCTGCACTGCTGGGGGGTGGGGGTTATAGGGGACATGAGTGGGGGCCTGGTGGAGGCTGCCCCTGCACTGCTCCGGGGTGGGGGTGATAGGGGACATGAGTGGGGACCTGGTCGAGGCTGCCCCTGCACTGCTGGGGGGTGAGGGTGATAGGGGACATGAGTGGGGGCCTGGTGGAGGCTGCCCCTGCACTGCTGGGTGGTGGGGGTGATGGTAGACATGAGTGGGGGCCTGGTGGATGCTGCCCCTGCACTGCTGGGGGGTGGGGGTGATGGTAGACATGAGTGGGAGCCTGGTGGAGGGTGCCCCTGTTGGCTGGGGGGTGGGGGTGGTGGGTGACATGAGTGGGGGCCTGGTGGAGGCTGCCCCTGCACTGCTGGGGGGTGGGGGTGATGGTAGATATGAATGGGGGCCTGGTGGAGGGTGCCCCTGGTGGCTGGGGGGTGGGGGTGGTGGGAGACATGAGTGGGGGCCTGGTGGAGGTTGCCCCTGGTGGCTGGGGGGTGGGGGTGATGGGAGACATGAGTGGGGGCATGGTCGAGGCTGCCCCTGCACTGCTGGGGGGTGGGGGTGATGGTAGACATGAGTGGGGGCCTGGTGGAGGCTTCCCCTGCACTGCTGGGGGGTGGGGGTGATGGTAGACATGAGTGGGGGCCTGGTGGAGGGTGCCTCTGGTGGCTGGGGGGTGGGGGTGATGGTAGACATGAGTGGGGGCCTGGTGGAGGCTGCCCCTGGTGGCTGGGGGGTGGGGGTGGTGGGAGACATGAGTGGAGGCCTGGTGGAGGCTGCCCTTGCACTGCTGGGGGATGGGGGTGGTGGGAGACATGAGAGGGGGCCTGGTGGAGGCTGCCCCTGGATGCTGGGGGGTGGGGGTGGTGGTAGACATGAGTGGGGGCCTGGTGGAGGCTGCCCCTGGTGGCTGGGGTTGCAGGGGGACATGCGTTGGTGGGCAGTAGTGCAAGGTGACATGTGGGTTGGCTGGGGGGCATGGCCATGGTGGATGGGGTGCCTGCGGGACATGTGCAGGGTAGGCCCTTGTGGTGTGGGCCACCTGCAGGGGCCGTGGAGGGTGTAGAGGGAACACCTGGGAGGACCCACACATGCAATTCACGTGTGGTGCTCCCCCGCGCACCCCTGGAATACACGTACCCTGATGGAATTGCTTGTGATACTTCCTGCGCACCCCTGAAATACACGTACCCTGCTGCTTTTGCGTGTGATACTTCCCGCGCACCCCTGGAATACACGTACCCTGATGGAATGCATGTGATACTTCCCGCGCACCCCTGAAATACACATACCCTGCTGCTTTTGCGTGTGATACTTCCCGCGCACCCCTGAAATACATGTACCCTGCTGCTTTTGCGTGTGATACTTCCCGCGCACCCCTGGAATACACGTACTCTGCTGTTTTTGTGTGTGATACTTCACGCGCACCCCTGGAATACACGTGCCCTGATGGAATCGCATGTGTTACTTCCCACACACCCCTGTTGTACACCTACCCAGGACAATCGCGTGTGGGACTTCCCGCGAACCACTGAAATACACGTTCCCCTCTTGGCGTTTGCTGTTTGCCAGCCCTGTGAACTGGTCCAGGGTTAGCACAGCCCTTTGCGATGATTTGGGGATTTTGAAGGCTTCTCCTTGCGCGAGGGCGTTCTTGGGGGCGTAACTGGCGCTGCTGCAGGGTCGCTGCACCACTCTGCGCCACGGCTGGTTTCGGAGGCTAAAATCCATGAATACGCTGTGCGATGAAAAGGATTTTTTCGCACGCGGCTGGTGCAGTGTATGGCACGGGGACACTGTGCGCCAGCCGCGTGCGCCATTTTTGTGCGAATTTCTATGAATTACCCTGTAGATGTCTGTATAACTTTGTGCAGGGATGCTACATGCTTCATGCCTATCATATCTACATCATGATGTCAATCGGGACGTCATCAGCTCTCTTCAAGGTTACAGTCATCTGCAATACATTGATAAAGGGGAGGAAGGTCCCGCAAACAATATACATCTCTAATTTATCTGTTGCTGGGCTAACTAGGGCCACATTTATGTCTCCCTCTTCACTTCCTCGACTCAAATCTCAAGCCACTTCCCTCTGATATCCCCATTTGTAAAGCTGGGGATGTACATTTTTCACACCCTGTTGGGAAATATTTTTACAGAGTATGTCTCTGAGGTTCTGTCTCCTCTTCTGAGCACTACATTGACCCATCTCCCTCTGATCACTCCATTGTTCACTTTAATTTCTCGGTCTCTGCACCATCTACTCCACCTCTTCTCTTGCTCTGTCTCCTCTTCTGAGCACTATATTAACCCATCTCCCTCTGATCACTCACATGTTCATTTTAATGTCTTGTAACTGTACTCGGCACTCTCAACTACACCTCTCCCCTCATCCATGACCAATAGGAAATGCAACCAATACTTTCTCATTGGTAATGTGAGGACCTCTCACCTGTCTTTCTCCTCTATTCTTGCCTCTTCCAATGACAATGCACATTCACAACTTTCAGCCCCTGTCCTGATCATCTCTGACATCCAGACCATCAAAGCAAACCTGTGATATCCTACTACTCTGGCAGAAATCACAGAACGTCTTCTCTGCACTGGGCTCTGACAAATCATCCTATTTCAAAACCCCTTTGCAATCACAACTGCAAAAAACGTAATCTCCCCTGCAAGCTTGCATATCCCTGCCAAGCAAATATCCATTGCCTCCCCCCTCTCTACTAATGACCTTGTTCACTAGCTTTCCGTCACAATCTCTAAAATTCATATAATTGTCACAGCCCCAACCCCATACCTCCCCCTTGACCTTTCTGTCTTCCATCTCTCCCCTTCCCTTACACATGTATTCAAATCTCCTCTCCATCCCTTAATAAATTAGCATCCACCCATTGCTGCATCAACCCCTCCAGCACACCATTTACTCCTGAAATGGGCAGTGAGTACCAAAAACTTGTCCTCATCTATCTGAGTTTTTTAACCATTTTCTCCCCCACTAGACTCTTCCATGTGTCCTTCAAATCTGCAACTAACATACCACTTTTGAGGAAACCCTCTGTTGACACAACCGTTACAACAAACAGTTGCACTTTTCCTCCTATCCCGTTACTGAAAGGTTCTTGTGGGGGTGTTCTTTAACTGGATCACTATATACCTTGAGAAAAATGGTCTTGTAGATATATGTCATTGAGGATTTTCTAGTAAACACTCTACTGGGACTGCACCCATGCATGTCTCCAACCTTCCCTGTGAAGTTCAGTTCTCCAAACTCTCTTCAATACCCCATCCTTTGGGCCTCTGTGTCATTATTGGTATGTTTCATTCACTGCTCTCTCCTCCTCAATCTCCAGGACTTTGGGTTTCATAAATCTGTTCTAGCATGAACAGTCCCCGATCTGGAAGGTGTTCTTTTACAATCTCCTGAAGCGAGCAACACTGACACACAAGGAACCTCTACTCTTCTCCTGCTATAAGTCTTCCTTTATTTTTTCACTGCCACCTCTTTCCTGAATTCATTCAAATGCTTTTCCCATTTCCCTCATTCACGCCAGACATCTCAGATCAGACTGAAATTGTCTGACTCCAATCCATCTCTGGGTGGCTATCTTCTACCTCATGCTGAACTCTTCAAAACACAGGCCATCTTCCTCCTAAATTTCAACGGCATCACTCCCCTTCCATCTCTTATCTCCTTCCTGCCTGACCTTCTTGCTGCCTTATGCAAGGTTCACAAACTTGCCATTGTCTTAGATAAAAACTTCTGATTGTAACAATTAATCACTACCACCACACGTCTTCTTTTTAAAAGTGTTATCAAAATTCAGAAAAATTCATCCATGTTTTACTACTTTATGGAAAATAATAAAACCCAGTCTCATACTCAGCAAAGCTGGCTGCTGCTCGTGATTTCTCTGTGTCCTTCCTCTCTACTACTTACCCCTGTATACAGTCATCAACTTTGCAACCCATACTCTCTTTAACCTATAGACATTCTCCACAACTACTACCTATCAACACCATGCTGGTTGGCTCTCCATACACAACAGCTCCCAAGATCTGCTTCTCAACTTCCTTACCCTAGTCCACAAACCTATCTATGGTCTTTCCCCTTAGGCTGACTACATTTCTGTTATTATTACTATTATTATTAGGGCATTTATTTAGCACTGACATTGCTTTGGAAAGCAATGTAGAGCTTCACAATCATAGGGGGACAAACACAGTAAGGGAAAAAGAAGAAAAGAGCTTAGAGCTAACAGCAAAGGAGGTCATGCATCTGGTAGCAAGGGATCTCCTAGCAATCGGGAGAGGAAACAGTGAGGATCTAACTGAGTCTCAGGTATAGTGGGGAGTGGAGAGTGTCTGGACCTAGTGGTAGGTAGGAGTCATTACTTGAAGATAAAGTCCTTGAGATCTTTCCTGAACTGTAGAAGCAATGGGACTAGTCTGATAATGATGGGGAGGAAGTTGTTTCCTTCCTGCACTGTCAGAGTTCATTTAGGCAAATATCCTTACTTCTGGGGATTGCTGGCCTCTGGAGATGCAGCGTTTCTCAGTGAGGTAGCTTACAGATGATGCATCAAGATTTGAAGATGACATGGGCTTGCTGCAGAAGCCAGTGCAGTTCAATGAGGGTCAAGTGATGTGTTTAAATTTGCTGAGTCCATTGATGAGTCGTTCGGCTGCATGCAGGAAAGATCTCAGTGGTGGCCTCCTCTGTCTATTTGCAATCTCATTCCCTTTGCTCCTTCTCTACACTGAGCCTCATAGTCCCATGCATCCTGTGCCTCCTCTCGCTTCTGACATTCATCTGTACGTTCCCTAGTCCATAGAAACTCTCTTCCCCTCAAAATCAAACCCAGCCCAATGGATTATCTCTTTACAGCTTATCTTATAACCTACTTGGTAAGGAGAGAGCTTCCCCAATCGCCTCCCACATCCTCCCTACTTGACCCCACCACTGATTTCAGTGACATGTGATAATGTAATTTCATATATTTGTGCTGTACTCCTTTAGTTTACAGCACCTGCCCCCTAGGCTAATGTTACCTTTGTAAATCACAGTTTTTTTGTGTTTTGTCTCTGGACTAGTTCCCACTTTGTTCACACCCTCATCACCTGTTCTAAGTGTTGTGCCATTGTACAGGAACTCTTCTTTAGAATGATTCTGCTGTCTATAATGTGTCATTGTAAGACATTTCTCACATCTCTGTTCTTCAAATGAATACAAACAGAAATGTGAAATACTTAGCGGAGGTATTTCTCTGTCATATTTATCCCATACGTCTTGCGAACACTCAAAATTGTTGTAGGGTATCAGTGGTTCTGGCCTGTAACCTAGTGTCATCCATATAATTATGAGATCAGAATCGCACACCCTCCAGCAGTTGGTAAGCACAAGGCCATCTTTATCATCAAAGCATTTATGGAATTTGTTTGCAAATTAAACAAATGGGGTGCAGGAACGGTCACTGCTCCTATGGAGGAAGCCCCTTCCCATGAGTCAACAGACGGGAGGCTGCTACCCGATAGTCCCTTTGGGTGTGGTAATCAGTGGGTGGCTCTCAGGGGGAGGGAAACCCTCCATGGGGCCGGTGACAACTATCCTGGGAGAACATGGTATTCACCTCCTTTTCTGTCTCCTGACTCCTCTCACCCTACTTCCACTTCAATAACTCCCCCCAAGTCCATCTATTGCTGTAAGATAGGAAACCAGAACCACTTTGAAAATACTGTGATGAGGAAGAGTAAGACCTACCCTGTTGGAGTCACTCTTACTACTGACGGGAAGAATATTGAGCAAAGTGTAAAAAGCCTACTGTGGAACAAATATATGCAGTAGAGTCAGTCAAACTCAATCCCAATCATAAAAAGGGAAGAAGGACTGTATGCAAAAGCAGATCCTCGGACTGAGACCTGGCGAACGGCTCACTGCTAAGATCAGTGGTCGCTGGCACAGCCTTGCTGAACACAAGGTGTTCAGAGATGTCCTGGCTGGAAAATAGGAGGTCCGGCAGCAACCGGGAACCAGACCACATGACCGAGGAAGGAGGTGTGAACGAAGAGCGAGCAGACCTGAAAGCACAACAGGTAGATGCGGGAAAGCAAGAAGGTGCACGGAAGCCCACAGTAAGCAGAGACGTTCCCGCAAAGATACCCAAGGTAGACTGTAAGGCCACAAAAGGTACTTTGGTTACTGTAACTGGTGGTAAGGAATCAAAAAGAGCAAACGAGGCAGTTAGGGAAAGCAGAGGAACCACTTCTCCTGCATTCCAGTCCCTCGGGAGAAATAAGAGCAGACATCTGAGAAACAGTGCTTGGCAGGTTAGTGAACCAGAGCTAGCAAAAAAAGGACAGAAAACGTGAGAGAGGGGTCTGGGACCCATATGAAACTAGGGAAGGTGCACGAGAAGAGTACAAAAGGGTCAAGGCCCCTTTGAAGTCTAAGGAAGCATGCAAATAGGGTGCTGGGTTACAAGGCAAACCTGAGCGTGGTGTCTGGGACCCAAATTAAACTGTGAAAGCCACATGAGAAGAGTACAGGAGGGTCAAGGACCTATTGCAGTCTAAGGAAGCATGTGAGCAAGGTGCTGACATCCAAGACAAGTTGGGAAAACCCCAAGAAGGCCTAGAGGGGTCAAGGATACACATGAATGAGAGAAAAGCAAAGGAGCAGGGATCTGGGACCCACATAAGAAGTTGAGGAAGTTCTGAGAAAGTTTAAAAGGGTCAGAAACCCACCTGAAAGGAAAATAATTTGCAAAACAAATTGGGAAGACACTGAGGAACAACAAGAAGGAGGAAGAAGCAAAAATCAGATCAAGTCTGTTAATATTAGGAACCGGACTTGGTAAGACATTTGTGAGGTGAAAGAATAAGAGGGGAACAGACTCTGCCCTGATAATTGGGAATATAGTTTTCTTGTCAAGAATTGAACATTAAGAAATTAACATTTTACTTTGAGTTAAGTATAGGAGAAGAATCCTTCTGCATTCAGAAGATCACAGTTTTTCTAAATGAATTTGGTGTCTAAGAGAGGGAAATAGGTTAGGACACAGGACAGTGGATATTGTATGTTTTAGGACTTCCTGCCAGAATCCTTAGGTAGGGAAACCCCTCTTAGGAATAGGGCCAAATATGTTTTTCCTTTTCTTTATCATTAATACAAGTTTGCACCAAGAAATAGTCCATCTCTGTGTCAGACTCATACTTTTGCACCCTTCAAGAATGTATGTCAGATCACACCTGAGAAATCTATTTCCCATGGCAACAATGTCAACACAAACAACAAGGATATAGTAATGTTCATTGCAGACAGGAGCTCAACATGTTTTGCTTGCAGCACCGTGTCAAATGTAGACACGGCGACATGACCACTAGGTAAATGGAGCTTTAGTATTTATCAAGAAGACGGTGTAGGTTAGTGATCTATTTCCAAATCCCAATCCCCACTCAAAGTCCTCCCTGAGAATCAGCTGTAAAGTTATTTGTGGTGACACACTTCATCAACCTGGCAAAGACCAACTTACCAAATAAATTAAATTATGTTTAAAAGTGGTAAATGGGAGACTACTATTTTGATAAAGAGCAAATACCTTTTTTAAAGAAGGGCCCCACTTACATCCTGATGGCATCACGTAATATTATCCCCACCAATAATATCAGCATTTATATAGTCATGGGGAAACAGCATAGGCAATATTATTGATGGGGTTAATATAAGATTTAAATGGGAGAAGAGGTTGCAGGGGGGTCCCCCACTCCGTTTAAAAAATAAGGGAGGTTGCAGGGGTGTCCCCACAGGTTCCATGGTGTAATACTGCTGCAAAATAATCTGCGCCATTCTTGTCTGGTGGCATTTTTGCAGCAATATTAACACATGGAACCATCCTGATGTCAGCTTTCAGGCATGTAGACCAAATAGCATTACACTATCTTGTAAATTTAAGAGCCAACAAATCAATATTGTGCCTAACAAAATCAAATGAACCACATCTGGGCCAGGACGTGTATGTATGTGTGTTTTATGTTTTTACTTTTTATAGTACATAGCGTGTTAGTAAACTAGGTCCTCACATCATGTCCCTTTTAAATACACTCAGTAATCTATTTAATCATTGCTCAACACAGATAAGAAATGAAATCTTCCTCATAAGGGAGGAATTGAGGAATTGTTCTGGGATGATTAGTGTTAGGACAGATTTCTCTTTGCAGCACCTTTCCTTCCATTTCTATGGACCACCAAACATTTTTCTTTTATTTTTGCATCAGACCTCCTCTTTCTGCATTGGCTTTTGCCCATGTGCCACGGGAAACTGACATGTCCTTCATGCTGTCAGTACTGGGAAACATTGTTTCCCTTAGTCTTGTTACTTTGATGCCACGTTTGGCAACTAGTTATCACTTTGGTAACTTTGTATCATTGTATAATGCATCTTACAATGCAGTACAATAGGGTACACTTTTTGTTTTGCCCTTGACTAACATACAGAGGAGTGTTCTAAAGGGATATGCAGTTACTTTCTGGTTTGTTGTGATGTATTTCATTTTAGCCTTACTGCGCTTGCTACGTCTGGCTACCAACTGTGGCTATTGTCCAAACGTAGCCTCGCCACTTGGTTTTTTACTTGCCCTTTGGCCATATGTCTTTAACACTTCTCCCTGGCCTATGAGACCAGGAAACCCCTTATATGGACTTCCAGTGCCCAGGAAAGCAGGGGTGGCCATATAAGTCCATGGGTGTTTGCAGCAGGAGGGTGTTGGGACTGCCTGGTCCCAATCCACAAACTGGTTTCAGTGTGTCTGAGTGGTATGCATTCATTTTGCCACAAGTGGTCCTGATTGGACCACTACTCGGGTGTGTGTGTGGGCCAGACCTGCATTGGCTAGTAGGAGTTTCTGCTCTTACCTAGCTTTAGGTGTAGGAAGAGGACCCCTGCACCCACTCTAAAGAGATACTGGAAGAAATTGAATGAGCAGGGAATCCTGTCCAGCTCCAAGACCCACAAGGAGATCAATGACCAATTTGAAGAAGGCCTGGCGACAAACTTAGATCTCCAGGAGTCCTGCAAAGGAGCTGTGACCCTTGTAGTGGAGGGAACATCCATTCATGATGTCGGATCAGAGTCCTATGAAGTAGAGCCTTTGGAAGTGCACCTGGTCAGGCCAGTGGCTGACCAGCTCAGAGTTTGGGCTACCGTGCTGCAGACATCGTTGTTCTGAGTTGAGTCCTGGAACTTGGGGAATCTTTAGCTTGTGCAATAAGTCTTACCTCTGCGAAATGTCATGGTCCTCGCATCAAGGGGACCCGAGATAGGATATAAAGTCTGACCATGGCAAGCAAATCACTATATGTCGCTGTGCAACAGAGGCCGTCATCCGCAATTGCTTACCTGTGTCCAGTCCTACCCTGAGAGGGGACCTGCATCTAGTTCTTTAGAATTTTTTCAACTGAAAGACCTTGCACAAGCATCACTCTCCGACCAGAGAAGTGCTTCAACCTGTAACCCCTTCCCTGAACCCCTAACTCCCTTTCAAAAGTTTTGATAACTTTTATAAACTTTTATAATAGTTTGTCTTTGCCATTGCTTGTTCGCACAAGAACTCTGAAAGTTGGGGACATATTTTCTAGTTAGATGAACTACTCCCCTAACACTTGTAAATGTTAATTGGACCCCAGAGACCCTACCTTCATTTTTTCCAGATCCACAAAATGGTATAGAACTTTGCTGAACTCTTGGGCACAAGGCCCCACATATCTCAGAGATGGACTTCTGAAGCTAGAATTGAATCTCTGTGGACCTGTAGTGCTTATACTAATCTGTACTTTCCTTTTCAGGGGTTTGATCTGTATTTTGCCCCACAGCAGTGGTTGTGAATATGTATCTATTATTAGTTTGGTTTTATAGCATTACATGTTAGTAGTTATTTTTCACTGTGATATATGGCTATAAGTAAAGCAGTTTTTTATACCCCCTTTTTGTCTAAGTGTGTACATTGACTGTTTCACTGTGTGTGCTCATTGTGGACCCCTTACAAGCTTGCCAACCCTTGAGAAATAGCGTAGCCCATTCGCCTTGCGACATTGAACTGATGTGGCTACAGCTCTCAGAGTTGTCTCTGTCATAATACTAGGTTGGCCTTCAATACATCTGTCCACCAGTCCATAGTATAGAAAATCAGTCCTAAAAATTAGTACACAGTGGGTGCATGGTTTTGGCCTCCCAGACAATGAGGAGGCTCAGAACCTCTTTGGAGCTGGAGAACACCATCTTTCCCCACGATGTGGTCCCCTGTACCCACACGTCCCCATCCGCAAACCCCCACCACCCATTTCCACAAATTCCACCCCCTGATCCACACTGCACTTAACTTAAGCTGTCTTGTCTTTCGGTGGCTTTGGGAACAGTAGTGTTCCCGGCATGTCTCCAACTCACAAATGGGGCCACCATGGAAAGGGAGATGGGACTACATCGAGCAACATTTTTGCCATTTTTTCTCGAGTTGAGAAACGATTAACACGCCATTTCTCAAATTGAGAAAAATACACAATTAGTATGCCGGTATATCATGCTGGGGTACTAATTGAAATATACCCCAAGCAGGGGGGGTTGTGAGCATTACGAGTCCCTTAATGCCCCAGGGCCACAGTTAAAGTCCTTTTGCACGTTTGCCCGGGGCATTACCTGACCGGTAATGCCCCCCTTGCTGAGGTTATTTTGCTTATTAATCAAACATGGAAGATGTCAATGTCTATCAAATTCAAAATTCCACGATGAAAGCAAGTTATATCTTAGGGCAGTTAATGGAAGATTTCCTTCGGACAACCCAGAACAATATAAACTTCATGACAGTAGAATAAACTCAATTATAGGATATTTCACAGTGCGGGCAAGAGACTGGCATTTTATCCACAATGTCTGCATGCTCAAATGATAGAATGTGATTATGGATTGTTCATTAAATAAGTCAATCCGTCATGCTATTTACCTTAAATGTTGGGATAAATGTGGATAACAAGATAAATAGTTATAATCATGTGCCCTTGAAGTGGAAAAATGTAAATAATTAAGTAGTTATGAACATTATGCCCGCAGGAAATAGAAATAGGGGAAAGCTTTTGAAAATATAATGGTTGTGGCAGGGAATTTCTAAATAGCAAGTGCTGAATGCTAAATCTTCATCATTTCCTGCAATGGTATAACAGGGAATGCAGATATTTAAAGAGAACAAGGAATAAGCATTAAAAGATAGAACAATGAGCACGGCAGTAGTGCCAACTCTATGAAATAAATATAAAATGGGCGTAACTCAGGCAAAGAGTTCCTAGAGACATTGGGAATGGATAAAATTGGAACAAGCAGCATGTAGTAAGAGCACGATAACATTTTGGAAAAAAAACATATCATACAATTGAAGGATAGCACAGGTATCAAACAACCCCAAGGATACAAAGCCTTCTCTGTCTAAAACATTCTAGTGAATAATATAACTAGAAATAATCTAAAGAAAAACTTTTTGACCCGAGTCAAAGAGTTATGGGGGGATCTGTGGAGTGTTAATTCAGCCCCAGAATGATATGAACTGAGAGGCCATGCAAGGCCCCTTCTGCAAGATTAAAGCTGGCTGATGGATGAGTCCCATTGGAATATGCATGCCAGCCCAAAACAGATATTTTCCAACATGAGGACTAATAAATGTGAAACGTGGGCCTCATTCACCTTTTCCAAAATACAAAGGCACTATGGTGAAAGAAAATGTGCCTTAGAACTGTAATATTGCTATATGTGTCCAATGGATTCCAAAAAGACATGTGGTGCTGCATCTGCTGACTTCATTTAAACTGGGAAAAGGCACATTTTGATGGAAGAAGACAAACAGCAGCATGTTACATTGACTTCTAATGCATTACAGGACTGTGATCTAGAGATCTAAGTGACTTTAAAAGTGAAGCCAAGTGACATATTAAATTTGACAAAAATAGAAACACTTACTTTCCAACATATGCACTGACATTTAAATGCAATGGCCTACTTGGAGTTTGAAAGTGGACATTGGTTTCCCATGGTAAATAATGGCCAATGTGTGGACAATATAGAAGGGATACCAGTGTCTTTTTAACTGTTAGACTATAGAAATATATGTCTACATGGATAGAAAGCCCAAGTTACATGTAAAACATCTCTTTTGGCATTTCCTTCAGATGTATACATGTAGGTTGCTTTTGCAGTTTCCCTGATGGAACTGCTGGGATGTGGAGCTGGATCTCTGACCTTAGAGAGACCTTTGGGCTGAGGCCTACCAGGAATGCAGGTCTGTTCCAGAAAAATGCCAAAATAATGCACTTTGTTCATATCAAAATTGTGGAAGGGTCAAATAACGAAAAACATGACTGTTATGGCCTCAATAACTTGCCTAGCATCATCAAACAGAGAATGGTAATGGAACTTGAAAGACTGTTAAACAAACAGCCATCAAGGAGCCAATTAGATGTCCAGGTCATTTGACTTTTGGGAAAGTTAAAATGCTTGGATTTTGTGAATATGAAACTGAAGACTTCTATATTAATGCTTTTCCATTTGATTAACATTGGACTTCTTTTCGCTTAATAACAGGGGAACCGTGCATCCCGAAAAGGTTTATCCAGGCCTCATATTAAAGATCACAAAATGCCTGCCTGTTCTATGTAAATATCAACAGCATGCAATGTGTGTTATCTGAGTTATAGGTAAAAGTATGATTGTGGCCTTCATTTTAATAATAGAAATGTGAAGTTTGGAGAGCTAATAGAATGTGAAATTAATGTTTGGATTGTGAAGTGTCATTTCTAACTATGTTGGTTGTTGAATAAAGGAATGAACAAATGATAGCGTGCTGAGGAAGGTCATGCCAAGACACGAGTCGCTGAATCTGAAAATACAACTTTAAATGTCATTTTAAAAATATGTATTTCTCTTCTCCCCCTCATTATCCATAATCTGGACCCCCTAAATTCCTTGCTCGTTCAGTTGGCAGGGGCCGAACTAGAGAGGAGGGGGAGAAAATGAATAGCCAATCTGATCCATGGGAAAATGGATTGGCATGTCCCCTTATTCATAATTTGTAGTGTGGCACAGGTACTATATAAACTTAATGTTTCTATGGGAAAGGAGGAGAGCTGCCAAAACCATCAGGATACCGCCTTGCCAGGATGAAAGCTGACTAAAAACCATCTTGGAGTGAGACAGCTGCCTACATTGAGAGGCCTTGCATGGGAGGCAGTACTGGAAACCTAAAAGCTGGCATTTAAGGAGCCAGATGAGGACTGGGTGCTGGTGACTATCCTTGACAGAAGCCTTTGACCAGATCAGTGCTTACCAAAGATGAACCCTGCTGTTTCCCTGAGTGCCCAATAACCAAAGTATTCCATGTAAGTAGATTGATCCACATGACAACACATTTGTGGAGGGAATCTGCCACCCTTAATCTCCTTCATGCATAGTGGGTGGGGTGGGCAAAACTGTGTAGACCATGGCCATATTTGACAACAAATGTAACTCAATAGTCTTAACTATGTGTGGGAACACCCTTATTTCAGACACCTGGGGAAAACAATGTAAGCAAAACCGCTGCAAGCGTGGTGTCTCACGAAAATGTATATTCATTCAAAACAGGTCTTAAACCGGAGAGTGTACCTTAGCAAAATTAATATGTCCGTATATAATAATGTTAAGCAGCTTATTTAACACGCAATGAGTTCTTTTAACCTATGATAACAATCTTCCTACATCTATCAAGGAAACTGGGATGTCTTTCGGTCTATTCCTGAATGGAATTAGAGTTGGATCTGTGGGGTCTGTCAACTATCATGCATAGTTGACTTTATGTCAACCCTACGTTTGTATAATACAGGTGTTTGTAGTGAATTGTGTATGCTGACTACAAACTTTGCTGAGTGAAAAGGTGCAACACCCAAACCTCTTTGTTCATTGTTATCACAGGTCTGTTGACACTATGGTCGGAGGGAGGTCAAAAATGATCCATAAATATGGAGTCATTATTTGACAACCACTTTCATGAGATACCATGCCGATTGATAGCAAATTATTGTAGAATTGTATGAAAATTGGCAACATTCTGAGGAGCTGATCATGTTTTACAAGGTACTATAAAAATGGAACTCGGAATTGTGTTTGGTTTGTACCAATATGGGAACTGGATCCAAGATGGAGTGCTCTGGGTGGGACTGATTAGAGGAGGCGTTTTTCTTGTAACTAATGTAGAGGGTGATGTGCGCTAACAGAGTTACATAAATGTGACACAGTTAGCTAGAAAAGTAATTTTCTGCAACATTTGCATATATTTCAGATGCAACTGGGTATTGCTCCCCTGCCCAATGGAACACAACAGAAATGCTAATAGAAAAAGGCCTGTTGTTTCACAGAAGTAACCCAAATGCTCTCCTACAAGACTCTGTCCTCACAATATGATTAGAGACTGTCCTAACAATAGAATGAGAGGATTTCATGACAAAAGTACATTTAAATCCACATTCAAAAAATGTATAACACAAAAAGTTGTATCACATAATTGTTAAAAGGTTTTATGGAATACAAAAACAAAAACCTTGGGTTCCGGAGGGCATTAATCCTAATGCTGAGTCGGCGGGTATGAGTCATGGAGTGCAGTTGGTATCGAAATCCACAAATCAGGCTGAGGTAGCATAGGATTTGATAATAACTCATTACTAGAGTTATGCTACTCACTTACAGTGGTGGCTGAAGTAGCTATTCCAACATGCTCTGTTAATGTTAGTAATGTACCAGAAGGTATTGTTTCATCAAATACCCACAACCACAGACTGTCAGTTTCGCCCAACTTGTTTCCTCAGCCTGTGTCCTTGGATAAATCTGTAAACTCGCAAGTGATTTCTGAGCCCCTGGCTGAGAAACAATCATTCATGGTAACCATACAATTCACCATTAAAATCCTTCTAAAATTGATTGGGAGGATTCACTATAGTGTTAAGGTTGGTGGAACTCTGGCTCAGGTGCTGTCCTGTAATACAAGGTGTGATAATACATCTCCCAATGTTGACTTTTTTAATGGTAACATCATGTCAGTAAGAGGTATTGAAGCAATGGTGAATACTAATTCTAATGCTAACACTCATGCGAGTGCTCAGTCGGAGGAAAACATTTTGAGATAACCAGCTTCTTTTGAGACTTATTTATTTTGCAAGCAGAGACAACTGGCAGAGCGTCAGATATCTTTAGTCTCATCAGAGAAAAAATGAAAAAACAAGGAAGAGAGAGAGAACAGAAAAAAGAACAGGTTAACTAAAGAACTTTGACGAGTTGGTTTATCAGTGGTGATACATCTGAGTGTGGTAGTGTTCAAGTAGAGGTCTCAATTAACACTGTGGTCATGGAGGATGATTTGGAAGGAAATGAGATTGCTAATGCAGAACTTTGCTCTACGCCTGATCGAGTGATAAATATTAGTTTAGTTTATTTTGTTTTATTTATTTATGGAGCGTGCCAAGCACGTAGGCATCTGGGTGCTAAGCTTTCAAGTTGCAAGAAACAATTGCAATACAGCACTATATTACACAGGATAGTTGCAGAAGTGCAAAGAAGGTTGAAAACAACATATTACATATGTACATAGCATGTAATAGATGTACAAAGGCAGACATAGCAATTATAACATGAGACAATGGAAGTGAGGCAATGTACAAGCGAAACACAGATAGACAAAGAGGGCAAGAAAGTAGTTCAGTAGTATAACTATTGTGGTTAGCCTGACTAGTTATGACTTAGCCATGAGGTGTAGTTAAATGATAGGGTTGAGGTTTTGTCCCTGTAGCCATCCCTTGACATTTTTCCTGAATAGTAGGTAGGAGGGATTCTCTCTTAGCGATATGAGGAGGGCATTTGATTGTTTAGCTGCCAGGACTGGGGCTATTATCACTGAGGCTCATATTAATGGTCGACCAACTATCCCTCCGGTTAACAAAGAAGTCAACTTTAAGCTGGACAGAAAATCCTTTACTATGAAATGGTTAAACCAGAGGAGCAGAGATAAGAGATTAAATAACTTTGGCACCCCTGCGTTTTAATTTATACTTAGCAGATCTGCCAATGAGCTTGAGCAGGATCTCTAATTGCACTCCGGACGTTAATTCCTTGCATGTTGTATGCTTATCCTATACAGATAACCTGGTGGTTTTCATCCACACCTTTTCTTGTAAGGTCAGCCAGGGAATTGTGGAAGTACGCTGAAAAAAACCACCTTGTCATCAACAGGAGTAAGACGCTGTCATGAGTCATTATTCCTCGTGATCCTTATGGTGCAAGTGGAAATTCATTAGAGAAATATCCCTTTATTACACATCCAACATGGCACCCAAGTGCTCCTCAGAAGTTAATCACATACAACTGTCTAGTGGTTTTCAAAATGGCATCTAGCAAAACTTGGGGTGGTTCAGAAACACTCAGACTGTCTATTTAAAGGATCAACACAGCCAGCCTGGTGTACTGCTTCAATCTTGACTCTAGCACTACTGTAAGTATTCGGCCTGTCTGTCTATCCTGGTATATCACAAGCACTCAACTACTACTACTTGGCGGCCTCAATATAGGATTTAACGACCCGCTAGATAAACAGGCCTTAAACATAGCCAATATTCTGTCCGAACTTGGACTTTCCCAAAAATTTAACAAACCTACCCACAACAATGGGCAAACTCTGGATTGGGTGGCTGACTACAATTGTACGGCCAACACCACTTCTATCTCCCCACAACTGTGAACGGACCACGTCCTCACATCATTCACAATGTCCACCAATAGACCACTCCTGTTGGTCACACCAATTGCCCCACCTTGTTTAAGTAGGAACAACAAGAATATTACAGTGGACAATGTGATCCCAGCCATTCTGCCAACCCTTAACTCACTGGCAGACTACTTGGATCTAAGTACATTGGTTAACGAGTATAATAAAGTTATGCTTACTACACTTGACAAAATTGCTCCACTCAAACTTAGACCTAGTAAGCCCAAACTTCACTTAACCAAGTGGCTTACCCCCCAATTAAGGGACCTATGATTATTAAGGAGGAACAGTGAAACCACCTGGAGACTAATACCATCAGAAGATAACAAGTCCAAACTAACCAAAATATCAGCCCACTACAAAAAGGAAATATGCCTGGCTAAACACAATTCTTACAACAAACGTATGTGTAATGCCAATTCCAGTATGAAGGAATTCTTCACCATACTAAAGGAATTAGAGTCACCTATTCCCAGACTTGATATCTGCACCAAAAACAAAATATGGTGCTCAGAAATCCAACATGCACTGTCCAATAAAGTAACCACTCTACAGAACAAAGTAGCCAAAAAAAATCTTCCCTTAACTTATTACCAGAGCTGAATAACTCAGCCCCTGCTCCATTGAGACACCACCTGACCAACTGGCTAGATTCCACTTTACTAAACTACTACACTTGTGGTAGAAAAAGATATTGGGCCTCATTACGAGGTTGGAGGTAGTCATGGCGCTATTAGCGCCATGACTACCTCCAATAGGGGTACCTAGTCTGCCCTCGTTCAATGGGGACTTATGAGTCTATTCCGACCTTTGCGAGACCAGTAAGTCCCCATTGAAAAAGCCATTCCCCATTCCCATTTCAGCCCCCATAGGGTAACTGCGGTACCGTTATTAGCTCTGAAGTCCATTAACGGATTAACGGGCCCCATCCATAACACCTGGTAAAACCAGGTGTTAAGGAAGGGACCCGCTAAGGGACCTCAGAATAGGGCGCAAAGGGATTACCGGCACCAATGTCCTTAATGGTGCCCAGTATCCCTTTGCGCCCCCTCGTAATGAGGCCCATTATGTCACTGAAGCCCTCCAATTGCCAGAGTGACCTTTGCCCAGCACAGGTCATAAAAGACACAGCAAGAGATCTTGCTCCTTTTATTTCCAAAAATGTCAATGCCTCCTTCTCCTCGGGCATCATTCCCACCAACTTAAAACAATCGTGGGTGCTCCCATTGCGAAAGAAACAAATATTAGACCCTTTAATTCCAACTAACTACCATCCCAACACGATGGTACCCTTCTTGCTCAAAATACAGGATAAGATTGCCTACACTCAGATCCAAAAATATTTGGAACACCACAATCTCCTGGGAACAAGACAATCAAGACATGGAACGGAAACCCCCCTCATTGACTTAAAATCCCAGATTGATGAGCTAAGAGACAAAGGCAAAACAGCTCTCCTCCTATTACTAGACCTCTCAGCTGCATTCAACCTCGTGGACCATAAGGTTCTATGTGGACACCTGGACTCGGCGGCCCATTTTTACACAGAGGACATCAAATGGATAGAATTATTCCTGAGTGACAAAACCATGAGGGTCTTCTCCCCGTCAGCAGCGGCGGACTCTATTCCCATCAGGTAGGATGTCCCAAGGGCTCTTGTGTCTCCCCTACATTATACAATATATTCACCAAGCCCTTGTTTGATGATTTGGACCTTCTGGGTATCACCTACACTAACTATGCAGATAACACTCAGATTCTCCTCCCACTTTCCGGGGATTACGATAAGGATTTGGCATTGTTGAATAGAGTGTATCTCATCATCCAGGCATGGATGGCTACCCACAGTGTATGCCTGAATGATGACAAGACCAAGCTCCTTATTTTGGGCACCCACTCTAAACTAAAGAAATTAGACCAGGAGTGTTAAGATGGATTTCTGAACTATGTCCTGGAGGGGCAGAGGTTCAGAAGGCCAGCCTAGTTTCTTGGAACAGGGTAACCTCTGGACAAGCCAGACCAATCAGGGTAGCGATGGCGGCAGTCAAGACTAGGTCTCAAGAGGGGTGAAGGTGACTGAAAGCCCGCAATGAGCACACAAAGCAAGGACGCTTACAAATTAGTCCAAGCAGGTGTTATATTAAAAATATAGACTCATTTATTACAAGGCCTGTAACATTGACCATAGTAAAGAATCACGATAAAACTCAAGTAAACCAACACATCACAATCAAATACAATATATATACAATTACTGAAGGGTCTAAAGAGTTTGAAGCACGAAATATGCAGACCACCTAGATGGGGAGAAAAACAGGCAGTGCAAGGAATCGTTAGACCCAGTTTGCCTTCAGAGGCCACCTAACTAGAAGGAAGTCCAGCCCTACAAAGTGTGGAGCCTTGTCCTCAAAAGTACCTGCACACGCTGTTGCCAACGGGCCAAGGGGAGTCTCTTCAAGGAAGTCAGGAAGTTCAGAGCGGTGAACAAAGGAGGGCGAACAGATCTCCGCTACTCAAGCGTGGCCTCCACTTGCGGGCAGAAGCAGAGCGCGAGTGCGAAAAAGGCGTGCTGTTTAACACAGCGAGGAAAAGCTACGGGCTACTGCAGGAGGGCGACCGGTTCCTAGCGTTGCTACTCACCGGTCCCTGATGCAGGCAGACCCAGGCTTCTCCGTGTCAGTTTCAGTGCTGGCACGTTCAGATACGAGCAGGGGACGTATCGGCGTCATATAGATTCCGCGGCAGCAGAAGTTAGAGTTGAGGATGTCCCAAACGCAGTGAACCCGCACAGTTTGTTACAACAGCAGGGAAACGAAGTGGCTGTGTGTATTTCAGCCCAATGTACACTTCTCACTTCAGACCTGGGAATGCCAAGTGTACGAATCGTGTGAGAGTGTCAAGGACTCGGAATACAACAGCAACCTGACGGCGGTGACAGAGCAAGACTCTTGGGTAGGCTGGTCAGTCCACTGGATGGCCCAGAGACGCTTCCGAAGGCTTACGTGCAGGAGATGATGAAGATGCCGAGAATAGTTGTTCCCACTATTCCAAAGGGTCAAAGTACCAGTACAGGCCTTCTTCTGTTTTAAGGGCATGTCAGTTTCCCCGTAAGAATGGAGCGAAAGCCCAGAGGAGTGCGGCAGGAGGCCGTGCTTTTCTGGCAAAGTCTAGATCAGGGTGTAAAACAACAGCAAAACGTTTGGGGGTTGCCACATGGAAGGAAAATTACCTAAAATTTGAAATCTTTCTTAACAAGGAGTTCTCATCTTTCACTATTGATTGGAACGTCATCAAGGTGGCCAAGGAGGTAAAGACCCTCGGCTTCCACCTTTACTCTACCCTCTCCTTCGACAAACAGGTGAAGTCAATGGCCTCGGCCACCGCTTACACCTGTAAGCTCATTAGGACAGGCAAACCCTTTTTGTCGAATGACAATTGCATGATCTTAGCCAGAACCTTGATACTTTCTAGGTTAGATCATTGCAAAGCCCTTTAAATTGGCGCTAATAAATTAATCATTCAGAGGATACAAATTCTCCAAAGTAACTGGCTCTCGACCCAAAACAAAATTCTCCTAAAAACTGCTTCCCTCACCCATAAAGCACTTAACAATACTGCCCCCAGCTATCTCATGGATAGATTCCACAGGAGAACATCCATCAGGCCTTTGAGACCTAGTAACAGCAACTGCCTCACCATTCCCAGATTCAGACTCACTAAGGTAGGTGGCAATAGCTTTCCTGTGAGAGCTGCCAAACTCTGGAGCTCTCTGCCACATCCACTCAGGGAAGATCAACCATACCTGAATTTTAGAGGCAACTACATCAACTGGCTCAAATCTAGCAACCTGTAGGCCTGGCTACTCCTCTGTATTATGTATGTATAGTCAATCAAATTTCCTTAACCTAAAGTCTGCTGTATATAGATTTCTCTCTGTGTATAATCTGATCATTTGCCGTACTCTTGCTTATATCCTGTAATATTGTTTAATTTGTACATATGTAGTATCCTGTATATAGATTTCTCTCTTTGTATAATCTGATCATTTGCCATACTCTTGCCTATATCCTGTCTTTTTTAAATTGTACATATGTTGTACCCTTGCCGATATTTTGTAACAGATAATTTAAGCTTTGCATCTGTCGTAATCTGCTGCGCCCTGATACCCCTGGGTCTGGTGCGCATTAAAAATTAATAGACACACACTCATATCTCTGTTCCTTTTCTCCCATCCCGCCTCGCTACCTGCTTTCTCCCCTTGTCTTATTCTCTATTTAATCCTTCTCCGTGTGCCTCTGTTGGAAAGCTGGATCACATCCTTCCTCGTAGCCTTCAACGCAACTCGTCCACCAAGACGGTTGGATCGGCTTACCCACCACTGCGCTACATGTTCCACATTCGCTTTGGAATAGGCATGACTGTTCCTTTTCACTTGTTTATTACGAGAAGCCTTGAGGCTCCACCTAGCAGCAGCGCGGCTTCCCGCATACTCACTTCCTCTGCCCATAGTCACTCTGAGTTCTCTCGCAGCACCCATGAGCCTGCATTTTCTTCAGTTTTGCCTTTACGTTGCGCTTTGATTACAACACTCATTTTTGGGACTTTCACAGCGGGATGTACAACATTAGTTTTGCTTCTAGTTCCTATAAAATACCATCAGAACAGCATCTCGTTCTCCTCTGAAATGTACTCTTTGTATATTAATACATATACCACCCGAGGCCTGCCTCCTTTCTCTGACAAGGATGTAGTCTTGCCTCTAGTGCCCTGACTTCTTCACTAATTGTTCTTGTATTAATAATAGAGGAAACTGTTGCTGCCAGCCATCCTGGCAAATGCATTGCTGCATCTAAACACTGGTCCCTTCACACACCTTCCTAAGGAACAGCATTCTGATCACCTATTGGGTTTTATTCCCCAGGCGTCTTGCCCAGACTTTTCCCCGTGCTCTGTTTCTACCTTTCAGGGACCGGTGGAAAGTCTGGAAGGCTCCCCATTTACCCCGCTAGCAGACATCACTCCATAAGAGGTAAGATCCATTGTGTTTTCTGTAACATTGCACTTGTAGTCATAACAGATGCAGATTATGTTTATTTCCTGTGGGATTGTCCATATGGTTAAATTGGTGCTTCCTGCTAGAGCTATTGAATATACTGATTGCTATAAATACCTGGGTCTTGAGTTCAATGCGCACCACGAGTATTACGATTGTGTTGCCACACGTAAGCATAATGCTATCCAGTTAAGACTGCTAATCAGTAGTTTCACTCAACAAATAGGTGGCTTCAGCTTGGAGGGTACTTTACAGCTTTATAACCAACTCTTCTGTTCAGCAATCTTCTATGGCATTGAGAGCCTGACTATTCATGAGTTTACTTGGCTACAGCCCATTGAGGGCCATTTTTGGGGGAGAGTCTTGGGACTGCCTCATTGTATTCAAATGAAGATTTTGAGATTAGAGTTAGGTCTAATTTACATGCAAGCTAGTGCACAGTTGGAACAGGAGCTACTCTATATTAAATCATTGATCGCCCCGAGTTGCCTTCTTTTGTCCTGTTTGAGTTTGGAGATCAGATCTCACTGGAGGATGAGTATGTTAAATAAGTTCAAAGATATTTTTTTACATGGTTGTTTGGTCTGCAGACTGAAATGTGTGTTTTTATGATTTTAAAAGATTTCCTGGGCTGAAAACAGAAAAATGGGATTGGTGAAGGAACTTTGATCATTTGACCAAATGAAACACTACGACCATGTTCCTTATAGGCTCCATAGCTCAACCCTATATTTTATTGTGTTCTTTTCCATTGCTACATAAGTTTGTAATTTTATTGTGTACCAATCATCTGCAGGTACTTTCGGTAATTAGCCCTGCACTTCATTTGCCATCAGATAAGAAAGTGGGCCTCATTAGGAGTGTTGAGGTAAGGCAACAACGGCAGCGGTAGTGCTACCGGCGCCATTGTTACCTTGCCGTAACGTTCCGAGTTTGCTCGGGGGTGCTGCTCTGAACCTCTGGTCGGACCAGGCGTACAGAGCGACATAGCAAGCAGTCTATGATGGTAGCAGCAGTACTGTTATTAATGGTACCGCTGCTAGCATCCTCTCCATTCCCATTGAGCCCTATGGTGGCTCAAATGGGAATGGGGACGTACCAGGTCCTGGCCCCGCAAATGGGAATTACTGTGCCCTCCAAGGTCGGAATGGCCCGGTAAGTCTCCTTTTGCGGGACCCGGGCCCGGACCCAAACTTATAATGAGACCCAGTGTGTCACATCTGCAAAGAGAATAATATCATAGAGACAGCTAAACATGTATTGACTGAGTGCAACTGATTGGGACCACTTATAAGTGCCATCTGGGATTTTTAGTTTACAATCTGGACTCCATTAAGGAATCAGCATTCTGGTACTTAACTCCAAAAGCAGCACTGTACATCTAGCACTTTGCACAATGTGGATAGCTGTGCTATTAAGCTTAAGGACATGAATTCGATGTTTTAATATTGTGTATGTGGTTAATCATTCTTTGTATGTTGCATTTGTATTGTATATTATGTTTTCTTGCATATGTATTTGTGTGAATTTTCATTTAGATTTTATTATGTGGAAGTTCGTATGAACTATATCACATTAAATATATACTATACAAAAACATATAGAAAAATAAGTCATTTGTCTGAACGTTGGTGTTTGTTTGAAGTTTGTGGTTTAATTGTGTTCTGCTTTGAACTATGGTTTATTATGGAGTTTACCACTCCTTACGATGATGTAGTACGATGCATTGATATTAATTTGCATCCAAATTAAATTGAATGATTGAAAAATGTAGACCTTTTCCGAACTAAAAAAGAAAAGAAATTGATCTGTTGTTTTAATTCTGGTATTGTATTTACATTTAGAAAACGCTTAGCCATTTTTTTTGTTATTTTTATTAATCTCTTTGAGCACGTTTTCTTGACATTTTTAAACTGATGAGCACTTTCTTTGTTAAACAAGGATACATGTACGAATCCATATATGTATTCATGTGTTTATGAATGTTTGTTAATGACTTCCAATATTTCTATAGTGGGAACCTTGCTTTAAAGGAGAAGATTGCTGTATAGTAAACACACGGGAATTGAATTCAATCCAGCAATAGCACCTAAAAAGACCATGGGCCTCGCCAACCGGCACCGGTGTTACCGGACCGACACACTACGAGTCTGCGAAAGGATGACGTCCCGCCGGCCAGGGTCAGACATGGCGGGCAGAACGGCACCTTCCCGCAGAGTTTCACAGAAGCACCAGCACTGTTATTAACGGTGCAGGTGCTTCCGTGGTCCCCATTCCCTATCGGACTCAATGGGAATGGTGAATTACATTTACCGGTGCCTGACGTCACAAACCGCCGGGGCGGTAATGCTGCAGTATTTCCGGCACGTAAGGCGCTGGAAAAATGTGCAAGTCCGGCAGCAACCTGCTGGTTTACTGGCACGGTTACCGCCTGATTGTAATGAGGCCCATTGTCGTGAACAAAGCAGAGCTGGAGGAGCATAGGTGATGCTACAGATATTGAGTTATCACCTAAAAATACAATGCAGTGAACAAAACAGAGCCAGAGGAGCATAGGCGTTGATAAAGATAGCGAGTTAGCACCTACAAAGACAATGCAGGGAAGAAAACAGAGCCAGAGGAGCGTAGGTGCTGCTACAGATATTGAGTTATCAGCAGACCACCTGGCCTATTAAGGTGACTTATGTGGGTTAGGCGTATGTGATGCAGCTGTGCTTGTAATGTGAAGTTTAAACTGGTGAATCCTGATGTTCGGTTGAAACTGTCCTACAACTACACACAGTTTAAGGAATTACGGCCAATCTTTGTCTTAGTGCTTGCTATTCTAAAAGCGTGCAATATCATGCAATGGACACATGTTTGTGTGCTTAAATGCAATCTGAAGTGGATTAAGAGTCTTCAGTGGTTTTAACAATGTTCTGTTTTATTAAGGTGCACGCTTTGCTGCACCAGATGGGTAAATGCATGCACCTGGTGCTAGTTTAAAGATCGCAGTTGTTCACAAACGCAATATCACTGTTTATATTCTTTGACATTTTTATTTTTAATGAGCATCTTCTCAAAGCAATGTGCTATTAACATACAGCACAAATGTAAGATTGCTGGAGCTCTTTACGTTGGAGGGTCCCCATGACAGTCATCTCCCTGTCTCTCTCTTTCTCACTTTCTCTCTCTTTCTCTCACCCACGTCATCTCTATCTTTCTCTCTAACCCCTCTCTCTACCTTTCTCTTTCTTTCTCTCTCTCTCTCTCTCTCTCTCTCTCTCTCTCTCTCTCTCTTACAAAATATGTTAAATGTACCATTCTGATTGTCTGATTATGTGTAAGTCTCCCATGGATACACGTTTTTTTTGTCTAATGTATCTGTGATACAGCTAATAGGATTTGGATGTTTTGATCATTTTTAGTTGAGATGTTTTAGTGCTTAATAAGGGCATGGCTACCGCCAAACTCGGGTCCGTGTCCGGCAAAAAGGGACTTAGCGGGCCATTCCAACCTTGGAGGGCCCGGTAATTCCCTTTCCCTGAACCCAGACCTGGAACGCCCCCATTCCCATTTGAGCCCCCATAGAGCTAAATAGGAATAGGGAGGATGGTAGCAGCGATACCGTTCATAACGGTGCCATTGCTACCATCCTGGTGTGCTTGCGGGTGCCGCTCTGCATGCCTGGTCTGACCAGGTATGCAGAGCGGCTCCCGTGAGCAAACTCGTAATGTTGCGGAATGGCAACAACGGTGCCGGTAGCACTACCGGTGCTGTTGTTGCCTTACGCAACATTCGTAATGAGGCCCAGTGTCTGTAAGGTGATGGCATATTTGCAACTATAAACAAGCTGCTATCATACTATAATTGGTTTGTGTGTCCTTGTATCTGTTTCTTGCACTGAGTTCCTATACATAACACGCATTGGAAAAAGCCATTTGTTTTTGCTCTTGTATAGGTATTACATAGGCATTGGAAAATACCTCTCGCATACCTACATACAAGCCCAAACTGTTGGCTTTGTCATGTTTGTTATGGTTTATAAAGCTGTTTATCTTTCTTAGGAATTCTTCACAGTATTTTTCTGAAGAATTCTCGTATTACGAGCAGTCTAACTGAAAGTATGGCCTCCATTTCCATCTGCCTTCGGTCATATTACTGACAGATCCATTGTTGCTCTGCTTTCAAGGCTGCCTTTGTCAGCACCTCTCAATTCCCAGACTGTGGTCATTTTTTCCCTGTATGATTTCATTTACTGCTTCTGTTTTGTTTTTATATTATAAGTTTTGCTTTTGATCAGATCAACAATAGAGTGATTTGGTGTAGCGCCTGTACAATATCCAATAGTTTTATTACACGTCCCGCAGTAGCGGCCTGTGTAGTTATGGTTAAATTGCTAAACTCATAGGAAGAGCACTTTTTCAGTGGCTTATAAATTCCCTCCCCCTGGAGGAATCACCACCAAACTAAAAGCAAAAAAAGTATTTGGACCGGCTCTGAATTTTCCCACCAAGTTGGGTAAGGTTTCGTGCAGGGGAGGCAAAGTAATAGGGGGGTCCACAATTTTTTTTTCTCCATAGACTGAATGGGGAAAAACTTTGCACACGGCTACAGGCCGAACGGCTGGATGGATTTTCACCAAATCTGCGGCAGGAGCGGGGGCTTGGGCCAGAAAGTGTGCTTTTGTGTGTTTGGTGGAAATCTGACCAGTAATTTAGTTGCAAAGAACTGAAATGTTTGTCCCAAAAATGTGTGATATCTGGGTCCGCTCTGCAGACTCATTTCCCTGTTTGCTACACGGACTGAAGTCTCATTGACCTGCAGTATGCCGTGATGTCAGCGAACATTGGACATGGCCAGTGGTTGGCTGGAGAAAAGCATGCTGTGCGTCAAGGTTTTTGGGAAACACCTCGATGGTGTATCGGAGGATAGTGCTGTGCCGGAAGGGATGGCAAAACATGGTTTGCAGGACCGGGTGGGTGAAAAAGGGTGAAGGGAAAAATTGCCAGTGTGTAGTGCTGTAGCCTAGGGCTGCCAGTGGTTATGTTGACTTTGTGTGTTTGCATTGTTTTATGGCAGTGGGTTTGTGACGAAATGTTCCCATGCTTGTGTGCCTTGCCTTGCAGTGGTTGTGGGTAAGGCGTAGGCTTTTGAGTGCATGGGCAGAGGCCGTACGCATCCCCTTGTACCCAAGAGCCCAGGGCTTGGGCAGCACCCCTGTAGTGCAACGCCTCCATGCATGGGAGAGCAGTGAGGCAATTTGCGGGTAGGTCATCGGGCGAGTACCTTCTGTAGTGACGGCGTGGCCGCTACCTTGGGAATGGGGACTGGATTGCAGATGATGGGAAAAAATTGAGAATGTGTGACATTGTTACATGGAAGGATTTGTTACCATCAGCGTTTTGCTAAATGGACCATGCATGTAGCTACTTTCATATGCTTTATTGATGGGTAGCTGCACAGGCGACTATCATATTGTGGTCAGTGCAGGCAGACTTCAGTTGGGATGGGGAGTGCATTGGAGACACTTTGAGGATATGTGCAGTTGGTGTACTATGTTGTATTGTGCCTGCAAAGCCCCTACTGCCTTGTGTGCATGGCTACAGCCCTTGGACATAACAGTGTGGCCACCGGTTGGAAGTAGGTGTGAGAATGATGCCTTGTTTGGGTCCGTTAGTGTACCATTACTTACCTGTAGTCAGGAAAACTCTGTGTCCACATGTTTCCATGTATGCCTCTATTGCCTTCCAGTGGGTCTGTACCAGGATTAGGCTCTTGGTGGCATGGGCGGAGGCCGTAGGCCTCCTCATGAACCCACGGGCATAGGTCTTCGGCACAACACCTGCAACGCAATGCAGTCATTTATGGGACCACTGTGATAATGGTGTGTGCTATGCACACATACGTACAAAGAGTGCATTCCCTTTGCCTTTCCTCATTTGCATAAGTTATTATACCCATACCTTCTGACATCCCGCTGTTGGCTAGGGGTGCCGGTGGTTACGTTGCCGTTGTGGGTTCCATTGTGTTGTGGCGGTGGGCAGGTGTGTCGGTGGCTGTGGTACGTGTGTCAAGTATGGTGTGGGGCACCATGTTCTCATGCATGCCTCAATTGCCGTGGTGTGGTAGTGGGTAAGGCCTAGGCTTTTGGGTGCATTGGCAGAGGCAATAGGCCTCTGTATGTACCCAAGAGGCTAGGGTTTGGCCACAGCCTTGCTTCA
The DNA here is from genome assembly GCF_040938575.1 of Ambystoma mexicanum. Classification (NCBI taxonomy): domain Eukaryota; kingdom Metazoa; phylum Chordata; class Amphibia; order Caudata; family Ambystomatidae; genus Ambystoma; species Ambystoma mexicanum. The sequence goes on along the minus strand of NC_090929.1, from coordinate 1,536,628,539 downwards.
GGGAGGGCAGGAAGACATTGGCACAATGAAGGATTTTTTACCATCACAGTTTTGTGATATGGACCTTTTACACAGCTACTCACTTATACTTGATTGGGATAGCTGCACAGGCCGACTATCATTTTTTGGTGAGTGCAGGCAGACTCCATTGGGGATGGGGAGTGCATTGGAGGCAATATGAGGGTATTTGCAGTTGGTGTATTATGCTGTGTTGTGCCTGCAAAGGCGTACTGGCTTGTGTGCATGGCTAGGGCTCTTGCACCTAACAGTTTGGCTACTGTTTGGAAGTAGGTTGGAGAATGTAGCCTTGTTTGAGTTTGTTAGTGTACCCATACGTACCGGTAGTCAGGAAAGCTACGTGGCCACATGGTAACATCATGCCGCTATTGCCATCTAGTGGGTTTTTTGAAGGACTAGGCTCTTGGGTGCATGGGCAGAGGTTTTTGTTTATTTATTTGTGCGTTTGTAATGCGACAAAAGCCTGCAGGCATCAGGACACAGAGACATAGAACCGGGTGCAAGGGGGATGGACAGTCGAGATACTAGTGGGTGTTCTGTTTAAGCAGAAGTTTACTTAAAAAGGTGGGTTTTCAGGAGCTTTCTAAAGATTCTGTGGCTTGGTTATAGGCGCGTAGCCACAGGGAGATTATTCCACTGCAGGGCCGCCTGGACCGGGAAGGATTTTCCAGAGCCCAGGGCTCGGTTTGCCAGTGTTTCCCGCAGCTTGCTTAGTTCTTCTGATCTCAGGATCCTGTTAGGAATGTATTTGATGATCTTGTCACATGGTCTCTTCTGTCGATCACTTTTACCACCCAAACCACGTTATTCTCCATTATCTGGCATTTCTTAATGCATTTTTTAGGTGCTCCCAGCAGTAATGAATTGCCATAATCAAGGTGCGATAGTATAATAGCCGTGGCTATCGTGGCTGATTTGTTTTCGCTCAGGAGCGGGCAGATGGATCTGAAAAGCCTAATATAATCGGTGTTGTTTTGTGGAGGTAGTTGGTCTGGGCGTCCGTACCAGGGTAGCTTCCATCATCATTTCAAGAGTTTACACTTGGGTGACTACCTTAATGCGTGCATCTTTGACCACAAACTCCTCATATTCTATTCCAAGCTTGTCTCTCGCTTGTCGGGAGTAAAATATAATCAGCTTGTTTTTTTTGCTTTTTAAGCACATCCAATTGTCTTCCATCCACTTGTCGATTAGGTCACTGGCCATAATCTTATCCTTGTCTGTTTGTTAATCACTCTCTAGTTCTAACACTAGCTGTGTTTCATCTGCGTAGTTGGTACAATATAGAGGAGACATACTTGCTCCTTGTGGTACCCTTGCTCTTGTGTGGGCCGGAGAAGAGAACTTCTCTTGCCAGTGTTTTCTAGCTACTCGATCTGTGAGAAAATATGCCAGCCAGGCCAATGCTGCTTAGGAACATCCTGCTGTTTTCTCCAGTACCTGCTGTAATAGTAGGTGATCCACAAGACCGAAAGCTGTGCTTAAGTCCAATAGCATTAGTATCCCTGTCTTGCCCTTATCCACTATGGATAGCATTCGTGATTGTAAATCAAGCATCACGGTTTCCGTGCTATGTGAGGCACGAAAGCCCGATTGCTGCATGTGCAGAATGTTGTTGGCATCAACATGGGATTGCAGTTGTTCCATGGCAATTTTATCCATGATTTTCATGATGAAATTAGTATTGGTAATCAGGCGCATATTGCCACGGTCCTTAGGATCCAAACCCTTTTTTTAAGCAGGGTAGTGATAGTCACCTTTTTTATGGCTTGGGGTATCCTGCCATCCTGAAAGGAGGCATTGATCATCTTTGACAGAACTGGGGCGAACAGTTCCTTATTTTCGACAATTATTTCAGGAGGAATTAGGTTTTTGGCACAGGAGGATGGTTTCGTCTTAGGTAACACCTTCACCATTTCATCATCTGAGATTGGTTGAAAGTTAAAATTCTCTGACTCGTAGGGCTGCAATTCGACCACGTTGGGGAGGTGGATCTCTTTTGAGGTTTCTCTGGCCTGGATGATGACCTCTCTAGCTTTTTGTATTTTATCTGCAAATGCCTTTTTCACAAGTTCACAGTCCTCTTCCGTTGGAGTGTATGGGGGGACAGTACTTTCGGTTTCTCAACTGAGTTGAGAATATCAAAGAGTTTACTTGTCGAGTTAGGAGCAGCTTCGATTAACTCATTATAGTGTTCCGCTTTGGCCTTTCTAATGCCCTTTATATATTTGAAGTTGGCCTGGTTACAACATTCTTTATTTTCTAGTGAGGGATCCTTTTGCCAGATCCTTTCCAGCTGTCTTTTCTCAATCTTAAGCTCAAAGGGTGTACTATTAAACCAACTCTGGTGGTTGTTGGTCTTCCTTACCATTTTAGATTTAAGGGGAGCATACTGTTCCACTATATCAAGTATGTGGTTGGAGTAGAGCTTCAGCAGATGCTCACAAAAATCCCCAGCTTGGGAGCTATCTGCTATTTGACATAGTCATGGTTCCATAGGACTTTGAAATTTCTGCTCTGAGATCTAATATGGGGGCTAGGTTTAGGTATGTCCTACAGATGTATTTCAAATATAACTTTAAAATGATCGGACCAGATACACAGCTGGGTTATTATATTCTGAGTGTTAAGGTGTTGTGTAATAACGCAGTCCAACTGATTTCCTTTCATTGTAGTAGGTTTTTTATTCTGGACTAGATAGATGATGTTTTTTAATTACTTTTCAAGACGGATTGCTTCTTTGTCAAGGTGGTTTCCACACCACCTGTTAAAGTCAACCACCAGGATTGAAGAAGAGTTGGTGGATTTCAGTGTATTCAGCTGTTGTGTGATCTCACAGCTAAAGTCTGAGATGAGAGAGGGATGCCTATATACTCTCCCCTGCCACTGCTCCTGATGATCTCCATGATGTCGAGGCTTCCATCTGCCTCCAGTGGGCTTTCTACAGCACCCCTTGAACAGCTGGGGTAAGCCTAGGATTTTGTGCAGAGCGCACGTGGTGCGGCAAATTTCTGAACAAAAATGCATCTAAATTTGACTTTTGATATGCGTACGTCGTGGATTGACTTTTGGGAGGAGCGCATCAATGTTTAATGTATTTGTTGAACCCTCGTGTCTCATCCTGCATCCCTGCCTCATTGTGCCTTTGCCTTTCCAACATGGCTGCACTCTTTCTTGTGGCCTGCACTGTAGCCTTGTGGTCTGGCCCAGCTCCCCCTCCCATTGGCTGCACTTTGGCTTGTTAAGCCAATGAGAGCAACCGGGAGGCGGGAACCGGCCAACCACCTAAGGCCCCAACAAAGGCCCCAACAAAGGCCCTGTCTACCGCGGTACACCGGATCGCCGACCCCTCTGTGAGTGTCTGTGTGCCCCCCTGCCTCCCCGTGAGTGTCTGTGTGTCCCCCTGCCCCTCCATGAGTGTCTGTGTGCCCCCTGCCTCCCCGTGAGTGTCTTTGTGCCCCCCTGCCCCTCCGTGAGTGTCTGTGTGCCCCCCTGCCTCTCCGTGAGTGTCTGTGTGCCCCCCTGACTCCCCGTGAGTGTCTGTGTGCCCCCCAGCCCTTCCGTGAGTGTCTGTGTGCCCCCCTGCCTCCCCGTGAGTGTCTGCGTGCCCCCTGCCTCCCCGTGAGTGTCTGTGTGCCCCCCTGCCTCCCTGTGAGTGCCTGTGTGCCCCCCTACCCCTCCGTGAGTGTCTGTGTGCCCCCCTGCCTCCCCATGAGTGTCTGTGTGCCCCCTGCCCCTCCGTGCGTGTCTGTGTGCCCCCCTGCCTCCCTGTGAGTGTCTGTGTGCCCCCCTGCCCCTCCGTGAATGTCTGTGAGCCCCCCTGCCTCCCCGTGAGTGTCCTTGTGCCCCCCTGCCTCTCTGTGAGTGTCTGTGTGCCCCCTGCCCCTCCGTGAGTGTCTTTGTGCCCCCCTGCCTCCCCGTGAGTGTCTGTGTGCCCCCTGCCTCCCCATGAGTGTCTGTGTGCCCCCCTGCCTCCCCGTGAGTGTCTGTGTGCCCCCTGCCCCTCTGTGAGTGTCTGTGTGCCCCCTGCCTCCCCATGAGTGTCTGTGTGCCCCCTGCCCCTCTGTGAGTGTCCGTGTGCCCCCATTCCCCTCCGTGAGTGTCCGTGTGCCCCCATGCCCCTCCATGAGTGTCTCTGCGCCCTCACCCTGCTTGCTCCCCCCCTCTTTTGCTGTGCGTTTCACCCCCCTTCCTGCCTCCTTCCCTTCCCCCTCCTCACTTCCATCCTCTTCCACTACCTTCCTACTCCCCCCTTCTATATTCTCCCTCCTCTCAGACTTCCCCCGCCTAGCACTTACTCCTGTCATCTGTTCCGTGACTCTTGATAGCAGCTTGTCTGTCTCCCCTCCGCCCCCTTGTTCTCTCCCCCCTCCCCTGCTCTTCAAATTTGTCACCGACATTTTTGCTCAGTAGCGTGCCTTGTTCTCCTTCCCCCTCCGTCACCTTGCCCCCCACTCCCACCCCACCTCTTGTTACCACCTGCACTGCGTAAATTGTCGTCAGACATAGGAATGTTACTGCTTGCTTTGTTCTCCTTCCTATCCATTACCTCTTGCCTTACTCGTTCTATGCACTTGCACTATCAGAAATGTTGACAGACCTATTGTGATCGTTTTTTTTCACATTCTGTATTGTTTCAAGGACTTTTGTTGAATGTAACTGTATTTTCATATGTCCCCTCCCTCCTTGAAGCGCTTTGAAACACAGTGTGTATAGACGCTATATAAATAAACTATCATATCATATCATATCATAACTATCATTATATCACAATGAACTGGATAGATTCTTTAGGAGAGGGTGAGTATTTGAAGTGGAGGGCTCTGCAGCCTATGCAGCACATGGATGCTTTAAATTAGCAGATTGAGTCCCTTGCTATTGTGAATACCCCACCACCTGCCCCAATGTCCCTGTTCTGGTGACAGATAGTGTATCCTTCTGGAACAGCTTTGTTACAAACTAGTCCTATAGGTTCCGTGAGCCAAGTTCCCATCAGAAATAACATATCCAGATCTTCATCTAGGATAAGATCGTGGATGGTCTCTGCAGGCTTGCTAAGGGACTGTGTAGTCAATAGTCCTACTTTTAGGGTACTAGGGTCCTGCTGTTGCTGTTTAGACTTTTCCAAAAAATCTTCCTTTTCACAGGATACCAATGTGGTACGAGCTGCGAGGTTGTTAGACTGTGACCCAAACGTATTGATTATTTCCCCCTGGATCCTTCTTTGTTCCTGTTCCTGTTCCTTCGTTTTGTGTGTACCGCCCATGGGCATCCTCAGGTTTTCTTCCCCTGCTAAGTCTCGACTCCAGGTTAGCGCTCGACTTGTAATGAAGCCAAATGTAGTGAACAAAACAGAGCTGGAGGAGCGTAGGTGCTGCTACAGATATTGAATTACTACCTAGAAATACAATATAGTGAACAAAACAGAGCCGGAGGAGCATAGGTGCTGTTACAGATATTCAGTTAGCACCTAAAAAGACAAAGCAGTGAACAAAACAGAGCTGGAGGAGCATTGGTGCTGCAACAGATATCGAGTTAGCACCTAAAAAGACAGTGCAGTGAATAAAACAGAGTTGGAGGAGCATAGATGCTGCTACAGATAATAACTTAGCACCTAAACATACAATGCAGTGAACAAAACAGAGCCGGAGGAGCATTGGTGCTGCTACAGATAATGGGTTAGCACCTAAAAAGACAATGCAGTGAACAAAACAGAGCCGGAGGAACATAGGTGCTGCTACAGATATTGAGTTAGCACCTAAAAAGACAAAGCAGTGAACAAAACAGAGCCGGAGGAGCATAGATGCTGCTACAGATAATGGGTTAGCACTTAAAAAGACAATGCAGTGAACAAAACAGAGCCAGAGGAGCGAAGGTGCTGCTACAGATATTGAGTTAGCACCTAAAAAGACAAAGCAGTGAACAAAACAGAGCCAGAGGAGCATAGATGCTGCTACAGTTAATGGGTTAGCACCTAAAAAGACAATGCAGTGAACAAAACAGAGCCGGTGGAGCATAGATGCTGCTACAGATAATGGGTTAGCACCTAAAAAGACAATGCAGTGAACAAAACAGAGCCAGAGGAGCATAGGTGTTGCTAAAGATAGCGAGTTATCAGCAGACCACCTGGCCTATTAAGGTGATTTATGTGGGTTAGGCGTATCACATTACAGCTGTGCTTGTAATGTAAAGTTTAAACTGGTGAATACTGATGTTCGGTTGAAACAGTCCTGCAACTACACACAGTTTAAGCAATTACTGCCAACCTATGTCTTAGTGCTTGGTATTCTAAGAGCGTGCAATATCATGCAATGGACACATGTTTGTGTGCTTAAATGCAATCTGAAGTGGATTAAGAGTCTTCAGTGGCTTAACAATGTTCTATTTTATTAAGGTGCACGCTCTGCTGCACCAGATGGGTAAATTAATGCCCTGATGCTAGTTCAAAGATCCCAGTTGTTCACAAACGCAAGCTAATATCGCTGTTTATATTCTTTGACATTTTTATTTTTAATGAACATCTTCTCAAAGCAATATGCTATTAACATACAGCACAAATGTGAGATTGCTGGAGCTCTTTACGTTGGAGTGTCCCCGTGACATCCATCTCTCTCTCTCTCTCTCTCTCTCTCTCTCTCTCTCTCTCACTCACTTTCTCTCTCGTATCTGGGATACACCAATAGGATTTGGAAGTTTTGATCATTTTTAATTTAGATGATCAGGGCCATCTTAATCACTTTTGGGGCCTGGGGCACAGACACCTGTGCCCCTCCCCTCCACCAAACAAAAATAATGAGGGGATCTGAATATCTGCACACACCCTCATCACGATCACCACTCATAGCTTGATATGCTGCCTCGCAAAATAAGCATAGGTACTCCCTTTCAGTCCCATTAGCCTCTTCATTCTTGCTGTAATCAGAATGATAAAGGAGTAGCATTTCAAGGACAACATCAGCAGCCCATGATATAGGGTACTTCTGTAGTAGCAGATATACAGGACACCTCATCAATAGCAGCCACGAGGAAGCTATACTGACCATAGTATGACTGCAGGACACAATTCCCATGAAAAAGGTGCACATAATACAGAATAGACAGAGGACTCAGACTAGCCGCCTCACAGAATGCAAAAGAGATCAAGCATGGATACAAGAGACCAACTGGAAGCAAGGAGAAAGCTCCACCTACCATTGCATACATACTGGATGAAGATTAGAAACGACTAGGAAGGTGTCCCTGTACAGAAAGGTTGGGATAAGAAGGGCATACTTTTCAAGTCGTTTTACCATTGGAGAGCAAAGAAACAAGTGTCTGTGGTGTGCAATATATAAATGCTCACTACTATTATAGGGCAAGTAACATTGTAGCCATTGGAAGCATGTGTGAGGCTTTTCTGAAGACCATACCCTGAGAACGAAATAACTCTGAGCGGTGACACTTTTGAAAGGTTTGGGGACTGGTTATATAGAAGCATATAATGAAAAATGGAGATGATTGTACCTTAACATTCATTAAGGAAAGTAATCAAGTATCAGCAGAATAATTGATGTGATCGTAAAAGATTTTATCTGGGTTTCTCCTTTGTATTTTAAAGCTTTAAATAAATATTCCCAAAACACATACTTGTAAAATTCTTATTTATTTATAAACGCACAGATAACCCTTTGCGTTGTACGAAAAAGAAAAACGTTTTTATGTGTCAATTGAGCGGACTTTAAAAGATGCTTGCCAAAGGCCTTCAAAATATGGTTTGTTTTCATCTGTTTAGAACCCCGTCCGCTCCAATGACCTATATAAAAAGATCAGGTAATGGGCTAAATGATGCTACCAGCATGTAATTAGGCAAACCTTTCCACAGAAGACAGCACAGCACCATCAGTGTATCAATGATTTGTCCAGGATGACTGTATCATCTGCTGACAAAGCCAAGACACGCAAATTAACTTCTTGGTTACACACTCTTGAAGTAACACTTAATGCTCATCATTAGGTCTGGCCGCCTGGGTTTTACAACCACCTCCCTGAAGAAACCGACTTCTGATTTCTAGACCTTCAACATACTGATGCTTTTTGTTTTTATAGCAACCACTATCTGGTGCAGGTATATTGCTGTAAATAGCACCTGATGTGCTATAAAGCAAAGTACATAGACATGCAGGTTTATCAACTTCAGACATAGGAAAGGCTGAGTCGGCCTTGCTGGAATTTGGTTTTGTAATCTTTCATATGAACACAGATCTCAGCAATGAGTGCTGAGCTATCTTCTGCACCATTGCAGCACTCAAATGTATCAATATGCATTTCAACTTTGGCTGTTGCCCATGATCAATAGGGTCCCCACAGAAAGGTAAAAATGCTGCAGGAGCTGTGCTATTGTGGACGCACAGACTATGTATACACAGTGAACAAAGAAAGCGTTACAGGGTGAATTAATCAGAGCAGAATGTTCTAGTCAATAACAGACAGGCCCTAGGTTTAGCCTCAGCAGCAGCCCTGAAAATATCCTAACCTGTGCCATTTATGTTTGCTCAACAATGGTAACTGGTTTCTAAAGATAATGCAGCCTTATGGGGTCTCCTCCAAGGTGGAGGCCCGTGGGAAGTGCCCCTTTTGCCCTCCCATAAAGACGTCTCTATAGATGATGTTTTAGTGCCACCTATAATCCAAATATATTGCATTGGAGTACTGCTGGAAGGGAGATGGCATTTGAGGAGGCGCACACAGCTTGTAGCGTTTTTTTGGTTATTCACCCACCCATTCACTGCCCACAGTCACACTAAGTCCTATGACGATTTTCTCCCAGTACATTTGACTGTTATAGAAGAGAGATTTCCCACCTTAAAATGTGCTGATCCAGACATGTTTTCTAGGTACAAGAACATGTTTTGATTTATGAATAGTCATGAGTAGCTTTAAACCGGCAGTGCCCATTGCACACCATCATTACTCTTATAAAGTGAATGGATTCTTTACATTTAACCATTTATTATGTGGCCATGGCTGATTCTCAAAAAGCTATAACCAGTGCACAATGTGTTATTCACGTCTGACCCTCATTACCAGAATATCTTTTGTAATTATTGGTCCAACCCTGTTGTGGAAGATGGGTAAGAAATGCACAATATTTAGAATTGATTATTTATAATTGCTCATCTATAAGGAGCTTATTATCAGCGAGTGGTTTCTAAGTGATGCTTTGCTCCTGAGCTATCCTTCCTCCCCAATATTGATTTTCAAAAGAGAATTATCCCTTAGTAACCAGTGTTGTTACTGTGCTGACATGTGCACAGTGGTAGCTTTCAAAAGATAAGCACTTCCATGACCTTGATAATTTCATAGTTTAATGCAAGTGTTTTCCGCATGTTGTGTACTCCTTTCCTAGTGTGTTTAAGCATGTGCACACATTTTTGTGCGGGCACGGGCCATATCTTTACATTTCCCATAAATCTTTCTAAACTGATTAAAGCAATTCTTTTTATTTTCAAACTGCCCTGTTTAAGAAACTGATAGTGGCACTTGAGGGGAACATGGTTAGTTGCAGAACACAATATACCACCCTAACCAGTGGTATGCAGACAGAGGCAAATACAATGCTTTCTTTAAGTATGTTTGAGCTCACTGATATTGCAGTCTGATCTCAAATGTGTATCTCTCCTAAATTGGCATGGAGGCAGGAATCACAAACCTTTCAATATTCGCATGGTCAAGTTTGAGGTGTGAAAAGGCCATCTAGCCCTATTTTTGTTTTCGATTCTGGGATTTGTAGTTTTACTACATTTCCAATGGGAAAGAAAATAATTCAAGTTCTAGTATCCAAAGGGAAAAGCAAACTGGACTGCTTTTTCACACATCACCACTTGAAACGGGAGGGCTCTGAAATCAGAAGCTGTCAATTAAGTGTAGCTTTACGTGGTGACTTTCAGCTGGCACTATTGGCATGGACAGTAAAACTAGGATAGAGATGGATGTGAAGGGGCACACAGATGCTGTCTTATTGTTTGGATATTTACCGCCCGTTGACCACTCATGGGGATGCTTGGCTTGTCCATATGACTTTTCTTAACTACTACCTGCCCCTCCCATCTAAAACATCCTACTGTCAGGATATTTTTGATCTGGCTCTGCTACTAAGGGGAAGCCTATGCTATTTGTAACAGTGTTCTGTAAGGTCATGGCATATTCACAACTATAAACAAGCTCCTATCATACTATAATTGGTTTGTGTGTCCTTGTATCTGTTTCGTGTTCCTATACATAAGATGCATTGGAAAAAGCCAATAGTTTTTGCTCTTGTATAGGCATTAAATAGGCATTGGAAAATACCTCTCCCATACCTAGATACAGCCCTAACTGTTGGCTTTGTCATGTCTGTTATGGTGTATATGGTTTATAAAGCTGTTTATCTTTCTTAGGAATTCTTCACAGTATTTTTCTGAAGAATTCTCGTATTACGAGCAGTCTAACTGAAAGTATGGCCTCCATTTCCATCTGCCTTCAGTCATATTACTGACAGATCCATTCTTGCTCTGCTTTCAAGACTGCCTTTGACAGCACCTCTCAATTCCTACACTCGGTCATTTCCTGCTTCTGTTTTGTTTTTATTTTATACGTTTTGGTTTTGATCACTTCAACAATATAGTGTTTTGGTGTAGTGTCTGTACAATAGCCAATTGTTATATATTACACGGGCCGCGGTAGCTCCCTGCTGAGAAATCCTCACCAAACTTTGCAAAAAAAGTATATGGCCAGCTCTGAATTTTTTTGCCAAGTTGGTCGAGGTTTCTTGCAGGGGGGAAGTTATAATGGGGTACCAACATTTTCTTTTTCCCATAGACTTGATGGGGAAAAACATTGGGCACGGCTACAGCCCGAGCGGCTTGGCCTAGAATGCATGATTTTGTGTGTTTGGTTGTAATCAGACCAGTATTTCTTTTGCAAAACACAGAAATGTACGTCCCAAAAAATTAGTGATATCTGGGTCAGTGGTGCAAAATGCTGTGATGTCAGCGAACAGTGACCGCGGCTGATGGTTGGCTTGAGGGAAGCGTGCTGTGCGTCAAAGTTCTTTAGAAACGCCGCCATGGTGTATCGGAGGACACTGTTGGGGAGTGTCTGGCAAGGGTCGATACTACTGTGAGCATGGTTGGGCCTTTTGTACATAGCAGTGTGCATACTCAAAATAGTCATATCTGGAACTGCTCTGCCGTCCTATTTCCCTGTTCGCAGCGCAGTCAAATGTTTGATTGCACTGCAGTGTGCGGTGACGGGATGTGTGAAAAGTGTTCCATGCCGGAGACATGTTGTATTGGAAGACAATGCGGCAGCTATAGGAATGAAACACATAGTGTATGGCATCTGGTGGTGGGAAGAAGGGATGTAAATGGTGCGGGAGTGAGAACAACTTCACATGATATCTATCAATATACAAGAAGATGGTGGTTTGACAGCGGTGTCCGTTGGCAGGCACATTTGCTGAAGGGGATTGCATTCAACGACACATGGCGATGTAAACATAGCATGTACTATGTTGTGCTGTGTGAGATATGTTCGTAGCCCCTTGGCTGCATGCCTGCAACGCTACCACAGAAAATGATGTTTACCGGTTCAAAAGGCACGTCCACTGGCTGAAAGTAGGTGCCATATTGTTGCCTATTGTGTCACATTTGGCTGCAGTGCACACAATGTTGGTTGCATGTGTGTGGTGATTGGTACACCAACCTACAGTCGTCATTGTATGGGTAGAGATGATGCAGTGAGCAGTTACGCAGTGTGTCTACTGGGTGTATTAACAGAATAGTGTGCATATGGAAGAGGTCCCGGTGCTAACTTTTCTTGTATATTCTTGCATAGTGTCCATTGCGCAGATTAGTAGGTGTTGCAGCACAGTTTGGTTCTTTGCACGTACTAGAGTGGTGGGAGCAGGCTGAATGTTGTGAAGATTGTCCTGTTTGGTTGGCATGCTTGTAATGGTTTCTGATTGGAAGTGGGTAGCGGTGCCGAACACAACAGTATTTTGCTGCATTACGGTAAGTGGAACATGTGTCGTTGCATCTCTGCTTTATGGTGTGGAGGTTGGGTGGAAGTGCTGATGCAGATGTTGGCTTTGTGACATTTGGTTATGTTGTAGTGAGTGTGGCCTAGGCCTAGACTGTTGGGTGCATGGGCAAAGGCCATGTACCCAACAGTCTAGGCCTTAATCACAGCCTCCACAATATAATACAGCAATGCAGTTGTTACTGTGCATGATTTTGGAGATGGTGAGTAGCACACAATGGTTGTGGAGGACATTTTGCACTTGGTGGAGCAGCAGAAGTGAGCTGCTATGCTTTCATTACCATATGGTATACATGATTGCCCCTGTTTCACAATAGGGAGCCACATGTCACGATCTGCTTTTGCTATGGGTAGGCCCTTATAAGACCCTTCCTTGACGAAGCCTTTTACCACATTGCACCAATAAAGGAAGTCATCAGCATCAGAAAGTTGCAAAATGCCACTCACGTACCACTATGTAAAGGCAACACAATGTAATTGAGCAACGCATGTACAGATGTGGCCAGGCTGAAAGTTGCCAGGCCCATTTGAATATGGGACCTGCATTACACATGAGATGAGAAGTAAAACATAGCTTGCACTAAGGTGTTCAGTTTGTGGTGATGCCCAGTGGTCAGTGATGGTAGAGCAATGGCAGAAGGGGAGAACAGTGGAGAACACATGAAATTGGAGCCTACACTGCAATACGGTGTGTTGCATGTGCTAAGCCTGAAGACCCTTCCATGCGTGGGTGGCTACCTTGCAATGGCAAAAAAATGCTGTGGGGTGAAGTTGGTTTTACAATGCTGTCCTCGATGTCATTGCATAAAATGGTGCTTTTATGGTTGTGGGGATTGTTTGCAATTATTACACTGTGTACTATATACTTGGACCTGTTGGAGTGCCGACTCCTCCAGTGTGTCCTGTGCGAGAAGTGCTGAAGTAGTGGATGCTTAGAAGTGGCTAGGGGTGACCTGCATGTACCTGGCCACTTGTTCACATGCATACGTTTTTTATGTTGAGCTTGGTGCTGCCAAGGGCAACACTGTTGGGTGTAAGGCAAAAAGCCTGTAGCCCAGTGACCGAAGAGGCTATGGCTGCTGAATAGCACTCCACCATAACGCCAACATGCACTTTTAAGTATGCATGTGTCTGCTAGTGGCGAGGTTGAATAAATTGTTGTGCAGGACCTTGTAGACGTGGCTGAACAGCAGAAGTGCCCTGATATGCATCCGGTACCATATGGTAACCATTATGCCACCACCTTGCACATTAGGGAGCCAAATGGTGGTACTTGTGGTTGATATCAGTTGCCTTTTGCACCACCCATCATATGTTACATTTCTGGATTGTCGTATGTGGGAAATGTTCTGTTTAATGAGGCGATTATGTTGTGCTGGGTGTAGGTAAGGCCTACAGTTGGGTACATGGCCAAGGGCTCTAGGCCGTTGGTTATGCACCCAAGAGCCTATCCCTTGACGACAGCCAGCATACCATACTGGCAGCCATGTACAGGTGCCTCTGTTTGTCTCAGAGAATGGTGACCTTTGAATAAGGGGTGCGAAGAGCATTTTACTCTTGATGGAACAACGACAGTGAGGTGCTATGAGTTCACAAGCACATGCTGTAGGTAATTGCACATGTTGCACATTCGGCTGTAATTTTCCCACAGCTGCAGGTCGGGAGGTGTTTTATAAACAGAAGCATGTGTGCCCTTATGTGCAGTGCTGAGATGTTCAGCACTGACTATGACAGCATTAAGGAGCAAGATTTGCACTAGATGCAAGGAAACAGAATTTTTCTGCCCTCCATCGGCAATAATGTTTAGTTTGCCACTCTGCATGCAGCATTGTATACAATCCTGTAGAACTGTAAGAGAAATGTTGACATTCAGTACGTACAAGTGTGAGGAGGAAAAGTGAAAAGGAACGCATGAAAAGACATAAAAAACAAAAAAATGTGTAAGCAAGCATGCACATAACAAAAACAGGACAAAAAAGAGTAAAAACATCATTTCTTTTCTGAGACAGTACTACAGACCCAACTCCTTATCCTCTTTTACATGTACCCCCAAAACTAATCCCCTCCCTCTCTCCCTACCATGAACAGTCAGCGTTTTACGCTGAACGTTACGCTTTAATGTGCCACATCCAGCCATTTTCTGGATGGGAGCCATGGAAAGGAAACTGTGAAGCAAAATACACTGTTTATAAGGTTGGTGGGTCAGGTGTGTACTGAAAAAGTGTCCCAGAAGGTTTCTTTGCACAAAGCAGTGCAGAAGGCTAAGGTAGAAGTGAGCAATATAAGGAGCAGGCAGCCTGGGTTTATACATCAAATGCATGTATGTCTTTGGAGTTAGTAACATGCAAGGTGTGCTGCGTGTGCCCAATATTTTTTGACAAGTGTGCAGTAAGGGGGGTAGTGCCGAAACCAAACAACAACGTTGCAGTGTACACAGTAAGTGGTAGGCATCCCACTGTTGTGCATGCATTGTGTGCATGATATAATATGATGAGTGATTCTATGCTACAGCATTCATAATGCGCCTACACAAACGTGTAGCAAACCACAATGAGGCAAAGGAAGGCAAACAGAGGGGAGACAGAGACAATGAACCTACCAGGCTAGGTGTGACTTAGATCGCCCAAGTGCATGGGTGGAGGGAAGGGAAGTTACTGTGCATTGGAAGAGGAAGTAATGACAACAAGTAAAAATATGGCCCAATTGTGCCAAGTGTACGGATAAGTGCACACACAATGTGGTGGGTACACTGTTAGGCATACAGGAAACAGTCCTCAAGAGCAGGGTTTGCTAGAAAGCCAGTGTAGGGGTTCACCTGGCAGGGGGAGGTGACATGGGTTCGACATCAGAGTCATCAGGTAAGTAGTTCAGATTAAGTGTACGTCATACAGTTAGCTGGGGAGATGAGCAGAAACACCAGACATGAAGGGAAAGACTTTGAGGTGCTTCCGGAACCGGCAATGGTTCCCCACAAGTGTCAAGGAGGCAGGGTTCATGTTGCAGAGGGAGGCCCCAGGTGAAAAAGCACATCTACCAACAATTGTTTTTTTTTAAAAGCGCATGACCCAGACGGAGTTTGAGATGGATGAGGGAAGAGCCTGCACACGCACATATACAGGGAGTAAGATTTGAAGGTATTGTCATCCCAGGGGCTACAAAACCTTCTGCATAATCCATAGTCTTCTCCCTTTACTACTTGCAGCCACTGGGCACTATTGGTGACATTTCAGTGCAAGACAGATACCATCCCAAGTGGCACACTCCTTTTCTGGATGTGTTGCAGAGGGTGGAGAGTGCAAAGGGCACATTTAAAAAGAGCTTGCTGTAATAGTGCAGCCTACCCAGAAGTACAGCTGTGTAGACAATGATCTTTTGGAAAGTTGAATTCCCTGGGTACGATACAATTAATGCTCTTATTGATGTCATTTTTGTACACTTTATGTAGGAGGTGGGTTAGTGGGGAAAATATTTCATACCATTGTGGGAAGGAAAACAAGGACTTCATGTGTGGATATTACACTGTATGATATGGGTCAATGAGAATGTTGCAAGCACATATCACTAACGTGCCACTTCATGGAAGGGGATGGGAAAAACAGTATGCCTCTAAAGACCATAATTGCCTCTCAGTGGCAGATACCGTGCACAGAGCTACTTATAACACAGTAATACACATAGTGCAGAAACATTTTTGGTACCTTACATTTTTGGTAGTGGGTGCGCAGGTGGATGAATGTGGATGCACACATTTTGCAATCTATTACCAAAATTTGTAGTGGATGTGCAGTTAAGTCAAAGTACAGTAGAAGGCTGATTTTCTAACACTACCTATGAAGTGTTGTGCAGCACAGCCAGTGTTAGATGGTAACCTCTTTGATGGCATTGGTGGAATCGTGTGTGCCCATTTACCCACACCCAATGAGGTGGTGCTGGACAAAAGGCAATGGAAAGGGAAGAAAGACCAGTACTGGTTTCCTTGGGTGCGGCCCTCGGGGTACCTTTGGAACCGCACATGCGAGAATCTGTGCTTTTTATGTTGTCCAACGAACATGGGAGTTTCGGAATTATACAATCAGGTACTGTGTGTGTGGTTCACTGGAAGGGGCATTTACACTGCTGTACATTATTCTCTGCGTAGTGAGGCTGGTTGACATAGCAAAATCTATTGTGCTGCCTTTCTACTAAATCTGCATGAGTATGCCCTGGAAAGAAACTTTGATGGGAATTTTGGGTTGGAAGGAGTGGTCGCATTGTGGAACGGTTGCAAAGACCTGGCAAGTTTCAGTAGAGGCCGTCGTGATTGTCATCCACTACGGCGGCATGCACATGGGGTACATGTCTTGTTTAGGCTTGTTCCATTGACAAAAGAGGTTGCTAAAGCTAGTGAAGATGCTTTTTCCCACTGCCCAGGTAATCGATAACACCACGAAGAGTGTGGGCCACTGATAATGGATGTTGTTCCAAGCCAGACACAGGAAGGTGTCTCATCAACAGAAGCATGAATACTTTTTTGTCCGCTGCTGGGATCGTATCTCTCCAGGACTGAAATCTCTGCACTGGCTCCCAGTGGCTGTGAGGATTAAGTTCAAAACCCTCTACATCATCCACAAGGCCTTCTGGGGCCTTAAGCCTCAATACCTTCAACTCTCTCTTCCTAAATATCTTCCCTCTCGAGCTCTTCGCTAATCTGCCTCCAACTCCCTCAGGGTCTGGCGCTTCTCCAAGCAACAAGTTGGAGTTAGATCTCTCTCTACAGCTGGGGCCCCCCTCTAGAAAGCCTCCCCACATCCCTGGAACTTGAGGAGAACCATCCACCGGTTCTGGAAGCACCTAAAAACCTTCCTCTTGGCTTCTGCTTTCTATCCCCCTCTCCCCTGCTGAAGTCCTGGCTGACACTGAGACATGGGGACTGTTCTCTATATCCCTACAGTCACCCAAACCAGCACTTATGTCTGCACTCACCATTTACTTGCCACCAACTGGCCGTTCTTTATTTATTTTATGTTATTATTTTATTATCCCATGTACTGCACTTCCACCCCCCTTGCACTTTTATTTCCCCTTTACTTGCACTTGCACAATCAGAATGACACCTGGCCTAGTAAGATTGTTGTCTGTCTTCCCTCTGTTCCCCCTCCCTTGCTTCATCGCACCTTGAAACACTTGTGTATAGGGGCGTTATAAATGTCATAGCATATCATATCATAACAATAAACTCATTAGTTGTGGAAATGCAGAATTTTTCCAACCAGATGGCATTTCTTTGTCGCCCATTGGTAATGCTGGTTCGTTTGCCCATCTACAAGATGCAGTCAACTGTAACAATGTCCGCACAAGAAAACAGAAAATAAAAAAATGGAAAAGAATGTCTTCCTCTAGAATCCTTTAAAATACAAAAACTGACTCTTTTAAGAGCCGCCCCTTATAACAAACTTCCCTTACCCTGGTTGCACGTTATGCCCCCATGTTTTCACGCAGCACGAAAGCCACATCCAGAAATCTTCAGGATGGCGCCGATGGAAATGGGACTATGGAGCCATAGGGATTGCGCAATAACATATCTAGGCGGGCTGTGTACGCTGAGGACTATTGTACACAACTCAGACTGTTGCATGCAGACCTCTTCAATGTCATTGGTGGAAGTGTGTGGAACTTTTTAACAGTACGCAATAAATGCATGCTGCAAAGTGGAAACTGGAAATGCAAGAAAAAATGTTTGTGCTTAATTTGGATAAGGCAGTCGCCTTACTTGGGTACACGCACATGCATATACTCCCTTTTCTGGAACATAGCAATGATATTGCGACACTGGGGACTATCGCTGCTGTGGGTGTGGATGCTGCCAAGGCCCGTTCATAATTTTTGCAATTTCTGTGCGTACCTAGGCACAGTCACATGGCTGGTACTAGTTGCAGATGCACTCTAGGTGAGCAGTTGTGGTGCACCATTACTTGCAGGGCAAACCTATGTGCCGCACTCCGCTGCTCAGAAAAGGTGCAAACACATCACACAGCACTTCTACGGTGTGACTTTTGGGCAGATTGTTGTGGAGATTTTTCATGCGAAAAGCAGCCGTACATTGTTCGGAAACATGCATGCATGTGCAATGGAACATAGCAATGTATTTGTAAGCCTGCTCTTTCCAGAAAATACTGCATGCATTGCTCAACCGTTTGTTTTGCTGCTGTCGGTGTGGTCGCCTGGTCACATTGGCAATGGTGTCGTTACGCAGCTCATAAGGCACATCTGGTGACTTTGAGGATGGCGGCTATGGAAATGGGACTGTACAGGCACAGGGATTGTTAGACTACATTTGTGGCTGTGGTGTATACGCAGAGGGCTGTTGTGAGCAACTAATACTGTGACATGGAGAGCTGTCATGGCCACAGGCCCCAGAACACAAAAGCCACAACATCTGGTGATGGTGCAATGGGTCACTTGACTCACTTATGTCCCTTTGGGACCCATAAACACAGGGGCCCTAGCTGGACTCAGTCCTAGCTCCTTTGGCGCCAGGCTCATATAGAGATGTGAGCAGGAACACTTTATTTCAGCGCAGGAGTGTTTTTACTTATTTCAGTGCAGGAGTGCTTTTATTTTCCAGGAGCTGAACGCCTTTATTCCAGAGAACATCCTCAATTTGCTGACTCATCGGGTGTGGCTCCCTAGGCTTGGTCTTCATATGCTGAATCATCGGGTGTGGCAGGGTGTGGCAGGCTGAACCTGGTGGGCGTGGCTTCAGAAGCTCAGCTAAATAAGCTGCTCCATCCTTAAAGCTGGTGCTTTGTGTTACTGTGCACTTGCATGCAACGTGACGCTCACCACTGCTTGGACCAGTTTACTTACCTTTGAAACCAAGCGTTCTCCTGCATACTCACCTCCAGGAAACCGGTGCTTCATCGCTTCACCTGCAGACTCATCTCCTGACATCCAGTGATCTTGATCTCGATGCCGCAGCACCGCACTCCACATCCACAAACTTGAACCCTGTGAAGAAGAAGAATGACAAGGTTAGAACATCCGTCCAGGGCCGCGTCGCATTTGAACCCCGCTCGCCCCCCTAGTTAATGACTTACCAGCTACTGTACCGCTGCAGCTTTGTTCCTCATTCCCTCCGGCTGCCGCCTCAAGCTCCGCAGCTTCTGCCGGACCGGCAACATCACCTGCAAGGGAAGAAAGCAAAAGAGCAAACATCAAAAGTGGAACGGACAGCAATACAAGACAACAAACTTTACAATACAAAAAAAAAACAAACAAGGAAAGACAAAGGCAATCAGGAAAACTTACCTTAAGTATAGTGGCTTAATTGCAGCTGGAATGGACTACCACGTGCAAGGGACCAGTGAAGGAACTCCGTCCAGATCATACAAGTGCCCCTGCCATAAGCAGCAGAACGGAGTGCTCGCCAAAACTAATCAACAAGTGAGATTTCCAGAGACAGCGCATCCCTCAGGTACCACGGTTTGGGAGAAGGGGTCTGGAAGGGGATCAGGCGCACAAGCTGGCATACTCACGCCCATTATTCTCCACACAGAAGCAGCATCACCTATTACCACCAGTCACCACATAAGCGCATAGGGCGAAGTCGGACGAGAGCGACCTAACCCGGGAAG
This sequence comes from Ambystoma mexicanum, assembly GCF_040938575.1. Classification (NCBI taxonomy): domain Eukaryota; kingdom Metazoa; phylum Chordata; class Amphibia; order Caudata; family Ambystomatidae; genus Ambystoma; species Ambystoma mexicanum. The sequence goes on along the minus strand of NC_090929.1, from coordinate 1,536,608,851 downwards.
ATTGCAACTGTGCACCACGCCTCCGCAGAGACTAGGTGAGCGTAACAGAGCTCTTCAATGTTATTGGTGGAAGCGTGTGCAACTTGAGTACACAATGTCGCTGTGCTGCAAAGAAGAAACTGCAAAGGTAAGAAGTAATGTTTCAGCTTCATCCGGCCAAGGCCTTCGCCATCCTTGGGTAACCGCACGTGCGTGTACTCCCTTTTTCTGCAAGCTACGTATGACATTGAGACAATGGGGACTGTCGCTGTTGCGGGTGTTGCTGACAGGAAGGGACGGTCATCATTTTCTCCACTACTGTGCATATTCAGCCAGATTGAAATGGTTGTTGGTAGTTCCAGATGAACTGTAGGACACCAGTTTTAGCCATTGCACCATTGCAAAAGTAAAATACACCCAATTTCTTCTAGAAATCGTTTCAGGAGACACTCTTTTACCCCAGCTTACCCAGGCCTGTCACATTTGTGACATAATGCTCAAGAATATACGGAGCCCCCCCCAGTGTTTGTGTACTGTGTGCAGTATGACTGATTGTATAGAAAACTGACTGATATCTTATGAAAGTCGCTAATGCACTTTGCACAGACCCCCAGCAGTGTATGTGTATCTTGTGAGGTCTGAGTGACTGTGTACGAAAGTCAGTGATGTCCTATTTAAGCCTTTATGCACCTTTGGCAAACCCCCACTACTGTATCTGTTCCTTCTGAGATCACATTGCATATGTAGAAAACTGAGTGATATATTATGTTTTATTTATTTTTTTATTCATTAATTAGGATTTGTAAAGCACACTAGCAGCCCAAGGGCATCGAGGCACTGTTGCACGACATTGTCTTAGTTACATGAACTTGTCTTAGGTACATAGGGATACTTGGCTCTTGGTTACAATGATATAATTTTATAAAGGCCTTATACACAATCCAATCCTTAAACCAATCCGAACACACGCAAATACAATCAATGTGCAAAAGAAAAACAAATTTAAAGCATGAACAGTCCTAACAAAGAAACTCCTTCACACGGCCACAAAGGAAAGAAGTATCTCCTTCTTCCTCTCCATCAAAGAAACATTGGATTATGAAAGCCATTCCATTCAACTAGTACAAAAAGCATTAATACATTGTCTGGTGAAATTATAAAACAAGCTGCAAAATCGTAAGTAGGATAAATCAACATAAGAGTACTTTACACCTCCTTAAGATCCACACTTTGTGGTGAATCACATGTATAGGACTTATTCTTGAATAACTGAGGACTGTTTTCCGGAATGAATTTGATGTAGATGTGTCATAATGTTTCATTACAGATTGTCCCAAATTGTCATAGTTGTGCTTGTTTGCCAGTAGTTGGTGTGGGAGTGAAATTTAGCTCCAGCTAACTTTTGAGTGTTAAGCTAGGCAGGCCCTTCTCTGCTACAAGTAGCATGTACATTGCTCCCAGCTCCCCTGATTTTGGAACCCTGTATTGTATGTTTGCTGATACTTTGGCTCCATTCTGTGATGCTTACTTATTTCAATGTAACATTATAGTTTGTAACACCACGAACACATGTTTTTTGTTGAAAAGTGTAGGCTTTGTTTGATTGATGTCAAGGTATTCTTTGCTATTTAAGAATTTACTGCATTTACCTTCTGAGTACACTATTATAACTTTCTTTACTTGCTTGTCTTCACTCACTGACATGTTGTTTGTTTTACCAAGACCTATTAAAATTGTTCATTTGTATTGAAGTAGTATATGTGTCATGATCTCATACATTGTTCACTTGGTTTCATCGAGTTCTAAAAATCCAAAGTGAATGGTAAATTACATTGTTGTTATTGATATGTTTCAATAGGAAATTGTGTTCTGCTAAGGAAGAAACTGGTGACACTATGTGCAAGTCACTCATTTGGTACTTCTCTGTATCATGATGGCTCAGTGGATATTAGATGGAGTCCACCAGGCACTCCGCTCCTGTGATCTCTTCAAGGCCCTATGCCAACTGAGGTCATTTCCTGTAATGTTATGAGGTGAAAGTTAATGTGAAATAATTTCCTGTGATGCTCTGTGCTGTCATTTCATTGTGTGAAGTTGATGTGGCATAATTTCCCGTTATGTCATCAATATGGTAGGTACGATTGTTGAAACGTTAACATCCCTACCCTTTTTGGGCACAGAATGTTGGCATGTATGATTTTGGACAACTGTCCACTGGACGTGTTTTGGGCGCACTGCATTGTGTGCATGTGCCTGGGTGCACTATGCACACTGTTGCCAAGTTTCTACACACTAATAGTGTGCAACATGTGCGCTGAACATTTTGGGAAGATGCTGGCTACTTGTAGGGCGCACCAGCTGGGATGCTTATTTGCATAACTATCTGTAGGACATGGGTGCATGCCCCAACCACATTAACAAGTGCTGATGTTACCAGGACACAGAGGCACACATACACATGCCTGCACTTGCAGTACGCACAAACATCCATTTCCACATGCATTGTCAGGTGGTGGACAACATGCAGCCATGCAGAGCCTGCTGCCGTTGTACAGATGCATCCATTGTGATTGTGGGTACTCCGTAGGACACTTATCTTTTGATTAATTGCAAACATTGCAAGCAGGACTGTGTGCCGCTGAGCCTGAGTGCAATTTCAGGAAAAAAAGCATACCACCCAAACACTTGGCAACACTATTATTATTAATGTTCACTTTTGAACCTTCTTACAACTGATTCGGGAAGGGAAGGGAAAGGGAAGGGGTAGCACAATTCCATGCTTACTGTGGGCAAATGCAGATTTCTAGAACTTGGTTGTTAGGGAAGGAAGAGATTGCTGTGTCACTGTCACGTCTCCCATCACCCGATTTTTGAGGTCGCCTGCGACATGGGGAAGCAGTATACGTGCAGGTGTGCCACAGCCATTTAATTTTGTCCAAAAGATTTGTTTGAACACAACTTATTTTAAGGCTTTATATTATAATAACTTAATAAACCAGCTACTATCTGTATATGTATATGACCAACAATTTGTCACGTACTAACCTCACAGATTGCACTAAGTGCTTATATCAAATTAAATTGCAGTGCTAAACTTATGAAGGCAAACTATTGTTCTTAACTATTTTTATATTGTTTCATGAATAAAATATGTGTTATGCAAAAAATTGGTGATGCCATGCTTTGTATTTTAAGTGGTTTGAGATTAAGTAAGCATTATACCTGTTGGCCTCTAATTGAGCAGATTGAGAAAGGGGTAGTTGATTGGTCTGTTCACTTTTGAGTTACGCAAATTGTAAGGGGGCACAATTGTTCCCCATTTTTTTACTTTGCCTTCCAGCCTCTTATTTTTGCTATTTGCACAATTTCTTTCCTTTGCTATGCACAAATGGTGTTGTGCAAGGATTTTGTCTTCTACTGCCTTGCTTTCCTTTCCAATATGTTTTCTTAAAGGAATATATAATACATAATGTACGCTTCACACTAAAGTGCCACAAATGGGGTTACTGTACAAAGTCATTCTGTTATGAGGGACATTTCTTTCCTGCAACTCGAATGTACTTGGCATTGCTGTGTTTCAAAAACGGACATTACACATGTGTACTATTGCATATTGCAACACCTGTGCAATCATTAGAGACTGTTCCGCTTCATTACTACATTGTACCAACGTTTTGCTGTAAGCTCTTGCCAGTCGTTACTCTGCACCTTACTTCTTTGTTCCCATGTACAGTAGCAGTGTGGTACGATTGGTAATAGGAGATGTTAAATCTGTTGTTGATGCATTCCCTTATGGTGTCCTCCCAATGTCTTTCTCCTGTTTGCTTTGTACGTACACATTTTCTACACCTACTCCATTTTGTCTTGCCATGTTTTGTCATGCTGCTGTTTTCATATATTTTTGGCATTTGGTGATTGGCACCACTATGTAAGAGAGCAGGTGCCTTCCTAAGCAGGTTGCATGCCACCTAATGTGCGCAACCAGATGCATATTTTTTCGAATGCTGTCTGCGTTACCATGCTGCCAGTAGTTTCAGTATGTTGGAGAGTTCTTCTTTACAAACTAAGCATATCCTGCTAAAAAACAATTACATTCACTGGCAAAAAACCTTGTTAAAGGAACATTATGGTTAAGTTGCATTAGCAAAAACCTATGCAATTCAATGTATAAACGTTGTTACAGGGAAGTTATGGTTACAGGTAAAACCGATAAAACCCCAAATCTGCAACGTATTGTAAGCTAAGCAACCATAACTTGCCCCACCAGTGTGCACTGCAAGGGCTAACACTGTGACATCAAAGATGGGATTGAACCCATGACTTACCGCTTTCACTTGCATTATTCTGACATTCACAAAAGTGAGCAAGGGTAAGACCCCTTATCACGCTTATGCTGCCATTTCACTTATTCAATTATTTTATTTTGCCTATATATAATTACGGTTACTTACATACTAAGGTGTAAACTATACAAACTATCATCTCCATTTCCCCTTCAATCGGTCCCTCATATGTATATGACGTTATATACACTTTAGACCAAGAGATCACTGGGCTCCACTCAAACACACACTCTTTTCAATGATTATAGCACTATACTTGCACTCAGTGACAACATGGTAACTGAACATTGTAATTGTTTTTCAAAAGTGACTTAAAATGTGTTTTTAATTTGCTTTCATGTTTTCTTTTTTCATTTATGTTATATGTATCTTTAGCCTGGATTTGAAAAAGACGATGTAAACTTGCCGAAACTCGTGTCATCCATAAAGGCTACAATACTTAAAAACCTTTAATTAAAAGGAATCCAAAACACAATCTCAAGATGTTTTCATTTCTTGATTTTGCGGTGCAACGACAACTGTAAGCTCATCCAAACAATACTGTACTGGGAAGATGGCCTCTTCTACAGTGAACCGACTGAGTCTATCCCATGGGACTACAGAAACTTGTAGTGCCTCTTGAAAGCAGACTCCAGTTCCTACAGTTAGCCCATGAGATACCTTTGGCTGTTCACTTAAGTTTTAAGAAGAACAGGGAAAGGCTCTCTTTATATTTCTACTGGCCTAAATTGGGGTCTCATGCAGATAAATTCTGCAGAATCTGTCACACTTGCCAAACCTCTGGCAAGAGTAGAGCCAAGAATGTGGCACCTGTGGTGTTTCTCCCAGTGGTGGGAGTTCCCTTTGAGACGGTAGGAATCAACATTGTTGGTCCCTTAGACCCTCCCACATCTTCAGGAAACAGGTTTATCCTGGTTGTAGTAGACCATGCTACTAGGTATACTAAAGCCATACCTATGAGGACTGTTACAGCTCAGGCTGTTGCTAAGGCCCGACTCTGTATTTTTACCAGAGTAGGTTTTCCTAAGGAGGTTATCTCTGACAGGGATCCAATTTTATTTCCCACTACATGCAGGCCATGTGGAAAAACTGTGGAGTAACTTACAAGTTCTCAACTGCCTACCATCCTCATACAAATGGATTGGTAAAGAGTTTCAACCGTACAATGAAGAGCATGATAGGTGCTTTAGAGGAACCCCTTAGAAGAAAGTGCGACCTTCCACTGCCATGCTTTTTCTTTGCTTTTAGAGAAGTCCCTCTGGAGGGAGTTGGATTTAGTCCATTTGAACTTCTCGATGGCCATCCAGTCAGAGGCCCCTTGGCCCTGATTAAGGATGGGTTGGAGAGTGCTCCTTACCCCAAGCCAGCGACTGTCACTGACTATGTGATACGTCTCCGGAGGAGAATGTCACACATGATCACACAAGCAGCAGATAACTTGAAAGCAGGTCAGGCTCTGGTGAAGCATTTGCATGGCCTGAAGGCCAACATGGTTGAGTTTACTCAAGACCAGCTATTTCTAGGTATGGTACCTACAAGGCAGAGGGCCTTAAAGGACAAATGGATAGCACCCTTCAAGCTTGTGGGCAAACTTGGAGAGGTCAACTATCTGGTGGACTTAGGCAATCCTAAGGAGGCTCACATAGTCTTTCAAACCAACCATCTAAACGCTTATGTCTCAAGACAAGAAGTAGGAGCTTTGCTTCTAGCTTCAGCCCAAGAGGAGGAGGAGCGTGAACCTCTACCTGACTTACTCAGAGGCCAGCCTTTAGATGAGAAAATAGGAGTTAATCTCTCTTCTAATTTGACACCCGCACAACAGGAGAAGTGTATGTTTCTGTTAAATCAGTTAGCCTCCCTGTTTTCACTATCATTAAGCTTGACCCCTTAGGCCCAGCATGATATTCAAACTGGTGACTGTTTACCTGTCAAAAACAGAGGTTACAGGATATCAGATCATGTAAGATCCCACATAAAGGAGGAGGTCAACAAGATGCTTGATCTCGGGGTAATAGAGCCCTCTACCTGTCCATGGTCTAGTCCAGTTGATCTAGTACCAAAGGCAGGATCCAAGGAGCCTCATTCCAAGATTGGAGGTAGCCATGGCGCTATTTCACCATGGCTGCCTCCAATACCGTGTCCGGCACTGGTCTTGTTCAATGGGGACTTACCGGTGCATTCCGACCCTGGAGGGACCGGTAAGTCACCATTGAACAAACCATTCCCCATTCCAATTTGAGCCCCCTTAGGGCTCAATGGGAATGGGGAGGGCCTGATAACGGGCTCGCAATTAGCAAGCCTGTTAGTAGAGCCCAGGTCCCTTAGCGGGACCCGTAGGGAACGTGTGGTCAGACCACGAAATTGGGCTGTAAGGGATTACCAGCACCGGTCTCCTTACCAGTGCCGGTAATCCCTTACTGCCCAACTCATAATGACCCCCAATGAGTTGAGATTGTGTGTGGACTATAGAGCTCTTAATGCAGTCATCAAGACTGATGCCCACCCTTTACCAAGGACAGATGAACTGGTGGATAAACTTGGTTCAGCCAAGTACCGCAGTAGATTTGATCTCACCTCAGGCTATTGGCAAATAGCCCTAACAGACCATGCCAAGGAGAAAACTGCATTCTCCACCCCAGCAGGCCTCTACCAGTTTAAGGTAATGCCATTTGGATTAAAGAATGTACCTGCTGCATTCTAAATGGTGGTTAATCAAGTTCTGAATGGGATGGAGGAATTCTGCACGGCATACTTGGATGACATTGCAGTGTTCAGCCCTACTTGGAAAGAACATGTTCACCACTTAGTATATGGTTTGCAGGCTCTTGAGCAGGCCCATCTGACCATAAAGGCTAGTAAATGTCAAATTTGTCAGAGTAAAGTGTTCTACCTTGGACATGAGGTAGGAGGAGGTGACATCAGTCCATTGCCTAGAAAAGTACAAGCTGTACGAAACTGGGCCATCCCTACTACTCACACCCAAGTGAGAACCTTCCTAGGCCTCACTGGTTACTATAGGAACTTCATAGAGAACTATGGGACCATAGCTTCTCCCTTGAATGTGATCTCGTCCCCCAAATTCCCTAAAAAGGTCAGGTGGAATGAGGAGTGCACTCAAGCCTTTGAAGGCCTAAAGAAAGCCGTTTGTCAAGCTCCAGTCGTAAGAGCTCCGACTATAACCAAACCTTCATTGTGCAGACAGATGCTTCAAATGCAGGTATAGGTGCACTCCTTAGTCAACTGGATGAGAAAGGTAGGGAACACCCCATTTGCTTCATCAGCCGAAAGCTGAAGGAACCAGAAACAAGGTAGGCAACCATTGTGTATGAATGCTTTGTTATTGTTTGGTCATTGAAGAAGTTTAGACCATACTTGTATGGATCTACCTTTGTGATTCAAACTGACCCCCAACCCTTGAGATGGTTGATGCAAATGAAAGGGGAAAACCTAAAACTACTGAGATGGTCAATCAGCCGGCAAGGGTTTGATTTCATCATTGGACACAGGTCTGGGTGTCACCACCAAAATTCTGATGGTCTCTCCAGGATGTTTGACTGACTGGAGTAAGGAGATTCATTCAAAAGTGGATTAAAACCTCCTGTCCCTTAATCTGGGGGGGACAAGTGTTAGGGAGAGTTCTCAAAATCTGCTAATTTCCCTTACCTTTTGAGACCCCCAGCAACTTTGCTGGAATTCTAGGATTTGATTTATATATCTGGAATGAGTGTGAGCCTTTTATCCACTCTTTCATGTATTTTTGATGTGTGTTTTAATTTTGTATTCTTTGGTTATGGAGTTTTAACACAACTCTATAGGCATCATCTTTTTCTATGTGTCACACAGCACCTTCAGTGCAGTGGCACAGGGTTGTCTTTCAGACTTCCCAAGGTTTGAGTACCTTCTGTGGGACTGACTACCGTCTCACAGAGCCTGTAAAATTAAATTGACTTTACTAGTCTCTTTAAATGTTCTGACCCAGCACACACTATCTTCCTATAGAGTGTTGGAGGGGTTGCCTAGCTTTCCCTGAGTAAAATGTTACCCTTTCCTACTTTAAATGGCTGGTGTCAGTGGCTTAGATCGAACTACCATGATTTTCCCAACCGCTAACAATGGTAGCTAAAAATCGGGTCAGCCATGTTTTTCAATACGGCGCTCAAGACCTATCTGTAAAAACAGACTCCGATCATCTTTTTCACCATTTCTTTTAGGAAAGGTCCTTCTTGTGTTGGTCTCTGCGTGCCAAACCAGGTTTGGTCCCTTTGTTCTTTGGCCTTTGGCAGGCTTCAGTGCTGAAGCCCTCCTCTGCCGCCAGGGTGTCTGGGGTGGACAGGATGTGAGGGAGGTGCCAAAAACTCTCTGTGCGTAGTCTCCTAGGAGACTTGAATTCACTCTGGCGTGATTGGCCAGCTGGCTGTCCGGCAAGGAACACCACCCTGCTGTGTGACTGACAGCCAGGCTAGAATGATTGGGGGAAATCTGTTTAAAAGCAGGTCTCTGGGACATAGAAAGCAGAGTCGACCACTAGAACGAAAGAATCAAAGAGGAGAGGAAGGAAGAGGACTGTTGCAACTCCTGTACGACCGGTGAAGCCCTGCTGCAGGCCCAAATTGCCTGAAACTCTGACGACAGAGAAGCCCTTCAAGGTTAACTTCTTCCCTTGAGTTTGGGGGGAACAACCAAATCGCAAGCCACCTGGACACCGTCCCCATCTGATCGAATTTTCATCAGAGTGCTGTTGAAAATAGGATAGCCAGAGGGAAAGAAACCACCTTGTGGACATTAAGGCACTCACACCTTAAACCGACGTCTTGGTACAACTTTCGGCCTCTTCCCTGGCAGTGCAGGAACCTCCTGATGTCCTCCTTCTTGTCCCCACTACTGAAGCTCAGGAACAGCCAGATTAGCTTGAAATGCCAGGAACAACTGCCTCAGCTACAGCTTTCTTCATTGACAAGGTACTGTGCAAACGCGGTCCGGAAATCTTTTTGGCCATCGAAAAAGTGTGTGACACTTTCCTCAACTGGGAAGGCTTGTCCTTCCCTTAACATTCGTCAAACTTTTCGCCTAGCCAAATCCTCTAAAAATCTGTGGCAAAGACTTTACCGTTATATACCAGAACTGTGCTATCCTATACAAAAGACTCTGAACCATTGACTTTGGCCCAGGCCTATTGAGAGGATTTGCTGGTTGTATTTAACTGAAATCCTTTGCCCTGCCTATGAATGTATTTGGGCTGTATATTCTTATAACCTTGTCTTTCCCCCCCTTTATTAAGTAAGTGCCAATTTGCTCCCACTTCACTTTGGAGCTAAACTTGTTTGTTTACTTACCGGTTGGATTTTTGTGGTGTATTAGTGTATGATATTGAGCTGCTTATGCTAGAGTAATGTTTTCTAACTGAGTAAATAAATGTATATTCTTTTACCAAGAACCCTTGAGTAAGTGTATATATTTGAATCACTGTATTTGTTGGTCATTTGTGTAACTTGTTCTACTGCTCACTTAAACTCTTGAGATAAGTCCGCCTGCTCAGCCATCGCTACCACTTTACTGTTTAGTACAGGCTTGTACCAAACGTGAAATTGTGCTTACACTTGTACTCCTAATTGCCTGCATTGGTCCCCAAGGGTACTGCAGGTGATTCTGCCTAACAGCCTTCCCCATCCATTCAATTCCTTGTATGGTATCTCTCTATGAATACATACACATCCATCATTCAACCATAATCTTTGATGCTGTTCAACCACTCCCATGCAACACGTCATGTAGATCAGAATGCAAGCATGACTCCAGGCATGTTCTGAATCCCAAAAATATATTAACTCTCATTTCAACTCAGATTTATGTCCTCACCTGTGTCAGACCTGAATACCAGGTCTGCGGCCACCGGCAGGGTCGGCCGTGTTGGGCAAAGCGGCTGTGTCAGTCCGAATACTATTTTGCAGGCCAAGATACATTGTCCACCTGTTGATGGCACCGGCACGCTTACACCCGGAAAAGGCACAATTGCATTTAGAACGTGTGACAACATTAACATTGATGACTGCCGACATAAATTCCTAATATGACCCTGATGCTGTGCAAAATGGTCCATAGAATGCATCAACATCCATTCACACGGACAATGCGCATGTTAAAATGCACACTATAACTGAACATTATACATACTGTACCAACATGAAACGGCCACAATAATGAACTTCCACCCTTTCTCTCGCTCCTGTGCAGGTGAAGCTGGATATCCCCTGATGATGCGGCTGATGACCCCTGTGTTGCAACCACAAAAGCAGTACGAGCAGGGATCCAACCGTGCTCACATCCATAATCGTTGTACAATAGAGTAGACATTTGGCCTGTTAAAGGTAATGTTCCGCTGCCTGAGCAGATCAGGGGCGGACTTATGTACAGCCCTGTGAAGATGGACAAGATAGTCTTGGCCTGTGCCATGTTGCACAACATGTGTATCAGGCACAGCATGCCACTTCCCCCCGACATGGACATGCACCCACCAGAGGCAGAGAAGGATGAAAGTGATGATGAACTGACATTTGCACATCGCAGGGATGTCATGGATGGCCCTGTTGCACGCAAAGACCTGATTTAACCCTAATTTGTTAGCACTTCACACATGCTCGTGGCATAGGCCAGCGTACGCGCTGGGCACTGCACAGTAAATAAATAACTCACTTACACCAAAAAAGCAATGTCCAGTCATGATTGCAATGCAAAATCAACTATAATATGTATAATTAAATTATTTAAAAAATGTGGAAAAACAATCACTGCCAAAACTATGCTTCCCAACTCCTCCTACCCAACTATCCCTCCCCACTCCCCGCCCAACTGTCTCTACACAATTCCTGTCATTTTCTGCAAGGAGTACTTGCACAAGTCACAGACAGGGCACTTGTGTGTTCTGGGCCCATTTGCATCCCCTTTTCAGGTCAGGCGTGCAGCTATGTGCCGAACTGGACAGCCGCATAGAACGCCACCTTATGCTGCTGTGCACAGACCTAGCAGGAGTTTAACTATTGGATGGTGCATGAGAGAGGTCTATGGGCCTTTGGTCTAGGAAGGCCTGGAGGAACATAGCCATTGTGTCAGCTATTGATGACATCACACTGTTGCCCTGCCGTTCCCTCCTGGATATCTCTACTATGGCTCTCGTGTAAGGGCCAAATGCACAGGCATTATGACGTCCACTTGCCTTGATACTCTCACGCATCAACTGCACCTCCTGGAGGTGCTGCCACACCAGGGCAGTCAAGGCATCCTGGTGTTGCGCCATGCGGCTGAGAAGTAATCCATTTCCCTCACACTAGGGAAGGGTGGGTGTTGTGGGCGAATTGGGGCCATGGGGCTGAATAGCAATGGCTCATTGGTGCTGTGGTTAGTGGTCTCCCCTGTGTCCACTCCACTGTCGTCTGCTATGTCCTCTGCACTGGAAACATGTGTGTGTGCATGTGGCTGCGGTGGTGGTGGTGGTGGTACTGCGGCAGCTGGGGCTGCCTGGATTGGTGCAGCCTGTGCGACCGGTGCTGCCTGGATGGGTGCAGATTGTCATCAACAGGTGCAGCGTGTGCGACCGGTGGTGGCTCAATGGATGCAGCTAGGGTGGGGGTGGCAGTTGTGCCTGTTGAGACTGTGGTGTCCTGAGTGAAGGTGATGATGGTGGTGGTGGTCCGTTGGGTCCTGCAGAGTCGACGGCTGGTGCTCCTTGAGGTGCTTGGTTGGGCCGCTTCATTGTCAGATGATGTGCCTGAGGGAGTCAGAAAGGCAGGTTGTCAGTGAAATGTGTGGATTGATGAGGCAGAAATACATGCATTATCTTGTTTGTGCCTGTGCTGTGTCGGGGAAATGGTGGGGTACATGGCATGGTGCACACATGCTTGTGTGATGCGTACTGTGTGGGTTTATGTGTGATGTGTGTATATGGTAGAGTTGTGTCCCGGAGAAACTGTCATGGTGTACTGACATTTGCTGGTTACAGTGTTTAGGAGTGTGACCTTCACGCTGTGAGATGTTGTGTTGGGGAGGGGTGCAGGATGGATGGGGTTGCCATGTACTAACTGGCTGTAGCGCTTGGAGGGATAGGTGGGCATTTCTGCTCATTGGTTGGGCTGGCTGGGATGAGAGAGTCGCATGTTGCCTTTGTATGTGATGCTGGTCATTCAGAAGGGTTTAGCACTGATGTGACTCTGTGCCAGGGGAAGCACGGCAGGCAAACATGCATTAAGCTGTGGCAGGGTGATGTGTGTCTGTGTGGAATAAGAAGCATGTTCTGTTGGCAGTACAGGGTGCCTGTGCTGTGTTCTAGGTGTATTAGTGGTATGAATAATGTTTTGGGGGAGGGTGTAAGTCAGTGTATGCACCCAGGTTGCTGGTCTCTTGGGGTTGGGGGGGCATGCAGGGGTTTTTTGGTGTTGTGGACAATGCACTTGGCATTCATGTCCTATGTTGCTGCAGTAGTGGATGCAGGGTGGACAGGGAGGTTGACATTAAATTGGGGTTATGTGTACTCACCAGCCTCTTCAGGTATCCCAGCTCCGGCCTCTGCAGCACCGACCCCTTTGATTGCCTCGAGGTGAAGCACATTGCTGCAAATCTCTTCCCATGGCAGCAGGCATATTGGGGATGCGCTCCTACCACCTGTGGCCACGTCCTGTCTGCGCTGGGCCCAGAGGAGGTTACGCACCCTCAAGCGCAAGTCGTCCCAACTCTTGTGGCAGTATTGCACTGTGCTGGAGTTGTGCCAACTGTAGAGACTTTCTGGGCGACCTCCTCCCAGATGCTCCTCTTCCGCAGCTGGACAATGTTCAACTCTGCCTCACTGAAGTATGGCTTGTGCTTTCGGGTCTCACTGGGCCTCATCACAAGTTGGGAGGTAGCCCTTAAATCTGGTGGTAACGGTATTAGTGCCGCCAATACCGCTTCAAGGGCTTTCAACTGCAATTCAGCTGGTGCACTTCCAGTTGGCTGGCTGTAATAGTGCCGGCTGTAATAGCACTGACAACCAAACACGCTATTACAGACCTATCACAAATATAGCCTCGGCACTCCTAGTGGCAGAAAACCGGCGCTAATAATTCTGAAAGTACCCCTGGCCAAATGCTGGAGGTAAAAGAACCCATGTGAGAGTAACAAAGATCCAGATGGAAACAATGCACACAGGAGGCTTACAAAAGACCTGCCTATACCCCACACTCCCTTCCCATCACCATTTTGCCATTAGGAGCAGGGAGGAGACAACAATAAAGCCTCAGGTGGAAGCAATGCACACAAGAGGCCTACAAAAGACCCAACCATGCCCCACACACCCTTCCCAACACTGTGTTGCCCTTAGGATCAAGGAGTTGACAGTAATAAAGCCCCAGGTGGAAACAATGCACACAGGAGGCCTACAAAAGACCCACCCATGCCCCACACACCCTTCCCAACACTATGTTGCCATTAGGTGCAGGGAGGAGACAGCAATAAAGCCCCAGGTGGACACAATGCACACAAGAGGCCTACAAAAGACCCACCCATGCCCCACACACCCTTCCCAACACCATGTTGCCATTAGGAGCAGGGAGGAGACAGCAATAAAGCCCCAGGTGGAAACAATGCACACAGGAGGCCTACAAAAGACCCGCCCATGCCCCGCACACCCTCCCCAACACCATGTTGCCACCTGGAGCCGGTAGTCTTGATGCTGACCTCTACATGCAATGCCCGGATGTACAGAGGCCTGACAACCAGCCCAGGGTAGAGGGAGCAGTGGAGGTCGGGGGAAGGAGGAGGATGAGACCAGGCCCAGCATGGCAGCAAGCCATCCCCAAGGTTAGACCAACACCATGGGCCCTGACTGATGGTCAGTTGGTATCCAAGTACAGGCTGGGCAGGCCAACCATCACCCAGTTGCGGAAACAATCCAAGGTGACATAGCTAGCCGGATTGCCATCAGCACCGCTGTGCCCTCAGTTGTGAAGCTTGTGTCAGTCTGACAATACCTTGGAACTGGCAGCTTCCAGCACACAGTTGCCATGATGCATGGTATGCCCAGTCCACAGTCAGTGGCACTTCTGGGCCAGGTACTGGATGCACTGCTGCACCATGTGAATGAACACATAACATTGCCCACCTCCCAGGCGCAGGATAGCAAAGTAAAGGAACAGTTCTATGCCACGGCCCAAGCCCCAAACATTATTACAGACATAGACTGCACACATGTGTCACTGGTAGCACCAAGGGAGCATGAGGCACCTACAATAATCAGAAGAATTTCCATTCTCTCAATGGGCACATGACCTGTATCCCAGACCTGACTATCAGCCACTGCTGCACTCGCTACCCAGAATCCACCCATGACACCATGGTGCTGCTCAACAGCACACTGGCAGCCTACATGGAGAGGCACCGAGCCCAACGCACATGGATAATGGGTGAGTAAAAACCATGCCTGAAGTGCATGCCAAGTACACCAAATGTAGGGGGGGCAGACTCACAGGACTACTTGCATGCCACAAGGAGACACAGCCAGCACCATCACAGCACCAGTACAAGGACACCTGCACACAGCCACCACACCTGAACCCACAGAAGGTGATGGGCACACACTTTTGAAATCACCATAACTTATGGGACCATAACAACCACAATGCACCTTGTCTGTGTTGCAGTGCTGCTTCTAACCATGACACACAAGAGCAACCTCATCCAGGGCACCACACAGGAATGCTAAGAGAGATGAATGCAATAACCATCCACGAAACCACTGTAGATGATCCGGAAAAAACACAACCATGAACATCTCTGAGAGAATGACCCCTGAATGCCCATTTACAGGTTGCTAAAAATAAAAAATAATTGCCATGTAGCTAATGGCACACCAGCCACTGAGACAGCCAAAACCCAATATTAATGAACATTGGCCGTGAACAGGCAGTCATGATGGGAGCATCATACTGACGTAATGGATGCACCACTGTGCCAATCAAACTCAGGGGGTGGTGCATGTAGAAAGTTGCCTATAATAGGCATGGCGAACATTGCAGAGCAAACCCGGGAACACATGAATATACCATAATGAAAGGACAAGTGGTAACATGACGGTAGTTGTTGAGCATGATTATTCCACACAATTACATACACATAGTTCATCATCCACTTCTGCAAGTCCATTAACCCCAAGTGAATTCAAATGTAACCTGCCACAGAACATCTCACTCAATGACACAGGCTGCATGTACGGGTTAGTTCATGCATGTCCCTACAGATGATAGATGTATACCAATTATGCAATAACATTGCATCTACCCATTGCACACATAGATGACCACAGTGCATAGTGGATTGATGAGTATTCCCTGCACTCCCAGTGAAGCAACCTAGGCCTCATGTACCTATTTTATCACATGCAGGATATTCCAGAGACCCACAGCTCACACATGTGGAATCCACAAACTCTGACAGAGCTGGCATATAACAATGCCCACAGTTGTACCCGCATATGTGTGGAAAGGACATTTGGTTTGTTGAAGGCACATTTCCAGTGCCTACACTGTATTGGAGGGGCACAGATGTATGTGCCAGATAAAGTCGGAAGGATTGTACTCACCTGTGCCATGCTACACAACATCTGCTGCCATAGGCATGAGCCACTAGCCCCTGATGCTGACAAGCAACACCCCCGGGATGGGAGTGATGATGACCATGTGCCCGTTGCCGGGTCTAATGTACACAGGGATGGGGTGAGGAAGGGGAGGTTGGCCAAACAGGCATTGATTGACAATCTTACTTGATTTGGTGGATGGGTACATGTCACGAAAATCACTTGTAAAATAAATAGCACTTGAACACAATCATGAATGTCCAAGCTTTCTGTCATGTTTCAACAGGCTTTAATTAGCGTGGAACAAACCCCCTCCTCTGCCAACTCCCCAGCACTCATGCCGCATTCCCCCACAAACTCCCCAGCACACATTCCTCCCTCCCCCCACCAACTCCCAGCAAGCAATCCCTCCTCCCCCCACCAACTCCACAGCACACATTCCCCCATCGCCAACACAGTGCATATGGGTCCATGTGCCAGCCCTCAGGCCAACAGTGCATTGTCAATCTAACAAGGACATTGTCACTTTCCATGTCCTCCACCTTCAGGTGAGTGCTGTTGGGAATGCTGAGTGATCAATGCCTGGGTGACCACTGTAGGGAGCCCTTGGTGGTTGTTGTTGAGGTTGATGACAGCAATGCAGCCAACTGCAGCTGCTGGCAGAGGAGGTTATTTGCCTCACACATCTGTTCTGCATGCACAGATTGCACCTCGCATAGTTCACAGACTCCCTGCATTAACCCTGTGAGTGCTGCAGTACATCCCTCCAACACTTTACGTTTGCAGGCATTGTCCCGTACCATGGTTTTTGCAGCCCCCCGATTCGCACTGCTGATGGCCTTGAGGTGGCGGTTGTATTGGACACTTTTATTTTATTAGTTTGCTAAAAGACAACAAAGGATTTTTGGAATACTATGTTATATATGTCATAAAAAGACTGTCCTCTAGGTGAAACAATTTTTACTTTTATTCGGTTTCTGTTGAGGGCAGATTTGTTTCTAAAAACCCACACTCCATTGATTTATGTTGTAGAATTGTTACCACTGTGATCATGGTGTGTGAGGAGTGGGTATGGTTAGTACATAATGGACCTGAGGTCCTCCTATCAGTTTCTTTTTTTCTTCAAATTTTGTTTTTGTCTTTAAGCTGTATAGAAATTTTAGGTCCCTGTGTTATGAATACACAGTAAGAGAATCCTTGATTGTTCCTTTTTTCCTTATTTTGGTTGAAGGATCAAACTGTAGTCTGGCTTTTTTATTCAGTTTAGCTGCACAGGTACAGTTTTATGATGAGCGGCTCATCATAATGCAGTTTTATGATGAGCGGCTCATCAAATGCTACAACAAAAATCAGTGGAGTGTGGGGTGTTAGAAGCAAATCTGCCCTCAATGGAAACCGAATAAAAGTAAAAATTGTTTCACCTAAAGGACAGTCTTTTTATGACATATATAGGAAAGTATTCCAAAAATCCTTTGTTATCTTTTATCAAACTAATAAAATAAAAATACCCGGATCTCATTGTGAGACTACTATATCCAAGGGAAGATTTGGGTACTAGACCTCCCTTTAGGTCCAGTACGTGGATATGGTTGTATTGGACAGGCATGCCCTCGATCCGCATCTGGTGTGCCTCAATCACATCCAGGTGTGACATGACTGTTCCTGTGTTACGTGTGAGGCTGCTGTGCCTGGCAGGTCTACGCAGGGTAGTGGTGGTGCTGTTGCTTGTCGTGGTGACCTGCCTTGTGGGGCTGCCTTGGATGGAGGGGCTGCCAGCAGGTGACCCATATGAAGGTGTGTCCTCACCTGCCATTGGTGTGTGAGTGTGACAACGGCGTGCACAGACATGGAGACTGTGGCATGGACTCTGCACATGCTCCTTGGTCCCTTTGGGTGTAGCCATTTGCTGCTCCGGACTGTGGATTGGTATTAACACAGGTACAGCATGCTGCTCTTCACAGGATGAGTTGCCGCCTCTGGGGTGGTTGCACTGGTGGCAACTTCTACATCCTGTGAGCCCCTGGTGGCTTGGGGCATTGTGGTGATGAGCCCCTGGTGGCTTGGGGGTGTTGAGGTGGTGATCCCCTGGTGGCTTGGGGGCATTGAGATGGTGAGCCCCTGGTGGCATGGGAGCATTGTGGTTGTTACGCTCACCTGGTCTCTGTGGGGACGTTGGGGCACGGTTGGAGCCCTCCCTGGATTCGGCTCCCTGGGATCGGTTCTCACCCCAGCTTCTGCCAAGTATACTGTTCTGGATGCTGGTACTGCCCCTGCGGGAACATGAGAGGCAATGAGAAGGGTGTGGAGGTATTGTGACTCACCTCAAACCTTTCATGACACAATGAGGTAAGTAAGCATTTACCCATATAGGCTCACCTGATATGTAGTTAAGGGGAGCTCTCCGTCCTGCTTCTCTTCAGCAGGGGCGCTTCAAGAAGACCCACTTGCCTCACTGGACAATAGATGTGGTGGCCCAGGTCGGCTGTGATCAAACTACTTTGAAGGTAGGAGTCTTTATGATTATTATTGTTCATATAAGGATTAATGTCTTGTCATATGATTTAAGTTTGTACTCTTAATAATGTCTCTTTCTCCCATATAGGTGCTGGCAGCCCAGCGGAGCCGTTGCACCAGTGGAGGACTTCAACGTGTTCCCAAGAAGATGACCAGTTGGAATCCAAAGGTAAGCGCTAGATGCGATGGCGCACAACCGTAGCGAATGTCTCTATTAGGTTTCTAACCTTATTTGTTCTTTCCTCCTGCAGGTGTAGTCTGGCAGTGCTTGGAGAAGAGTTGCGGTGAGCAGACCTGGTGGCGGGTGATGGATGCCTGCAACCGCAATGAAGCTGGCCGTGTAGAACTTCAGAGATGGTGTCTGAGCTGAAGGTCAGGTAAGGTGTGCAGGTGGTGGTTGTATTAAACAAGCCAGGTAAGAGACGCTTCAACGATGATTCAGCTGGTTCTGATGGAGAAAACGGGTAAGTAGCGCATCCGCAATGGTTTGGCTGGCTATGCAGGTAAGATTTGGTTTCGCTGGACGACAGGTAAGATGCTTCCCCGCAATGGTTTCGCTGGACGACAGGTAAAATGTTCGTCCGAGATGGTTTACTGGGGGACAGGTAAGAGGCTTCTCCGAGATGGTTGCGCTGAAAAACAGGTAAGATTCTTCTCAGGCGGTGGTGAGTGTTACGCTGCTTAGGCAGAATAACACGAAGCCTAGGCCTGCGGGCGGGGCAGGCTTAAATAGCCTGGTCCCGGCCACTCCCCCTTGCTCTGCTAGATGGTTCCACACTGCCACTCCCAAATGATGCTGGACGTGCAGCTTCATTGATTCTATGGCCACGCCCGGCCCAGATACCCGTGGTTGATGTGAGATGGAATGACACAAGCCCAAGGGAAAAAGTGTGCAGCACACTTTCTTATGAACCTGGCGCCAAAGGCCAAAGGCGCCAGGACTGGGTCCAACTGTACCCTTTAGGGGATGTGAACTGGGGTTCCTGTCCAGTGGCCATGACATAGTGTGAACCCCTGGTGGCTTGGGGGCATTGAGGCGGTGAGCCCCTGGGGGGTTGGGGGCATTGAGGTGGTGTTCCCCTGGTGGCTTGGGGGCATTGAGATGGTGAGCCCCTGGTGGCATGGGGGCATTGAGGTGGTGAGCCCCTGGTGGCTTGGGGGTGTTGAGGTGGTGAACCCCAGGTGCAGTGGTGTGGGTTGTGTCCTCTGCCATGGTGTATCCTGCCGGGTCCTTCGCGGGGTGGTGGTGCTGGTGGATGCGCTTCAGGGCAGACGTCGGGATGTGCCTGCCTCCTCGTCATCCAAGTTGCCCTCTGATGATGCCTGCGTGCCTGTTGGTTATATAGGGCATGACATGAGGACAGGGCACCTACAATTACTTTCATGCATTTCATGGTTTACAGGGGTGAGGGACAGTTTCAATCATGCTTGGCCCTAACCTGTTTAGTATACATGATAATGATATTGCTGGGGCATGCTACGTGGGTGGGGAACACAGTTCCTACTTGTTGGGATGGCATATGAATGCCTATGATGCAAATGCACAGCTGGCATGCCACTTTCATTGAGGGGTGGTTGGTAATACACAGGCCCACCTGACGTTGCTTAGCCCACACAATGGATGTGTGTGCCATGGTGCTTGCATGAGTTCATTGGCTGCCCTACTGACTACTCTGGATACCTGGGGTTGCTTGGGTGCACTGGTACAAGGGTGCAGTCATGGGTGGCTGTGGTCAGCCACACGCACTGCATCCACTCACAGTGCTCTCGGACATTCACACCGGGAATGGAGTGGTGGCCTAGTTCCAATGCTATTTGCAAGGAGTGGTGACTCACATGCAACCTCCTGGGTGCCGGTGCCTGCATCCGCTCCTCCTACTCCCTCAATGGATGTCATGTCAATGAGGGTGGCGCACTGCTCCTCCCATGATGTCAGCTTTGGTGGTGGTGGCCCTCCACCAGTCTCCATGGACTCACTCCTGTGCTAGGCCAGGAGGCCCCAGACACAGACCCGCAGGTCATAGATTCACTTATGGCAGTCCTCTCCATCCCTGGGGAAACAGCCCACTGTTGTGACCTTCTGGCTGATGGATGTCCAGATCTGGTTGCACCACTGTGAGCCTGTCTTTTTTTGTTGTGGTCCATCCATAGAGCTCATCCTGGTGGGAAATAACCTGCTCCACCAGTATTGCCAGTTCTGAGTTGGAAAACTTGGGTTTCCGCACCCTTTCCAGGGCAGATTTGCCCCTCACACGCTCCTTGTGGATAGTTCCAAGGTCTGCGATTTTGGGCGGATTATGATATCCAAAAAGGCTGTCACTTTGTTTTCCTTTCCGGCAGTGACACAATTCCCACGGCGCTATTAACAGGCGCTCACAGCGCACGCTAATATTGCAGGACGCTGATGGTAATGCAATGTATGCTGAGTTTTTGGGTTTGCAGCCACAATTAATTGCATTAACGACCGGCCCACTTACACGTGCCCGCCTTTCGTGATGGGGCATTGTTTGCACCACAACTCACAGCGTTACTGCAAATACCTCTCATCGGTATAGGCATCCGGATACCACCAAACTTGTGATGAGGCTGTAAAACTTTTGATGTCATGGTAAAGGTGGAATTTCTGTGTGCAGGAGTGGTGGATGTCGCCTGTGCTTTCAGGATTGCAATGGATTGTGTTTATTTAATGGCAGGTGGCAGATTTCCTGTTCAGGTGAACTCTTTGTTTCCACAAACTCTCTATCTAAAGCATGCATCCATTTACATTATAACATCTCTATATGCTTAGTTCCGAATGCAAATAGGCATTCTAGTAATCATTCCTCCACTTTCCTGCCACTGTATCAAAACTCGCTTTACTTCAAAACATTTCTAAATTGAATATAAAGTTACATGATCATTCAAACATTGTGCTTTCCCGAATTACAACAAATAATGCTCAAATTAGAGAACTGTCAAATACATCTTCTTTCCTTTGTAAATATGCTGTTGTGGGTAGCTAGCATGTGTATGTAATTTCAAAGGTTGTTTGCACTGAATTGCATAAGGATTTTGCAGGTTTTGAGTTATGGATGCAGTGTTAATGATGTAGAACACACAGAATGTTGGTTCAGCTGATAAAGCTGGACCCTGTGGCCACATGTTTCCCTAGCAACTAGCCATGCGAGTTACCTGTGGCAGTTGCCACACTGGCCAAAGGGAGCTGTCAAGCCTATAGCAAGGAGACCACTGACTGACTTTTGTCAGGCTTTCTGATTAATGCCCGCTCTGCAGGAGCACATTGCTACAAGATTCATGATGTATTAAAGGAATTCCAGTCAGACATGTTTGGCCTATCAGAGATGTTGTTTTCTGATGCCTTTGGCCCTGACATCGTCCAGCTTTTGCGCCCTTCTTATTTAATCCTCCGGGCCAATCGGCCTAGTCCTCAGAAAGGTAGAGTCCTTGCTTTTATTCATTTAGCATTTTTGAATTGTTCCACTGTTCCATTTTATTATGATATCTCCTGTGAACTAATGCTGATTAGGCTGCAGCCTTCAAGTAACATTTATGTGCACCTATTGGTGGTGTATCGCCCACCTTAACATTTGCCGAATTACTTCATTAATATTTGTTATCAAATGGTCGCTGACTTGGCCCTTGTCCACACTAATTTGATTCTGTTAGGTGACCTCAATATGGTGTTGGACACCAGGTGGCTCACTTACTTTGGAGGCTGGTGGACTGCCATCTTTACCTGCAAAACTATCTTCCAATGAATACTAGAGGTAACAATTGGGTCCTTCCTCTGTGCTATCTTTTTTTTCTACCTGTGGTGTCCCCCAGGGGTCTAACTACTCTCCCTTGCTGTTCAACCAATACCTGACACTCCTTGCCCACTGCATTGCTGCTCTCTGCCACAACTTTCAGTGCTATGCGGATGACACTCAGCTCATTTTCAGGCTACCTTCGGCCACCTCTTCTCTGTCCCTCATCTTTGACTGTCTGTCTGCTATCCAGGAGTGGTGTGCCACCAATGACCTCTGCCTAAATGCCAGTAAGACTGAGATTCTCCTCATCGGCACACCCACTCCCTCCTTTCCTGTAGATCTCTGGCCAGCCTTTCTTGGCCCTCTTCCTGCTCCCACCTGCAAGGCTAAAAACCTTGGGCTCATCTTCAACTCTACACTATCTTTCTCTCCTCACATCTCTGATGTCTCTAAGAAGTCACACTACCAGCTGCACCTCCTCAGAGATATTCTTCCTTTCCTCTACTTCCCCCAGAAGCTCACTGTCTCCGGAGCTCTGGTTCTCTCTAGGCTGGATTATTGCAACAGCCTCTTTCTAAATCTGCCTGCATCTATTCTACGCCCTCTTCAACTCATCCAGAAAAAGACTGCAAGACTTCTCCTTGGCCTCAAGCCCAGGGATCGTATCTCTCCAGGACTGAAATCTCTGCACTGGCTCCCAGTGGCTGCAAGGATCAAGTTCTAAACCCTCTGCATCATCCACAAGGCCTTCCGGTGCATGGGGTCTCAATACCTTCAACTCTCCTAAATATCTTCACTCTCGAGCTCTTTGCTTATCCGCCTCCAACTCCCTCAGGTCAGTCGCTTTTCCAAGCAACAGGTTGGTGGTAGATCTCTCTCCTCAGCTGGTGCCTCCCTCTGGAACAGCCTTCCCGCCTCCCTGAAACTTGAGGAGAACCATCTTCGGTACCGGAAGCAGCTAAGAACCTTCCTCTTTGCTTCTGCTTTCTCTCCCCCTCTCCCCTGCTGAAATCCTGGCTGATACTGTGACTGCTCGGGTTACCTGGCCACCCTTCTGACCTCGGGCCCATGCCCTTGCCAGATGCATGCCTGTGCTGCCCCCCTAGCACCACCTACACCTGGGGACTGTTTTTCTTTATCCCTACAGTCCCCCCACCAGCACTTATATCTGCACTCACCCTGCACTTGCCACTAGCTGGCCGTTCTTTATTTATCTTATTATTTATTATCCCATGTACTGCACTCCCCCCCCGCACTTTATTTTCCCCCTTCCCCTGCACTTGCGCGATCTGAATGACACCTGGCCTAGTAAGATCATTATCTGTCATCCCTCTGTTCCCCCTCCCTTGCCTCGTCACGCCTTGAAACACTTGTGTATAGGCGTGTTACAAATGCCATATCATATCATATCATATCACAACACTCTCGATTTAATCTTCTCTGAGTTATCACTTTCTGCTACATTCCTCCATTACCAGTAGTCTGACCATTTTTTGCTTCCATATCTTGCCCATACATAAACAGGCATAAAAAAAAATGAAGCCTATTGTAGTCGCTGTCACTGGGCTAAAGTGTCTCCTGGGCAGCTGGCAGATGCCTTTCAATTTAATTTCCAGACAGTCCTTTCAGGTGATCAAGTTGATGCTTGTGGAGCATTAATATCAGCTATGTCCCTCAAAGGTGACTTGTTGGCGCCTCTTAAGAAAGGAATGTGCTGTTTAAAACATTCAGCTCCTTGGTTCTCACTTAACTTGACAGATCTGAAGCAGAAGGGTCATACGGCAGAGTGTAAATGGTGTGTTGTCTATGAGTCTCTAGCTAAAGCAGAATATAAACAGATTCAATCCCAATATAAATTGGTAGTTAAATCTTCTAAATCTCAGCATTACGTGGATCGTATTACTATTTCATCTTCTGCAGCACAGGAGCTGTTCAGAGTGATGAAGGCTCTTTCACCCACATTACTGCCCGCATTACTGTCCGCATTGATCCCTCTCACTCTCAAGTGACTTGTAATGCGATTAGCTTGTTTTCTGCTGAACATAATCAATAAGATTAGGACACTGATTATGTCAATAGAACTGGGGCGTGCTGAGTTCCACCCCTTAGCCCCTTTCTGTAGTGAAAGCTGCTCTTGCTTTGATCCCGTCTCCAATTAGCTTGTATTGGCAGCTATGTGTAACTTAAATCTTCTCCGTCTGATCCCATTCTATTGCACCTTCTCAAATCACTGTCCTCAGATTCCAAAGCATTGTTTAATGATGCCCTTCGCAAGTCTTTTAAGAGTGGGGTTAATCCGGCTCCTTTGAAACATGCTATTGTTACTCCATTACTGAAGAAGCTGTCACTGCCAGCTAGTGCCCCACCTCTCTTCTCCCGGCTATGATGAAGCTGATGGAAGCCATTGTCACCCCTCAGTTCTTTAGAGGATAATGATTGGCTGCATCCTTTTCCAGTCTAGTTTGAGGCCACTCATGGGGACTGAATCGGCCAGGATCTCAATTCAGGATGAGTTTGTTTTGCTCCAAGACCGAAGGGAGGTTGGCTTTATAATCCTCCTAGACCTCTCTGCAGCATTCAATACCAATGACCACAATATTCTCCTGCAATGCTTGAAACATTCTGGATTGTTAGGTTCAGTCCCAGGCTGATTTTCTTTATTTTTGCAGGACTTTATGCAGATGGTGTCCCGTTTAGGTATTTGTGCCCTGTCTATGCAAATTGTTGGTGTTCGTGGCACTGCAGGGTTTTTCTTTATCACCTCTGTTTTTTAAATTATAGCTGCATCCCTTGACCCATTTAATTGAGTCAATTGTGTGGTTTTACACATATGCCAATAACACACATTACATGTTTAAATTGAATACATGAGCATCAGGCCCACCCTCTAAACTCAAATCCTGTTTAGCGTAGATTGACCGTTGGATGTCTCAACATTTGTTAAAACTCAACAGTGATAAAAAAGAGAATATGATAGCTGGCCCTCTGTTGCTCACTCTCTCTGGCATTCTGACTTTTGGCCAGACGTGCTGGGACCTTCTCCATCCCTTAGCCCCTTGGTTAAGAGTTTGGGGGTTAAACATTTGCTTCTGGTTCCAGAGAAGGGCTGATCATGGCAATGTGTATGTCGGGTTTCCTTAAATTGTGACTTTTCAAAAAAGTACTGCCTTTTGTGCCTTTTCAGCTCTGGGCATACAGTAGTTACAGTTTCCATCATGTGTGCCCTAGACTACTCTAACAGTATTTATTTGGGTCAACCTGAATTCTTGGTCCACCTTCTTCAAATCCTTAAAAATGCCATGGCACACGTGGTGCTTAACGCTCCAAGCTGTTCCTCTGCCTCACTACTGTTGGCCAAAACATAAGGCACTGTGCATCACTCATCATGCTTTTTGTCACACATGACCCTCTTTTTTCCAATTTAAATTGACCCTTTACCTTCCTATGCGCTCCTTGTGGTCATCTTCTGCAAACTTGCTTGAAGTTCATCAATTCCATGTGGCCAGAGCAGGAGGTTGTTCTTTTTTGTTTCTCACTCCAGCATTAAGGCACTCCCTTCCAGCTTCTTTGAGAGAGATTCCGGTTCATCTCTGGGTTTCTTAGAGAACTGAAGACTTTCTTGTCTTAAGATTTGGAAGAGTTTACTTTTTACTTTCTGCTTGACTGTTTGGCTAGTTCCCAGATGCTGTTTGGCTGTGGTTTTGCGCTTGATAAATTATATATAGCATACACCACCCAATCTTCATTGGATGTTCATATGTATATGCTTGTGGGGGCCCAACCTACTCTTAATATTTGTAAATACAAAATGGTTGTTATTCAATAATGCATGGTTCAATCTGCCACCTCAATGAAATATGGATTTCTGAAATCTTTCATCACAGATAGATGTCTAAATATGCAGCATGTTTATGTCAGATATTTATATTACTTATTACAAATTGTAGGGAATTAAAATGCAGACTCGCCCAATGGAGAGGATGTTCACAATTACAATACACTCTTCAGGTTGCTTTTAACTGATCTGGTTTCAAGGTTATCTAAAAATATATTTTGAAAACATATTTTTAATTGCAGGGGTCATGACAATTCCAAATGGTACATGCTGTTCTATTGCGCCCCTAGTAGAGTCTTAGTTTTGTTTGTGGGGAAATTAAACAAATGATGCTAGAAGGCCTCTCAGCCAATGATGGATTTGAATCCTATGACAGGTACCCTTTTTTGGAGTTGGAGTTTGTTTGGAGTTTAGGCTGTTTTATTGTCTGCATCTTTGAGTTAGAGAATGTAAAGAGACACATTAATGTCAAATATATCAGAAATGCAGACCTGATGACGATGCTGAGTACATCACACCTTTCAATTTAAGTGAAAAGGAATGTATGCATTTTTCAGTAAACTAATCTCCTGTATGAGTGTCTAATGGGTTATCTTGACAACATACCATTAATTATTCCATTCTGAAAGGCACAGAGCAGGTTCCTGGGAACAGAATCCTCCCACACGGCAAGGCTAGGTTAAACAAGAGTTTAATTTTAAATTGGATTTAAAAAAAAAAACAGCTAAATGTGCATGTCTCTATGTCATGTGAAAAAAAACATTGATTTACCATAATCCCCTATTCCAAAATATTTCACTTACAAATTGCATTATAGTTCGCAGTAGCCCTCACATGCATTTATTAAATGTCACTGTTATTTTTCTTATACATTTTCTTGATGAAATACAACAAGGTTGCACTTGCTTGTTGAAATTGTTTGAAAAAGTTTACATTGGAAGCTTTGAATGCAATAAGAATCCATGTTGTCTTAATTTTGCATGAACAGCAAGGAGCTTTGCCATTTAACAAACTGCAGCACCTGATTTCTATTTACATTGGCTAAATTCCAGTATTTGGGTGAAATATGCTCAAGAGCCAATATGGTTCTGGGGATGTTTTAGTTTGTGGTAAAAGCCACAATGTGTGCAGGGTGATGTTTCTTAGGTGTGCAGGTAACTACCTGCATCTCACAGGTGCACTCTATGTGTAACAATGAACAAATATCCCAATAGTGAAGCAGGGAAAGGCACTGTTCCAGCCCCTCTCACTTTCATGTATGCAGTCTCCATTTGCTTTTGCTTCTACCAACACGATGCCTTGCAATTGAAAAAATCAGCACAGTTCACAGTTGTTCAGCATCAGTTTGCTTTGATGAAACAGTTATAGGGTTCATTTATCTTCACAGGGCCAGCAAATCTGCAAGCACAAATATGAAATCCATACCCCTAAATAACACCCAAAGGGAGGAGAGACTATAAAAGCCAGTTTGCTCATTCAGTGGGTATGAGGTGTTCTGAAAGGAGCTGGTGGAAGGTGTTTGCAAGACATTGACAAGCTAGAGGCATATTTGGAGGAGAGTTGAAGTGGCTGGAGGTTACATTGGAGAAGAATTGATACCACCTAGAGGGAATGTTCATTTGCCAGATGGACAGAGAATTGTCAGAAATATTCAGAAGTTGTAGAGCAGATGTGTTACCAGCTGGGGAAAGAAAGTATTGAGGATGTGGGAAGTTGATTTGTTACCAGCTCTGGGAAAAGTTATTTGAGGATGATGGATGGATAATTAGCTACATTGTGAAAGAGAGAATTGAGGTGATCTGAAGTAGAACTGTTACCATTGGAATTTGCAGAGTGTCATTGGGGAGGCTTTAGAGAGAGAATTATCTGGAGATAAAGAGTAGCACAGGTAGGAGAAGGAGAGAAGAATTACCATCTTGGGAGACAATATGAAAATTGCTAGGAGAAGATAGAGTTGTAATATCAAATGAGGTGGAAGGAGAGAAGGCACACCCACTAGCCAGGCAGACCAGGATGGTGAGAGGAACAGGTTGGTCCATGGCAGATATTGGAGGGGAGAGGAGGTTTTAGATGGTAAGATCTCAGTGACGCGGACAAGAAAAGGAAGATGTGCATCTGACATTAAACTCTTCACCCCATCCGTGAAACACTGAGAGAGCGTAGAGTGTTGAGAGAGAGATCCACAAAGATCTCACACATCTAGAAAATAACTTTAGTCTATTAGAAGACACACTGCGTTGGTCTGATGGTTCCCTACCACAGACTCTTTTGAGTTAAGCTTGGAAAACCTGAAAGTCTGCAACCTGAAGAGAAAGACCATAGTATTCCACTGATCATTGGAGTGGGGACAGGACAAGCAGTAATTTGGAACTTTATAAAAGATATGTTTGTCATGGTTCACTAGTTAGGACTGGTTCTGTTTTGGTTTCTTTGAAAGTACTTGGAGGAACAATATCTTTGTCATGGTTTTTGGTTATCATCATTTCAGAACTCAGTTGCACTGACCATGTGTGAGGTCATGAAAAGCCGGGATAACATTTACTCTGCTGATGCCAAGCCTACATTATGGTAACTATTAACATCACTTTCAAATATGGTTATGTTCGTCAACCTCCTCTTCCTGAACCCCATAATACTCAGTTAAATAAACATTTATTCCAAACAACTAATCTTTGGTTCTTTACATACTTAGCACACTCTTCAACAAGAGTTCACCAAATATCATGATTTGTTGAACGCTTTGAATTGATCTTAGCCACAGCCAGTGCATATGGAAAATATCAACACCTCCATTTTAGCATGTTCTTGCCATTGTGGAAGGGGCCATCCATTTACAAATGCCTGGGTACAGCTGTCAATGTGACCAGTCTAGTGTGAACTGTTAGGCCAACTTCCCTTTGCATGATAACTCAAGCAAATCCAAGCATGTTTCAGACTTTTCTATCCTGATTGGTGAGGTGAACTTGGTTACCTTGGTTACCTACAGTGCAATGAGCCAAGTCTGTTTAGGCATAGTCTCATATGGTAGATACAATGTAAACAAAAAGTGAGTTGGGTGAAAGGTTTTGAATTATTGTTAATTAATGTGACTTATTCTCAATGCAAAGTTTTAATCTATTAATCTATTGTTTTTTTAAGCCTAACTTAATCATTTCACAAGGGGACCAACCATGTTTCACTCAGTCTGGAACTTCCAATAATGGAAGCATGCCATCACAAACTGCTAGGTCACATCCCTACACATAAATACAATCAGCTAATGTTGAGGCTGATAGATGTCTATGATTACTTTGTGGTCGATTCGATTTAACAGCTTGGATTGGACTGCTTCTTTTGGGGTGGAAAAAATACTTATTCTGTGATGGCATGTCACACTTAAATGAGATGATTTGGAGGAAACCCAAAGCAACCTTTGTGGTCGGGACTGAATCCATAACTTTGATCCATACATCTTCAGTGTTGAATTAGCGGCTTTAATTGGGATGGCTTATAATTGTTATAATAATAATAATCTGGGTGTCCCCAGATGTACATCCCAAGTCTACTGGGAGTAGATACCTAATCTAGAACTCATTGATAACACAGAAACAGGCATTACATTGTTTGCAGTCTCATGCAGAAGGGATCTAAGCTGTACGTTTGGGTTGGGTTGTTGTGCTAGGGGTGAGAATAAGGCTGATTTGCACATGGTATTTCTCCTTTTGTAATGCATTGCCCAGAACAATGCCTGAGGTTGTAATTTATTGCATGACTTTCATCCATTGACCTTAAGATAATTGTCTTGGGTTGCTTGTGTTCTCATGCCAAAGGGATATGACCTAGCAGTTTGGTCTGCACTGCCCCCTCTTGAGGTGGTTGCTTTGCAAATGGCCTTTCCCTTCTGTAACAGTACAGCAAGATAAAAAAGTATGGTTAGGAAGGTTTCACAGAGCAATGGCAGAGATGTATTCTATTCATTCCATCCATCACTCATTATTCTTAGTTCAGTTTACAGAGCCCATCCACATTCCAGAAATGATCTCTGTGTGTAAGCTAGGTGCCTTTATCTGAGTCAAGGTTCAGTGCTGCTGCAATTGAATGCTTTCGAAATAAACTAAGCCCAATGATTTTAAAGTGGACAGGGACTCAACCTTATTTTATTTTCTTGCTAATTAATAACAACTATTTTATTTTCATGTCAGTAATTTCTGAGCTGCCCTTTGGAAGTTTCTAGTTGAAATAACCAATATGTTCATGTGTATGATCCATCTTGGAAGGGGGCTTCAAGGGTTCAGCTCTGTTGTTGGGAAGGGTTTCCTTGTTAATTTTACCAAGGAGACGTTGTAACAACTTTTTTAGGTTTAACAAGTGCTCTCTTTTCCATTTTTTTTAATAACATTTTTGTGTTGTGATAAAGATGTCTAATTTGTTCTTAAGTAGTCCCAACATTTGTATTCTAGAATATGGTGGAATTATATCCTTACACCTGGAGATTTGTGCTCTGTAAACACATGTCTTTTTTTTCTCTGTGTCTTCTGACTTGGCTGTCATCTGCTCTGTGCGTGGTATTTTTGCACTATTTGCTTATTTGTCAAGGTCTTAGGTGTTGGCAATCATGACTGTGCGCCCCTCAGTCCAGAACACCTGCAGAAAGGCAGGCCATGGTCTTGGACTTTTACAGGGTGGCACACTTCCCCAAAGTGCTTGGTGCTGTAGATTGCACCCATGTGGCCCTATGTCCACCTAGGGCCACTGAGAACATCTACCACAACCGCAAGCACTGGCATTCCATAAACGTACAGGTTGTATGCGATGCCATTGGAAACATCACCTCTGTCTATGCAAACTATCCTGGGTCTACCCATGACAGTTTCATATACAGAATGTCCACCCTGAGCGGGGACCTGGAAGTTGGGAAGCATGGCGACACATGGCTTATTGGTGAGTACAAATGTCTGTGCACATGCATGCATGTCACACACAGACAAATACACAAACCCAACTAATGACAACCATCCTCTTCTCCCCAGGGGACAGTGCCTACCCTCTGTGCAACCACATGATGACGCCAATACGGAACACACCCACTCCACTCCAGGTAAGATACAGCGCTGCCCATATTGCAACCAGGGGCATAGTGGAGAGCACATTCGGAGTGCTCAAGTCGCGCTTCCACTCCCTCCTTCGCTCTGACAGGCAGCTACTATATGCACCCCGAGTAGTGTGCAGGATCATTGTGGCAGCATGTGTCCTGCACAA
The DNA here is from genome assembly GCF_040938575.1 of Ambystoma mexicanum. NCBI lineage: Eukaryota > Metazoa > Chordata > Amphibia > Caudata > Ambystomatidae > Ambystoma > Ambystoma mexicanum. The sequence continues at coordinate 1,536,577,597 of NC_090929.1, read as the reverse complement.
TATTGCAACACTGCTGGGCGTACCAGTGGACATGGTGATGCCCCCACATCCCCAACCACAGGCACAGGCACTACTCATGGGAGGGGAAAGGGCATGTGGCGAGGCAGCCTGGACCCAGCTTGTGGCCACATTTTTCACCTAAACTCCCACCCCTGCGGAGTGCACACAGGCCTGACACATACCAGGTGCCAATCGATGATGATAAAGAGACAGTCAACTGTCACAACCTTACCACCCGGAGAATGTTGCCACGGAAGTGCTACATTGTGTGCATCCCTAGCTACTTAAACATAGCCAATCCTGTGTAACCAAAAGGAACACATGCAAGGTGCATATCACACCATCCCCCTGCAAAACAGGCCATGAAAATCACTGGTATGTCACCCAAACCCTCCCAACCCACATCACCCTTGTTGGCCACACAATGACATGGCATGCAACAGCAAAAGAGCAAACCAAAAGCACAACACATAAGCAATTAGATAGGAATTGACATGTGATAAATGGAAATAGGCCTGAGACAATCACACCTGACATGGAATTAGGTGAAATGACTGACCAACAGACTCCCACACTTACAAAGTCCTACACAAATGCATGCCACCTGTGGTACCATCAACAAAAGACAGAATGCCTGTTGGTATGCACATTGGACAATCCAATTACACTAATCCCAAACCTGTGTGCTGTGTGTGTCTCCTGCAACACACCACTCAGCACACAGCACAGTGAGCAGCCATTGTGTTGGGGATAAACCTTGAGCATCATATAAAAAGGACAAGCAACGAAAATAACCCAGTGATGCATGTACATGATCCCCAAATGGTAAGTGATCATGCCCTGCATGGACACAGCATGCCAGAGAAGGCAATCAGTGTGCATGTGTGGCCATGAAAGAGTGGTTGTATGTGTGGTGGAGCATTGTGTAAGTGTGTGTGTCAGGAGGGACATGCACTCAATACATGCATGTGAAATGAAGTGACCCTCAGTGTCCTGTTCACATCACATGTGAACATTGCCCATGTGGACACCCCAGTATGTCAAACCACAACAGTCCCCTGACACCTGAAAAGTAAACCCAACACAGGAACATCCATTGACCAGCAGAACACATCATGTACATAGTAACCCACAATGACAATAACAGAGAGTGCCCAATCACTGTAGCCCAAGCTTACTGTCTGACAACAAAAGGCCCTCCCTCATTTACTCATTACCATGACCTTCAGAAGAACTGTGCCTGGGGTCCGTCGGCTTCTTCCTTCTAGTCTACCTGGCTTCAGGATCCCCCTCCCCTTGGTTTCCTTGACCTTCCTTTTGTGTAAATAGGGTCCAGCCCCCTCAGAGGCCACCTTTACTGGTAAAAATACCAAATTGCAGAGAACTCCAAGGAGACAAACCCCAAAACCAGGGCTAAAGCCTCTAGGCAGCAAACAACCCTGGAAGAGTCTCCAGTAGATGACTTCAAGTCGCAGAATATGGCCGAGCACATGTCCAAGCAGAATGATAGAATAACTATCAAGGTAACACAGTAGAACAATGGTTTGACAGGATGGGTAGCAATTTGAGTACACAATAATCAATGAGGATGCCACAACTGATGGGTAGTGTCACAGCTCCAGTCTCCAGGCGCAGGAGTGGAACAAACCAACCACCCCCTCTGCGGTCTGGGCGCCTGCAAGGTAAAACTTACACAGACCTCCGAGACCCTGGCGGGGAAAGAGGGTTAGGGATCTGTTGGTTGGGTTGGTATCGGTAATTAGGATAACCAAAAAGAGGGTCAAGAGAAGGGAGGTGTATGGGCAAGGGAAAGTAGGGAAAACACAAAATACAACAATTGACAATTACACATACTAAATCAGAGAAACCATGTTCCTCATGCACATTGTACAAACTGGCTCAAAGGCAAGCCAAAGAGAGACTTATTTCTGGGGTGAGTGCTGGCCTCCTGCCTGCGCACTCTCAGGTCTGGTAACAGGAGCAGTTCAATGCTGCAAAGAGAGCATGAGTTACTATTCTGTGGGTGTTGCCTCACACACGCATAACACCATTCATGCCTCAAACTTAGTGACTCCTCCCCAAACAAGCACTCTTGTCTGCTGCTTCGTTCATATAGTTTAGCTTGCCCCCGTGATGGTTTATACACTGTTCATGCGGTAAGGTAGCCACACGTGGCTCAGCGGTAAATGGAAGACCATGTGTTAAGAATCACACATGCTAGTGTGGGCCTTTGATGTGCTGCTAGCCGCGTGTGGTGAGGTGCGACTTCAACGTGGGCAGGGTTTTGAAGTTCTTGGCCCAGTGTCTGCTGGGAAAGGTAGTCTGGAGGCTCCTCTTCCTGCAGAAAGGGCATACAAGCCTTGTATAAGGCTTGAATCTATACTGTGTGTGTTCCATTATGCTGCTTGTTACTGGGCCATGTCTGAGACCCACATCTGACCTCCTCCCACACAACCCCAGGGTCTGTACTCTGAAAGGTAGAGCTGGAACTTGAGTAGACAATAACCAAGGAGGCGGGCACAACTGCATGGTTGAGCTGAAACACAATCAATCTTTGATAGCATGAACAAAGAAAGGCAGAGACAGCACAAGTCTGTAAAGGCACAGTGAAAGGGAGATAGCCAGAAACAGCTGACAGCAAGTTAAGATTAAGAACAGTTGAATAGCATTGGTAAAAACAAAAAAGTTACCATAAAGGCATGGATGTAATAGATGAAAGACAGGAGGAGCGACAGAGAGATGCTGTGGAACAGAAGTGTACTGAGGCAAACCGAGGAAGTGTAAGAGTACGTGGAAATAACTGCCTGAGAGAAGGGCGGACAGATCTGCAACAAGGACAGTAGCAGGAAGAAAAACAGGGACTAAAGGCACGAGAGTGTGAAAAAAAAGTAAAAGAGCTGTAGTCCAGTAGGAAAACTGCGCCGTCAGGCAGCAGTGAAGTTCAAGAGGAACGACAGTAGTAGAATATGACATTTCAGGCGAGGACTGGACCGTGAGTTGTGCCTCTTGGGTCACATACCTAATGCATCCTCCTTTGCCACAATCCCCATGGGCTGAACACGAACACGTAACAACTTGACATTGTCAGCACCCGGCCCCCTCCCACCATCAGTTTGACTTTCACAGCTAAAGAGTGCAGGCTACTGTCTACAGCATGAAGTGCATCAAGCTTGTATACAGGCAATAAATGAAAATACATCACAATCAACATCAATGAATGGACAGTTCAAACATGTACTCACCAAAATTGATTGCATACATGCCATGAAGAAAACATCCATAATCCCCATCAGGGCTGTAAACACAAGTAGTACAGCAGCAGATAGGCCACAGATATGATGAAAGTCCAATGCCCTTGTGTAAATTGTTGTCACACCGAACCATCCTTGCAAGCCCATGGAAACGGGAAGCAGGAGTGGCACATGTGTCAGGACCCCAAGCCACAAACACATACACGAGACAAGCTTGAATAGGCCCAGCTGGAATAGACAGTGGATGCTTTCAAAAGCCACAAAGTACCACACCGCCACATGAATGCACAATAGACAAACAATGTTAAACTAATTTAACTAATTAAACAAATAAAATAAAAAATGGCCACATACGACACGGGGGGAAGGCACCCAGGAGGAGGAAGGTACAGGGTACGCCTCAACACCCACATGCAATGTGTTACACTCACCTGATTCTCACGGGGGCGTCGATCTGGACTGGCCCGCTGTTGCTTCCACCAGAGTAACACGTAGAGCCGAGATGACAGACTGGACAGACCCACTTAGCTTCGTTTGTTGGACTCGTACGAATATCTTTCTGCAATGGAGAAAGGGAATTAACCTCCCGTAATCTGAGCGTTAACCCGCCTTCCCACTCCCCTTGTCTGCCTACAGAACACTCCTGAAGTTCCCTCTTAATCTCAACTGAAGATTTGGAAAGATGAGCTCTCCATCCTGCGTCGAGCGCAGGGGCGCATAGACGACCAGTTACTTCACTGGCTTGGAGGAATTGGTGAGTTCCAGTATTGACTCTAGGTCCAATTGTTCGTAAGAGTTCAAAAGTCTGATCTTCACTCTGCCAGATTCCCTGCAGGTTGCAGATTTAAACCACCAGAAGAGTTCCAAGTGGCAATTGGTAAGATCCTGGTAAGTCTATTGTGGTTCTCCACTTTGGGGCCAGGGTACAGCGATGATGCAGAATTAACTGCGCCGACCCGAAATTAGGTGAGTACCCCCCTGTGGTAAATCAGGTAAGTCTTTGGGGGTGGGTTGTATTGTCCTTGTTTTTTCCCCTGAGGGGCCGGGGTGCGGCGGTGATGCGGAATTGACTGCGCCGACCCAAGATGAGGTGAGTACCCCCCTGTGGTAATCAGGTAAGTCTTTGGGGGTGTTCTTGTCTCCCCCAGGTGTTGAAGAATGGCCTGGAGATGCTGGATTTGCGATGGAGTAAAGGAATGCAGCCCCGGTTGGTGAGTTCAGCGCGGCTCTGCGAGGTGCGTGGCAATGCACCTGAGAAGGCTTCTCTCTTCCAGATCGACGATGTGCTGGATCAAGGATTCAGGTAAGGGTTTTGTTCTGACCTCTTCTCCTTCTCCTTTTCTTTTTCCAGGTGTTCCAGGGCTGAAGTGGGCGTGGCTGAAGGATGGAGCTGCTGAAGACACGGTGAGCGTTACGCTGCAGCAAGCAGAATAACACGAAGCATGTGTGGCTATCCGGGTGTGGCTTAAATAGCTTTGGAAGAAGTCCCAGGTAAGTATTCTTCCACAGCCCCACCGGAGAGGAAAGGAGTCCCTGAGGTAAAGTAGTCCCTTTAAGCCTCATTTGGCTTGTGGCTTCGTGCAGCATGGTCTGCATCAGGTACGTATGCAGCATGGTCTGCAACTGGTAAGATTTCTGTAATGAGCCTGGCGCCCATGGCGCCAGGACTGACTTTATTCTTATGAGCCTGGCGCCATAGGCGCCAGGACTGTAGCCAAAGAGCCCCGAACTGGGGTTTTTGGGCATGCTTCAATTGGCATGAAGCCTGCTTCCGGGGTTGCTGAGCCTGGTCTGGCTTTCCGGGGGCAGGCATCGTGACACAATGATGTTGAGATAAAAAAAACTCCATTGGCTCAACCTCTGCACGGCCTGACCTGTGTGGGAGATAAGTTGTCATCCTGCTCACCCTCTGGATGGAAATCAGAAGATGGATGTGGCACAGAACCCTTACCATGACTATGTGCAGCTTGCCCCTCGACGGCAGCAAGTATGCGGGAATGGTAAGCCTGGTCCTGTGCGGCGATGTCACATAGGTCAGCATGCAGCACCTCACATGATACTCGTGCTTCCTCTTGCAAGGTAGCATTTGTAAAACAGAGTTCTGCCTGCATGGCCTCACATGACATCTGGAGCACCTCCTGGCATGCACGTAGCTCATCCGAGATGGTGTTCTCAAGCTGCTCCAACCTCTCCTCAGACCATTTCCTCTGGGACATGTTGAGCACACCCAGAGTAGATCTGATGGATTGATGGTCATCCCTCAGGGCCTTCTTGTGTGCCTCTGCGTAAGCAGCAAGTGCTTGATGCAGAGACACCATTTCAGCCCGGCATGCCCTGTCTGATGCCGCCATGCCCAGCCTGAGTGAGCGGGCCATGGACTGTGCTTCCCGCTGCTGGAGATCCACCTGCCTAGCAGGCGGGAGCACGGATTGGGCCACATGTTCCATGCTCTGAGCAATCTTATCAATAGCTGCCCCCTGTTGTTCTAAATTGGCATACATGGATTGTTCCCCCCACTCAGTATACGCCTGTGGCACACGGCCACCGCGTTGCTGGCCTCGACCCCCGCGGGGCTCAAGGAGCTGTGGTCCTCGCTGGATTGGCACTGCCCGTGGTGCAGGACTACATCCCTCCGTTGACTTGATGCCCCAGGCACATCAGCAACTGGTGTGGAGTGTGACCGTTGCGTCCTGATCCACCACAGGCAGAGGTTCCAACACCATCTGGCCCCTCAGTGCAGGTGTCGCGCGGAGAGAAGGTCGTCCACATCAGAATCACTCACCGTCGACGAATGGACATGACATGCATCCAACTCAACATTGTTGTCAGAGTGAACATCCGAGCTAGACTGATTGCCAGCCGTGCCACAATGGTCTGGAGAGTTCTTGTGGCATACCACCCCACAACCCCCACTTGTGCTGGGTTGCTGATATAATAGCAACCCTGTGTCAGGAATGACATCGCCATCCTCTGGCTCCATTGCGTCATCATCTGTAATGTGAAAAAAACAAACATGAGTACACATGTCAGAAGCACATACCACACACACACACACATAGACATCACATTGACAGCCAACACAAGAAGCAGACATGTCACCCACAAACGAAATTCTGGCATGCATCCAGTGGCATTGATATGCAAACACATCCCAAATGCAGAAATGCATGTGTGTAAATAACGAAGCCTACACATGTACTGAATGTAGTAAATCACCTCCATCACACACCAACTCTGTCAGGCACATGTCACAGGCAGAAATGACAGATGGCAACAAAGAGATGGCACATACCATAAGCATGTCTGAACTGCCAAATGGCCACAGCTGCAAGTGAATCCAAACACACCCTGACACACGTAATATGTATGTACACATGCATCGCTAAATCATCATCAACAATATAGCTACATCCATCTGCAGCTCGGCCCGTACTGGCCGTCATGGGCCACGTAGACATAGTGAATGTCCCGAGCAAAGCGAGGGCCTGCAACTAGGCATGAGGGACCATAACACCCAGTACGGTCCGAGCTGCCGGCCACAAAGCCTTCAGAACACCCCTCAGGGCCTGATTGAGCACATTGTGCATTAATTATGCCCTAAACCATTATTTAGTGTGTCAAATCATCACGGCCATAGTGGGCCTGAGCGTACACATACTGCATGACAGTGCACCTTCAGGATTGTGCCAGATGAACATAAGGGGCGCAATACTGAAATCTCAGCAGCATTAACATTAATCAACTACATATCAGTCATTCAACAAAAAAGCTGCAGAGGACACATGTGTAAATGAACACTATCACACACACATAAGTAAGTAGACGCAATGTGCACGACACAACGTTGAAGCTGCTTGGGTATGTACATGTGAAAGTGTTCAAAAACACCCGGGTCCATATAGATCAGTATGGTGATTATGAACAGCATCCTATACAGCAAAGCAAGCCGCTACAACGCTACTTGCTTTGGTGTATGTGAAAGTGTACACATACACACATGCAGGCAGCTCCACAGTCATTACAACCCAATTGGCAGGCTATAGCAATCTGCAGCTTATACCAGTTAGTATAGGCCACAGATTGACCAATCAACTTTGCTGAACACCCGATAGGGTGTTCCTATACTTTGTACATTTGTCACAGGATAAACCTGTGCCTTTCATGACAGTGAAGGGATGACAATCTGACCATACATGCCAGGTCACTTTGACATTGCAGCAGTGAGTCAGCATGTAGAACGGTGTAGCATGGCTCAGAAGTGGGTTGGTGCAGTGCAGAACATGTGTACGTAACCAACTATCTACATCAACAAGTACATTGTGATGTCAATCAATAAACATGAAGGCAGTGTAAGGGCAATGTCAGGCATCACATGCTATGTGCATGCAATGGGTTGCACATAGGCACCCCACCAGCGAAAATGGAGAAATGCAGGGAGGCATATCATGGCAGTGAAAGGTTGAACAGAGAACTGTGTATTGGCAGACAGTGTTGAGTAGCGTCAATTGCATCATCTGAGTCAGCTGACAACAAAGCCGATGAGAATGGGACAGTAAGCAGAAGTCACTACACCAGTGGGACAGAGTCAGGGGGCCTGAAACCGTGGGAGACATGTGCCCTACACAGACCATGACACCCTAGACATGTGCATGATGCAGGACTGAGCCAGAGTGGGCATGGAATGGATGATCAAAAGCCATTAAATGTATTTCATTCTGGACATGTACTACTATGATCATACTGCCAAGGAAATATAGGGGCATGTGTGGAATGCACATGGAGCATGAATGGGCACTAATGTCCCTGCGGAGCATCTGCCATCTGCACAGTCTGAGTGAGACCCTCTGCATCAAGGATAAAGGATGTATCCCACAGTATGTGTCTGGCAGCTTGGCAAGGGGAAGTGTTCATGTAGACAGGAGTGTTGAACAGGCCATTGCAGTAGTCCAACATGTTACCCACCAGTACCATGGTGAAATTGTGGTGCAGGGAGGGGAAAGGTAGCATGCCTACGTGGAGTACCTGCATGCAGGCAGAACACAAATGCACGTAAATCATGCGCTGACATAGTCCGAGTGTTGAGTGGAAAGACACCACAGGCTACATGCAGAAGGGCCAGTGAGCTGTAACATGGATAGAGGGACAGCCAGGTGACTAGCATGTGAGTAGGGTGCAAGTGTGGTGATGAGGACAGTCCCTGTCTGCAATACATGTTCAGCATGCTGCACAACAGGCAGGCATTAGTGAAGCATTGCATGACTTGCACATGAGAACCATGAACACATACCATGTATTGGCAGTCAAGCACAACACATCGCACAAGCAAACCACACATGGTTTGGACAAACACGCAACAACACTCACTGCATTGGGCATCAAAATCCAGCATCTCTCCCACTCCTTCGTACAATTCTGCCAGGATGAACTCCACAGCAATCACCTTGTGCGGAGTGAGTTCTACCTCCTTAGGTGTTGGCCCACTGCTAGTCACCCGTGTCATGGCATAATTAGAGGCACGCTTTAGCTTAGCACAGTGTTGGTGGTCATCCCAACGCTTTTTGCACTCCTGAGCTGTGCACACCTCATGTCCAAATGCACTAACACCCTCCGCAACATGCTTCCAGTGTTCCCAATGGGCAGGCGTAGTGTGACAATTTGGGCCCACTAGCATATCAAGGTTGTGTTCCAACATGTAGCCCACAAGGAAGTCCAGTTCCTGCTTGCAAAAAGGCTTCTTCCTTGATGTGCCAGAGGCTGGGGCCGTGCCTGGCGTCTCAGCCTCCTGTGCAGGTGCAACCTTCCTCCTCTTGGGCAGTGATCCGGTGCCTGAATGGCAAATGCCGCCCTGATCAGTAGGGGAAGTGGCACTGGTGGATTGAACCAAGGGAGTGCCAGGTGGAACTAGGACGGAAGCCCTGACTTGCATCAGTTGCTCTTGACTGCACCCAGTGCAGCAACAGCCGCTGTGCCAAGGTTATTGACCGAGACTGTCCTGGCTGGCAGACTCACAGCCGGGTTCGTGTCAGCTGCATCTGCCCATGCAGTTGCCAACACCCGACTGCTCAGGGCAGCGGATGACGACACTGCCCAGGGACATGTGTCTCGATCAGAGCAGCCCTGCGTGCACTTACCACGTGCCTCCTGACCACCTGTAAATCATCCTGGGACTCTTCAGGTGCCAACGCAGCATGCGCTGGCCGACCCTGAGCCTGGGTGGTGGTGTCCACAGCTGCACCTGCAGCTACCACTACCCTTGGGCCCGTGGCAGTTGATGAAACTGACTGCCGGGTCACATGGGCGCCAGTGTCAGATACAAGAGATGCGTCTCCCGGAACCACAGTGGATGCTGGCATGACTGAACCAACACGTGGCAGAACATCCTGCCGAAGTAGTGCACCCTGGAGACCCTGGAGTCCCCCTACACCCTGGTCACCCCAGCCACATCCCTGACCATGCCCACCACATGGAGGATGCCCAGCTGAGGCGCCCCTCACCTTTCGTGGCCTCCCAACCATGGCACAGATGTAGTAGTGCCAATGGGAGGTGTACAAGACAACTGTCCTGGGGAATTGGTGTAAAGGGGGTGGGGTACTAGATGCAAACAGCACCCCTTTGCACCTGCAAGGCTGTATGTGACCCCGGTGATAAAGTGACGGGTCATGCAATGCTCAGGCAGCCCAAAACTGCAACCCCCAGTAGCCCACGTGTGTGGAATTAACCTCCCGCAGTACACAGTGGCACCCAAGGACACGAAAAACATGTATGCGTGGGACACACAGGCTACTATGACCTTGAAAATGGGTACGGGATACACAGAGGGACCCACAGTGGGAAAAATAGCGTGCGCGACTCACCGTCTGACTAGCGTGGTAATGAAAAACACACGTAGTCAATACCCTTGACAAAAGAAGACATACGTCCTTGATTCGCTGTGATGTAGTGATGGCGTGTGAAACAACTAGAAGTAGCAACACACGCGTCAGTCTCCATGAAAAGCATGTACTGTGAACTGCTGGCTCCGCTCACCTTTAACCTGTGCCAGGAAAGGCCTGTGCGTGTCACGTCAATTACGTGCTTAGGCCCTTTCCTCGAATTACACACATTAACACGCGGATCTGCTGTTTTTGCATGTGCAGATTCACTATGCACCTTTGGCGAGGGAAACGCCTCCGCGCGTCACAACATTTATGCACTTACGTGCTAAGGGCCTTTCCTTGAATTACACGCTGAGGTGCTGTTTTTTCACATACCAAATCACTCCGTATCAAGCTGGCCACGTGACAACACACAGAAGACCACGTTCCTGCCCAGAAGGCCATTTTCCTGCCCCCAGAGCCCCAAGCCGACTCCCACCAGCCATCTGCTGCTGCCTGCCTGCCTGCTGGCCACGTGCCCTGCTATTTGGCGCCTGCACGTTAGCCATCTGCAGGGGTCCAGTTGCTGTGACCACCCTTGCCGGAACAGAAGATTCCCTACTGCAGTTCCATTGCTCCACAGCCCAGCACCAGGACCCAGTTGCCCACCCACACTGCCTCGGGGTTTGCCATGTCGGGGGAACACCATCTGAGACCAATGGCAACCCCCAACCTGAGAGGCAGAGGGCTGCCAGCTACACAGCAGGAGAGGTTGGCATCCGGGTGGAGAAAGTGTCATGACCACTGCTTTCAAGGAGTCTGGACCTACCCAACACCCTTGGAAACAGGCTCATAACATGCCTTATCGGAACCAGCAAGTCCCAATAGGGACCTTTTGGACCTTGTCCTGGCACCGGTGGTGCCAGGCTCATAGTAAGGACCCGTCCCGGCACAGGAAGCGCCGGGCTCATATCAAGTGTAAAAGTGCTTGGGTGAACCTACCTGAAGCAGACCATGCTGCTTACTTACCAGCCAGATGATGCTTTACTCTCTTCTAACAGGGACTACTTTTCTTTCTGGGTGGGGCAGGCACCACTCCCTGGATCACTGATGCTGGAACTCTTCTGGAAGCAGGAACTCTTTTACCTGGGCGCGGCTGCGGTGGAAGAAGACACCTAAGTACTCCTATGGGCTATTTAAACCACACCCGATTGGTACCACATGCTTCGCGTTATTCTGCATCTGCAGCAGGACGCTCACCGTGTCAGCTCCAGCGAATCTTCAGCTCCGGATCCTGTAGTTACGAAATTACCTGCTGGGAACCAATCTTCAATCTTCAGCAGCTCCTGCAAAACAAAAGGCACAGGTTAGACAAAGGCAAAGTTAGCGCTTCAACTCACCCGAGCCATCGGCAGCATCCAAGTCGTTTTCTTTTCTGCATTCCGTGTCCGGCATCGGGCCTGCAAAGACAAAGAACATTGGTTAGTAACGTTCAGTTACAATACTGCTTACCTGTGTTGCGCTTGCTCCAACTTTGTTCGCGCTGCATTCCGGCACCTGTAAAAACAAAAAGGGGACATTAAGGTGCATTCTACGGCCCTAAAGCAGTCTTCCTACTTACGTGCCTTCGAATTCACCATCTTCTTGTTACGCTCTCTGCCACGAATCTGGGAGAGCATCTTCTTTGGCATCGACAGCATCCTAAAAGCAAAAGACATAGACATAAGGAAAAAGACATTTAAAGAGAGCAATCCAAAGAGAACTTTAATACTTACAAGTCACGCTCGTGCAGCAAAACGGCGGCATCGCTCTCACCTTCCCTCTGCAATCAAGAGGCGGAACTCACATCCAGTGAAGTAACTGGACCCAGCGCCCCTGCACAAGACGCAGGATGGAGAGCTCAACATTCACTTATTTAAGGTGAGCACAACAATCATCTGAGTACCACGGGGAGAAAGGGAGAGAGGGGCTAGGAACTTCTCCCATCCTTCCAGCCACTAATACCTTGATTTTCCACTTGCAGACACCTCACTCTGCAGGTCAAGCTTTCGGTGAGTAAGGGGCCAAATCCGGGAGCCAAACGAACCCTACGCCTAACCTTGAAGACGTTTGCAGCGCCCAGCCCAAGACCAGCGCCTCCGAGGGAACCAGGTGAGCGTTACAGAACGCGAAGCCTCCCAAACATTTCCCGCCCAGGCGCAATGGAGACTTCAGACACAGACCAATTGGCCCAGTTGCTCGGGGAGTTGAGAGCAGAAGTACACGCAGCACGCCAGGAAACAAATGCCCTAAGGAGAGAGCTAGTGATTTCTAAGGAGCGAACAGACGACTTGGCTAGACAATTGTTACAAGCCCAAGCGGGACAGACTCCTCTGCCTACCCCTGGTGGAAGCCATGCCCCAACGGCTTCCTCTAATCCGGTGCAAATTAATCTACCAAGAAATGTACCTTTGGCTCCGCCCGAACGCTTTTCAGGTGATCCGAAAAGGTTTGCTGTGTTCATCAATCAGTGTCGTTTGCACTTTCTGTGTAGACCTGCCGCTTTTCCAACAGACCAGGCTAAGGTAGCCTTTGTGCTCTCATATCTTAGTGGCAGCGCCGCAGATTGGTCTATTCCTTTAGTGACTCAGGATAACCCTATCCTTTATAATTTCCAGGACTTCCAAGCTAGTATGGAAAGATTGTTCGCAAGGCATTCTCAGGGACAGGCTCTGGACAATGAACTTCTTTCACTACGACAGGGCAATCAAGATCTTCTGGCCTACATTGCATCATTTAACAGGCTAGTGGTTGAAACCGGATGGCCTGAGGATAAGAGAATCACCCTTTTCTATAGAGGCCTTCGTGGAGAACTTAAAGACGTTCTGGCCCAGGTGGTGAATCCACCACAAGACTGTTCCGAATACATTGATCTGGTGGTGCAATTAGATCATAGGATACAAAATCGAAAAGCCGATCGTTCCAGGATTGAAAATCGAGTTTTTTCAAGACCACAGAGCTCCGTTAAAGGAAATGATACCGTGGAACCCATGCAGATTGGGGTGGTGAAAGGACCTCTAACCCAAAAGGAAAGAGAAAGGAGAAGACAACTACAATTGTGCCTCTATTGCGGGAACTCAGGGCACTTCCTCCAAGATTGCCCAGTGAAACCAAAGAAGAAGACAGTAGGAGCTTCCGATAAGGGTGCCAAAGGTTCAGAGTCGGAAAACGACCTCGCCCGACAAGTGTAGAGGTCCGCTTGCCGAGCGTAAAAACCAGTTCTTTGACCTCGCATTTTACCATGCCCATGGTCCTCGTGAGTCCGGAACAACCCAATCGCATGCATGCCATTAAAGCATACATTGATAGTGGCGCAATCGGCAATTACGTGGACTGTGAATTGGCCGCCAGGATGAATCTGTCTCTTTGTCCTAAGTCGGTGAAAGACGTCATCACCACCGTGGATGGTACGGAAATAGCTTCCGGACCAGTTACTCACACCACCATGGAAGTGACGTTGGTAAGCCAAGATGGACATCAAGAGAAAATCGTGTTTGACGTGATCAAGGCTCCACAGTTTCAAGTCATCCTGGGAATCCCTTGGCTGGAAAAACACAATCCTCAAATTGATTGGCGAGCAAAGACAATCCGGTTTCCAGAATGCGCACCTACCTGCTATCCGCAGCCCCCCACGAAACTAGCTGCAACTGCTTCTGAGAGTCCTCACCTGCCTCCTGAATACCGGGAATTTCAGGATGTCTTTCGAAAAGATCAAGCTAATTCACTGCCTCCTCACAGATCATACGACTGCCAAATAGACTTGGTTCCAGGATCCACTCCTCCATGCAGTCGAATTTATGCCCTCACAGAACCTGAAAATCTTCACCTAAGGCAGTATTTGGATCAGTACCTGGCTAATGGATTTATCCGTCCCTCGAAGTCCCCAGCCTCTTCAGCTTTGTTCTTCGTGCCAAAAAAAGAGGGAGACCTAAGAACATGCATAGATTACCGTGCCTTGAACCAGATTACGATTAAGAACAGATATCCGTTACCATTGATCCCTGAACTTCTTGACCAAGTTAAAAGTGCCTGTATCTACACAAAGCTGGACCTCAGAGGAGCTTACCATTTAGTACGAATAAAGGAGGGCGATGAATGGAAGATGGCCTTTTGTACTAAATATGGACTGTTCGAGTATCAAGTAATGCCCTTTGGGCTTTGCAACGCTCCGGCAGCCTTTCAGTATTTTATGAATGACGTCCTCAGAGAGCTCATTGATGTATGCGTAGTTGTCTATATTGATGACATTCTGGTCTACTCGTCCTCTGAGGCGGAACATCGAAAACATGTCACCGCAGTACTGGAGCGGCTCCGAAAACACAGACTCTTTGCAAAATTGGAAAAATGCGTTTTTCACGTCACGGAGGTCGAATTTTTGGGATTCATTTTGTCACCAAATGGAGTCCACATGGACTCAAGAAAAGTGGACGCTATCATTAAGTGGCCCTCACCAACGTCAGTGAAAGGAGTTCAAAGCATGTTGGGCTTTGCTAACTTTTATCGAAGATTTATCCCAGATTTTTCTCGAGTTGTCCAACCCATTACAGCCCTCCTCAGAAAGAATAAACGTTTCGAGTGGTCTACAGAGGCTGAACAAGCCTTTCTGGAACTAAAAACAAAATTCACCTCGGCTCCAGTTCTAAAACATCCTCGCCCGGAACTTCCCTATATCGTAGAGACTGATGTTTCCAGTCTCGCAATGGGAGCAGTGCTTTCGCAAAGAGACCCGGAAACAAATCAGTTACACCCAGTGGCATTTTGGTCCCGCAAATTTTCAGCTCCTGAAATCAACTATACCATTACAGATAAGGAACTTTTGGCGATTAAGTCCGCCTTTAAAGCTTGGCGGCATTATCTCTTGGGAGCCCGACACACAGTCACCGTCATCACGGATCATCGTAATTTACAGTACCTTAAATCAGCCAAAGCTCAATCCTCTAGACAACTTCGCTGGGCATTGTTTTTCGCCGAATTCGACTTTGTAATAACTTACCGACCAGGCAACAAGAATGGTAAAGCAGACGCTCTCTCCCGAATTGGAGTAGATGAACCCACGACCAATCTTGAACCCGTACCTATAATTCCAGAACAGAGAATCCTGGGTTTAATAGATGCACAATCCATTGAAGACATTGAAACTAAAGTTAAAGATCTTCTGACTCCAGCAGAAGTGCAAGACTGGCAGCTCAAGGGAAATGATTTCACAATGGATAAGAACCTATTATACTTTCGAGGAAGATTATATCTACCATGTACCGATTTACAAAGACAGGTGATCTCTTGTTACCATGACTCCTTAATGGAAGGACATCCCGGCATTACCAAAACGTTGGAAAAGATAAAGAGACATTTTTGGTGGCCATCTTGGAGAAAGGACATTAAGGACTTCATTAATTCTTGTGGCGTGTGCGCTCAAAGCAAAAGCCAGAAGGAGAAACCAGCAGGTCTCCTACATCCAATAGACATTCCTCCACATCCATGGCATACTCTCTCCATGGACTTCATCACGGATTTACCACCATGCTCCGGATTTAATACAATCTTAGTGATTGTGGACCTATTCTCGAAAATGGCTCATTTCATCCCATTGAAAGGGTTACCTACAGCTCCAATTTTGGCCCGAGAATTCCTCGAAAACATCGTTCGGTTGCACGGCTTTCCTTCAATTTTAATCTCAGATAGAGGGAGTCAATTTATTTCTCACTTCTGGCGGAGTTGTTGTCGTCTAGCCCAAATTGACATAAGGCTTTCGACCAGCCACCACCCCCAGACCGACGGGCAGACAGAGAGGACCAATCAAACCTTGGAACAGTATCTACGCTGCATGTTACAACAATCAGAGGGCACTTGGAAAGACATTCTCTGGATTGCGGAGTACGCTTATAATAACTCAGTCCACGCCGGAACAGGAAAAACTCCGTTTTTTCTTTCATATGGAATCCACCCTCGCACCTCAAATCTTGACCCACCTCAGACTCTTGGAACACCCGCTGTAGATCATCTGCATTTGACAATCACTCAAGCCTTTAAGGAGGCCACATCTCACCTTAAGCAGGCCAAGGAACAATATAAAAAGAGTGCGGATCTACATCGAAAGGAAGCTCCTCAATATCTTGTGGGAGATCAGGTCTGGCTGTCCACCAAACATTTACCCCTAAAAGGACCGCGTACTTTCAATCCACGATACCTGGGGCCTTACCCAATCACTGCTATAATCAATCCAGTGGCGGTAAAATTGGGCCTACCTGCTCATATGAAAATACATCCAGTTTTCCACGTTTCACTACTGAAACCCATGCAACCTGGAACCCGTTTGACAAAATCTCCAGACCCTATTCTCGTGGACGGAGAACTAGAATTCGAAATACAAGACATATTAGACTCCAAGATTTCCAAATCTAAATTATACTATTTGATTGACTGGAAAGGTTATGGCCCCCAGGAACGATCTTGGGAACCGTCGGAACATGTTCATGCACCCCGTCTGGTTAAGAAATTTCATCGAACTTTTCCTGATAAACCAAGACCCCCGGAAGGAACAAATTTGGGAGGGGCCTTGAGGGGGGGTGCTGTCATGACCACTGCTTTCAAGGAGTCAGGACCTACCCAACACCCTTGGAAACAGGCTCATAACATGCCTTATCGGCACCAGCAAGTCCCAATAGGGACCTTTTGGACCTTGTCCTGGCACCGGTGGTGCCAGGCTCATAGTAAGGACCCGTCCCGGCACAGGAAGCGCCGGGCTCATATCAAGTGTAAAAGTACTTGGGTGAACCTACCTGAAGCAGACCATGCTGCTTACTTACCAGCCAGATGATGCTTTACTCTCTTCTAACAGGGACTACTTTTCTTTCTGGGTGGGGCAGGCACCACTCCCTGGATCACTGATGCTGGAACTCTTCTGGAAGCAGGAACTCTTTTACCTGGGCGCGGCTGCGGTGGAAGAAGACACCTAAGTACTCCTATGGGCTATTTAAACCACACCCGATTGGTACCACATGCTTCGCGTTATTCTGCATCTGCAGCAGGACGCTCACCGTGTCAGCTCCAGCGAATCTTCAGCTCCGGATCCTGTAGTTACGAAAATTACCTGCTGGGAACCAATCTTCAATCTTCAGCAGCTCCTGCAAAACAAAAGGCACAGGTTAGACAAAGGCAAAGTTAGCGCTTCAACTCACCCGAGCCATCGGCAGCATCCAAGTCGTTTTCTTTTCTGCATTCCGTGTCCGGCATCGGGCCTGCAAAGACAAAGAACATTGGTTAGTAACGTTCAGTTACAATACTGCTTACCTGTGTTGCGCTTTCTCCAACTTTGTTCGCGCTGCATTCCGGCACCTGTAAAAACAAAAAGGGGACATTAAGGTGCATTCTACGGCCCTAAAGCAGTCTTCCTACTTACGTGCCTTCGAATTCACCATCTTCTTGTTACGCTCTCTGCCACGAATCTGGGAGAGCATCTTCTTTGGCATCGACAGCATCCTAAAAGCAAAAGACATAGACATAAGGAAAAAGACATTTAAAGAGAGCAATCCAAAGAGAACTTTAATACTTACAAGTCACGCTCGTGCAGCAAAACGGCGGCATCGCTCTCACCTTCCCTCTGCAATCAAGAGGCGGAACTCACATCCAGTGAAGTAACTGGACCCAGCGCCCCTGCACAAGACGCAGGATGGAGAGCTCAACATTCACTTATTTAAGGTGAGCACAACAATCATCTGAGTACCACGGGGAGAAAGGGAGAGAGGGGCTAGGAACTTCTCCCATCCTTCCAGCCACTAATACCTTGATTTTCCACTTGCAGACACCTCACTCTGCAGGTCAAGCTTTCGGTGAGTAAGGGGCCAAATCCGGGAGCCAAACGAACCCTACGCCTAACCTTGAAGACGTTTGCAGCGCCCAGCCCAAGACCAGCGCCTCCGAGGGAACCAGGTGAGCGTTACAGAAAGTTCTGGTGCATTATGATGCCCTCTTCGGATGAACACGCGCCGACAAGGATGGATGGAGGAGGATCTGGATGGACATCTTGGTTGCCATCTACGCAGGGGGGTGGCAACCTGCGACCTTCCACACATCCATAAGCACTGGGAGGACTTCAGGTCCAGGACCCTCAGGAAGGCCCAGCACCTCTTGCACACAGCGGATGCAGTGGGGTGCCGGGTCCGCCTTACCAACATCCAGATGAGGGTCCTGGAATGCATACGCCCAGCGCTTCACCTCCAGGTCCTCGAGAGGCAGACCCGTCCGGGAGATGTACAGATGCATGTCTGTCTGGTGGCGTGTGTGCATGTGTTCGGCACTCCCCATCTTGCTTGTGACGTCAGGCCAACCTTCGGATGTTCATGCTGTTGTGTGTGTTTGGATGCTGCTGCCTGCTGCACCATTCCTGTTAATTTGTTCATGTTTGTGGGTTCAAATTATATGTGTGTTGGGCAGTGTGATGCCATCTGTGAAGTTTGACACTCCACTCATGTGCAACTGTCATGTGTGTATCAGACTATTGTACAGTGCCCTGATGCCTGTGTTCGGTCTCTCCCTGTCTGCAGTGTCGACTGATGAAGAGGGCGGAGACGGTGCTTTGGAGAACAGAGGTAGGGATCACACCGCCAGCCAGAGACCCAAGGCCAAGCTCCCCTCATGGGTAGTCATCTCTTCAGGGAGTGATGAGTCTGGTGCCGCGTCCATGGCCGCAGCTACTGAGGGAAGGTCCAAGAGGCAGAGTTTGGAGGTGGACTCCTTGGAAGCCTATGGAGGAATATGTCACAGAGTCATCCAGGTTGGTGCAGGGTTTGGTTGAGAAGGAGGCCATAGAAAGCCCACACACGGGGCTTGGAGGGGGGATTCCAATGGTGCTAGTGGTGTAGTCCAGGGGCAGGGACAGGAGGTAGCACAGGCCACTGCAGAGGTGCCTGTGATACCTGTCCTGTCCCCGATCCTGTGACTGCATCATCCGGCACCAGCAGGGATGCCTCTGTCCAGACCCATTTTCAGGGAGGGGATGCGCATACAACAACTGGCCTTCCTCTCCCTGTGGAAGTTGCAATCCGTGACCGGATTGAGCCTGTCCTAGCTGGGGTGGTGTTGTGCCAACGTGGTATTCGAGATGACGTGCAGGGTTCTCGTCTGGACAATGCACTTCATTTTGAATACCTCTTTGGCCATTGGGTTCATCTGTGTGCTGGAACTTCTTGTGACCCCCTCCTCAACTGAACTCCCTATGCGCCAGTCGTCCTCTGTACCATCTTCCGGCCCAAGTATCACCTGGGCCCACTTTGGAGCTGCCCTGAGCCAGCGGCCAGGCTGGTGGAGGACACATCCCTGCAACAGTCGGGAGTCGGAGGTCCAGCAGGGGTGGCCACCCCACCAACTGGACCCCAGCAAGAGGAGGATGTGCAGGCATCAACAGGCAGGGCACGTGCACGGCAGCAGCAGGCTCAAGGTGGGAGCAATCATGGCTCGGGGCCATCAACATCCCAGGGGCAGGCATCAGCCGTCAGGCAGTAGGACCCAGGATTGGGAGTGTCTTCTGTGTGGCAGCGGTTGGGCCAGCAAATAGATGCGGAGCGGCGGTGGGCGCAGAGGGCACGACTCACAATGGTCAGGGCATAGAACTACATATGCTGGGCGTTGAGGCGGGCTGTGTGCCTCGAGGCAACTCGCAGGGAGTGGAGGAGGCTATGGCTGCATCCCTTCGAGACCTTGAGGCCAGGGAAGAGATGATGCCCTGGCCTGGGACATCAATGAGTGAGCCGTTGGACTAGCCCGCCACCTTTGTAAATAGTCATGTAGGTGCAGGTTTCCTTTTTTTTAAATGTTTCTTTTTATGCCCCGCCTTTTTGTATATAGTTATTTATAAGGTAGGATTTTGGTTAGGTTTCCTTTGGATTGTTGGATATTCATTTGTATATAGTTATGGATCTGGATTTACTTTATTTTTTGACCCATGGTGGAATACTTTGATTATTTTGGAACTTTGGATTTTGTTCAATGGACGGATGCATTGGAGCCATTTTACTTTGGATTTTATCAGTTACAGCATTCATTTTCTTAAATCATTTTTGGACTTCTGGACATTCTTTTTTTTTTCTTCTTGTGTGCTTTTGTTTTATTCATTTAGTTTATGATTTAATACAGTTTTTTTTTCTCTAATTTACTTGTATTGTCTTCTCTCATTCGTTTTGTGCATGTCACAATGTGGGTTTTCTCAGTCATGTGTTTCCATTGTGTGGGTCTGAGGGACATGTATTCATGGGCATGCTGGTTATTTGTTTTCTATCATGACATGGGGAATTCAATGTGCAGTGGATGGAATGCTTGGTTGGGTGTTTAGACTGGGGTGGGGTGGGATTTGGGTGGCCATAAGGGCCATGGCTCTGGATTGTGATGACGTGTTGGGTGGCGGGACATGAGTCGGGGCCTGCTGGCAGGTGCCCATCACTGGGGCTGGGGTGGGGGACATGAGTCGGGGCCTGCTGGCAGGTTGCCGTCAATGGGGGTGGGGGACATGAGTCGGGGCCTGCTGGCAGGTGCCCATCACTGGGGGTGTGGTGGGGGACATGAGTTGGGGCATGCTGGCAGGTGCTCATCACTGGGGATGGGGTGGGAGACATGAGTCGGGGCCTGCTGGCAGGTTGCTGTCAATGGAGGTAGGGTGGGGGACATGAGTCGGGGTCTGCCGGCAGGTTGTGTCAATGGGGGTGGGGTGGGGGACATGTGTCAGGGCTCCCAAGTGCATGGTGACATGTAGCCTGCCTGCGGGGCATGCCCAGGGGTGATGGGCTGGCTGCGGGGCATGCCCAGGGGTGATGGACTGCCTGCGGGGCATGCCCAGGGGTTATGAGCTGCCTGCGGGGCATGCCCACGGGTGATGGGCTGCTGCCCAGGGGTGATGGTCATCCTGCGGGGCATGCCCAGGGGTGATGGGCTGCCTGTGGGGCATGCCCAGGGGTGATACAGTTTTTAAGTAGGGCAATACTATTCCAGAGTTTCTGTTGTCTTAGTTTAGCTGTGAGGAGTTGGTTGGCTTTGTCTCCATGTATATAATAAAACAGTTAGTTTTGCACCAGTAGTCGGCAGCATCATCGGCCAGGTGGGTTTCCAGGACCACCCTTACTTTTTTCAATTCCTGCCATGCTTTCTGTGAGCCCTTGTCTTTATACTCCATCTCTGCCTTTGTTACTCTAGCCTCCATGTCCCGCATCACCCTCTCCCGACTTTTAAGGTAGTTTGTTGTGTGTGCGATAAATTCACCCCTTACCACTTTTGCTTGCGTCCCATATTGTAGCCCAGTTTACCTCGAGTAATATTTTCTTGGAAGTAGTTTTTTAGGACCTGTTCTATGCCTGCTATAAGGGCTAAGTCCATCAGAATCATCTAGTTTAATCTCCATGGTTTGCGGGGTTGTCGTTGTGACAATAGGACCGGAGCGTGGTCTGATAGACACCTCACTCCTATTTCCAGTCCCGTGATTTGTGGGACCAGTGTGTGAGATGAGAACCATATCAATCCGGGAGTGACCCCTATGCACCGCTGAATAATGAGTGTACGCTTTCTCATGTGGGTGGAAAAATCGCCATTTTTCTATTAGGTGTAGTTCCCTAATGAATCTTGCTAAGACCTGCCGATACGTATGGTCACTGGGGGTGGCCGGAAGGTCTTGTCCATTGCAGCATCCATCACCCCGTTAAAGTCGCCCTCAATCAGGATCTGCCCCACTTCCCACTGTGCGATTTTGGGTAACAGTCCCAACAAGAATCGATCCTGTCTTTCATTAGGGGCATAGATTGTCACTAATGTGACTTGTTGTCCCATCAGTTTCCCTCCTGGCACCAAGTAGCGGCCCTCTGGGTCTTTTTTAATGAAATGTTTTTCAAAGCTGATACCCTTCGCCAACAGGATGCCTACTCCCGCTTTTTTGTTAGACTAGAGGCAAAGTTTTGTATGGGGAAGGCCCTGTGCTTTAGTCTATGTTCATCTTCTGGAAGCAGGTGTGTCTCCTGCATCCATACTACTGAGGTCTGCGTATCCCCCAGCCTGTTCAGCATAGATTTCCGTTTAATCTGGGAATTAAGTCCTTGAACATTAAGTGTAATGCATGTTAAGTCATCCATTATTTCACATTGACCCTGTTCCTTTCTCAGTACGCTCGAGCCCTGCCACCCTTCTGATTATCAGGTATTCATCGTCTGTAGTCTCCCCCCATGTAACATGTTTTCCCCCCCACATCCCCAACCCCTAAACTTGAACTTTTCCATTGAACTTTCACTGTGGTATTGCCACAGTGTCTCACTGGGACCAACATCTACCTGGGAAATTTGGGATCTGGTCTCCCTCCCCTACCCCACGCCCCCTTCTATTCTCCCCGTTGGTTTAACATTGTTGAATTATTTCATGTTTGTCCCCCATTATGGGACTTTGCGCTAGAGTGTTGAGCCCCCCTTTATCGATTTAAGATCCGCTTATTACCCAGATGGTCTCTTTTCCCCCATCCATGCTTTTCTTCACGTGGGAAAGGTAGATTTGGGCACCTTATTGCACCCCCATGAATGGGGACGTGCTGGTTTCCATTGCTCTCTCTCAGAACTGCCTTCCTTCCCCCATTTTGGGGCGAGGTCCCTCCTTTGTTGTTACTTTCTCCGCCCTATTCCTCCCTCATGAGTTCTTCCATGTCCTCCTCTTTCATGACTGTAAACCTTTGGCCTTTCCATTCAAAGCGGATGCTCATCTTCCCCAGCGATATCGCACACCCCTAGTTCTTAGCCAGTTCGTGACCACCCTCAGCCGTTTCCTCTTAGCGAGCATTGCCTGAGCCAAGTCTTGGAATAGCTGGATAGATGTAGTTTGTAAGCTTAGCGGTTCTTTTTTCCGGGCAGCTGCTTTATGTCCTCATTCAGTTGAAATAGATGTATCTGAGTCAGCACATTGCGGGGTAGGCTTTTGGTTCAGTTGGAATGTGGAGTAGACCCTGTACATCCGGTCCAGTATGATCTCTGTCTTCGCTCAGGGTTTGCCGAAACAGGTCTTTTACAGATTGTTGCAGGTCGGAGTCCATCACTGATGTTGGGATACGACAGATCCGAATATTATTTCACCTGGACCCGTTTTCAGCATCCTCCTGTTTATTCTGGACACTCTCCAGATGGTGAATCCTCTTAATATAATAGCGTGAGAGTGACAATAGATGTTATCTGGTGAAGAAGCCAAAAAGAAGAGTCAAAAAGGAAGCCAAGATTGCGTGATTGAAGGCCAATGGACAGCTCAAGAGAGGGAAATGAAATAATTTGAGGGGAAGAGATAGAGGCTAAAGAAAAGTATTATTTGGGGTTAAGGCAAAGAAACTGTGAAAAACAACAGAGCAACAAGGGATACCAGAAATATCTAAGTACTATGATCTGGCTTGGATCGAACACAAAAATGTATATTAACATCAAAGGTCTTAGTATTGGTGTTTGTATGTGGTGAGTTCAGGCATAGTCTACCCATCTACAAAGTCACAATATCAATGTGACTCAAAAACATTTATAAAAAATCGTGTCTTTCACTAACCATGCAATGAGAAGAAAAACATTCAATTCAACCCAATAGACACTCTCTCATGATTCAACGTTTTTATTAACATGTAGAAAAATCATTTATAAAAGACTGATCTCGTTATTGTAATAAAACAATCACAAATGTCAGTATCAATACATTTATCAGCCAATCCATCAAATTAATAATTTGACTGGTAAGATACATCATTCCCGTCTAAATCCACAACAAACCACAACAAACCATATGCCAACCATACATCATTCATACTCAAACAATTCATCAATTCATTCAATTCCAACATTTGATTCATCAATATAAAACAATCATACTAAAATACAACAATACAACTCTGTGTTCATTACACAAACTCTACAAAATAATGCTCTCAGAGCTGCATTAGGAATAAGAAAGAGGGAGCATATCTCCTCGACTAGGCGGCAACATAAATGGCTTTCTACTGAGAATAAAATCCAGCTAAAAATGATCTCATTAACCCATAAGGCCTTAAATAATGCTGCTCCTAGCTACTTGATGGACAAAATAAAAAGAAAAACTTCCAATAGACCCATGAGACTCGCCAACTCCAATTGTTTGGCAGTACCTAGATTCAGACTTGCCAAAATTGGTGGCGTTTGCTTCCCTGTGAAAGCTGCTAACCTGTGGAACGCCCTGCCACCTAACCTTAGAGCTGACCAACCCTTCCCCCATTTCAGAAGGAACCTTATCAAACACATTATCGCCAACAATGACTTAACACCCGAACACTCACAAGCGTAGTCCTACCTAATGCACCCCGACGCGACATCAACCTTTATGTTTATTACTGCTAATCATGTATATTGTTAACTGTACATTCATGTAAATACGGCAACTCTTTATCTGTACATTCTAGTAATTTGTGTAATATGGCGTAATATTGTAAATTCACTTATATAACATTGTAACATTGTAAGCTTCGCATATACTTGTTGCTGCGCCCGGTAACCTAAGGGTCTGGTGCGCAATATAAATAAATAAACAAACAAACAAACAAACATATGAACAATAAGTTATTCACAGCTGAGCCACCGTTAATTGTATGGCCTATTATGGCAAATAAAGGCTCAAACTATTATTTATTAAAACTGTTTACAAATAACAGTTCACTCCCCAACCCGACATGTTTCTTTCTGTACTAATCTTGTTCAACAGAAATTCTTCAAGGGCACAAAGGTCCAGCGTTGTCAAATGGAAAGTCGATGGAAATAGGAACGTGTAGACTACACCAAGAGCTCACCTAAATATAAACATAAAAAACCATCAATCGAGCTCAAATGCTTACATCTCTAAATTGATCATTACTACCACCGTACCACAAATGAACGGGGAGTGGAAAAAGGGTCATCAATACCCATAAATTTCCTTCATCACTATAGGGATCATGTGAACCGATACACAGCACCATGATTGATACACCATATAAATTGGTGTATTCCACAGAACGCCACCATCACCAACACCATCTGACACATCAGCAAGTCCAGGACTACTAAGACCACCCTTCTAAGTTGTGATGCAACCAACCACACCCCATTGGTATCTCATGGAAAAAACTGTGAGCAAGATCAACATTCAGCAAAAACTCACAGTATATATCATGTAAAGGTCTTCACTCGTTACACTAGTTTTCGCCAGGCACGCAGGTACACCATTACCATTTGGGAGGTGGTGCCCGACACTCTTAAGGGCAGGCACAACTATATAGAGCACATGTGTTCATGAGGGAAAATCCTCGACCACCTAGAATCACACAAAAGCGGAAGAAAGGAACGTGACAATCAAGTCAAACCTGCAAATTCTGCCCACAATATCATTAACACTAACGTCTGGTGTATTTCAAATAACCACTGTGTACAAGAAGTACTGAGATTAACATGATACTAAGTAACTGAGGCAGGAGCAAAAACTATCACACATCGACCCGGCTTACCTTAATTATAATGGTCTTTCGCATCCGCGTAGATACATCTAGGGAGACTGCTTCACATAGAGTCTCTTCTCAGAACGAGAAAAAACATAAACCGGATTGGTACTGTCCAATTCGAATCTAAACAGTTCACGATTCTGTGACGATATTAAACAAACAGAACAGGGAGCCAGATTAGCACCCTACAACATGAACTCATTGTAATGCGGGCGTCTGATAACGCTACTGCCATCGAGGAAGTGTTATAGTAAACACACCTCATGGAAAAAAGTCAACTGCCCTGCCCTTAGATATACGGGAAACATAAAGGATTCTAACTGGCACGGCCCATCAATATGGACGGAAGACGGGAGACACTGTTTACCGCTATTCCGAGGAACGTCCTTCGCTCTTCGCCACAATGATTCTGTGAGCTGTTACAACAAACATTCAGGCTCTATATATCCGGGTCATGTACGCGCTCGTGTTGTCATGTGACATACACACAACGTAAAAATAAAGCGCGCTCTGATCTTAAAGATACAGCCCCACTAGATGTTCAAAAGCAGGTCGTTCTCATTGGATCAAATGTTAAGATGTTTCATACAATTAAAATGCCATCATCATGTACACAGATGTTTTATCAGCTGCCATGATAGCCTTGAACAAGACCTTGCACTCAAACCAATTTGTGCTGTTACATACACTAGCACTTACTCGTCCTGGAGTATCCACAACACGCAACGTAGTGTTAATTTACAGTGACATTCCCCATAGGAGAAGAAGAACAACAGACACATCCCACGGACTGAAAGCTGTGCAATAGTACTAAACAACAGAAGCAACAAGGCATACAAGGAATATCTAAGTACTATGATCTGGCCTGGATAGAACCCAAACATGTATATTAACATCAAAGGTCATAGTACTGGTGTTTTTATGTGGTGAGTTCAGGCATAGTCTACCCATCTACAAAGTCACAATATCAATGTGACTCAAAAACATTTATAAAAAATCGTGTCTTTCACTAACGATGTAATGAGAAGAAAAACATTCAATTCAACCCAATAGACACTCTCTCATGATGCAACGTTTTTATTAACATGAAGAAAAATCATTTATAAAAGACTGATCTCGTTATTGTAATAAAACAATCACAAATGTCAGTATCAATACATTCATCAGCCAATCCATCAAATTAATAATTCAACTGGTAAAATACGTCATTCCCGTCTAAATCCACAGCAAACCACAACAAACCACACGCCAACCATACATCATTCATACTCAAACAATTCATCAATTCATTCAATTCCAACATTTGATTCATCAACATAAAACAATCATACTAAAATACAGCAATGCAACTCTGTGTTCATTACAAATATGAACAATAAGTTATTCACAGCTGAGCCACCGTTAATTGTACGGCCTATTATGGCAAATAAAGGTTCAAACTATTATTTATCAAAACTGTTTACAAATGACAGTACACTCCCCAACCCAACATGTTTCTTTCTGTACAAATCTTGTTCAACAGAAATTCTTCAAGGGCACAAAGGTCCAGCATTGTCAAATGGAAAGTCGATGGAAATTGGAACGTGTAGACTACACCAAGAGCTCACCTAAATATAAACATAAAAACACCATCAATCGAGCTCAAATGCTTACATCTCTAAATTGATCATTACTACCACCGTACCACAAATGAACGGGGAGTGGAAAAAGGGTCATCAATACCCATAAATTTCCTTCATCACTATAGGGATCATGTGAACCGATACACAGCACCATGATTGATACACCATATAAATTGGTGTATTCCACAGAACGCCACCATCACCAACACCATCTGACACATCAGCAAGTCCAGGACTACTAAGACCACCCTTCTAAGTTGTGATGCAACCAACCACACCCCATTGGTATCTCATGGAAAAAGCTGTGAGCAAGATCAACATTCAGCAAAAACTCACAGTATATATCATGTAAAGGTCTTCACTCGTTACACTAGTTTTCGCCAGCCACGCAGGTACACCATTACCATTTGGGAGGTGGTGCCCGACACTCTTAAGGGCAGGCACAACTATATAGAGCACATGTGTTCATGAGGGAAAATCCTCGACCACCTAGAATCACACAAAAGCGGAAGAAAGGAACGTGACAATCAAGTCAAACCTGCAAATTCTGCCCACAATATCATTAACACTAACGTCTGGTGTATTTCAAATAACCACTGTGTACAAGAAGTACTGAGATTAACATGATACTAAGTAACTGAGGCAGGAGCAAAAACTATCACACATCGACCCGGCTTACCTTAATTATAATGGTCTTTCGCATCCGCGTAGATACATCTAGGGAGACTCTTCACATAGAGTCTCTTCTCAGAACGAGAAAAAACATAAACCGGATTGGTACTGTCCAATTCGAATCTAAACAGTTCACGATTCTGTGACGATATAAAACAAACAGAACAGGGAGCCAGATTAGCACCCTACAACATGAACTCATTGTAATGCGGGCGTCTGATAACGCTACTGCCATTGAGGAAGTGTTATAGTAAACACACCTCATGGAAAAAAGTCAACTGCCCTGCCCTTAGATATACGGGAAACATAAAGGATTCTAACTGGCACGGCCCATCAATATGGACGGAAGACGGGAGACACTGTTTACCGCTATTCCGAGGAACGTCCTTCGCTCTTCGCCACAATGATTCTGTGAGCTGTTACAACAAACATTCAGGCTCTATATATCCGGGTCATGTACGCGCTCGTGTTGTCATGTGACATACACACAACGTAAAAATAAAGCGCACTCTGATCTTAAAGATACAGCCCCACTAGATGTTCAAAAGCAGGTCGTTCTCATTGGATCAAATGTTAAGATGTTTCATACAATTAAAATGCCATCATCATGTACACAGATGTTTTATCAGCTGCCATGATAGCCTTGAACAAGACCTTGCACTCAAACCAATTTGTGCTGTTACATACACTAGCACTTACTCGTCCTGGAGTATCCACAACACGCAACGTAGTGTTAATTTACAGTGACATTCCCCATAGGAGAAGAAGAACAACAGACACATCCCACGGACTGAAAGCTGTGCAATAGTACTAAACAACAGAAGCAACAAGGCATACAAGGAATATCTAAGTACTATGATCTGGCCTGGATAGAACCCAAACATGTATATTAACATCAAAGGTCATAGTACTGGTGTTTTTATGTGGTGAGTTCAGGCATAGTCTACCCATCTACAAAGTCACAATATCAATGTGACTCAAAAACATTTATAAAAAATCGTGTCTTTCACTAACGATGTAATGAGAAGAAAAACATTCAATTCAACCCAATAGACACTCTCTCATGATGCAACGTTTTTATTAACATGAAGAAAAATCATTTATAAAAGACTGATCTCGTTATTGTAATAAAACAATCACAAATGTCAGTATCAATACATTCATCAGCCAATCCATCAAATTAATAATTCAACTGGTAAAATACGTCATTCCCGTCTAAATCCACAGCAAACCACAACAAACCACACGCCAACCATACATCATTCATACTCAAACAATTCATCAATTCATTCAATTCCAACATTTGATTCATCAATATAAAACAATCATACTAAAATACAGCAATGCAACTCTGTGTTCATTACAAATATGAACAATAAGTTATTCACAGCTGAGCCACCGTTAATTGTACGGCCTACTATGGCAAATAAAGGTTCAAACTATTATTTATCAAAACTGTTTACAAATGACAGTACACTCCCCAACCCGACATGTTTCTTTCTGTACAAATCTTGTTCAACAGAAATTCTTCAAGGGCACAAAGGTCCAGCATTGTCAAATGGAAAGTCGATGGAAATTGGAACGTGTAGACTACACCAAGAGCTCACCTAAATATAAACATAAAAACACCATCAATCGAGCTCAAATGCTTACATCTCTAAATTGATCATTACTACCACCGTACCACAAATGAACGGGGAGTGGAAAAAGGGTCATCAATACCCATAAATTTCCTTCATCACTATAGGGATCATGTGAACCGATACACAGCACCATGATTGATACACCATATAAATTGGTGTATTCCACAGAACGCCACCATCACCAACACCATCTGACACATCAGCAAGTCCAGGACTACTAAGACCACCCTTCTAAGTTGTGATGCAACCAACCACACCCCATTGGTATCTCATGGAAAAAACTGTGAGCAAGATCAACATTCAGCAAAAACTCACAGTATATATCATGTAAAGGTCTTCACTCGTTACACTAGTTTTCGCCAGGCACGCAGGTACACCATTACCATTTGGGAGGTGGTGCCCGACACTCTTAAGGGCAGGCACAACTATATAGAGCACATGTGTTCATGAGGGAAAATCCTCGACCACCTAGAATCACACAAAAGCGGAAGAAAGGAACGTGACAATCAAGTCAAACCTGCAAATTCTGCCCACAATATCATTAACACTAACGTCTGGTGTATTTCAAATAACCACTGTGTACAAGAAGTACTGAGATTAACATGATACTAAGTAACTGAGGCAGGAGCAAAAACTATCACACATCGACCCGGCTTACCTTAATTATAATGGTCTTTCGCATCCGCGTAGATACATCTAGGGAGACTGCTTCACATAGAGTCTCTTCTCAGAACGAGAAAAAACATAAACCGGATTGGTACTGTCCAATTCGAATCTAAACAGTTCACGATTCTGTGACGATATTAAACAAACAGAACAGGGAGCCAGATTAGCACCCTACAACATGAACTCATTGTAATGCGGGCGTCTGATAACGCTACTGCCATCGAGGAAGTGTTATAGTAAACACACCTCATGGAAAAAAGTCAACTGCCCTGCCCTTAGATATACGGGAAACATAAAGGATTCTAACTGGCACGGCCCATCAATATGGACGGAAGACGGGAGACACTGTTTACCGCTATTCCGAGGAACGTCCTTCGCTCTTCGCCACAATGATTCTGTGAGCTGTTACAACAAACATTCAGGCTCTATATATCCGGGTCATGTACGCGCTCGTGTTGTCATGTGACATACACACAACGTAAAAATAAAGCGCGCTCTGAACTTAAAGATACAGCCCCACTAGATGTTCAAAAGCAGGTCGTTCTCATTGGATCAAATGTTAAGATGTTTCATACAATTAAAATGCCATCATCATGTACACAGATGTTTTATCAGCTGCCATGATAGCCTTGAACAAGACCTTGCACTCAAACCAATTTGTGCTGTTACATACACTAGCACTTACTCGTCCTGGAGTATCCACAACACGCAACGTAGTGTTAATTTACAGTGACATTCCCCATAGGAGAAGAAGAACAACAGACACATCCCACGGACTGAAAGCTGTGCAATAGTACTAAACAACAGAAGCAACAAGGCATACAAGGAATATCTAAGTACTATGATCTGGCCTGGATAGAACCCAAACATGTATATTAACATCAAAGGTCATAGTACTGGTGTTTTTATGTGGTGAGTTCAGGCATAGTCTACCCATCTACAAAGTCACAATATCAATGTGACTCAAAAACATTTATAAAAAATCGTGTCTTTCACTAACGATGTAATGAGAAGAAAAACATTCAATTCAACCCAATAGACACTCTCTCATGATGCAACGTTTTTATTAACATGAAGAAAAATCATTTATAAAAGACTGATCTCGTTATTGTAATAAAACAATCACAAATGTCAGTATCAATACATTCATCAGCCAATCCATCAAATTAATAATTCAACTGGTAAAATACGTCATTCCCGTCTAAATCCACAGCAAACCACAACAAACCACACGCCAACCATACATCATTCATACTCAAACAATTCATCAATTCATTCAATTCCAACATTTGATTCATCAATATAAAACAATCATACTAAAATACAGCAATGCAACTCTGTGTTCATTACAAATATGAACAATAAGTTATTCACAGCTGAGCCACCGTTAATTGTACGGCCTATTATGGCAAATAAAGGTTCAAACTATTATTTATCAAAACTGTTTACAAATGACAGTACACTCCCCAACCCAACATGTTTCTTTCTGTACAAATCTTGTTCAACAGAAATTCTTCAAGGGCACAAAGGTCCAGCATTGTCAAATGGAAAGTCGATGGAAATTGGAACGTGTAGACTACACCAAGAGCTCACCTAAATATAAACATAAAAACACCATCAATCGAGCTCAAATGCTTACATCTCTAAATTGATCATTACTACCACCGTACCACAAATGAACGGGGAGTGGAAAAAGGGTCATCAATACCCATAAATTTCCTTCATCACTATAGGGATCATGTGAACCGATACACAGCACCATGATTGATACACCATATAAATTGGTGTATTCCACAGAACGCCACCATCACCAACACCATCTGACACATCAGCAAGTCCAGGACTACTAAGACCACCCTTCTAAGTTGTGATGCAACCAACCACACCCCATTGGTATCTCATGGAAAAAGCTGTGAGCAAGATCAACATTCAGCAAAAACTCACAGTATATATCATGTAAAGGTCTTCACTCGTTACACTAGTTTTCGCCAGCCACGCAGGTACACCATTACCATTTGGGAGGTGGTGCCCGACACTCTTAAGGGCAGGCACAACTATATAGAGCACATGTGTTCATGAGGGAAAATCCTCGACCACCTAGAATCACACAAAAGCGGAAGAAAGGAACGTGACAATCAAGTCAAACCTGCAAATTCTGCCCACAATATCATTAACACTAACGTCTGGTGTATTTCAAATAACCACTGTGTACAAGAAGTACTGAGATTAACATGATACTAAGTAACTGAGGCAGGAGCAAAAACTATCACACATCGACCCGGCTTACCTTAATTATAATGGTCTTTCGCATCCGCGTAGATACATCTAGGGAGACTGCTTCACATAGAGTCTCTTCTCAGAACGAGAAAAAACATAAACCGGATTGGTACTGTCCAATTCGAATCTAAACAGTTCACGATTCTGTGACGATATAAAACAAACAGAACAGGGAGCCAGATTAGCACCCTACAACATGAACTCATTGTAATGCGGGCGTCTGATAACGCTACTGCCATTGAGGAAGTGTTATAGTAAACACACCTCATGGAAAAAAGTCAACTGCCCTGCCCTTAGATATACGGGAAACATAAAGGATTCTAACTGGCACGGCCCATCAATATGGACGGAAGACGGGAGACACTGTTTACCGCTATTCCGAGGAACGTCCTTCGCTCTTCGCCACAATGATTCTGTGAGCTGTTACAACAAACATTCAGGCTCTATATATCCGGGTCATGTACGCGCTCGTGTTGTCATGTGACATACACACAACGTAAAAATAAAGCGCACTCTGATCTTAAAGATACAGCCCCACTAGATGTTCAAAAGCAGGTCGTTCTCATTGGATCAAATGTTAAGATGTTTCATACAATTAAAATGCCATCATCATGTACACAGATGTTTTATCAGCTGCCATGATAGCCTTGAACAAGACCTTGCACTCAAACCAATTTGTGCTGTTACATACACTAGCACTTACTCGTCCTGGAGTATCCACAACACGCAACGTAGTGTTAATTTACAGTGACATTCCCCATAGGAGAAGAAGAACAACAGACACATCCCACGGACTGAAAGCTGTGCAATAGTACTAAACAACAGAAGCAACAAGGCATACAAGGAATATCTAAGTACTATGATCTGGCCTGGATAGAACCCAAACATGTATATTAACATCAAAGGTCATAGTACTGGTGTTTTTATGTGGTGAGTTCAGGCATAGTCTACCCATCTACAAAGTCACAATATCAATGTGACTCAAAAACATTTATAAAAAATCGTGTCTTTCACTAACGATGTAATGAGAAGAAAAACATTCAATTCAACCCAATAGACACTCTCTCATGATGCAACGTTTTTATTAACATGAAGAAAAATCATTTATAAAAGACTGATCTCGTTATTGTAATAAAACAATCACAAATGTCAGTATCAATACATTCATCAGCCAATCCATCAAATTAATAATTCAACTGGTAAAATACGTCATTCCCGTCTAAATCCACAGCAAACCACAACAAACCACACGCCAACCATACATCATTCATACTCAAACAATTCATCAATTCATTCAATTCCAACATTTGATTCATCAATATAAAACAATCATACTAAAATACAGCAATGCAACTCTGTGTTCATTACAAATATGAACAATAAGTTATTCACAGCTGAGCCACCGTTAATTGTACGGCCTACTATGGCAAATAAAGGTTCAAACTATTATTTATCAAAACTGTTTACAAATGACAGTACACTCCCCAACCCGACATGTTTCTTTCTGTACAAATCTTGTTCAACAGAAATTCTTCAAGGGCACAAAGGTCCAGCATTGTCAAATGGAAAGTCGATGGAAATTGGAACGTGTAGACTACACCAAGAGCTCACCTAAATATAAACATAAAAACACCATCAATCGAGCTCAAATGCTTACATCTCTAAATTGATCATTACTACCACCGTACCACAAATGAACGGGGAGTGGAAAAAGGGTCATCAATACCCATAAATTTCCTTCATCACTATAGGGATCATGTGAACCGATACACGGCACCATGATTGATACACCATATAAATTGGTGTATTCCACAGAACGCCACCATCACCAACACCATCTGACACATCAGGAACTCCAGGACTACTAAGACCACCCTTCTAAGTTGTGATGCAACCAACCACACCCCAGTGGTATCTCATAGAAAAAGCTGTGAGCAAGATCAACATTCAGCAAAAACTCACAGTATATATCATGTAAAGGTCTTCACTCGTTGCACTAGTTTTCGCCAGCCACGCAGGTACACCATTACCATTTGGGAGGTGGTGCCCGACACTCTTAAGGGCAGGCACAACTATATAGAGCACATGTGTTCATGAGGGAAAATCCTCGACCACCTAGAATCACACAAAAGCGGAAGAAAGGAACGTGACAATCAAGGCAAACCTGCAAATTCTGCCCACAATATCATTAACACTAACGTCTGGTGTATTTCAAATAACCACTGTGTACAAGAAGTACTGAGATTAACATGATACTAAGTAACTGAGGCAGGAGCAAAAACTATCACACATCGACCCGGCTTACCTTAATTATAATGGTCTTTCGCATCCGCGTAGATACATCTAGGGAGACTGCTTCACATAGAGTCTCTTCTCAGAACGAGAAAAAACATAAACCGGATTGGTACTGTCCAATTCGAATCTAAACAGTTCACGATTCTGTGACGATATAAAACAAACAGAACAGGGAGCCAGATTAGCACCCTACAACATGAACTCATTGTAATGCGGGCGTCTGATAACGCTACTGCCATTGAGGAAGTGTTATAGTAAACACACCTCATGGAAAAAAGTCAACTGCCCTGCCCTTAGATATACGGGAAACATAAAGGATTCTAACTGGCACGGCCCATCAATATGGACGGAAGACGGGAGACACTGTTTACCGCTATTCCGAGGAACGTCCTTCGCTCTTCGCCACAATGATTCTGTGAGCTGTTACAACAAACATTCAGGCTCTATATATCCGGGTCATGTACGCGCTCGTGTTGTCATGTGACATACACACAACGTAAAAATAAAGCGCGCTCTGATCTTAAAGATACAGCCCCACTAGATGTTCAAAAGCAGGTCGTTCTCATTGGATCAAATGTTAAGATGTTTCATACAATTAAAATGCCATCATCATGTACACAGATGTTTTATCAGCTGCCATGATAGCCTTGAACAAGACCTTGCACTCAAACCAATTTGTGCTGTTACATACACTAGCACTTACTCGTCCTGGAGTATCCACAACACGCAACGTAGTGTTAATTTACAGTGACATTCCCCATAGGAGAAGAAGAACAACAGACACATCCCACGGACTGAAAGCTGTGCAATAGTACTAAACAACAGAAGCAACAAGGCATACAAGGAATATCTAAGTACTATGATCTGGCCTGGATAGAACCCAAACATGTATATTAACATCAAAGGTCATAGTACTGGTGTTTTTATGTGGTGAGTTCAGGCATAGTCTACCCATCTACAAAGTCACAATATCAATGTGACTCAAAAACATTTATAAAAAATCGTGTCTTTCACTAACGATGTAATGAGAAGAAAAACATTCAATTCAACCCAATAGACACTCTCTCATGATGCAACGTTTTTATTAACATGAAGAAAAATCATTTATAAAAGACTGATCTCGTTATTGTAATAAAACAATCACAAATGTCAGTATCAATACATTCATCAGCCAATCCATCAAATTAATAATTCAACTGGTAAAATACGTCATTCCCGTCTAAATCCACAGCAAACCACAACAAACCACACGCCAACCATACATCATTCATACTCAAACAATTCATCAATTCATTCAATTCCAACATTTGATTCATCAATATAAAACAATCATACTAAAATACAGCAATGCAACTCTGTGTTCATTACAAATATGAACAATAAGTTATTCACAGCTGAGCCACCGTTAATTGTACGGCCTACTATGGCAAATAAAGGTTCAAACTATTATTTATCAAAACTGTTTACAAATGACAGTACACTCCCCAACCCGACATGTTTCTTTCTGTACTAATCTTGTTCAACAGAAATTCTTCAAGGGCACAAAGGTCCAGCATTGTCAAATGGAAAGTCGATGGAAATTGGAACGTGTAGACTACACCAAGAGCTCACCTAAATATAAACATAAAAACACCATCAATCGAGCTCAAATGCTTACATCTCTAAATTGATCATTACTACCACCGTACCACAAATGAACGGGGAGTGGAAAAAGGGTCATCAATACCCATAAATTTCCTTCATCACTATAGGGATCATGTGAACCGATACACGGCACCATGATTGATACACCATATAAATTGGTGTATTCCACAGAACGCCACCATCACCAACACCATCTGACACATCAGGAACTCCAGGACTACTAAGACCACCCTTCTAAGTTGTGATGCAACCAACCACACCCCAGTGGTATCTCATAGAAAAAGCTGTGAGCAAGATCAACATTCAGCAAAAACTCACAGTATATATCATGTAAAGGTCTTCACTCGTTGCACTAGTTTTCGCCAGCCACGCAGGTACACCATTACCATTTGGGAGGTGGTGCCCGACACTCTTAAGGGCAGGCACAACTATATAGAGCACATGTGTTCATGAGGGAAAATCCTCGACCACCTAGAATCACACAAAAGCGGAAGAAAGGAACGTGACAATCAAGGCAAACCTGCAAATTCTGCCCACAATATCATTAACACTAACGTCTGGTGTATTTCAAATAACCACTGTGTACAAGAAGTACTGAGATTAACATGATACTAAGTAACTGAGGCAGGAGCAAAAACTATCACACATCGACCCGGCTTACCTTAATTATAATGGTCTTTCGCATCCGCGTAGATACATCTAGGGAGACTGCTTCACATAGAGTCTCTTCTCAGAACGAGAAAAAACATAAACCGGATTGGTACTGTCCAATTCGAATCTAAACAGTTCACGATTCTGTGACGATATAAAACAAACAGAACAGGGAGCCAGATTAGCACCCTACAACATGAACTCATTGTAATGCGGGCGTCTGATAACGCTACTGCCATTGAGGAAGTGTTATAGTAAACACACCTCATGGAAAAAAGTCAACTGCCCTGCCCTTAGATATACGGGAAACATAAAGGATTCTAACTGGCACGGCCCATCAATATGGACGGAAGACGGGAGACACTGTTTACCGCTATTCCGAGGAACGTCCTTCGCTCTTCGCCACAATGATTCTGTGAGCTGTTACAACAAACATTCAGGCTCTATATATCCGGGTCATGTACGCGCTCGTGTTGTCATGTGACATACACACAACGTAAAAATAAAGCGCGCTCTGATCTTAAAGATACAGCCCCACTAGATGTTCAAAAGCAGGTCGTTCTCATTGGATCAAATGTTAAGATGTTTCATACAATTAAAATGCCATCATCATGTACACAGATGTTTTATCAGCTGCCATGATAGCCTTGAACAAGACCTTGCACTCAAACCAATTTGTGCTGTTACATACACTAGCACTTACTCGTCCTGGAGTATCCACAACACGCAACGTAGTGTTAATTTACAGTGACATTCCCCATAGGAGAAGAAGAACAACAGACACATCCCACGGACTGAAAGCTGTGCAATAGTACTAAACAACAGAAGCAACAAGGCATACAAGGAATATCTAAGTACTATGATCTGGCCTGGATAGAACCCAAACATGTATATTAACATCAAAGGTCATAGTACTGGTGTTTTTATGTGGTGAGTTCAGGCATAGTCTACCCATCTACAAAGTCACAATATCAATGTGACTCAAAAACATTTATAAAAAATCGTGTCTTTCACTAACGATGTAATGAGAAGAAAAACATTCAATTCAACCCAATAGACACTCTCTCATGATGCAACGTTTTTATTAACATGAAGAAAAATCATTTATAAAAGACTGATCTCGTTATTGTAATAAAACAATCACAAATGTCAGTATCAATACATTCATCAGCCAATCCATCAAATTAATAATTCAACTGGTAAAATACGTCATTCCCGTCTAAATCCACAGCAAACCACAACAAACCACACGCCAACCATACATCATTCATACTCAAACAATTCATCAATTCATTCAATTCCAACATTTGATTCATCAATATAAAACAATCATACTAAAATACAGCAATGCAACTCTGTGTTCATTACAAATATGAACAATAAGTTATTCACAGCTGAGCCACCGTTAATTGTACGGCCTATTATGGCAAATAAAGGTTCAAACTATTATTTATCAAAACTGTTTACAAATGACAGTACACTCCCCAACCCGACATGTTTCTTTCTGTACAAATCTTGTTCAACAGAAATTCTTCAAGGGCACAAAGGTCCAGCATTGTCAAATGGAAAGTCGATGGAAATTGGAACGTGTAGACTACACCAAGAGCTCACCTAAATATAAACATAAAAACACCATCAATCGAGCTCAAATGCTTACATCTCTAAATTGATCATTACTACCACCGTACCACAAATGAACGGGGAGTGGAAAAAGGGTCATCAATACCCATAAATTTCCTTCATCACTATAGGGATCATGTGAACCGATACACGGCACCATGATTGATACACCATATAAATTGGTGTATTCCACAGAACGCCACCATCACCAACACCATCTGACACATCAGGAACTCCAGGACTACTAAGACCACCCTTCTAAGTTGTGATGCAACCAACCACACCCCAGTGGTATCTCATAGAAAAAGCTGTGAGCAAGATCAACATTCAGCAAAAACTCACAGTATATATCATGTAAAGGTCTTCACTCGTTGCACTAGTTTTCGCCAGCCACGCAGGTACACCATTACCATTTGGGAGGTGGTGCCCGACACTCTTAAGGGCAGGCACAACTGTATAGAGCACATGTGTTCATGAGGGAAAATCCTCGACCACCTAGAATCACACAAAAGCGGAAGAAAGGAACGTGACAATCAAGGCAAACCTGCAAATTCTGCCCACAATATCATTAACACTAACGTCTGGTGTATTTCAAATAACCACTGTGTACAAGAAGTACTGAGATTAACATGATACTAAGTAACTGAGGCAGGAGCAAAAACTATCACACATCGACCCGGCTTACCTTAATTATAATGGTCTTTCGCATCCGCGTAGATACATCTAGGGAGACTGCTTCACATAGAGTCTCTTCTCAGAACGAGAAAAAACATAAACCGGATTGGTACTGTCCAATTCGAATCTAAACAGTTCACGATTCTGTGACGATATAAAACAAACAGAACAGGGAGCCAGATTAGCACCCTACAACATGAACTCATTGTAATGTGGGCGTCTGATAACGCTACTGCCATTGAGGAAGTGTTATAGTAAACACACCTCATGGAAAAAAGTCAACTGCCCTGCCCTTAGATATACGGGAAACATAAAGGATTCTAACTGGCACGGCCCATCAATATGGACGGAAGACGGGAGACACTGTTTACCGCTATTCCGAGGAACGTCCTTCGCTCTTCGCCACAATGATTCTGTGAGCTGTTACAACAAACATTCAGGCTCTATATATCCGGGTCATGTACGCGCTCGTGTTGTCATGTGACATACACACAACGTAAAAATAAAGCGCGCTCTGATCTTAAAGATACAGCCCCACTAGATGTTCAAAAGCAGGTCGTTCTCATTGGATCAAATGTTAAGATGTTTCATACAATTAAAATGCCATCATCATGTACACAGATGTTTTATCAGCTGCCATGATAGCCTTGAACAAGACCTTGCACTCAAACCAATTTGTGCTGTTACATACACTAGCACTTACTCGTCCTGGAGTATCCACAACACGCAACGTAGTGTTAATTTACAGTGACATTCCCCATAGGAGAAGAAGAACAACAGACACATCCCACGGACTGAAAGCTGTGCAATAGTACTAAACAACAGAAGCAACAAGGCATACAAGGAATATCTAAGTACTATGATCTGGCCTGGATAGAACCCAAACATGTATATTAACATCAAAGGTCATAGTACTGGTGTTTTTATGTGGTGAGTTCAGGCATAGTCTACCCATCTACAAAGTCACAATATCAATGTGACTCAAAAACATTTATAAAAAATCGTGTCTTTCACTAACGATGTAATGAGAAGAAAAACATTCAATTCAACCCAATAGACACTCTCTCATGATGCAACGTTTTTATTAACATGAAGAAAAATCATTTATAAAAGACTGATCTCGTTATTGTAATAAAACAATCACAAATGTCAGTATCAATACATTCATCAGCCAATCCATCAAATTAATAATTCAACTGGTAAAATACGTCATTCCCGTCTAAATCCACAGCAAACCACAACAAACCACACGCCAACCATACATCATTCATACTCAAACAATTCATCAATTCATTCAATTCCAACATTTGATTCATCAATATAAAACAATCATACTAAAATACAGCAATGCAACTCTGTGTTCATTACAAATATGAACAATAAGTTATTCACAGCTGAGCCACCGTTAATTGTACGGCCTATTATGGCAAATAAAGGTTCAAACTATTATTTATCAAAACTGTTTACAAATGACAGTACACTCCCCAACCCGACATGTTTCTTTCTGTACAAATCTTGTTCAACAGAAATTCTTCAAGGGCACAAAGGTCCAGCATTGTCAAATGGAAAGTCGATGGAAATTGGAACGTGTAGACTACACCAAGAGCTCACCTAAATATAAACATAAAAACACCATCAATCGAGCTCAAATGCTTACATCTCTAAATTGATCATTACTACCACCGTACCACAAATGAACGGGGAGTGGAAAAAGGGTCATCAATACCCATAAATTTCCTTCATCACTATAGGGATCATGTGAACCGATACACGGCACCATGATTGATACACCATATAAATTGGTGTATTCCACAGAACGCCACCATCACCAACACCATCTGACACATCAGGAACTCCAGGACTACTAAGACCACCCTTCTAAGTTGTGATGCAACCAACCACACCCCATTGGTATCTCATGGAAAAAGCTGTGAGCAAGATCAACATTCAGCAAAAACTCACAGTATATATCATGTAAAGGTCTTCACTCGTTACACTAGTTTTCGCCAGCCACGCAGGTACACCATTACCATTTGGGAGGTGGTGCCCGACACTCTTAAGGGCAGGCACAACTATATAGAGCACATGTGTTCATGAGGGAAAATCCTCGACCACCTAGAATCACACAAAAGCGGAAGAAAGGAACGTGACAATCAAGTCAAACCTGCAAATTCTGCCCACAATATCATTAACACTAACGTCTGGTGTATTTCAAATAACCACTGTGTACAAGAAGTACTGAGATTAACATGATACTAAGTAACTGAGGCAGGAGCAAAAACTATCACACATCGACCCGGCTTACCTTAATTATAATGGTCTTTCGCATCCGCGTAGATACATCTAGGGAGACTGCTTCACATAGAGTCTCTTCTCAGGACGAGAAAAAACATAAACCGGATTGGTACTGTCCAATTCGAATCTAAACAGTTCACGATTCTGTGACGATATTAAACAAACAGAACAGGGAGCCAGATTAGCACTCTACAACATGAACTCATTGTAATGCGTCAAGAAACTGTGAAGCCATCCAGGATTTCACCGCCATGAGGCAAGGATAGGAAGCAGGTAACCAATCTAATTGTAAAACATCATTGAAAAAGTTAATCACAGCAATATGAAGGGAGATTTAATTCCCACTCATGATCCTTGCCCAGATCTCCACAGCATTCTTGTTTATAAAGGAGCCTATACATTTGGAAAAGTGTAACGTGTTTTTGACATTTTTTGGGCAGGCCGAGATTAGATTCTCTAGTGTTTCGTACTCTGCCACCACTTTGCAATATCTGCATGACCATATTGGTACTTTTATTAGAGATATCATGGGTGGGGAGAAGGTTAAGCCTTAACCTGAAAAAGTGATATCTCCAACCTCAATTAAGGGATTTTCTTAAGTAGGTGGAACTTCAACCTGGACCTTTTTCAGTTAGATTCTAAAAATGAATTCGATATTGCATCTCTGATTTGAATGCAGTGCAACTGTTGGAGCTTTTTTAAACAGTGTTGCTGGTTTGACAGGATTGGTGGCTTGGCAGGAGCAGTAGCAAAAAGAGCAGAACCAGGTGGATGACATAGTTTTATGGGACTGAATAGGCAATAATTGGATGCTGATCATTGGTTCTCTAGGGACACTTGAGGATTATGGTACTTGTATTTAGGGTTTTGATTGTGGGTATTTTTCTTGCCTTGTGTGTGCACCTTCTTATTGTTTTAATAACGAATATAATGCATAATGCTCACCTGTTTGTCGGTACCACGAGCTTGATTCCCCTTTATACATTAGTGGGTGTACGCAAACCAGAAGCACCACAGGAAGGCAGATTCGGGTGTTATTTTATTGTAGTCAAAGATATTGGTGGACATGATTCTGAAAAATATTGTTGGTACAGTTTTTGGCATGCACTAAAGCCTCCAGACATTTGTGGGATTTTTTTTAGGATTGGTTCCTTTTGTATTTAGAACTGGTGTTTGAAATCTCTGCAGCACGTCTCTATCACAGGGTGATCTGTTTCTGGCTGCGTCCTGTACATCTTTTTCTTCTGTACATCTGATCCTTGATGTTTCCATTATTATGTTTTACATTGCAAGGAAAAACAGAAGAAGCTGTGTGATAACCAAAGATTCAAGGTCAGTGATGTCTGTTTTCCAACATGAGCCTGAACTCGAGCACTTTTCTCTACAAATCACTGCTCGTGTGACATCAACCCAGGAATATAGAATAACCTGCGGGCTTGTGGAACCGCTGGATGGTTACAATCAATTTTCACATTATAGCCAACTGCCAGAGTTTCATTCTCATGTGTGCCCTCGAGGCATTGGTAGAAGTGTCAGCCTTTGCATGTCTTGATGACTTTCTAAGCCTGAAGCTCTTATAGGTATATATGTGTAACGTGTAAAGTAATAGCCCGCTTTGCTGGACACAATGCAGTACACTTTTATGTCACCTCTATAATACAAGAAATGTTCATATCATTTCCAAACCTTACATTTACGGATGTTAGTCCTGATTATTTGCATCATTTCTCAGTTATTAATCACTGTGCCAT
Source organism: Ambystoma mexicanum (assembly GCF_040938575.1). NCBI lineage: Eukaryota > Metazoa > Chordata > Amphibia > Caudata > Ambystomatidae > Ambystoma > Ambystoma mexicanum. The sequence goes on along the minus strand of NC_090929.1, from coordinate 1,536,534,149 downwards.
GTAATGCAATGTAGCAAGGAGGAGGCGCATCAATGTAGCAACACCCTCCTAAGAGGGCTGGCATATCCCTGCGCTTTAAAATAGACATTGTTCTGGTTATTTATATTTAGAATCTATACTGTCAAAATAACAATAGTTACAATTAAAAAACACAAAAAATTAACGATTTACTTCTTGAGAGGGGATGTCATTAAATACTGTATATGGCATAATTATGCTGCTACTCACCTATGAGTTGCAATATCCGTTTTACGTATGCTAGGGGTTTTTCATTCCGTATAATGCGTGTCCATGGACTGTGATCCCCTATAATACCTGCCCTCTTGCTTTCTGAGTTCTAAAAGGTCTTCCAGTTTTGAATGTGCATCATCAATGCTTGGGTTCCAAATAAAACATTAACATGCAGCCTCTACTATGTTGCAGGAAAAAAAAAATCGAGTAGTTTCATAAAATACATCAAAAATATGTTCGTTTTGTTTCATCATATAAGCAATAGAATGACGATTCTTGTTTTCATGTTTTAAACTCCAGCAGTGTGCAAAGTAAACATACTGCGATAAACAGTTCCTTATCAGTTAATACCTGTAAACAAACCGTTTTACAAGGATAGCATGTGTAAAGCATGTCACAACCTTAAACATGTGCTGCAGTGTTAGCAGGAATTCTGCTCGGCGCTGGCACAAGCGGAAGTCATTCTGAAGTCACCACTGAAGCATAATAACTTATTACACAGTAGTACTGAATTTAAGTACTATGGTGCTGGAAATGCCTTGGAGGGACGGAGCCTCCTCATCCTTGTCCCACTACCTCCTTAGACTGTGTTTTCTGCACATTTTCTGCAAAGGAGTCCAGTTGGGTCCCCTGGCAGTACAGCTCTTCATTTTTGTTCTTGGTGAACAATGACCACTGGGATACACTTAGGGCACCCATGGGTGGGTGTACACCCTTGCACCCCAAGTGTGTGTGTTTGGTCACATGTACATTGCCCACAGAGCAGGGTATGGCTGATGGCAGCTACATGCTGACTTGACAGTGGCTAGTGTTGTCCTCACTTTTTGGGACACACAGGCCCTGCAATAGGCATCAAGGGATTGGACAAGGAAAGGAGGCCACTGGTGGCCTCTTGGTTTCCTTTGCCTTTCCCCCTCAAAGGCTTGGGAAGCCCTGTCTCAGTTTTCTTTTCTGACTAGATGTTGGGGGTAAGGACCATATATGGGTCTGGGGCTGCCCTTGTTAGAATAGTAAGAGCCTTCCAGGTATCTCTGTTGTGGGTAGACCCTAGGAGTGGGACATGCCAGAATGGAGAGAAGAGTGAAATCACATTCGTGTTCTGGGTGTCTGGGTTTGGTTGTGTGCCACAATGACCGTGTGGTCCTGGGTGAATGGCCTGAATGCCTGTGAGCATGATTGGTAGCTGCAAGAATGTACTTGGTGTGATTTGCTGGCTGAGCCTGGCTCAGCCTGAGAGAATGGGAACATTTGTGCATAATTTGGGACACCTCACTTGCCTCAGTGTCAGAAGTTGAAAGTTGAAACCAAAGCAGAAGCTGAAGTCTCCAGAAGCTTGTATCCGGAATCCAGCAGGAGGAAGAAGTATGAGGGTGTGACTCTTCATCAAATCCAAAAGCTGCTTTGCTGATTCGAGGACTGAACCAGAGAGGACCTTCATAGGCAAACTCTTCCCGTAGTTACGAGGGGACAACTGCTGTTCTTCTCCCAAAGTGTCCTGGAAGCCAGTAGTGGCACTGTAACCACAACATATGTCCACGTTTCCATGCCAGAGAAGATCCAGGGTCACCGGCCGCAGAGGAGTGCTAGCCGGTGGGTCCCCCAACCAGGTGCCATAGAAAGCATCCCGACTGTCCAGACTTGATGAGGTTCTGCAGTGCAGTCCACTGCTTGAGTTGCAGTCACCAGAAGTCATCCTGTAATCTGTGCTGCAGCTGCAGCACCAAAAATTTGAAAGGTGGCCGACCAATCGCAAAATATTGAAACCCAACACCTACTACTGTCACTGCCCCTGTCTCCACCGAAGGTCATAGACGATCACAAAGGAACTTAGCTTCATCATCTGAGTCTTTTTGACATCCACTGGAAGTTTTATTGCGTAGTAACTCGACAACGGCGACCACCGCGACAGACCTGCATTGCTTCCTTTCTGCCACTCTTTGACACCTATGTCACAGTGACTCCTTCTTCCAAAAGGGGTCCATCCACAAGAGGAATTGTCCAGTAAAGCAGAGAAACCTTGCCACTTCACCTTCCAAGCAAGCCAAACTACTGTGACAAGGATAAGCATCTTCCATCCTCAGGAATCATCCATGGTTGCCAGATTTGTCTAGGATCCTGTTCTCCTGCGACTTCCTGTGTACCTTGATGTGGAGGTACCTGTAGATAGAGAAGCAGATTATTAATGATCATATTAGTACTGGGCTGTACTACAAAATATAAAGTACACCTTAACTTTTCCTTACAGATTGCCCAGGTAGGGGATCCTCATACAGTACTGCGTTTTTACCCTAAAGAAAACATTATGCCTATGTTCAAAGTGTTACCTGCCTTTCTACAGTAATGTTCATGAGGTTAGCCTTGCCTTAGTTGGTGCATTATAAATGAATTTAAAGGTAACTGTAATACCACATAGAACTTGATATTTTATGTTAAGTTACCTTGCTATATTTCTAGTACAAAGTGAGTCTTATTTATTTGTGTACATCAACCTGACTTGTTTTCCTTTAATAAAGGAATGTGGTAATTCCAGAGTAATTAATGTAATACTTATTGCAGAGGCTCTGGGAGCTGACACTGAATGGGATTTTGAGTATGGAGGAAGAGAGAGGTAATCATTCCTTTATGGACTCATGAAGGTTTTATGTTTGTAGTTTATTGTACTCCTTTTCCCCTTTTTTGATTCTGTGTGTCTTCTTAATTTGATCCCTATGTTCTCAGAATTCTAGAATAATGTTCAAGACTGTATATGATTGTTTTATGTATTGATGACATTTTTTATTAATATTTCTTTTGTTTATTGGCATTTGTATAATAATATGTTGCAATTTTCAAAGGTTGATCATTCAGCCAACCAAAATAAAAACAAAACAAAAAAAAAATAATAATAAAGGACTGTGCTACCACCTAACATAGTGTGTGGACAGTCCCTTGTCGGGAGCTTTGGGATTCACTGTACCTAAGAATCCCTCTACATCACCTCTCTTAAGAAACAAATTCAACCTATACAATGACCCAGGCAGCTCGTCAGAAAGATTCTGAAGTATATCTGCCTTTGAATACAACAACCTGACATATCAAACCCATGCTCATGACCCCCGGTTATTTGTCATATAAATGAGTCTCAAGATGTAAATAATGCATGTCTAAAATTGTGTCCTTGGGCCATATAAATATTGCCAAAGCAATCCAGTGGAACTGGAGACATAAGACAGATGGCAAACGGGAATGGTGAAGTAGGTTCAAGCAGGAGATCTTTACTTAGCATTACCAATCAATAAGGAGCCGTCAGTAGGCAGATGCATGTATATCATTGTAATGCTTAATTTAAAGCAATACTGCCTATGTCCTTGTTGAACACGTCTTTATTTTATTTATTTATTCTTTAAATTATAGAGCACACTGCAGCCCACAGGCATCGAGGCGCTGTTCATGAACGTGTACGAAGGCTTAAATGATGTTAAAGAGAATACATTCTTGGTTACACATCATGTTACAGAAATGATGCAAGGGAAAGAGGCAAACTTAGAAAAAGCATAACGAACAGAGATTGCATGGAATATATGTTGATGAGGCAGACAAATAGCCTAGTTTTGATGGATGGCTTTGCGGAAGGCCATGTGGGAGTCAATCATCCTGAGGTGTGCTGGAAGGGCATTGCAGAATGCCGCGGCCATAGTGGGGAAGCTAGTGCCGCCTGCCCACACTCGCCTAGTCTTGGGAGTGACAATCAAGTTGGTTTAGGCCTTCAAGGAAGGCCTAGAGGAGGAACGTTTCTCAATTTGAGGTGTGAGGTAAGAAGGTGCTAGGTCATGGAGGCATTTATGCGCCAGTGAGAGGGTTTTGAAGACAATCCTCTCTTAGACAGGGAGCCAGTGCACCTGCTTCCTTATTTTGGAGATGTGGTTCTTCCTGGAGATCCCAGTTGCAGCCCTGAGGGCATTGTTCTGGACCACCTGTAGTTTGGCAATGTTTTTTTCCGGAGGTCCCTCCAAGGAGTGCATTTCAATAATCGAGTCTTGATCCGATGATTTCCCTGGCAATGAAACCATTTTGGGTTTAGTGCAATATGGAAAGTGCAATTGAAAGTGTCCAAAACCTAGTTCACGTATTGGATGAAAATAGACCCACTGTGTTGTCAGCTGTTTGGCACAATGGCCGAATTCCCAAATAGTCAGTCGAAACCAGTATGACACCTAGGCCCTCATTACAAGTTTGCTGGTGTATGAAAAATGCCAGTAAAATTGCTGATAATTCTGGCACCAGCACATATTCTGCAATGGCAAAACAAGAGTTTACACGTGAGGATAACTGATTTACCTTCAGCCAATGGCTGGAGGTAAACCAGGCCCCAAACATCAAATAAATGCTGTAATTACCTCCATGGAGTAAGATAGGACTCCATGGAATGGGCATTTAATGCCATTTCTGCCACTTGCAATATCCCGGTAACACCAGGATATCAGGAGGCAGAAACGGTAGGGCAGTTTGCTGGTATCCTTCCAGAATGGCTAAGAGCCACAAATGTTTTTTTCTTGAGGAATTTCCAACTTGTACGCGAACAAAGCCCTGCTTTTTATTTTTATTAAATGTTAAAATTATGTGGGTAATTCCATCTCTGAAAGTGAAATCTGCTGATCATATTCCCCATTCATAGGTTCCATGCCAGAAGCATAGTATGTATTTGTGTCCTGCTGCATCAGTATCCTGTACCACTACCTGTGGCAAGGAGCAGGGTTAGAGTCTGCAGGTGCTCACCTGACAGTGTCAACAACAGAAAAGACTCTGCCACCCAGGGGCTGTATTTAAGACATGCATTCCCGTACCAAAACAACTATGATCATAAATAATCCATTTTTACTGATTTTTACACATAAATACAGATGGAAAGAAATCTATTTTGTGTCTGTAATTATTTATAAAAATGGAAAAAACTGAAAACATGTTTTTCTGTCTGGTTCTCTATGATGTCACTCATACATCGTAGGCCAATTGCATCGCAGATTGGCAGCACAGAGAGTGTAAAGGTTTTATAAAAATAGTATTAAATTCCTTGGTGTTGTTTTTGAAAATACTTAGCTAGCATTTCTTTCCTATATGACTGCATATGTGCTTTAATAAATGCAGAAAAATACTATTTGTGAATTATCTTTTTATATGAAAAAAATAAATGTGGTTAAAAATTAATATCGATAAATACAGATGTACATGGCAGAAACATAAATGCCATAAAACTGGGAGCCTTAATCATACATAACCCATGATGGTGGCAGGATAATCTCTCAAATAAAACTGTACCTGAGTTTAAGCCTAGTGTATGGTGCTACTTATGATCATGACCGCCATATACCATTTGATATGACACGTGTTGGCTCCTGTGAGTCATCTCTACTGTGGAAGGTGTTGTGTATTCTGATGAGCTGGGTGCAGCCTGTCAATTGGCAGGACCTGAACCAGAAGGGCCAGGCCTCCTCTTTCATCTCTTTGAGAGGGCAGCCCAAAGTGGTGGCTGTGGTTATGAGTTGTTCAAAATGTTCCATCCATCAACTTTTGTTTAAGCTTTAGACACCCGAGTGGGGCGGAAATGCTCAGACGTGGTACTATAAAACTATTTATAGTAGAGAGGCAATCTATATGTGTTTGGTGACTAATATTAGTGTTAGTCTCATTTTACATATACATAAGAGTGACGTGTAGTTTTAGGTGTACATTTATCCTTGGATTAGATATTTCAGACATGCTACCCATTTTTGAAAGAGAGGATCTTTATTGTTCAGAATAACTAGACATTACCACACAGAAAAACTGTAACATGTAAAGTAGACAATATTGTCAAAATCAATGGTTCATTAAGTATTAGTGGCATCACACAGGGGGGAATCACCTACTCCACATGCAGGCAATTTCCATACCCATAACCCATGAGCCCCAAGCATTTTATTTTTTGTGGTGCTCATGCAATTTGTAATACTCATCATCCACATCATTTCAAGTCCTTGCCAATGCTCCATACACAGGTTCACTGGAAATCCTCCAATGTTTAATTTTTTCAAAACTGTAAAACTGTACGTACATACATGCCCTCACTACAAAATCCATTCAGACTTTGCACAAACATTCAAGGTTGGATCTATAAGCTTTACCATCTAAAAATGTTGAGACCACCCCCCCTCTAATTTTGCCTGCTCTTCACAAAATCCCATTTAGCCGCAAACATTTTATTTTTTGTAGGGCTCATGCAATTTCCAATACGCATCATGCACCTCATTTCAGGAAACTTGCTCCACATAATTGATCATAAATAATATCCCCACACTTTAAAACAGAACATTAGATGGGACACACTTCACATACATAAAAGTACTATAAAATTCCTTTAAGTAACATATTTTTTGCAACACATACTTATGTCTGTTGTTATCAGCAGTGCATGCCAGGGATGGAAATCATCATTCAATTGTCTATGCCATAAGGCTCCACCATGACCCCAGTCGAACCAAACGACTCCTATTATTCACTGCATCTACCCTGCATTCTAGTACAGCGTCGACTGTACCATAATATTGTAACCAATGGCCACTACTCATGGCTTACAACCATCGTAAGTCTCCAAATCCATGGAGCATAGACATCAGCCTTGCCACTTTCCCCAATAAGCAAATCAGAGTACACATTTGCATTTGCTGAGGGTCAGGCCACTACCCAGACACCAAATATAAATTACTAGTTTTTCTACTTACATTTGTACCCTTTGGAAAAACAAAACACGAAACATATTTCCAAAAACATACCTGCAGGTCCTTGCTAATGCTTATTACACAAGTTTGTTGTAATCTAGTTCAGACTGTAACCACAAGCTAAATATGTTTCCCCATGCACACCTACTGCTTCATCTATGCCGCATGCCACAATAAGCAAATTACATTACACATATCTCCTTGGTAACACCCATGCCCATTGCCCAGTTACCAAAGTTATATCACTGTGTTGTGTACTTACTCTTCTACTATACTTAAAAAACGAAAAACACAGGGCATATTTGCAAAACCATGCTTTCCAGTTCTTGCTTATCCCCCTCGTACATATGTACTGCACTCCCATCCAGCACTTCAACCTGCACCAACAAACCCATTTGTTTTTCCCTTTCAAACCTATACCAATTTCAAAAAACCTTGCCACATAGCCAGTCCCTTGTGCACATGGCTAATTGATCGTCCCCCATGGCCATGGACATTTTCCAGATTGTCCGGGTCATGACCTTATGTGATGACCCTGACAATCTAGCCACTGCCCATGGCCACATGCTATACCTCAATCACCAGAGGTATATCACTATTGTTTGTACCTACATTATGCCACTTGTCAAAAAGTAATCATGCTTTCAGGTCCTTGCCAATGCTCCTTACAGACTTTGCTGGAAATCCATCCTTGTTTTATTTGTTCATAACTGTCAAGATGTATGTCCATACAATATCCATATGACTTAGCACCCAATTCACAAAATCCATTCAGACTTTGCACAAACATTTAAGGTTGGGTCAAACACAATTTATATTACCCTAAAAATCACTTTAACACACAGCATAAGTGATTAAAAAAGAATTGTAGATGAAATATCATTTCTACTGCTCTTTGATCTATCTTTTATTTTGAAAACAACAAGCATACTTCATGATTTTATATCATGCACCTCACTAAAATTCTATTTATTTCCTAATAAAAAACTTTCAATAATTATTCCCACACATTTTCGACATATACCACAGCAGCGCTTCATTGTTAACAAATACAGTAAAAAAACAAAGAAAATCACAGAGCCCGATTATGAACATATTATCAAATCAATCTTTCAACATACCAATCTCACCAACAACTGATGAATGACACTCATATTTTATCACAGGTAACATAAACTGCACACTGTGAGTTTTGCAGTGAAAATGAGAAAAGTAGACAAAAAGGGGAGTTTCATACTTTCCAAAATCAAAACTACAAAAAGAGGACTATATTATAGGAAAACTTATAAAGTGGCTGACATGTTCACTGCAACCTATCACAATGAATTACACATTAACACATGTAACACTACCCAATTAGAAACACCAACACACATACAAACCCTGCTTAACATCAAACGTAGCTGTGGATATTGAACGCAGCTACACAGCTCACTTGTAACCAGGGGCACACACACATTTTTCTGCAAGCCCCAAATCAAACTAAATTGGCCTTGAACCTTCAAATCAAATAAGTGAACAACAAAGTACATGAAATAACATAGACAAATAAAAATCTGTACTTTATCATCCACATAAAAGTTGCACATAAAATGCATATTTATAGACACAGCTTTAAATATAGCCCTTGAGTAGTATTGACACGACTGCACACCTGCTTCTTTATAGACGTGGCTATACTATACCCCCTCTTAGACGTCTGTTGATAGCCGCGGCTATCTGCAAAAACCTTGAATTCAAAATTGCATTTCCACTATACCAAACTCGCAAAACTGTGCCCAACATGCCTACCAGCCCCCCATCCACTCCTCATAAGCCTCCTGCACTGCCTAGTCTCTTAAAATACTCAATGATTATAACATGCCTCCCCACTCAAAATTGCGGATATCTGCGACTACCACAACCACACGTCCACAAAAACACAATGGGGGTAATTCATAGAATTCAGCGCACAAGTGGTGCACGCAGCTGGCGCACAGTGTGCATGTGCGAATCCCTGCACCAGCCACGTGCGCCAAAACCCATTTCCGCGCACAGCGTATTCATGGATTCCAGCTACCCAAACCAGCCGTGGCGCACAGTGGCGCAGCGACCCTGCAGCAGCGCCAGTTACGCCCCCAAGAACGCCTCTCGCGCAGGGAAAAGCCATCAAAATCCCCAATCCAGAGCAAAGGGCTGCGCTAACCCTGTACCAGCACGGCAAGCGGGCTACGTGTATCACTGGGGTGCGCGGGAAGTACCTCACGTCATTTCAGTTCCACATGCAATTTCAGCAGGTTATGTGTATTTCAGGGGTGCGTGGGAAGTTCCACACGCGATTTCAGCAGGGTACGTGTATTACAGGTGTGCGCTTGAAGTTCCACACGCGATTCCATCAGGGTACGTGTACATCAGGGGTGCGTGGGAATTTTCACACGTGAATTCAGCAGGGTATGTGTATTCCAGGGGTGCGCAGGAAGTTCCACACACGAATGTCCAGGCTACGTGTATTTCGGGGTGCGCGGGAAGTTTCACACGCGATATCAGCAGGGTACGTGTATTCCAGGGGTGCGCGGGAATTTCCACATGCGAATGTCCAGGCTATGTGTATTTCGGGGTGCGCAGGAAGTTCCACACGTGATTTCAGCAGGGTACGTGTATTCCAGGGGTGCACCTGAACTTCCACACGCGATTTCAGCAGGGTACGTGCATGTCAGGGGTGTGCGGCAAGTATCACACGTGATTCCATCAGGGTACGTGTATTACAGGGGTGCGCGGGGAGCACCACATGTGAATTGCACGTGTGGGTCCTCCCAGGTGTTCCCTCTACACCCTCCACTGCCCCTGCAGGTGGCTCACACCACAGGGGCCTACCCTGCACATGTCCTGAAGGCACCCCATCCACCATGGCCATGCCCCCCAGCCAACCCACATGTCAACTTGCACTACTGCCCACCAACACATGTCCCCCTGCACCCCCAGCCACCAGGGGCACCCTCCACCAGGCCCCCACCCATGTCTCCCACCACCCCCACCCCCCAGCAGTGCAGGGGCACCCTCTACCAGACCCCCACCCATGTCTCCCACCACCCCACCCCCCAGCAGTGCAGGGGCACGCTCCACCAGGCCCCCACCCATGTCTCCCACCACCCCCACCCCCGGCAGTGCAGGGGCACCCTCCACCAGGCCCCCACCTATGTCTCCCACCACCACCACCCCCACCCCCCAGCACTGTGGGGCACCTGCCAGCAGGCCCCCACCCATGTCCAACTCATGTCCCCACCACCCCCACCCCCCAGCAGTGCAGGGGCACCCTCCACCAGGCCCCCACCCATGTCTCCCACCACCCCCACCCCCCAGCAGTGCAGGGGCACCCTCCACCAGGCCCCCACCCATGTCTCCCACCACCCCCACCCCCAGCAGTGCAGGGGCACCCTCCACCAGGCCCCCACCCATGTCTCCCACCACCCCCACCCCCCAGCAGTGCAGGGGCACCCTCCACCAGGCCCCCAACCAGGTCTCCCACCACCCCCACCCCCAGCACTGTGGGGCACCTGCCAGCAGGCCCCCACCCATGTCCAACTCATGTCCCCACCACCCCCAACCCCGAGCAGTGCAGGGGCACCCTCCACCAGACCCCCACCCATGTCTCCCACCACCCCCACCCCCCAACAGTGCAGGGGCACCCTCCACCAGGCCCCCACCCATGTCTCCCACCACCCCCACCCCCCAGCACTGTGGGGCACCTGCCAGCAGGCCCCCACCCATGTCCAACTCATGTCCCCACCACCCCCATCCCCCAGCAGTGCAGGGGCACCCTCCACCAGACCCCCACCCATGTCTCCCACCACCCCCACCCCCCAGCAGTGCAGGGGCACCCTCCACCAGGCCGCCACCCATGTCTCCCACCACCCCCACCCCCCAGCACTGTGGGGCACCTGCCAGCAGGCCCCCACCCATGTCCAACTCATGTCCCCACCACCCCCATCCCCCAGCAGTGCAGGGGCACCCTCCACCAGACCCCCACCCATGTCTCCCACCACCCCCACCCCCCAGCAGTGCAGGGGCACCCTCTACCAGGCCCCCACCCATGTCTCCCACCACCCCCACCCCCCAGCACTGTGGGGCACCTGCCAGCAGGCCCCCACCCATGTCCAACTCATGTCCCCACCACCCCCATCCCCCAGCATTGCAGGGGCACCCTCCACCAGGCCCCCACCCATGTCTCCCACCACCCCCATCCCCCAGCACTGTGGGGCACTTGCCAGCAGGCCCCCACCCATGTCCAACTCATGTCCCCACCACCCCCACCCCCCAGCACTGTGGGGCACCCTCCACCAGGCCCCCACCCATGTCTCCCACCACCCCCACCTCCCAGCAGTGCAGGGGCACCCTCCACTAGGCCCCCACCCATGTCTCCCACCACCCCCACCCCCCAGCACTGTGGGGCACCTGCCAGCAGGCCCCAACTCATGTTCCCCAGCCAACATGTCATCACAATCTAGATCCCTGGTCCCTATGGTCAGCCTCCAAATGCAAAACACCCACCCGAGTATTGCATCCACCCACTCAGAAATGGCAATTACTTGACAGAACACCAATTGCAAGTTTCGAAACAAACACATGTCCCTCACATACACCCAATGGGTGTCAGTAAATCTCAAAACCCATATCATGATATGCATGAAACCAATTAGATGATACTACACATTGAAGTTCGATAAAAAAATCTGTATTAAAGGAAACATAAATAGATTCAAAAATAAAGAAACAGAAATGGGAATGTACAAAAATGAAAAGAAGCATGTCTGTGAAAAAAAGCAAAACCAAAAATCATAATCCAAAGTAATGGTATCCAAAGTCACTGTCCACAAAAGAAAATCCAATGGGAAATAATAATTGAAAGCCATTGCTCCATGGGAAAATTGTGAAAGAAAAATAAAATCCAACAGTGAACTATGTACAGACGAACAAGCCAGGGTCCATTATCCCAACAAAAGAAATGAAACCTATCTAACAACACTAAGTAATATAATAAACTATATACAAAAAAGTGGCCAATTTCCAAAAGGTCCAAAATAAATCAAAAAACAAAGGAAACTTAACACTACCTACATAACTATGTACAAGGGCAGCAGGCTAGTCTCTTGGCTCACTTTTGGAAGTCCCGGGCCAGGGCATCATCGAACTCCTGCTCAATGTCCCGGAGGCGGGCCTCCTCCATGGCCCCGAGGTTCCGCAGGGCCGTCGACATGTCCACCTCCAACCTCCTGCGGATTGCCTCGAGGCACTCGGCCCGCCTCAGGGCCCTCCGCATGGAGTTCTCCGCCCTGACCATTGTGAGCCGTGCCTCTTCCGCCCGCTGCCTCTCCGCATCTATGGCGTGGCCCAACCGCTGCCACACGGAAGACACTCTCTGTCCTGGGTCCTCCTGCCCTCTGGCCGATGCCTGCCCCGCCGATGTTGAAGGCCCCGAGCCTTCATGGCTCCCACCACGTTGCTGCTGCTGCTGTGCCTCTGCCCGTGCACTGCCTCCTGCTGCCTACACATCCTCCGCCGGCTGGGGTGCAGTCGTTGATGTGGCCACCCCTGCTGGACGTCCGACTCCTGACTGTGGCAGGGATGCCTCCTCCACCAGCCTGGCCCCACTGTCAGAGGCAGCTCCACAGGGCACCCAGGTGACTGATGGGTGGGAAGATGGCACAGAGGACGACTGGCGCGTAGGGGGTTCAGTTGAGGAGGGGGTCGTAGCAAGCCCCATCAAGCGGAGGAATCCGGCCTGGGTGACCTGTCCCAGCAGGCTGACGTGGTCAACGAGCCATTCCAGATGACGTGCAGTCTCCTCATGAAAAGACTGCAGGTCACCTCGCATGGCCCGTTGACGCAACGCCACACCAGTCAGGACAGGCTCAACCCGGACCCGGATAGCCACGTCCGCAGGCAGAGGAAGGCCAGTTGTCATTTGCTCATCCCCTGCCTGAAAACGGGTCTGGATGTAGGCATCCCTGCTGGTGCAAGATGATGCAGGGACAGGATCAGGGACAGGATTGCACACAGGCACCTCCGCGGTGGCCTGTGCTACGTCCTGTCCCTGGTCCCGCACTGCACCACTAGCACCAGTGGGATCCCCACCTCCAGACCCCGTCTCTGTTGCTTGCACGGCCTCCTCCTCCACCAAACCCCCCACCAACCTGGATGACTCCGTGCCATCTTCCCCCGTTGGGCCCTGTGGGGTCCCAGCTGCCCCTTCTGCTGCCGAGGAGTCCAACTCCAACCTCCTCCTCTTGGACCTTCCCCCGGCAGCTGCTCACTCCCGAACGAGATGACTCCCCGACGAGATGACTCCCCGACGAGATGACAACATGGGAGGGGAGCCGGGCCTTGCGTCTCCGGCTGGCGGTGGGATCCCCGCCGCTGTGCTCCACAGCACCTTCTCCTCCCTCTTCATCAGTTGACGCTGCAGACAGGGAGAAATAAAACACAGGCATCAGGGCACTGTACAATGGACACATACACACATGACAGTTGTACATGAGTGGCATTGGCAAACCTCAGACATGCCATCACAATCCCCAACACACATGTCATTTCAACTCGCACACATGAGCCATACCACAGCCATATCGCAACTGCCAGCACCATCCATGCACATACAACAGCATGAGCAGGCAAAGCTGAGCCAGACATCACATGCAACACAGGAAGTGCACCACACATGTACACACACCACCACACTTGCATGCATGTGTATACCTCTGCCAAGTGTCGCAGTGTTCAGATGGGCATCCAAGTCACATCTGCCAATCAGGCTTCCACATCCCGCTGTCACATGCATCCATGTTGCATCACTGTTGCACCCTTGTCAAATACACAAAAAAAACATGTACACAGTGCTGATACATGCAGCTGAAAACAACATACATGCGTGACATCACGGACATGTCTACTTACATACACATTCATCCAAACATGTGTGCCCACACAACTGCATTTGGCATGCAAGCCTGCACACACAAGCACCATCCATGTCTCACACATTACAGTCCTCGCATGTGTTAGCCCCACGGCCCTGTACACCCCCACCCATACTCGACCCCATACAAACAGATGTGCAACCTGCACACTACTGAAACATCACCACACGCACAGCTCACAATCAGGATGCATTTACCGCTCGACTCCAGACGGGTCTGCCTCTCAAGGACCTGGACGTGGAGCGCTGGGGATATGCGTTCCAGGACCCTCATCTGATCTTCCTACAAGTGGCCCCGGCGCCCCTTGGCATCCGCTGCCTTCAAGAGGTGCTGGGCCTTGTTCAGGGTCCTGGACCTGAAGTCCTCACAGCGCTTCTTGACATGTTGGAGGTCGCGGACTGCCACCCCCTCCGCGTTGATGGCAGTCACAATGTCAGTCCATATCCGAGTCTGTCCTTCCTTGTCGGCGCGGGAACTTCCGAAGAGGGCATCATACTGCCCCAGGACTTGCTCCACCAGGACACCAACTTCGGTGGCACTGAAGCTGGTGCCCCTCTGCCTCTCTGGCCGGGGGTTTTCAGTGGTGCCAGATGTTGCAGTGCCCGACATGACAACCCCAGAGGCAGGAGTGGGTGGGCAACTGGGTCCTGGGGCTGGGTTGTGCAGCGATGGAATCCCAGTCGGGAGTCTTCGGTTCCAGCAGGGGTGGTCACAGCAACAGCAGCCCTGGCTGATGTGCAGGCAGCAAATGGCAGGGCACGTGGGCAGCAGGCAGTCAGGCAGCAGCAGATGGCAGGTGGGAGCATGCTCGCGGCTCTGGGGGGCAGTGATTCGGCCTTCTGGGCAGGAGCGTGGTCTTCCGTGTGCTTACGTGTGGCCAGCTTGATACGGAGTGAATTGGCACGTGAAAATCCTGCACGTCTGCATGTAATTCGAGGAAAGGCCCTCAGCGCGTATGCACGTCAGTACGCATATGCGATTTCATTGGACCAAAGGCCCTTAGCGCGTGAGCGCGTCTGTGACGTGACGCACACACGTGTTTCCCTCATTACACGTGATGACAGAGCACACGTGGATTTCCACCAATCGCGTGTGAAAGTTCCCGTGCACCCCGAAACACACGTACCCAGGCTAATCGCGTGTGGAACTTCCCGCGCCCCCCGAAACACACGTACCCAGGCCAATCGCATGTGGAACTTCCCGTGAACCCCGAAACACACGTACCCAGGCCAATCGCGTGTGTAACTTCCCGCGCACCCCCGAAATACACATACCCCGCTCAATCGCGTGTGTAACTTCCCGCGCACCCCCGAAATACACGTACCCCGCTCAATCACGTGTGTAACTTCCCGCGCAACCCCGAAATACACATACCCCGCTCAATCACTTGTGTAACTTCCCGCGCACCCCCGAAATACACGTGCCCCACTCAATTGCGTGTGTAACTTCCCGCGCACCCCCGAAATACACGTACCCCGCTCAATCGCGTGTGTAACTTCCCGCGCACCCCCGAAATACACGTACCCTGCTCAATCGCGTGTGTAACTTCCCGTGCACCCCCGAAATATACGTGCCCCGTGCCCCGCTCGCACAGGCCCAATTGCTGTATGTTGCCACTTTTGTAATGCGCAGGGACGTTACTGCCTGCCTTCCTGTGGCGGACATGTTTCGGCTTGTGCGTGTCTTTGGCTGTGCGTGGCTTTGCCCTATTCGATTCCATGAATATGTGTGGTTCGAGTGCGTGTGGGCGTTCCGTCTGCTTCCCTGCATTACATCCCCAGTTACGCCCATATTTTCGCGCGTTGTTCCCCATTCCGCGCGTTACGCCCCGTGTTCCGCCCACTTTCTGGTGTATGCGCTGAGGTTGTGCGCTTTCACTGTGCGCGTCACGCACAAATTTCTGGATGTTGCAGTGATGTGTGCGCCATGCACGCGTTTGGCGCACATCCCGAGGAAAACACGCGCAGGGACTTTCATGAATCGCACGCGCACTGTTTGCGCTTGCGCCTGCTTGCGCAAAGATTTTCGGCGCACGTTTGTTCCATGAATCGGCCCCAATGTGTCACTTGCTCTAAACGACGAGCAATGCCACACGCCAACAATAGCACCATCCACCGATTACAAAGTACACACACACACATCATACATACCCTACTCATACAAACTACTGTAAATTCAAAGAAGGAATAACTTTCCTGGAAACAGACAAATACTGCATATATCATTACTGCTTTCTAAACTGTGTGACTGATTGGAGACAGTTAACTGTTGGTCTGAAAAGTACAGAGCACCCACACGTCACACTAATTCTGGAGGCAATGATTTGGGGAATGTACGTGGGGTATTCCTTACTTTAATGATGAAACAAGACATTTCACAGGTTTTTAATAGCGCAATTTAAGCATAACGTCCTTTAACAAAGTTTTTTCACTGAATTTCATAGGCTTTTGTAGCGCAACTTAATCTGCCCTCCTACCCATTTGTTGGAGGCTGTGCCCTCTAGCCCCGCCTTGGTGTTCGTCTGAGCCTTGCCACATGCTCCCTTTCCACTGTCCGTCTGTCCGTCTGTCCGACCCCTTTCTGCCCCTCCTCCTTGGACTATGGTGGAGGTTGAAATATTGGATTTGTGTACCCCTCTGCTGCCTTTAGCTCCCATATGGGGTATACTCCCTCCTCGTTTTCTGTATCCTTTTCTTTTTCACTTGCAGGAGAAGATGGGGAGCGGACGGTGCGGACGATGGCCCGGGTGTCTATAGTTGGCTCAGCATCCATTGACGCTTTGCTACTTCCCTGTGTCCTCCTGTAACATTCTCCAGAGTTCAAATATCGCTATATGATTTGCTAATTTCTTCCCCTTAAAAGTATCCTGTAGGTGTGTCGGTAGTGGCTGCAGCAAATTTTTGGAGAAACTTCTGCATTGTAGCCATGGCTTAGTCAATTTACCCTTTGTACTTTTTGTCCATTCTGCGCTACATTTACGACTTTTGTAATTGTACCGTGGAAGGGTCTTACATACGTTCTGTAGGGGCATACCCCACTGCAGTTCCCTTTATACATTGCTTTTATACTTACTTGACCTTGCTAATAGTCAGTTACACAAACACCTACACAAACCAAACATAAAGCCACAGCTGTCTACCTGCCTCCTAACAGGGGATACCAATATTCTTTGTGTTCAATCTGTATCTACAACATCACCTTGCATATAAAACGCCTCCTCTAGACTTAACCAGACAACACCTTCACCAATATAGGCCAGCTCCCTTTGCTAAACCTTACACAGGGATACCATCATCTATGACCTGGGCTAATACGCCCAATCCACAGGGAATCCAATCTTCACATAACTTCTGTCATTCGTGTCCTTAAGTCAATAGTCTAGGTTATTCACCGGAACCTTTTCTCTTAAGACCAAATGTGCAACAAAAATTACATCTACCTCTGCTCCTTTCTCTACTATGCTTCACAATACTCAACACTACTAGACAATACCTGAAAATACTTCAAAGATACTCAACAATACTCATTTCAACCTTTACACATTGCGTTACTTTCCCACTCCTGATAGTTGCCATGTGGCTGATTAAATACTTACACTCCATGATCCATTGATGGTGTTCGGCTATACGGTCTCCCAAAGCTGCCACACCACCCTTCTGGTCTGCTGGACACCTCATGGACCATGGGCATGATATTTCAAGCTGGCTCCTGATGCCTTTGCATGGAGATGCACCCCCCATCTGGCTTTCTTTGCGCAAAGTACCCCGTAGCCATCCAGGCACTGAAATGGGAAAGTCAGCTTTATGCAGAACGCGCATAGCAAAACAATCCAATGCTAGCAACTTGTTGGTGAGGCCTGCTATGCCAGAGGTCTGGGGGTTACTATAAGCTCACCTGTTCAGCTTGCAAGGGCCCAACAACCCTTCCCCAGTACAAATAGTGGACTCAGCAAAGGGCAAGTTAGAACTGTTGTTTATTACAAGAACTGACAGAGTTCATACAGGACATTCCAAAATATTCCAAAGTCTCCAATTCCAAACCCCATGTCAACACATTTTGATACGGAATTCCGTCAAAGCATGAGCCCTCCCTGAAAAATACATGTAACACCTTTCAGTTGGATGCTTGGAGTGGTACACTATAACTCAATTGGCCCTTCCGTGTCAGGTGGCTGACATGCCCCTTCCCCAAGAAACTATCTATCACATTGTTGCAGGGTTACAGGATTACCATTGGCCCTTGCCCCTTGCCATCCATACCTGGATTTTTGTTCCCTGATTGGCCAGAACTGGTCTCTCCAGGCTTGGGACCCAGTTCTGTTCTCAGTCCTCTGTGCACCTCTTCAAGTGATGCACATGACTATGGGGCTCATTAGGAGTTTGGAAGTAGCCATGGAGGGTCTGGTATTTCCCCTTTCAGAAAACCCGGACCCTGTCCATCCCCATTCCCATTCGAGCCCCCATAGGGCTCAATGGGAATGGGGAACATCCTACAACGGGCCCGTTAATGACGGGCCCGTTGTTAGCATGCTGGGCCGCTCGCGGGACCTGCTAAGGACGTCTGGTAAAACCAGGCATCCCGAGTGGGTCCCGCAAGCGGACCTTGTAATGGGGCAGTAAGGGGAACGGCTCCGGCACATTTAGCGGTGCCGTTAACCCCTTGCCGCCCTCCTCGTAATGAGGCCCTATGTGTTCCCAGTGTATCTGTTAGCAAAATCACTTTTGCCTATGGTAGTGCTCTCCACATTGCAACATTGTTAACTTGTTCATGTTTCACTTAATTTCTGTGTTGCTTAGATTTGTTCGTCTTCCCAACACTGGTGAATTACCATGGTCTAGCTTAAGCTTTTTTGGTCTATAATTATGCAGATTTGTTCTGTTTTCCTGCAGATGGCCCCTTATCATTTTAGGTTTTGAATGTGCTGGTTGTCTTTGACCTTGTCAGTGATCCCTGGCCTGGTCCTGCTCTGTGCAGCCTGGTTCTGCTTTACCCTAGACTCTTACCCTGTGGCTATGGCCTTATGTGATTTTCGTTATACTTATACCATGATATAGATCATGCTATATTTCCTATAGGTTAGTCGTACTTTGTCCTGCCAGGCTCCTTATATCATCCTGTTGATCCATAGCGTTAGTTGCCATACACATCTGCAAGCTTGCTCTGCATCTCTTTGTTGCCTTGCGTTTATCAATGATAAAAATAATAAAAGCTTTGACGGTATGTATATATTTCTGTCCTCTAGCAACATAACTGTCTAATCATGTTCTTCATGTAAACGGGTGTGTGTCTGTATAAAACTGTACATGGTTGCAAGTGTACTTCATGACTAACGTGGCTATGTTGTGGTGTCACTAATGACATCAGCACAGTGGTTTATTGGCATTAGTCAACGTCATTCATCATGGCATTTGGGTCTATGACCACTGTTGATGCACCTGTGTCCATAAAGACATTCACTGGATAAGATTTGAATCGCTGTCTGAGAGAAACTTCTCTGCATACGTGTTAGCCACTGGTGCTCCTGGGCGCTGTCTGAATAATGAGTGACTTTGTGCGCTCTTAACTCTTCAGGCGGTCATGTTCATGGGGGTGGGGGGGCATTCCTGGGATCCTCTCTTCATTTGGATTTCAGGTACCTTGTGCTTTTGTTAGTAATACTAACAGGGTGGAGAGGCGGCCATTCAGCAGGCCTTTGAGGCTTTGATAATTGTTGGGCTGGGTAAATACAAAAAACCACAGGGTTGGTAAATAAGACACAAAAAAAAAAACTGCCTATAATTTGTGTCAATTAGACAATAAATTAGCAGGTGGACCAAGTAGCCAGAAAAGTGAACACCCAGACTGGCATGATGAAAAGCGACGAAAAATCGACAAACCAACAAGTCACAAAGGGTGACCCAAAAATAACATCATATTTCTCAGAAAAAAAGAAAAATTGGTGGGCAGTCCTATGAATGTAAAAACAATCAACAAGGATGGGACTGGTGCCCGAGGGAATGGCCAATTACTGGATATCGATGATAATTCACTGTTAAATTGTTGCTATACACTGCAATCTGATCTTGACGTGGCAGTAAAACCATTAATTGACTTGGTAACTGATAATATCCCTGATGTATCAGCTGGGTCTCGGGTGAGAAGTCTCGCTTTCGCACTTAGTGAGAGGCTGAGCACTTCTCCCCTATTGTATGCTGCATCAGAAAATGATGAACTGGTCAGCACAAATGATCCCTCTATGGAACTTATGTCGGCAGTATCAACTTTGCAATTTGCCTTAAAAAGTTTGCTGAAATGGAGGGGCCAGCCGAGTGAAGAACTGAACCACCAGAGGTAGCAATGCAGCAAAATACTGTAATGGGAAAGAAAGAATGTAACAAAAAAAAGTGGTGACACAGGATGCAGCTGTTTTGGAGAAAGATGCCACAGACGTGATCATTGATGGTGCGGTGGGAATACAACAGCATAATTCACTGGAAGGGACTGATAACTTGGAGGAGGCGGAGGAGTTTCTGATGCAGAAACAGGACAGGCCAAGCAGCGTCAAATGGGAAATGCTCTATCAAAGGCTGCTCTAACAGTGCATAAAAACAAGTCTGAGGAGGTTAGTTCATGTTAGGGAGAATTCTCAAGAATAGCTAATTTCCCTTACCTAAATTAGCTTTGCTGGATTTCTAGGATTTCTTTTTTTCACCTGGTAAGAGTGTGAGCCCTTTTTCCCACTCTTACATGTATTTTGCTGTGTGTGTTTAACATTTTCTTGTGTTCATAGACTGAGGAGCCTCGCCTACTCCATAGGTATCATCTTTTTATTGTGTGTTACACAGCACCTTCAGTGCAGTGACACAAGGTTGTCTTTAGACTTCCCAACTCAGACTGCATTTTCTGGGACTGACTACTGTCATCCAGAACATGTAAAGTTGCCATTAACTTTATTAGTCTTTTAAAATCCACAGACGCAGTACACTCTATCTTACATAGAGTACTGGAAAGTGTTAATACTTATCCCTTTATGTCTGTTTCTCTTGGAGCATTGTTTCGCTCCCTTTTCATCAAAACTTGGCTGGTGGCAGTGGTAACTACCCTATTTTTCCTACTGCGGTTATCTTAAATAACCTTGCTATTGTTTTAGGCTATCTTGGTAGCCTTGAACTTAAACCTGCTGGACCATGTACGTTTTTGTACAGTTCCGGCTGGGTTTATTCGCCATTTCTTTTTGAAAATATCTTTCTTGTGTTTTACTTTGCTCGCCAAACCAGGTTTGGTTCCTTTGTTTACCGTCTTTGCACATGCTTCTCCACAGAAGCCCTCCTTAGACGCCTGAAATTCTGGGTAGACAGGATGTGAGGGAGGGGTTTTAGGACCCCTGCAATGGGTTCCCTTGGTAACCCAAGTCGCACTCCTGTTTGATTGGCTAGGTGACTGTCCCAGCGAAACAGGCACGCTGCTGTATGATTGACAGCCAGGCTGTGTGAATGGGGGAAAACTGCATAAAAAGCAGGTCTCTGGGATTAGAAAGTCAGAGTCATCACTGGAACGGAAGAACTAATGAGGAGCTGACAGAAGAGGACCCCTACAACAATTGAACCACTCAGTGAAGCCCTGCTGCAGGTCCAAATCTTCAAGCTTCAATGACAGAGGAGATCTACCAGGAATCTTCTTCCCCTGAGCTGGTGGGACCAACCAGTTTTCCCAAACTGCAAGCTAGGATTCCCTCCTCTGGTCGAATTTGTTGTACATAGCTACAGTGAACCAGATAGCCAAGAAGGTTGGACCCTGCTTGGGTTTTAAGGAGCGTACCTTTCATGTGTTGCTTTGCTCTGCTGCTGGTTTCTTCCCTGGGCAGTGCAGGAGCCTCCAGTCTTCCTACTTCATGTCAGTCCGACAGTCGCTTCAGGAACCATGAGCCTGCAGGAACTGCCAGGAACGTCTGCCTCAGCTACAGCTTCTTCTCCATTTAAAGGTACTATGCAAATCCAGTTGTTTGATTCGTCCAGCCGAGGTGAAGGTGTGTGAAACCTTTCGTCAATCCAAGGGCTTGTCCTTCTCTACTCTTTAAACTAACCTTTCAGCCGACCACCTTCGTCCGGAATTCTTGGCAAAAACTTAACCGCAAACTACCCTGAACTTTTTGATCTTGAGCAAAAGACTTTTGTCCTATTGACTTTGGCCCTAAGCCTTTTTGATTTGATTCCATCAATGTAGTCCCTCTTTCTAGATTGTCCTGCTTACTTACCTGTTGGTGCTGCTCAATTTTTATCTAACTTTGTCTTTTCCTCCCTATTTAAATTACTGGAGTGCCATTTCGCTCATACTTCATTTTGAGTTTAACTTGTACACAATCTATTGGGAGTGGTGTGGTGTATTGAGAGTGTGATTTTTCAACTGATTTACTTTAGTAAGATGTCATACAACTGATATGTAAATAAATGTATGTTCATTTACTCAGAAACCTTGAGTCAGTGTTTGAATCATAATAATTGCTGTCCTTTGTGTAACTATTGATACTGCCCACTTGCTCTTGAGATAAGTCTGGCTGCTCAGCCATTGCTACCACTTTACTGTGTAGTACAGGCTTGTACCAAAGGTGAATTTGTACTGTCACTTATAGTCCTAATTTTGTGTGGTGTTTCCAAAGGGTACTGTATGTAATTCTGCCTAAGAGTTCACTACCTGGAATGGGACATAAGGCCATTGAGAAAATTAATCAAAGACGTAAAAGAGCATCAGATAAGAAAACTGGCACCCTTGCTAGTTGGCTTCTACAAGAGGAACACGCCACCAAGCCACACACCATCTTGAATGGAGATGAGGTGGAAAGTGACTCACCGGAACTGGTGAGTTGCTCTGAATTGGTGAATGATAGATTGTCTACCCCAGAACCTGGAACAACTCGGCAAACAAAGATTTTGTAAATGCACATTCCAGCAGTATCATCAGCTAAAGAGCGGGTCTGGCAGACAAAAGTAAATCAACTGACCATTCTAGCTATTTCAAGCATGTATTCTACTCGCACGGATCATCCGATAAACAGATCAACATTATTCAACATTTTCCAGCAAATATTGACATTTCTAGTTCTAACTAAGACAGATAATGACTGTGTTGAAATTATGAAAGTGATGAAGTCTAATACTTCTTATATTATGTCTCTGCTCTGCTGGAATACATGTAGGTATAAACATCTATTGAATTTGGAGGGCTCCCGGGCTTTATTGCAGTCAGTTGATATCTTTATGCTGCAAGAAACATGGGTCACAGATGATCTTGTGATTGAATGTTTCACTGTATTCCAGAACTATTCAAGGAAAGGGCCTGTGGGTAGACCATATGGTGGTATTGTGACAGGAAATAAAAATGGTTTGATATACTCAAAGCTCAAAGTAATGTATTGGTGGTGGAAATAAGAATGAGTAAAAACATCAAGGGTAGAAGAACTTTGTTGCCAAATATTTATGATGCCCCTGGCGGTAGATCCGCTGAAGATATCTTTATTGCCATTACAAGTTATTATTGCCCGGTGGAGGGTTGACACAGATAGTATCATCCTTGCAGGTGATTTAAATGCGTGTTGTAAGGATTTAACCAAATTTGTAGGTTCTCAGTGGGTGAAATCAAACTCAATACTATAGCAATCTAAAATGAATAAGGCAGGCGATACTGGTCCACATTTCTGAGGGAATGTGATATGATCATGGTTAACGGTCACACTCTGGGAGTCCTACCCAGAGTAAATAAGTGAGTAGATAGGGGAAAAGGCAGTTACATCGACACACCAGTGTACATGTACAATTGGATGGGGGTGGCGCAAGCACTGATGCTGTCCAGACTTATTGTGGAGTAAAGCAACGATGTGTGCTTGCACCCATCCAGTTCAACCTATATTTGGCAGACCTGCAAGGCTTCTTGGCTAATATTAATAGATATACTCCCAGAATTGAATTTGAGCATGTTAATTCTGGAGTTCCCAGAATTGAATTTTAGCATGTTACTTGGCTGTCGTACACGGATGACGTAGTGATCGTTGATCACAGATAGGTTGTTCTGAATAGGGCAGTCAATGGGTTAATAAGGGTTAATAAGTTACATGGAATTAAAAACTGGTGATTAACTTTGATAAGACCCATGTTATGTGCTTTGGCGAAGGTAGATTTGATCCCCTTGTGACCTCTAAGGGCACCATATATCGAGTATTGTCCTACAGATATCTGGGTGAAGAAATTGATAAGGAACAGTGGGCCTCATCACGCGTTGGGCCTCAGCCCTTAAATGCAGCAGTAGCACTATTACTGCAGCATTTAAAAGGGTTGGCCCAATCTCGAGTTGGGCATTAAGTTGGAGTTTTGCTGGAGATAAACATGTCCACTTAGTGCCTGTTTTTTGGCACTATTACTGCCTATGATATTATGGCTGGCTGTAATAGTGCTCCCCAACCCCATTGGGTATGGACCCAAAGGAGACTGGGGTTTTACTGCTCCCTTGCAACTCGGGATATGGCACACATTACGCCGGACCGAGTAACGGTAACCCAAATATCGTTGGGCGGTGTCCCAGCGCAATTAGCCCAGGTCTTGATGTGGTCCAATTTGTAGCTCTGAAGACTGAAAAGATGCCTGGGTGCAAATATTACTCATCAAAAAATGTGCGACAAATACAACCGGGTTTAACTATGCAGGGATTATCAAGCTATACAAACAGCTTCTATCCGGCTGTACTTTATGGCGTGGAGGCAACTAGTAATTACAAATGGCTCAAGAGATTTGATGCAACATTTTGGCATGTTCTTGGGGTCCTGCCCAATTCAATCCCCATTGAAATAATTTGTTTTGAAATTGGGGTGCTTTCATTGGAGTCACAGGTGAAGATGAGAATAGGTGTTCTTATTTATCAATCTTGGAAGGAAACTCACTGTCCCTTGCTGAATTTGCCTTGGCAGGAAATGCGCAAGGACATATTGGGTAACATCTGTTTTAAATGTTCAAATATGTCCTTGGTTTTCTTTGATCTGGTTGAATGGACCCCATAATGGTCACTTGACTTCTTTAAACTGAAGGATGAGCTGGTTTATAAGGTCAAATCCTGGGATTGCATCACAAACTTCTCGTTTTTGGAAGGGCTGCTTGTCTTCACAACCACATTAATTGAAATGCTGCTCAATCTATTTTAAATGTTAAAATTTAAATGTTAAAGGTACCATCACCAACGGACTTGGTCCGCAAGCGATCAGGCGAATCTGTAAACAAGAAGACAGGCAGGTTAGGTTAGTCGGGTGAAGAGGGAGAAGGAAAGTTAGAGAAGTGGTGTGCTGTGTAGGCTTCAGTTTGGTTTTCACTGTGCGCTGAGCCTTGGTGTGAGTGTCAGACCGATACAAGACATTGTGTGCTGTTGGTGCGGTTTATGTGTTGTTTTTTAGTTGTTGTCACGAAGTGGCGAAGTGCGTGCGGATTGCTGGGTGAGATTGTTGTTTGGATTTTGGTTTGTAGAGATTTGAGTGTGGTTTAGTAGGTAATTTATCCTAGGCCATTGCAGGTCTTGTCCTATTTAAATGGCATTCCTGTAGGAAATCTTAATTGCCACTTTCCTTTCTTGTCCATCTAATTGTTGGGAGTGATAGCATGGAGCTTTCCCAGCTATCTTGTATTTGAACTTAGTGTAGTGGGACCGGGTGTGTCTAGTACCTTTCTGGTATTGGTGCTGTAGATTAGCAGTCCCCTAGTCCCTCGCTATCTTTTTTCTGTTGGCGGTCTGTTGGAGCTTGTGTGTAATTCAGGCCAGGGTGCTATTGATAATCGTCTTTGTCTACCATCCTGGTTTAGCTGTGTATTCAGTCTTTAGTTTCCTCCTGTCATAGCTATCTCTCAATTGGCAAGTTTAGTATGTCGTAGGGTGTCTTTCTTAGATTCTGTTTGTGGATGATTGCTTAGTGGGGTCCGGGATTGGTTTCTTCACTCATCACTGTTTCAACTATGTATATGCCTCTGTGGGGACTCTTCTAGTTATGCTGTGAAGAGCCAGGATTTGAGGAGTTTTCTGAATAGAATGTGATTTCTTGTATTACTTGGTAAGTTATTCCATGTTTTTAGTGCAAGGTGAGAGAAAGTAGATCCTCAGAGTTTTCTTTTGGTGTAGGGTTTCAGTTCCAAGCAGATGTCGTTGGTTGATCTGAGTGTCCTTGTTGGGTGGTGTAATTTGTCTCTCAGGAACTCTGCACCTTTGTTGTGGATTGCTCTGTGCATGATGCAAATTGATTTGAATTTGATTCACTGTTTTATTGGTAGCCAATGTAGTGTTTTTAGCACTAGTGCGATGTGTTCTTTTCTGGGTATTTTGAGGGGTAGTCTGGCCACCACATTTTGGTATGCGTTGTAGTTTTTTTAGAAGTCGTTCCTGCCTATCCAGGTACAGGCTATTTGCGTAATCTACTCTGGACATGACGAGAGGGATGACGGTAAATGTTTAGTTGGCAAGTGTTAATAGATTTTATTTACTGCTTAGTTGCAATTTGTTACCCCCCACTCTCTGTTTTGGTCTCTCGTCAAGGAATTCCTAGAGAGGATCGAATATACCATATCTGTAAATACCCATTGGTGATTGAAATGGCCAGGCATGTGCTAACTGCTTGCTTGGGCAGGAAGGAGTTAAAGATTACATTTTTAGCATGATTAGTTCATAGATTTCTGAGTTTGACGGAGGAAGGTTTTTGGCAATATTGTATTCATTCTTGGATTGGAAGTCTAATGTTTGCCTTATTTAATGTTTGGAAAGTTTGGGTGGCAAAAATTGAAACCCATATTCAAGACTGCATGTATTAGTTTGACATTTTTTGTATGTTTTATTGACCTTTAGAGTTTATAAACTGTGATGGGAAGATATTGATCATTTTATGGCACTTTTTGTATTTCATTGTCTTTTGTATTTATATGTGAAATAGTTATTTGAAACTAATAAATACATTAAAATAATAAAAATAAAAATATGCATCATTCTGCAAATCTAACATATGCTCAAATTCTAAAGAAAATACAATTGGTGCACGTGCTGTGCAAGCAAAAGGATCCTTATAAAGTGGACTTTTACATGCATTGTATGCATAAGAAACAGAAGATATTTAAGTAATGAGACAAAAAACACTGTAAAATTGCCAATGTGTGTGTTTAATTTCAACGCTTGCATACTTTGATCAATTCTATAACACAATGCTTCAAAATGAAAGGCAATCCATACTCAACATCAACTGTACAGACAAACTGTATGATACTCCCTATTTGTCAAAAGGCCACTGCACACCAGAATCATCTACATAAATCTGTATCCAACAGAGCTAAATTGGAAAACAATTAACTCTATAAGACCCAGTCTTGACATAGACCAAGGTTTAGTTAGTGGAGCAAAGGGAACAGTTGTTGGTTTGCAATCATATCCAAAAGAAAATAATATCCAATTGGCCCTCGTCAAGTTTGACAAACTTGAAGAAATTAAACCAATTTCCTCCACTTCAGCATGTCTAATTATTTTTAAAGACATATATGCACAGTGGGCCTCATTATGGGGTTGGCGGTAAAACCTACCACCACCACTGAGCCCATAACACTATGTCCACCTATTGACATCCCATGGCCACCAGGATATCACGGGCGGCGGAACAGTTATTTCCCATTCCCAAGGAGTCAACCAGGACTCTGCTGGAATGGGAAACCTGAAGCACCGGCACCGTTAGTAACGGTACTGGTGCTTCAGTGAAAAGCCTGCCAGTAGGGGCCTGAACTCCCGGCAGGTCAGGCCTGCCAGGAGTTCCGTGCCACCAATGGCAGACTCTTAGTTTGGCTGTCTGGAAACTTGTAATGAAGCCCTGTCTCTAAGTGGAAAAACAGCCAACATTCAACATGGTGGGCATAATATATCACACAGGTGCCACCACAACCTCTGGCCACTATACTGTTTATGCAAAACACACAAGTTGCTGTTTTTCAATGTATTAACGTACTTAAACAGAACCAAGCCTACATGTGAATGTGTTTCACGTCTCATGATTTTCCCTAGGGAAATAATATATCACATTATTCAAAATACTATCATGTGTACATATTCCTACCAATGACATCAGTAGTTATTCTCTTTGACATGTCTGTGGTGTTTTTTTAAAAATTAGTTATGTTTTCATATTTAAAGTCAACGCGTCTTTGCCGCATGACTAATTATTTATTATCCACTTACCCATAGCAGACACGATCGTTGAAGTGCTCAAATCCTGTCCGGAGCACCTAGACGATATCTGCCTCACATCTTCACTGGCCTCCACTGGACCACAACATACCACTTTCTCCACCACTTCCTCACCACGTTCGCTCCGCGCTGCGAGTGATGTTTTATGCCTGACACTGACACAGGCTCATGTGTAGCTCTTCCTCCAGGAATGGCCACTGAACATACACCAAAAGTCCAGTATAGTAGCCCACAACAGACCACTTTCTCCACCACTTCCTCACCACATGTTTCCTATTTGAGCCTAACATCCACCCCCTTGATTCACATCTAGATTTCATGAAATTAAGCATACACATGTCATGGGACTTCCTCTTCTCCATAGTCATTAGTTTCACAGGATGCTGGAAATTGCAAAGATTGGCTTGATTTAAACAATCATATATACATTTTAACCATGGTATCCTCCTCCAAAGGGCGCCATACAAATTGTTTCTTATTAGTTCTTGAGTCGCAAAGGCTCACAGGTTCGACCAGATACTCAGCCAGTGCCTGATCACATCCTTATACCATTCAATCCCAATATGGGGAGCCCAAAGCTCCAGCTCCACATGCACTGCATAATTTGAGACTGACCAGGGCAAACCCAGTAGTTTCTTAAAAAAACTGTTTTCTGTAGACTTGAACACAAATACATTTTCAAACCACCATAGTGAGGCTCCATAGTTAGTTGCAGCTTTGGTCTGTGCTCGATATACTTCCAGGATCATTTAACGCGGTTGCCCTTGACACATCCTTAGAAACTGTGTCACACCTGCTGGTGCTTGTTTCAATTTGAGATGTTGTTTACATGTATGTGTAGTCCCCTTCCTGTTCTCTGAGAAGCAAATGCCCAGATAATCAAATTCTGTTACCCGCGGAATAACAGAACCATTACTAAGTATACTGTGCATCTTTGGTTTGTTTGCTCTCCCCGATATAGATAGCATCATCCCTGACTTGGCAGTGTTCATGTTTAGGTCTGAATTTGACATAAAGTCAGTATATACCTTAATAAGTTTCTGAAGAGCGTTAGGTGTACGGGCTGGAATGACAGTGTCGTCAGCATATGACAAAAGTGGAAAAGGCTTGTTACCAATCCGCGGAAAGTCTGCTGCTGACTAAACCAGTATCTTATGTAGGCCATCTATATATAACGCAAATAAGACATGGGCCAGAACACACCCTTGGCAAACTCCTAATGCCACCTTCAAATATTTTGTAGACTGCACATGTTCTCCAAAGTGCAAGCATGCACCATTGCCCTCATGAATTATCGATAAAATCCTCACTAGCTCAGTTGGCCAACTCATGGACCCCAGCACCTGCCATCATTTCCTTCTGTTGACTTTATCAAAAGAGTACTTACGTTCATGAATGCCAAGTAAATTGGTTCCCCCTTGATAAAAAAACAGAGTGTGCCCCCACCAAATACAAATTATGTTCCTGATCCAGCATCCCCAGAACTGGTTTAAAACCATGCTGAACATCTGTGAGGATTGTCTCAGTGGATATCCAGTCCTCAACATGCCTCAGTATAATACGTCCTACAATATTAGATGAGGTGTCTAATAGAGATATTGGCCTATAATCTAGGGGGCTCCTACAGTCAACTTTCTTAAAAATTGTATGTATAGTTGCCTTTTCTAAGATTGAGGAAAAATCCTTGTTTGGAGGAATGAATTAAAACAAATGGTCAACAATGGTGCCCACAGATCAACCTCTTCCCAATAAAGATCAGCTGGCACTGCATCCGGGCCTGACACACAGTTTGGTGACTGTTGACAGATTGCCTCCTTCGCCTCACCTACTGACAGAAGGATCAGGGGCCCTGTTCTCCACTCATTCACTCAGTTTCCGGACCCTGATACAATGCCAAAAATTGGCCTCTGGCCTCCACATGGTTTTCCTTTGAAGTCTGTACCCTCCTGTAAGCAGGGCCTCACGCCACAAATTCCCAACACTGCTTTTAGTTTCTAGAGGAAACTATAGTTAGAAAATCCTCACAGGCCTAGTTATCCAAAAGCCAAAAGCTCTTTTATAGATTGTACAGTTGTTTTATAGTCAACCCTTGCCTTATTAATATCTCCCTTGAGACGGGCTGGGTCCTTTACTCCCTTCAGGAGATTTGTTTTTGCCCTCCTACAGGACTCATCAAACCAGCCTCTCTTCCAATTGTTCGTGAGCTTAAAGCCATGCTGAAAAAAATTGGACAAAGACCCTGTCAAATCTGTAAGTAACTAAAATGTACAGTCTCGTGACATATTTGGCTCAAGAATTGATAGGACAAGGTGCAAGTTTGATGACAGCACTATTTTCTGCGGTTTATAGTCATAATATTGAAAAACAAAATGTCGCAAGTCAAAGAATCGCAAAAAATAATGTTGAAAAAAATAAGTCACATTTCTTTTTTATTACGTTTTTTATTTTATTCGAAATGGGGGGGTTCCCCCCAACCCCCTCTTTTTTTTTTTTTGCTCTTACCTTTTTTTTTTACATGCGGGACCTACAAATTAATATAAATAAAACAATAAAACATTAGACTTCTTTTTTTTTACATTATCTTTTCGATTTTTGTGTAATTCGAAATGTATTTTTCGATTGTATGACTGCACACCATTTTCTGCAGTGTCCGGGGTTCATATTTCCCCCATTTCAGCCTGTGTTTGCAATCAGGGTCTGTTCTGTAAGGGATTTCAATCACGCACACACCCAAGTCTCGCCTAATATGTAGTGCGCAAATTAAACCCTTATTTCTTTTTTTTGTCTATAAGTTCAATATTCCAAATGATATACCACTCATACCACACCCTTCTCAAAATACCCTCCAGGTCACACTGAACCAGGAATCAGGCTAGTTGGCAAAGGTAAAGATGTATTTATTTATTTAATATTCAATCGCACATAGGTTTAATATAGATATAAATGGGGCAGCGATCACCCAAAGGGTGATAATACAATTCAGAAATAAGCAAAGGAATTGAATTGACTTATAAGGAGGCAAAATAGAAAATACAGGGAAAACACAGTTTTGTTTTGCACACAGATAGCGTTTAGGTTAATGTTCCCCTTGCAAAGATTTGTTTACATACAAATGAGCAATCCTACACCAATGTGAGTAATCAGCAGGTTTTCAGGAAGGAAGTACAATGTCTAGAGTTATAGGCAATCCTCCCTCCCACACAAGAGAGAACACCTTATTTGGCAAATGACACTTTGAAATGACAGGTGAACTAGATTGGGGAAATATTACAAAATGGTGAAAATGCTAAAATGGAGACAAATTATAAAGAAAGCAACACTAATCAGGTCCTAACATGAATGGGTTATAATATGAACCACAATATACACTTCAGATCCTGATGGGATGGAAAAAGCCCTTTGAAATGGGCAAAAGACACGTGTACTTTGGCTGAAATTGCAAATTCGCGAAAAATTTTTACTATGTGATATTGAAGAAAAACGGGTCAATTACACTGTTCCGCGAGATGTGGAGATAGCTGTGTTGTGGAGATAGCTAAGGATGTTAAGTATCAGTGGGAGTAGAAATGTTGTTTCTATCTTTAAAACAGAGGGAGTTATAGAGGTTTTAGTGAGAGGTGTTTTTCGAAAATAAAAATGCGAATTTGGACAAGGACTTCAGTTTAAAGCCAGAAAATATGGATTAGGCTTTTACTCAAGACTAGAGCATGCAAACTAGACAACCAGATTGGGACGAAGTAAGCTCTGAGACTGATTCAGTCCAAACACTCGAAGTGGGATTTATGGATAAGAGTTACACAAATAAAAATGACTATGAAAATGATGCTTTAGCATATAGACAGGATAGGATAGCACTAAAGATTTTGATACTGTTACTGGTTATGAAAGTAAGGATAGTTTAGAGATTAGGGAGGAAGAAGCTAAGGCAAGGTATACAATAGCCCTCTAGCATCCTGTGAATACTAACAATCCAATGGAATTTAAGAATTTTTGGACTGCCAAAGTTCTGGTCAATTGGGTCGGTCTATCAGGGAAGGACAGCACATCAGCTAGGCCGGTCGCCGAAACGGCACGGGATCTGACCTTCTTGTCTCTGGATATTTCAGATCAGCGGGATGGCGAGTTCAGCAGGCAATCATTTATGGTAGCAAGCCAGATAGTTTCAGGATGCTTCCCCCCACCACAGCGCTTCACTGGGTTGTGAGGATTAGCTGACGCTTGAGGCCTAGCTGAAAATGGTTCAGCTACTGCTTGGCCTGGTAGTTGGCATCTGGATCTAGACAGATTTTGAAGGCTGGAGGTTGAATGATGAATCAAAATGCTTCACTGGAATCAGAAGAGAGAGTGGGCCTCATTACGACCCAGGTGGTAAGTTACCGCCTGGGCCGTGACTTTACCACCATGGCGTAAACTACGTTTACGCCATGGTGGTTGGCGGACTTACCGCCCCATTCCGACCTTGGCGGGGCGGTAAGTCCCCAATCCCCATTTACCCTTCCCCATTCCCATTTTTGCCCCATAGGGCATAATGGGAGTGGGGAAGGCGTTAATTACGCCACCGTAAATTACGGTGGCGTAATTAACTCCATGGTCCCTTAGCGCCATGGATTTTAACACCTGCTAAAAGCAGGTGTTAAAAGCGCCATGGCGCTAAGGGACCTCGTACTCAGGCGGTAAGGGTCGGCGCTGTTAACGCTGCCGTAAACCCCTTACCGCCTGAGTCGTAATGAGGCCCAGTGTGTCTGTTTTGTCAGATGTCCCTATTTATCATATCAAATGACATCACCAAATGGGTGTATGGGCCGACTTAACTAAACTTGCCCCTGTGAAATGGGATTGGGTCAGAGCCTCATCTCCACCTTGCATCCGGGTGATTGGATCAAAGACGGATGATGTCTGGTTTATGGCTTGATTTTTACAATACTTAGAAACCTCCCCTAGCCACTAGTATCAAAATCAAATGTTGTCCTAAATACCTATTTATACATTTGCAACCTCTCCGAAAATCACATACAAGGATTACATATTTTATGGAGTATCTGTTCATCAAAAACCCACAGCTATGAGACTTTGTTTCGCCTTTCTACAGCATTATGTCAATTTCCTCATGAAAACATTTTCCAAAATTTCTCAAAATTTCCACAAATATGCGCCTTTACCATAGGAATGTTCATGCAAAGTTTAACAATTCTAGCATACATACAGCTCCCATAAAACCACATACATTGCCATTCCTGTTCAGAATATGCTACACAGGGCCAAAAATTAGATTGACAAATCTGCCTGTTTTATATTTTTCACCACTTCTGATAGCGAGTTATAAATCTTTAGCAGCAAATGGTCAGCCTTTTGTCTGTCTCTGGAGGCTAGAAGCAGCCCCCACCTTTGGGTTTTCCTTCTGCAAGCTTAGTTTATGACCTCTTCACACGTCGATTTACTGGCCTGGAGAATCTGCCATTGTTCAGTTCCTGGCAGCAGACAATAGTCTGGCATACCCCACAATTATCATGTGTCAGTGAGCATCTGCTGAGAGCAATGCCCCCCCCGCCCTTGTGTTCAACCCCGTGCAGGCCCAGCCAGCCTAGGTTAATTCTTAATTTCTCGACCCGAAATCGAGCAATAAACAAACTTGTTGCATCAAATAACATAGAAAAAAAAAAAAGCGATCAAGGCAGGGAAGGGGGAGGCATGGACTGAATACCACACGGGCGAGAAGATTTACAAGGCATGGCTAAAACATGGACATGGACATATTGTTTGGACATTGCTCAGAAATAGAAATTGCCAAAAAGCGCCACCACTCTCGAGTTCAGTATCTGAACAAAACTGGATCTCCCACTACTCAGACTTATACCGCGTACCAGGGGACTCGCCCCAACAGATTCAAAAAGGAGGGGAATACCCATGGATCGACTTAGCGAATCAGGAAAATATCTTAAGAACAATTGCCAAACTAAAAGCTTCAAGGGCACCGGGCCCGGACGGACTGACAAATGTTGATATTAAAAGGCATCCATTAGCATGGGCAAAGGCAATTTGCGAACTCTTTACCCAATGCCAGACCCAGAGGCAAGTTCCAAAATCCTGGACAGAGGCAATTTTAGTCCCAGTTTTCAAGCAGGGTGACAGAAACCAACCGGCTAACTACAGACCGATTGTACTTCTAGATATAATTGGCAAAATCTTTGCCTCGTTGCTGTTACAACATTTCAAGGATTGGGCCGCCATCTCCCCAGCCATGGATTGTTTCCAGACAGGATTCCAAAAAGGTACAGGAACGGCAATTAATCTTCTGATCCTGAGTATAGTCAAAGCCAACGTAAAGAGAGGATCTACTAAAGTTTACATGGCACTAATAGACCTCTCGCAGGCCTTCGATACAGTAGATCGTACTAAGCTATGGGCCAAACTGACAGCATGGAACTGTCCGAGACCAGTTCTCGACCCCATCCTGCACTTCACACGGAAACATCGTTAAGGGTCCGTCTAAACCAGCAAGGGGCTCTCTCCGACATGATTTACACCAAACGGGGAGTCAAACAGGGATGCCCCCTGGCGCCGGCCCTGTTTATTGCATTTATCGGGGACTATCAAGAGTCTGAGAAAATGGTGAGAGCATTCCCTCCAAAAGTAGGAGGGGAGAAAGTGTCTAGGCTTTGGTATGCCGATGACCTAGTTTTACTGGACCAAACAGCAATCGGCCTTCAGCGCCAGTTGACCAACGTGGCGGCCTACATGAGCACGAACAATTTGCAAATCAACAAAACGAAAACCAAAATCCTGATTCTCTCAAAATCAACAAAGAGCACTAAATCAACCTTCGGCTGGGCTTTGGGACAAACAAAAATCGAAGTCATAACCGAATATAAATATCTCGGAGTAATGCTCGACAACACGCTCCGTGAAAACTCACTCCAAAACTCGCTTTGGTCCAAAATGCAAAACTTAACTTCTCAAATGCGGGCAGTCGATGGGAAATTTGGAAAATTCTCTTGGTTCCCCGCCCTACAATTCTACAAAACGAAAGTAGTTCCAACCATTACTTATGGCATGGCGGCAAACCTCAATCTCCCGGATGAACTATGGCCACGTCTGGAAGGCTTCATCTGGAAATCAGTATTAGGCCTACCTAAGTCAGCTCCCCTTCCAGCAATCCGTCGAGAATTAGGCTTGCTATCTCTCGGAGCGGTGGTGACCATATGTGCAACCCAACTATACAGGAAAATCCTGCTCCAAAGCTCCACCCCGATTTTCAAAATCGTGGCAGCTGAACTACAAGGACGGAACTGCAAAGCCTTGGTAGATTGGGAAAAAAAAATCAAGCTCGCCATGGAGGCGGTAGTGTGTGATGAAGAAACACTGATTTTAAATCCATGCCGTGTCAAAACAAAGTTAGAGCAGCAAGATTGGATCTGTACAAATGAGAAAGCTCTTTCATACAAATCACTAAAGCACCTACCTCCTTCTCACAATCGCCTAAAGGAACCTTTAAAGTACTGTGATAAGTTCCCGGAAAAAAATCTAAGAAGAACTTTTATGCGGGCACGGCTGAACTTACTGCCTACTAGAGAAACTCTATCTAGTAGAGCGCAGTCCCCATCAGCGGAGTGTCGTCTATGCAGTGTGCCGGACAACCGAGAATCACTCCGACATCTACTAATGATTTGTCCAGCCTTATCCTATGAGAGACAATCCTATCTGACACCACTCTTCAACGAAGCCAAGACGTTGGATGAGGAAACCTCCTGGTCACGTCTGATAGCCGGGGACTCGGCTAAATGGTCCAGGACAGCCGCGAAATTTTTGACAGTTGCCCTGCAAAGAGCTAATGGGCCTAACTGTAAGAGCCTCCAGGTATCCCCTGAAGAGGCACCCACGTCAAGCCTGCTCTCAAGTCTAGAGAAATGATGAAAGGAGTCCCCAGGAGTGGTGTCCTTGGGAAGTACACAAACTGCGCAACAGGGAATGTGAATTTCCGAATACGTTTTGTAAAAACCTATGAGGTTATAAACAAATAAAATAAAAAAAAATAAAAAATAAAAAAAATAACATATATACTTTACATTCCAGATTTAAACCTGTGGGATCAAAACAACTGAGATCCATGTTCCTTTCAGCAACAGTCTTTTTATATTTGCTAATCTGGCAGACCTTTAGTTTAGACAACCTTAAAGTTTAATCAGGACAGCCCATTTGACAGGGGCTGTCACTCACAGGTAGCCCAGTTTTGCTGAGAAGGTGTTTTTCTCTTAACATTTCAGGACCTTATAATTTCACAGTGCTTCATTAGATTAAATTAATTTTAGCGCCAAGCAAGGTTTTGAGTGTTGGAAAATGTTATCTACAGGCATTCTGAGGTTTTAGCAGCAAAGTAAATGTCATTTACAGGTACATTTTGGAGTTTCACTTGTAAAGCGCTTTTTCTCCCTCTGCACTCTATGTTTACTTGTCATGGAGCCCACTGGCACTTTTTCTGCAGCGTGTGATGTGCTCTGTTCCACCACATATGAACCATGGGTGGCAGGTTGTGCAGTCATCTTTTTGTGTGTTGAAAAACACGGTTTTGGAGGTTTTGGCACACACAAGGTTGTTGCTGCCATTTTACTGTTTCTCGCACCATAGAGTGAGGCCGCATAGTACAGCAGAGTGGGTCAATACATCCCACAAATTCCCCCTCCCAAATTCATTTTGACTTCCAGTCGAGGGGGAGTCGGGCGAGTGGGATGTTATTTTCTGTCCATGTCGAGAAATTCAGTTGATTCTACCGTCAGCGATTGAGGCGACACGCTCTCCTCGCCAGTTCGAGTTGGGACACTACTCCAGATTCCTTGGATTTTTCCTAACGGTCACAGAGTGGTCCTCCTTGGTGATTCTTGGGATTTAGTGCCAATACTAGAAAACAGAACATAACACGGTTATGAAAATGTTCCCACTACTGTACCCCCACATCTTCGGAGGATCTCAGCAGTGGGAATGACACTTGCATTCCCTAAGAATTGGCAATATTCCCCGCCTACATTCAGTGATAATTTACCCACTTTCTCAGGTGTAATCAATGAATATTTAATAATGTTTCTAGATGTCCGGATTTTCCCCCTCTGAGTTTCCGATAAGCTCTTCAATCTGCCGCAAGGTATGCCTGGGGTTGCAACTCTTTAGCTGGTTTATTTGGAACCACTTGTCTTCCCTCTCTGTCAAACTGCCCTTGGGGATGCAGATTCTCTAGGCGACTGGTGAAAAGGACCCCGCCAACTTGGGAGGAAATTGCGCTCTTTGGCTTGGTTCCTTTGGAAATTGTACAAGTAGACCCGGTCTCCTACTTGATGTTCCTTTTTAGTTGTCTTAAGGTCATAATGGGTCATCATACTTTCTGCAGATGTTTCTAGAATCTGCTGAGCATACGCAAAAGCATGTTGAAGGTATTTTCTCCGATTCTCAACATACTCATGAGTTGTGGATGCATTTATCAAGGTCTGCTCTTGGGTTCTGTAGAGCAGATGCTGGAGTAGCACCATCTGTCGTCCAGTCATCAGCTCAAACGGAGAAATTTTTGTTGCAGAAGAAGGGGTAGATCTGATGGCCATCAGGACAAGGGGTAATAGAATGTCCCAACTTGTTACAGAATCTGCCACAAACTTTTTCAATATGCTCACAATAGTTTTATTGTACCTCTCAACTCCACCACTAGAGGACCCTGGTAGCCAATGTGTAGTTTCCTTTTTACCCCAAGTATCTCCCACATCTTTGTAATCACTTCGCTAGTGAAGTGGCTACCTCGGTCGGACTCAATCCTTCAGGGTAGTCCAAAACCCAAGAAGATGTGATTGATCATCAGGACAGTTGCTGTTTCTGCCTTGTAATTTGGGGCCGGGAGACATTCCACCCATTTAGTAGACAAGCATGTTACGGTCAACATGTACTTGTTCCCCCTAGAGGAGCGAGTCACAGGCCCGATACCCGATAATATCGACTTGCAAATCTGACCAAGGCAGTGTCATCCCCCTCTTTTGGAGGGGAGCATGGTGTGTGAGTGATGTTGGCTGAAATTGTGCACACACAAGACATACCTTCAAGTATTGGTCGAGGTCCTGCCCCATGTGTGGCCAGTATGCAACCTCTCACAAGATTTCTAATGTCATATTGTAGAGGAGGTCCCAGATATGACCCGCACTCCTGCCTCCCATTGTGATTTGCCAGTAAGGTACTCGCCGTGGTACGTGGCGTATGAGGAGCAAATGAACCAACAGACAGCCGCACTGTGACTCTACCCCTTGTACGTAAGGAGATCAATACCGGTTGAAGCAGCCGTAACGCGACAACCCTGGGCAGCACAATACCCTATCAGACAGCCATACCAGACACTGATACGAAATGAGGAATACCTGCACACGGTCCACGAGGAGACCCCTAAAGCCTTAATGGAAGGCCAATGAAAATAACTCAAGGGCCCAAGCAGCCCCGAGAAAAAAAACAATATTGGCTACTGAAAGCACGAATGCCAGTACTAGTAACTGCAAGGATAATGATAATGGATGCAGGGGAGAGACACTGTTAAAACATAAGAGAATGATGCCATAAGACAAGATGGAAGCAACCGCCCTGTTGAATGTGTGTAAATAAGCTTGAAATGCAAGAGGCTAAGAAATCGATACTGCTTGCAATGCCTAGTAGAAGAGTAGAGCAGCAAGCGCCAACCATATATCTACCTCAATACTGCACAATGTACACGCGTGACTCCATTTTGTGAAAGCAGAAACGTACCCAGGCAGCCAAAGGCCTGACAGGCTGAGTTTAGAAACCCAGCCAAGACCAGAGAAGGAGCGGAATCGAAACTCAACAAAGAGACGCTTATGCCGGGGAGATCGAGGTCAACCAGAGAAGGGGAGGTGAGCATGAGCTCACAAGACTCCAACTACAGAGAATACCAGCCCGCCCATGAAGGTCAAGATAAGAGAGGCCACAGAATTAAATGCACAAAAGGTTGGAAAGTGAAGCAGATTCACGGTGAACCAACACGTGACCAGACAGGCGTGAAGATGTACCACTGCCTAATGTCATTCAGAACCAGGGGGTGCCATAACTTTTCCTGATAAGAGACTACAGATCCGAGGCCATACCCAGCCAACTAATTGACACACAGCCCTAAAACACTGATGGAAGGGAGGAAGGGTGCATCTTGGGACATTAGGCACGTGGGTGTCTACTCTAAAGCTGCTAATTAAAATGGAGATGTATGTTTAGGGGTGTAACTTGCCCAATCACAAGGGACCATGTAATCTAGGGTCCTATAGACACTGTAACCAATGAGACGTCGTACTTGTAGTGACGTCAATCACGTGTGGTGTAGAGAGAAGGGCGTAGATGCCCACCCGATAAAAGTTATCCAATCCACTTGCATTATTTCCATATACAGATATAGCAACTATACTTAAGTTACCTTTCCCACCAATTGTATTGCATGATGATTTTTTGTAGAATTAGACGTCAATGATGACGGATTTTGCCCATAAAAGAGGCTGCTTGACTAATGATCGAGGAAGTCGGGGTGACGCAGGTGTTCGTGATGCTGCTGATTTCCATAAACTGATGTATGTATCATTAAACGGACTTCCCTTTGCCAATTTACTGAGTCCTGATTATTGAACCTTGCCAGAGTATGTGAATCCTGCACTCTGTCCTCGCATGGTGCAACTATCTTGTATTACTAGTTTTCGAGGGTGAGTACTGACCAATGGGCCCGTCAGTAATTTCCTCTCCTCGTCAACACTTGGTAGCGTGAGGATGGTTTCGGCCATCGATTTAGATTATCGATTGATATTGTATAAGACACCTTTAGACCGACGGCACAAAGTAACTCTGGGCCTTCGGTTACATCACGAGTCCTTTCGCTATTCCGGCAGAGTAGGCTGAGAAGCTCCCCATGGACAATGATAGTGTAATCATTGCCAAAAAATCTGCAGTGGGTCTGAAGGAACCCGCCTTTCCAAGCATAACCCTTCTTATTCCCCGGGGCAGCGGATCAGACGAAAACCATAAAAGCAGAAAGAGGAAGGGGCGGTGATCCTGAAGTTCCAGAGAGGAAAAGAGGCGATCGGTGAGTGAAAACAACGAAACTCGTTACCTTGGCAAATGTCTTATAGGCCTTAGAGTAAGAAGGGGAAAGTTAACAGAGGGTGGTGGAGAAGATTAATACAGTTATAGGTAGGAAAGACTGTAGAGATATAGAGGGTAAAAATCCGGGCACCTGAAGTAATTGGGAAAAATACCGGGGGGGCACCCGAGAATAAAACTGTAAGGAATACCGGGGGGCACCCGAGAAAAAACTTTAAGGAATACCGGGGGGGCACCCGAGAGAAAACTGTAAAATTTGCCTTGTTCCTGCACTTTAAAGAGATGTCAGAAGGAACTTGAACCCAGAGCCCACAGAGGGGGGACTTTAGACTACGATGACGTTTAAAGACGTCATAAAGGGGTTAGTTCAAATCCCATGACGGGGTAACAATTAGAAGTCAGGTATACGTATGACCAGCTGGTGTCCATCTAGTCTGTCAAGCATCTGTCCTATATGTCCTGTGTATGCTGAATGTGGAATTATTGTGTTATTAATTGATGGCAATGTATTTTTGCTTTACGCAATTCTGTAAATGAGAGGGAATCACCACTGAGTTGATGTCTTTTGAGTAAAACTGTTGGTATAAAATTTTGCGGGAAAATTGGATTGGAGCTCGCGTATGTGGTGCTTGCTCATAATAGCGTAAAGTTGAAAAACTGTATGAACATTGTTGATGACAAAATTAAGGATGGAGGAAGTTACCCCGCTTGCACACTTATGCAAGCAGTTGCCAAAGCACGCAACAAAATTGAGGAAATATAGCCAGGAGTGGGTTAAGGGCACCGCAAATAAAATGTTTATGCCATGGCCCCACAATGGGTCATTGTTAAAGGCTGTTTTACAGCACATGACCACCTTCCTACATGCCACATATAGTGGGAAGAAGCTCGAAAAACGCCTTGCTGTTCTCGGGCTTTGGAAAATGTTTGAACAAGCAAAAGAAGAAGAACCCCCCACAGACTAGATATTAAATGTATGTACGGAGGGGAGCGAGACGCCTACCGCGCCACCTGCCCCGCCGGAACCAGTTGATGAGGGAAGTAAGTCGGGGGGTCTTTACCCACTAAGAGAGCTTAAGGCAGCCACAGGTTATAGCAACCCTGCATATGAGTCACCTGCGTGTAGCAGTGACGAGACGAAAGAAAAGGAACAGGAAATTGACTCGGCCTCCACAGTCCCATGGGGAAAAGAGAGGCGAGGTGAGGAAAGGAAGGACCAGGCACAAACAAGTGCACCTCTAGATAGGGAGAGAGAGGGAAAGAAGCGGAAAGGAACCGATGAGTTAACATGTACGAAGGACAAATGGATGGGAGGGCAGATACTGTTAAAGTTAGATGGAAAAGGAAGTGGTGGTGCAAGGCCGAGTGAATGGTCTGATGAGGCGCAAAGAAAGGAAATGGAAAAAGAAGTGGACATAAGAAATACAGGGCAAGAAAGAAGGATAGGTTGCAGCAAGAACAACTATATCGCGAAGAGCAAGATATACCGCTCAGTCGCCCGCAATATGCAGCCTATGAAAAGTACAGGCAGAACATGCTAAGGTTAGAGGAAGAGAAGAGAGTGCACGAAAGAAAGGTGAAAAAGTAAGAAGACAAGGAAAATAGAAAGACAAAGGAACATAGAGATGAACAGATGAGGGAAGTTGATAAGGCTAGAAATGAAGCGAAGAAGCAAAGAGAAATGGATGAGGAAGCAGAACGTAAACGCAGGCAAAGGGCGCGAGATTTAGAATATTTGCAACGGGAAGTGAAAAAACCCAATCCTGTTGTAGACTGGGAAGACATAGAAGAGTTCTTCCCTGCAAGCGATGCGGTACCAGGTACAAGCGGGACAATTATTGATGATGAATTTGACACCAGAAGCATCGGCGAAATGATTGATAAAATATATGATGAGATGGGACAAGAACGAATCTCCCAAGAAGGAAGGGAAGATGAGCGCTTAGAGAGCACTCAGCTATATGACGCTGAGGATGTCACCCAAAGTAGTGGGAGTAGGGGACGTTCCCTAGATAGATTAGAAGTTGGGCAGAATGAAGTTGATGCAAGAAGCTGTGTAAACTGGGAGTATTCAGAGTCAGACTCCGATAGAGAAGCGGAGGAAGTGGCGTATGACAGAGGGAGGCGTGCGAAAAGCAGCACCCAGGAAACCGAGAGATACGATGGTCAGATGCAAGCGGGTCCATAGATAGGACACCGAAGTCCGCTGGACAGTCCAGCCGATATGAAGAGACAACCCACGGTCGAAGGGGGGTGTCGGTACCTGCCTATACAGATAGGCTAAGGGAATTGCCAGGAAGAAGGCAAGGTGGGAATGCCGCCCAGGCAAGAGACCGAGGAGGGATAGAGAAGAAAAAGGAGGATTGTGCATTCCAATTCCCACTGTTAGAAAAGGGGGGAGCAATACCGCAGTATATTCCATGGCCACACATGGACCGAGAGAATCTTAAAAATAAGCTTCAAATGCGGACCTTGGGAGCCGGATGAGCTAGAGAAAATGATGGGGGTGTCAATCTAGCCATAGGGGTCATTAAGGGTCTTCTAATTGCTATACTTGGTGAAAGAGCAGACGACATGTGGAAAAGGGCAGGATACCCCAGGGTAACCTTAACTAACACCTCCCATGACGGAGCGCCATTTAACAACTGTAGAGCAGCAGTGTGGAAAGCGCTGTGTACGCTATATCCAGACACATCTGATATGGGAGCTATAATGACTCAAAAAATGAAGGAGTCAGAGGATCCTTTGCTTCATATCCTGAATTTTTAAGACGCGCGGGTGCTCGAAACGCATGAGTCTTGGACAAAATCTATTCCTGTATTCTACCATATATTGTGCCAAGGGTTGCCTGAACCAGTGCAGAAACGGCAAAAAAAATTGGTAGGAGTAGAAGCTAAACCATGGGCCGAAATCCAGTTGACAATTGCACATTATTGTAGATTAGTTTTGCAAAGGTAGCGGGCGCCCCTCTCTCGAAAGAACAGACTTGATAACCTGTTCAGTGGTTATTAACCACTTGAGAGTTCGCAGCCACTGCTTTTACTCACTGTGCCTTTCACAGATGGGAAATATCCATTTGCATATCAGTCTTTGTCCTGCCCAGCGGCAGTCCAGCACCGAAATGCAATGGCAATTCCAACCTGAACGAGAGTACTACCAGCAACCCCATACACGTGTTTCACCCTTGTTGGGGATCATCAGTGAGGTGAAGCTGATGCCTTTCTAAGCACAGTGAGAGGGAGACCATGTCTGGTTGCCCCCAGGAGACCTAGGGTTACCAATCCCAGGTTCCTTGAAAAATAGTTTTGCAAAGGTAGCGGGCGCCCCTCTCTCGAAAGAACAGACTTGATAACCTGTTCAGTGGTTATTAACCACTTGAGAGTTCGCAGCCACTGCTTTTACTCACTGTGCCTTTCACAGATGGGAAATATCCATTTGCATATCAGTCTTTGTCCTGCCCAGCGGCAGTCCAGCACCGAAATGCAATGGCAATTCCAACCTGAACGAGAGTACCATCAGCAACCCCATACACGTGTTTCACTCTTGTTAGGGATCATCAGTGAGGTGAAGCTGACGCCTTTCTAAGCACAGTGAGAGGGAGACCATGTCTGGTTGCCCCCAGGAGACCTAGGGTTACCAATCCCAGGTTCCTTGAAAAATAGTTTTGCAAAGGTAGCTGGCGCCCCGCACTCGAAAGAACAGACTTGATAACCTGTTCAGTGGTTATTAACCACTTGAGAGTTCGCAGACACTGCTTTTACTCACTGTGCCTTTCACAGATGGGAAATATCCATTTGCATATCAGTCTTTGTCCTGCCCAGCGGCAGTCCAGCACCGAAATGCAATGGCAATTCCAACCTGAACGAGAGTACCACCAGCAACCCCATACACGTGTTTCACCCTTGTTGGGGATCATCAGTGAGGTGAAGCTGATGCCTCTCTAAGCACAGTGAGAGGGAGACCATGTCTGGTTGCCCCCAGGAGACCTAGGGTTACCAATCCCAGGTTCCTTGAAAAATAGTTTTGCAAAGGTAGCGGGCGCCCCTCTCTCGAAAGAACAGACTTGATAACCTGTTCAGTGGTTATTAACCACTTGAGAGTTTGCAGCCACTGCTTTTACTCACTGTGCCTTTCACAGATGCGAAATATCCATTTGCATATCAGTCTTTGTCCTGCCCAGCGGCAGTCCAGCACCGAAATGCAATGGCAATTCCAACCTGAACGAGAGTACCACCAGCAACCCCATACACGTGTTTCACCCTTGTTGGGGATCATCAGTGAGGTGAAGCTGATGCCTCTCTAAGCACAGTGAGAGGGAGACCATGTCTGGTTGCCCCCAGGAGACCTAGGGTTACCAATCCCAGGTTCCTTGAAAAATAGTTTTGCAAAGGTAGCGGGCGCCCCTCTCTCGAAAGAACAGACTTCCTGTTCAGTGGTTATTAACCACTTGAGAGTTCGCAGCCACTGCTTTTACTCACTGTGCCTTTCACAGATGGGAAATATCCATTTGCATATCAGTCTTTGTCCTGCCCAGCGGCAGTCCAGCACCGAAATGCAATGGCAATTCCAACCTGAACGAGAGTACCACCAGCAACCCCATACACGTGTTTCACCCTTGTTGGGGATCATCAGTGAGGTGAAGCTGATGCCTCTCTAAGCACAGTGAGAGGGAGACCATGTCTGGTTGCCCCCAGGAGACCTAGGGTTACCAATCCCAGGTTCC
The DNA here is from genome assembly GCF_040938575.1 of Ambystoma mexicanum. Lineage (NCBI taxonomy): Eukaryota > Metazoa > Chordata > Amphibia > Caudata > Ambystomatidae > Ambystoma > Ambystoma mexicanum. The sequence continues at coordinate 1,536,489,177 of NC_090929.1, read as the reverse complement.
TTGAAAAATAGTTTTGCAAGGGTAGCGGGCGCCCCTCTCTCGAAAGAACAGACTTGATAACCTGTTCAGTGGTTATTAACCACTTGAGAGTTCGCAGCCACTGCTTTTACTCACTGTGCCTTTCACAGATGGGAAATATCCATTTGCATATCAGTCTTTGTCCTGCCCAGCGGCAGTCCAGCACCGAAATGCAATGGCAATTCCAACCTGAACGAGAGTACCACCAGCAACCCCATACACGTCTTTCACCCTTGTTGGGGATCATCAGTGAGGTGAAGCTGATGCCTCTCTAAGCACAGTGAGAGGGAGACCATGTCTGGTTGCCCCCAGGAGACCTAGGGTTACCAATCCCAGGTTCCTTGAAAAATAGTTTTGCAAAGGTAGCGGGCGCCCCTCTCTCGAAAGAACAGACTTGATAACCTGTTCAGTGGTTATTAACCACTTGAGAGTTCGCAGCCACTGCTTTTACTCACTGTGCCTTTCACAGATGGGAAATATCCATTTGCATATCAGTCTTTGTCCTGCCCAGCGGCAGTCCAGCACCGAAATGCAATGGCAATTCCAACCTGAACGAGAGTACCACCAGCAACCCCATACACGTGTTTCACCCTTGTTGGGGATCATCAGTGAGGTGAAGCTGATGCCTCTCTAAGCACAGTGAGAGGGACACCATGTCTGGTTGCCCCCAGGAGACCTAGGGTTACCAATCCCAGGTTCCTTGAAAAATAGTTTTGCAAAGGTAGCGGGCGCCCCTCTCTCGAAAGAACAGACTTGATAACCTGTTCAGTGGTTATTAACCACTTGAGAGTTCGCAGCCACTGCTTTTACTCACTGTGCCTTTCACAGATGGGAAATATCCATTTGCATATCAGTCTTTGTCCTGCCCAGCGGCAGCCCAGCACCGAAATGCAATGGCAATTCCAACCTGAACGAGAGTACCAGCAACCCCAAACACGTGTTTCACCCTTGTTGGGGATCATCAGTGAGGTGAAGCTGATGCCTCTCTAAGCACAGTGAGAGGGAGACCATGTCTGGTTGCCCCCAGGAGACCTAGGGTTACCAATCCCAGGTTCCTTGAAAAATAGTTTTGCAAAGGTAGCGGGCGCCCCTCTCTCGAAAGAACAGACTTGATAACCTGTTCAGTGATTATTAACCACTTGAGAGTTCGCAGCCACTGCTTTTACTCACTGTGCCTTTCACAGATGGGAAATATCCATTTGCATATCAGTCTTTGTCCTGCCCAGCGGCAGTCCAGCACCAAAATGCAATGGCAATTCCAACCTGAACGAGAGTACCACCAGCAACCCCATACACGTGTTTCACCCTTGTTGGGGATCATCAGTGAGGTGAAGCTGATGCCTCTCTAAGCACAGTGAGAGCGAGACCATGTCTGGTTGCCCCCAGGAGACCTAGGGTTACCAATCCCAGGTTCCTTGAAAAATAGTTTTGCAAAGGTAGCGGGCGCCCCTCTCTCGAAAGAACAGACTTGATAACCTGTTCAGTGGTTATTAATCACTTGAGAGTTTGCAGCCACTGCTTTTACTCACTGTGCCTTTCACAGATGGGAAATATCCATTTGCATATCAGTCTTTGTCCTGCCCAGCGGCAGTCCAGCACCGAAATGCAATGGCAATTCCAACCTGAACGAGAGTACCACCAGCAACCCCATACACGTGTTTCACCCTTGTTGGGGATCATCAGTGAGGTGAAGCTCATGCCTCTCTAAGCACAGTGAGACGGAGACCATGTCTGGTTGCCCCCAGGAGACCTAGGGTTACCAATCCCAGGTTCCTTGAAAAATAGTTTTGCAAAGGTAGCGGGCGCCCCTCTCTCGAAAGAACAGACTTGATAACCTGTTCAGTGGTTATTAACCACTTGAGAGTTATCATGCCTTGTTCTTTCAAGAGAGGGGCTCCTGCTACCTTTTTTATATTTTTGAAAGGAACTTGGGGTTGGTCACCCTAGGTTACCTGGGGGCAACCAGACGTGGACTCCCTGCTCACTGTGCTTAGAGAGGCTCAGCTTCACCTCACTGATGATGCCCAACAAGGCTGAAACACGCGTATGGGGTTGCTGATGGTACTCTTGTTCAGAGAGGAATTGCCATAGCATTTCGGTGCTGGACTGCCCTTGTGGGCGGGACAAAGACTGATATGCAAATGTATATTTCCCATCTGTGAAGGTACAGTGAGCAAAAAGCAATGGCTGCGAACTCTCAATGTGGTTAATAACCACTGAACAGGTTATCATGCCTTGTTCTTTCGAGAGAGGGGCGCCTGCTACCTTTTTTATATTTTTGAAAGGAACTTGGGGTTGGTCACCCTAGGTTACCTGGGGGCAACCAGACGTGGACTCCCTGCTCACTGTGCTTAGAGAGGCTCAGCGTCACCTCACTGATGATGCCCAACAAGGCTGAAACACGTGTATGGGGTTGCTGATGGTACTCTTGTTCAGAGAGGAATTGCCTTAGCATTTCGGTGCTGGACTGCCCTTGTGGGCGGGACAAAGACTGATATGCAAATGGATATTTCCCATCTTTGAAGGTACAGTGAGCAAAAAGCAATGGCTGCGAACTCTCAATGTGGTTAATAACCACTGAACAGGTTATCATGCCTTGTTCTTTCGAGAGAGGGGCGCCTGCTACCTTTTTTATATTTTTGAAAGGAACTTGGGGTTGGTCACCCTAGGTTACCTGGGGGCCACCAGACGTGGACTCCCTGCTCACTGTGCTTAGAGAGGCTCAGCTTCACCTCACTGATGATGCCCAACAAGGCTGAAACACGTGTATGGGGTTGCTGATGGTACTCTTGTTCAGAGAGGAATTGCCATAGCATTTTGGTGCTGGACTGCCCTTGTGGGCGGGACAAAGACTGATATGCAAATGGATATTTCCCATCTGTGAAGGTACAGTGAGCAAAAAGCAATGGCTGCGAACTCTCAATGTGGTTAATAACCACTGAACAGGTTATCATGCCTTGTTCTTTCGAGAGAGGGGCGCCTGCTACCTTTTTTACACATTATTGTAGATTGTTGAAAGAAAATAATCGAAAGAAAGAGGCAACACATAAGAGAGAGGAGGCGAAGCTAGTGCAAACGAAGCTCTCAAAGTATGCTCTCGAGGGCGCCATGCCAACAAGCCCAGCCAAATCAAGTGCACAACGTGCAACTAACCCGCCGCAGACCAATCAGGGTAACTCGGGATATTACCCGAGAGGAAGGGGATTTGGAGGAAGAGGATGGCAGAGCAATCAGGGAGGCTTTAGAGGTAACCAAGGAGGTTTTCAAAATGTTCAAGGTGGTATCCAGAGTGCACCAATGGGCAGTCCAACTATGCCAGATGGACAGATGGCCCGACCACCGCCAGTGTGTTGGCTGTGTGGAGTGACAGGACATGTGGCACGCATGTGCAGGAGCCAAAGCATGTGGCAGAACAACCAAGGGATGGGGGCAGGCATGGTGAATCAACCTGCTACCCCACAACAGGGCAATGCACACAACTATACTGTGCAGCAGCAGGCAGCTGGCTTGCAGCAAGGTGCACAGCAAGTGGTCCAACCACTGAACGTGGGGAATGTACCACAAGGGCAACCCCAGCAGACCCCGCCGCAAGTGTCTCAGGGCACTAATTCAGGTGGGGGAAACCCACAGGTATACAATGGGCCGAACCTGTATATGAAATAGGACGGCTCACAAGGAACTCTGATGTGTTCTATCCTATCAGTGACACTAAACCCTAACGGGGGAAGAATATTCCTTCTTAGTTGACACGGGTGCAACGCGCCCGTGCATACGAGAAGGCAAGTTCCCCTTGTCTGGCGAGGCAATAGATACCCAGGGTTTTACTGGAGCTCATAGCAGAGTTCCCTTTACTGATGCACTCCCATTCTCCGTGGGAGAGTGCGACATGAATGTACCTTTATTGTATTCTCGTCACTCCCCATTAAATATCATGGGTCGGGATTTGATAACAAAGTTGAATATGACCATCTCATTCACTGGGGATGGCATAGTGTGCTCCACCCCAGGAATGCATTAATCAAATGTGTGCGAAATGATTAGAGCATACTCCGGACGTGCAGCCATGAGAGCCATACCACTGGAACCAGAAGTGTTCTCATATGGGGTACAAGTGCTTATGGCGGGGTTGCCAGGCATTGCAGACAAAACAATGAGAACTCTGGATGAGTTTCTATTCAGGCCAAGAATACCCATGCACGAAGAGGAGGGACAAGTATTTCCCTTAATGATACACTCTGCCGCAGTGCGAGAAAAAGTGGTATTGGTTGAGGGATGTGACGATGAGGGCAGACTTTGGTGTGCGATTGTCGCCATCGAAGAAGGGTATTGAGTGACTGACGTCAACGATGACAATCTGTTCGAGGAACACCATGACCTAGAAGAGAGGCGGGTGGAAGTGAGTCTCATATTTTGGGTCAAAATGATCAGGCGGGAGGTACCGCAGAGGATGATGTTAGCATTAGTACGTCCAGAATACTTTGATAATGACATGGCTCTGGTGCCGGCCAAGGTATGGACTACAGGGCCCTATGATGTAGGTCTCCTGAAAGAGGCCGGCAAAGTGAAAATTAAACTGAAACCAGGGGCAATTCTGCCGTGGGCACAGCAATATCCCATGTCCAGAGAAGTGGATGAAGGGATTGCAAAGACAATCTCTGCCATGATGGAGCAGGGCATCTTAGTGACGTCAGAATCACCTTGCAACATGGTGATTTATCCTGTCAAGAAATCAAAGGGAGGGTCCTGGCATTTAATCCAGGATTTACGAGCCCTAAACGACATAGTCGAAGCCGAGTTCCCTCTAGTCCCGAATCCATCCACAATTTTGTGCAACATACCCACTGAGGCAAAATACTTCATGGTGATCGATTTGAAAAATGCATCTTTCTCAATTCCATTGCACCGTGACTCACAAGACCTGACGTCATTTACTTTCAGACAAATGCGCCTGAAAAGTGTGAGGCTGCCACAGGGGTATTGCGAGTCTCCATCTATTTTTCCTGCAAATGGACCTAAGCAATATTGCGTTGGACAGTGTTGTTTTGCAGTATGTAGATGACATTCTAATCTGCAGCATCACTGAAGAGCAATGCTGACAGGACTATGCCAAGCTATTGACTATATTGGCTGAGAAAGGATACAAAGTAGACAAGGACAAGCTGCAGTACTGCCAACAGGAGGTGTTGTATATAGGGCAACTAATCTCACATGAGGGGAAAAAGGTAACCCCAGAAAGGGCCGAGGCTATCATGCACACGGCCAAGCTGCGCACAATAAAGCAAATGCAACGCTTCTTAGGCTTTGGCAATTATGTCAGAGCATGGGTCTTTGACTACAGCTCATATACCAAGCCCTTGTTACAAGCCCTTAAAAAGGCCCAGGCAACAAGAGAAGAAATTGAATGGAATGAAGAAATGGAGAAGGGGTTTACAGAACTCAAGGGGGCAGTTTGTAAGGCCCCAGTTCTCGGGATTCCTTATTATGCGGAAGAATTCTATCTGTTCTCTCATACCGATGGCAGTTTTATGACAGCAGTACTCGCGCAGCAAACCTCATTGGGATATAAACCCCTAGCATATTACAGCGGGAGTCTGGACCCGGTCATGAAGGGCCACTTCCCATGCGAACAAAACCTAGCTGCTGCTGCATTTGCCATTGAGAAGGCATCATCCATTGTGATGGCATGCTCCAAGACATTATATGTTGAGCACTCGCTATTCGCCATACTAGAAAAGCCAAAGGGCATGCTGACTTCGCAAAGAGCATCAGCCTACGAGGTGATTATCTCTAATCCATCGATCAAAATAGTGCGATGCAAAACTGTGAACCCTGCAATGTTTATAGCCAAGCCAGTCACAGAGGGAGAACCTGTGCATGACTGTGCAAATTATGAGGATTTCTATGACGAGATCCCCTGTGTAAAGGAAAATGCCCTGGTAGGTGGAGAGATCGTCTTTATTGACGGGTCTTCTAGAATCGACCAAGAAGACGGGCAAATGTATACAGGCGTGACCGTGATCAAACACATGGCGAATGGAGAGTTCCGAGTACTTGTCAGTGTGTGAATACATCTCACCATTCGGAACAGGCTGCAGGACCAGTGGCACTGATACTCGCCATTGAGAACCATGCAGACCAGGAAGTAACAGTGTACAGTGACTCTGCCTATGTGACGTCAACATTGCACGCAGGATTAGCGCGCTGGAAGAAAAGGGGATACCTCCGAGCAGATGGCACGCAAGTGCAAAACGCAGCCTTGTTGGACAGGCTGATAAAAGCACTATAGCTCCCAGTGGGCATAGTGGTCGTGAAATGCGCCTCTCATACCAAAGGGACAGATTTTGTGTCACGTGAAAATCATGAAGCAGACACGCAAGCCAAACGTATGGCATCCAAAACTGAAACAATCATGGACGTGGAGGTGGCACGTACCCATGAACGAATGATGGTAGCACGAGCCACTCCAGAAGCCTATTGCAATATGGGGCAATCTCAGTTAATGGAGCTCCAGGGGGAGGCACCTCAGGAGGAGAAAAATGTATGGAAGCGTCAAGGGTGTTCTTTAAACCCCTCTGACGGATTGTGGAGGCAAGACAGCACTGGTAAACCAGTAATGCCTGACGCCCTTCTGAAAGTAGCGCTAGAACAGCTTCACTACCCCATTCATATGTCAAAAGAAAATCTTGTTGCAACGCACGCGGAAGACTGGTTTATACCGAATTTAGCCAGGCATGTTGCATTCTTTATGGTAAACTGCATTGTCTGCCAGCAATTCACTTCTGGGCACACATTAAAAGTAGTGAGAGGAGTCATCCCCAGACCAAATAGACCTTTCCAGCACCTACGTATTGATTATGTAGATATGATTCAGGTGTGTAATGGGTACAGGTATCTACTTGTGGTGGTGTGTCCCTTCTACAGATGGGTAGAAGCAGTCCCCTGTACACACCCTGACGCTGCCTGTGCTGCTAAATTCCAGGTGAGGGAGGTTTTCCCTAGATGGGGGTATGCGAGGTAATAAGATCTGATAATGGGGCACATTTTGTAAATGCAGTATTTGAGCAGATTAGCTTGTTGCTTGGTATAAAGCACAAATTCTCGTCGGCGTATCACCCAGAGGGAAACGGGATATGTGAACGGATCAACGGCTTGCTTAAGGAAAGGATAGCCAAGTTGAAGCTCACATTAAGAAAGGGATGAATGCACTGCCTACCACTGGCATTGTATACTCTTCGGAACCAGCCAGGCTCCGACCATCATCTAACGCAGCATGAAATAGTCACTGGGAGAAGGATGAGGACCCTTCTTACCCCCCGAGACAGAGCTAGATGTGATGCCCAGTCAACTAGGGAGGTTCTGGGAGAGGAGATGAAGGCCTATCTGGATTGTCTCACATCCAGTTCCACTGTCATTTCAGGCCAGCTGCAGCGACGGCAGAAAAGAGACGAAACAGCACAAACCACAACAGACAGTGCTGATGCCGGTGCAGCTCATAGCCTATGTGCGCCTCTTGTCTTCCCTGGAGATCGCGTCCTCGTGAAGAATGTCACAAGAAAAAGATGGGACGAGCCGAGGTTTAATGGCCCGTTCATCATAGAGGACTGCACCCCGTCAGCTGTCAAGCTCAAAGGCAGAAGAGCCTGGATCTTCCTGAATGATATAAAACTCTGTATAGGACAGAGCACTCCTACTACATCTACTGCCGAGGAATCCACAGACAACGAGGAAGGACCGCAGCACGTGCAGACAAGATCTATGGCAAGGAAGAAGGACGCATGAGCAGACAAGTTAGAAGAACGGGGAAAAAATAAATAAAATAAAAGTGAGACTTTCAAAACAAGACAGTTGTTCAAACCAAGTGAAAGGTGACAAAAGGATAATTAAATGAACATTCAATGTAACCAACAAAACAACTTTTGTGAAAATCTTGTCCACACTGAGCCTTTTATTTAGGCATAAAAAGACAATAAGAAGCACACAAACACCCTGTGCAGCCAAAGGTGCAGGGTAAAAGAAGAAAATTGCGTACTCATATCAACAAAATCACTAATCTCATGAACATTGAAAGCCACACAAAGCATTTAAAGCCTAAGAATCTGATAAGAAGTAAAAGTAAGATCAAGACTTTGTTCATGGACATATGGTTCATCCAAGCAGAAGTCTCAAGTTGGATGTGCTCACATATTTTCAGCTGGTAGTACTGTCCTATCCTTCACTTATAGGCAGAGAAGCCAGCGTTACTGAATTAATTCAAGACCCTGAAAACAAGAAAATAATCCGACAACTACTGACTGTCATAACAGAAACTTTCATTACACTACCCGAACACAGCAGAAAAGACACAGATGCTTCCACCACAAGTAATCATTGACGAGATCACATATACTTAGTTCTTCTGCATCATCGAAGAATTTCCAGGACTTATCGGGAGAACTACAAATACATTGACATTCATTAGAGATCCAAAAAACAATTACTTTCTCAACCAAGTGTGGTACAAGCTGAACCACGTGGTTGCAACTCACGCAGCAGGAAAGTGCAAAACTTGTTTGCATCAAAAGAAGGGACTGTGACTAGGACCCAGCAAACGAGGCAAATGTCCCTATCACCTGAGGATACACGGCTGGCACACAACGTTTTATTTCGATTAGTCACAGACTATCCGGATATGGTGGGGAAACCTGCAGATGTTGACGTCATCACCTTTCTTAGGAATCCGGCCAACACCCCACACATGGGCTCACTCCTCCAAGGCATCATGCACCAGGTGGAGCTGTCCAATTTCCAGTGAGAATTCCTGAGGAGATTTCAGTGAGACAAGTCGACGAGGGACAGATGGAAAAAAAAAAAAACAACTGATTACACTGCAAGAAAATGCTCGTGACTTTAGAGCCAAAGAACCAGAACAAATGTCATTAACACCTGAAGACAGTCGTTATGCTTTTCGTGTTTTCTTTCATCTCATTGAAAACTTTCCAGAACTAGTGGGCAGACCCTGTAACATTGATGTGCCTGCCTTTCTTAATGATCCAGCAAAGAATGCCCAATTGAACAGGCTCCTAAAAGCTATTCCATCACAACTCAGAAGCAACTATGGACATCCACTGCTACGAAGAGCCTTAGAAGGGGGCGTTCCAAAATAAACTTTTCCATCATCCCCAGCCGGGGACAAGGCAAGAAAACAAAGACACAGTCCTTCATGCTTCCAACATAGGACAGATCGAAAAGAGCAGAAACAAGGATAACTACATCCGTTCTTATTTTTTTTGTTTTGTGTTTACTATTTGTTGATCATTATCGTGCAGGAGAATAAATGGGTGAGAGAGAGAGACTATTCATCAACTCGACCTCGAATGACCAAGTGAAAGGAACAGAGACACGAACTTCACTGACGTGTTTACCTTTTTTAACCGTTTTCTTATTTTTTCCTACCTTTTCATATGTTCACTTTTATTTTTATTTATATTTTTTCAATATTTTATTTTTGCGTGATTTGTAGCGAATCCATCTTTTCATGGTGTCACTGCAAACATTGTCCTGCATATCCTCAGGGCCATGACGAGTTGAAAGAGTGCCCTGGGAATGCGGTTCCCACAACAAATGCAGGATGAATGTGATGGTAGTCTAACCTTTTTCCATAGTCTAGCAAAGGAACTGTACTCCATACTCAGAGACTATCATCATCACTCGCAAGAGGGGGGACATTTAACAGCACATGTCAATTTAGTATTTGCTGAACTTTGAACAACGAGATCAGAACGAAGAAATAAATAAATAGTGGACTATGGACTTGATTGAAATGGGGGCCCAAAACACTAACTTAGTCATGCCACATGCAGAAGGGAGCCCCCGGTTTCCCGGAAGGAGATGCTGTAAACTGTCTTTGAAGGCCGTCATATGTATATGCATTGTGATTATTGTAGTATTTTTATCGTTAACTATTAGAACTGCATTTTTTTTTGCTGCACGAAGCGTCCCAATGTCTGTGTATCCACCAGGTAATGATCATCTGGGGCCCACAAAAGCACCCGGACCTTATATTGTTATCCCTGTTCCAAGAAAAACTGATGATAAAGCAAACGATTTACAGTTGAATGTAATTAGCAGTAACACACATACACTTGAAGTAATGAATGGTGAGAAAGGCTGGAGACAGGGTCAGCACGGAATGAATGATAGCATAGCACTGTCCACGGCACGCAACCATACACTGAGTGCACACGAACAAGGGCAAGTGTCAAGTGTCAATGGCTACAAAACCGCAGGCCAAACCAACTGAAAGAGAGAAATCACCTGTGGAACAAGCAGCTCCAGAAAGCAGGGAGCAGCATGAGAAACCGAATCGAAGTGAAATTGCAAAATCACTCAATAGAACAGAGGAAGCAACGAAAGAACTCACTGAGAAAACACATGCGGTAGTTGAGTATGTGTTTCCACTCATACTTAGAGCAAAGAAGCTACAGGAGGAGCTGAGCAAGACAACCACCACAACTGTGATAGCGAGCACGCCAGCTCCAACGTCAAAAGTAACTACCGAGCTTACGACACAGCCTGCAGGAGGGAAGGAAAAGAAGCGCAAAACCTCCCCCTATTACTGCAGGGCAGGAAATGAAACCTGCCCCTCCAAGGATAACGCCCGAGAGTCTGCCTGAACGAAAGAGCAGTACAGAGGCATTCAGAGACATAGTGATAGCCAACCACAGAAAAACGCTAAGGATCAAGAGAAGTCCATATGAAACTGATAACGAGTTAAACGATTACTTGGACAGCACGGCCCATCTTGGAAACAAGATATGGTACCAGCACATGAAGGAAGTTGGACGAAGGCAATCAGAAGGAGAATGTTTTGTCTGAGCACTCCTGCCGTACAGCATTGGCAAGTACAAAATCTTTGTGGCTGTAGAAATAGATGTCCCCATAACACACTGCATGTCACATGTGGCAATGTGTAACACCAGTGGACAATTCATGGGGAGAGACGCCTCGTTGATATGGGCCAACGAAAAGGACTTCCCTGATGAAGACGGATATGTCCAGGATGGTGTGCAGTCAAAAAAGAAAAAAACATTTCATCGAAAGTCATAATATCGAAAACTAAAAGGTCGAAAAAAAAAGTCGAATGCCCTTTTTTAAAATTATATATTTAATTTGGGGTCGGGTAAAACAAAACAAAAAAGAGGGGTTCCGGGGGAACCCCCCATTTTGAATAAAAAGCAATTTTAAAAAAAAAACGACATTTTTGTTTTCGACTTTTTTTTTCTCGATATTATGACTTTCGAAAAAATGACATTCGATTATATCACTATAAACCGTCCAGGACAACAAAACAAGAAACAGGGCGCACACCAAAAATCATGTGATTAGATATGAAAACCCTGACGTCAAGGGATCAGGAATAAGGTGGGAAACAAACTCAAGACTGAACGTCTAAGGGAAAATGGCAGAAGAAGTTCAAATATGGAAGAACCGAGGACAAATGCAGATCTGGGGATCAGTAGTCTCCGCAGACGGATGGGAAGAAGGAGTAGTAATCTGCCGAGCTTGGATGATCCTTGGAGCCTGCAAAGAAGCAATAGAGAACTCACAGAGACTATGCAGACCATTGTGGCCAAAATTGGTAAAGCTGTTGACATGGGTCGAAGACAGAGGAAGACCCTTGCAGATAGTATCACTTGAAAACCCGAAACTATGCTTTAGAAGCAATGGCACAAGGAAAATGGGAGAGAATCAGAACTGTGAACGAATATATGAAGCCCCAGGGATGATGCAAGGAACCGCAGTCTTAATGGACCACTATTGGGCATGTGGATCCAAGGCATACATAAGGCTACCGAGGAACTGGGGAGGCATATGCACACTGGTGACCGTACACGTTCCAGCACTAGTGATTCCAACAAAAAATAACTGATTTTGGACAGTTTCCCAAAAGCAGACGCTCACCTGAGGAAAAGGAGGTCTGTGGAACTAATGTCAAGGATGAAGAGAGAGAATTACTTCTCCACCAAATCAGAGGACGCATTTTATGCCATTCCCTACGAACACAGGCTGTTCAGCCTAACTTCATCACTATTTACAACAATACTCTTGCTGCATATCCAAGTTGGTTCAAGCACCAAGTGGTTGAAGATAACGAGATGGGAGTTAGTGCAGACCATCAACACCACAATAAAAGGATTCAATGCGATCAAAGAAGAGCTGAGAGTAGTCAGACTGATGACCCTCCAGAACAGATATGTGCTTGACATGATCACCGCAATGGATGGGGTGTTTGCGCAAAGATTGGAGAATCATGTTGCACATTTATACCATCACACGACAAAGAAAATGGAACCCTGACAGAGGCCATAGACATGTTAACAACCCTGAAAAAACAGATGACAGATGAGACAGATGAAGTGGACGACGACAGCTGGTTTGGGAACCTATTATCATGGGTTCCACAATGGATGACAGATATATTCAAGCTCCTGGGAGCTTTGCTAGCAATGGTGCTGGTAGGAGTCTGTGTTATCAAGATAATCATCACACAGTGCCATAAAACAGCAAAGAAGGCCATTGGGATGAAAATGGTCGATGTCGAGCCAGGCTGGAAGCCCAGAGACCTGACAGATGAGGAGATAAAGGACTTTGTGACGGCCAGTGAATTTGTACCAGAAGGAACAAAATTCACTTATCCCAAGAAACGAAGAAGGTACGAAGGCAAATGGATTTACTGCAGTCCAAATGGACAATGCCAGTTGATGACCTGGAACGAAGATGAGCATGTGAGGACAGCAGGAAGCTTGAAAGGGGTGATAAAGATATGGACACCGAAATTGCATACGTTCACGCCTTCTTGTGTAAACCCAGGAGACGATGAGCAAGAAGCTGAGGAATCAAAGAAACGGAATATAAAGGAGGAAGTAGGAGTGGTCGATGAACCGACCAGAGGGGGGAGTGTAGAGGAGGTCCCAGATATGACCCGCACCCTTGCCCCCCATTGCGAGTTGCTAGTAAGGTACTCGCCGTGGTACGTGACGTATGAGGAGCAAATTAACCAACAGAGAGCCGCACTGGGACTTTGCCCCTTCTATGTAAGGAGATCAATACCGGTTGAAGCAGCCATAACGGGACAACCCTGGGCAGCACGATACCCTATCAGACAGCCATACCAGCCACTGATACGAAATGAGGAATACCTACACACGGTCCACAAGGAGACCCCTAAAACCTTAATGGAAGGCCAATGAAAATAAACCAAGAGCCCGAGCAGCCCCGAGAACAAACAGAATTGGCTACTGAAAGCACGAATGCCAGTACTAGTAACTGCAAGGATAATGATAATGGATGCAGGGGAGAGACACTTAAAACATAAGAGAATGGTGCCATAAAACAAGATGGAAGCAACCGCCCTGTTGAATGATATGATATGATATGATATGGTATGATATGGCATTTGTAACGCGCCTATGCACAAGTGTTTCAAGGCATGACGAGGCAGGGGGGAACAAGGGGAGAAAGACAACGTTCCTACTAGGCCAGGTGTCATTCAGATTGCGCAAGGGTAGGGGGACTGGGAAAAAGTGCAAGGGGAAGGGGAGAGGGGAAAGTGCAGTACATGGTTAGTAGAATACAGATAAATAATAGGGCCAGCTGGTGGCAAGTGCAAGGAAAGTGCAGTACATGGTTAGTAGAATACAAGATAAATAATAGGGCCAGCTTGTGGCAAGTGCAAGGTAAGTGACGGGAGAAGGGGCTGTAGGATACAGAGACAGTCCCATAGTGCAGGTAGGCAGTGCAGGGAAGAGTGGCTGGGCCAAGGACCGAGATCGGTGAGTGGCCCAGTTGCAGATTCAGTGCAGGTTCAGTGATGTTAGCAGGGGAGAGAGGGAGAGAAAGCAGAGGCAAAGAGGAAGATTTTGAGGTGCTTCCGGAACCGGAGATGGTTCTCCTCAAGTTTCAGGGAGGCAGGAAGGCTGTTCCAGAGGGAGGCCCCTGCTGCGGAGAGAGATCTACCCCCAGCTCGTTGCTTGGAGAAGCGGCTGACCCTGAGGTAGTTGGAGGTGGATGAGCGAAGAGCTTGAGAAGGAAGATATTTAGGAAGAGAGAGTTGAAGGTATTTTGGCCGAAGGCCCCAGAAGGCCTTGTGGACAATGCAGAGGGTTTTGAACTTAATCCTCGCAGCCACTGGGAGCCAGTGTAGTGATTTTAGTCCTGGAGAGATACCGTCCCTGGGCTTGAGGCCAAGGACAAGTCTTGCAGTCCTGTTCTGGATGAGTTGCAAAGGGCGGAGAGTAGAGGCAGGAAGATTTAGATAGAGGCTGTTACAGTAGTCCAGCTTTGAGAGAACCAGGGCTCTGGAGACAGTGAGCTTCTGGGGGAAGGAGAGGGAAGGAAGGATACCTCTGAGGAGGTGTAGCTGGTAGTGTGACTTCCTAGAGACATCAGATATGTGAGGAGAGAAAGAGAGTGTGGAGTCGAAGATGACCCCAAGGTTTTTTGCCTTGCTGGTAGGAGCAGGAAGAGGGCCAAGGGAGGCCGGCCGGAGAGCTGCAGGGAAGGAGGGAGTGGGTGTGCTGATAAGTAGAATCTCAGTCTTACTGGCATTAAGGCAGAGGTCGTTGGCTGCACACATTTCCTGGATAGCAGAAAGACAGTCAGAGATGATGGAAGGGGAAGGGGAGGCCGAGGGTAGCCTGCAAATGAGCTGGGTATCATCTGCGAGCACTGAAAGTTGGGACAGAGAGTGGGGATGCAGTGAGCAAGAAGTGCCAGATAATGGTTGAATATCCAGGGGGAGAGGTTAGATCCCTGGGGGACACCACAAAGGCAGAAGAGAGTTCGAGCAAAATGAGAACACAAGGGGTGTTAGAGTCAAGGTTTGAGAGCAGGTCCTCACGGATGTTCAGGAGAGCAGTTTCCGTGCTTCTGGCAGCTCTGAAGCCAGACTGATGGTCATGAAGACTACCAACATATTCAGCATGGAGATTAAGCTGGGAGATGGCCAGTTTCTCCAGGAGCTTGCCCAGGAAGGGAGTGATAGAGATTGGGCGATAGTTCGCTGGGCAGGAGTGGTCGGAGGAGGGTTTCTTAAGAAGGGGGTGCACAAGGGAGTGCTTGAGAGGGGATGGGAAGACTCCAGAGGCGAAAGAGTGATTGCAGAAGTCAGCCAGGGCAGGCGCCAGGGAGTCGATGTGGTCCTTGATAGTTTTGGAGGAATAGGGGTGGACCTGTTTTGACGAGACTTTCATAGATCGGACTTGTCTCGAAACCTCGTTAGCAGAAAAAAGGGGAAAGGCAGAGAAGGAGGGAGGAGGGGTGGCTGCAGAAGGGACAGAGGGAGAGCAGGGAATAGAGGAGGGGAGGTGATAGGAGGAGAGTGAGGACAGGATGTCCTGAGTTTTTAAATGAAGTGAGAGGCCAGTGCCGTGCAGAGGGCCTGGGAGGGGACAGCAGAGGTGGAGACTGCAGCAGGGTTGGCCAGCTCCTTGCAGATTTTAAAGAGTTCGGCCGAATTGTTAGATGCGCAGAGATGCGGGCTTGGATAAGGGCTCTCTTCTTAGTGAGAACGGAGAGCCGGTATTGCCTTTGGAGCAGGCAGCAGGCATGTTTGTCAGAGGATGAACATGAAGCACGCCATTTCCTCTCTGCCACCCTGCAATTGCGTTTAAGGGTGACGAGATCCGAGTCATACCAGGAGTTACATTTGGCTTTGGGCTTCAGGTGGATTCTCATGACAGGGGCAAGGATATCAAGGGTATCAGATATAGCAGAGTGGAGAATGGAGAGGGCTGTGTCAGGGTGGGAGTCAGCCGAAGGGGGAGGGCGGCAAGAAGGTGGTAGCGAAAGACTCAACTGACAGGCGCTTCATGGGTCGGATGACCGCAAAGATGGGTGGCAGTGATGAGGGTGGCTTTGCCTATGGGGTAAGGAAGCTGAGGTGGGAGGATAGGAGAAAGTTATCACTCCAGGAGAGAGGAGTGGAGAGAGGGACAGAGAGGGGAAGGTCAGAAGAGATCAGAGCATCGAGAGTGTGCCCTGCAGAATGGGTCGGCCCAGATGGGAGAATAGAGAGTGAGAGAGAGTCGCAGAGGTCGCAAAAGAGTCCAGAGGGAGGACAGGAGGCATCAAGGTGGATATTGAAGTCTCCAAAAAAGAGGAGTTGAGTGGTTGAGGACAGGAGTGAGGAGGAGAGGTCAGCCCATTCAGAGAGGAAGGAGGAAATTTGACCAGGTGGCCGATAGATAGTAGCCACGGTAAGGGAATGGCTAGGAGAGAGAGAGAGTCGGCAGACAAGGCATTCAAAGGAGGAGCAGTTCTGTGTAGGAGTGACAGTGGCAGGAATCCACTCAGGGAAGATAAGGGCCACACACCCCCCAGCACGGTTGGGCCTGGGCAAGGAGAGGATCTTGTAACCATCAGGTAGGAGTGTGTCAAAGCTGGTGACAGAGCTGGCCGTGAACCATGTCTCAGTGAGACCGAGGATGTCAAGGTCCAGTTCCTCAAGAAGGCAACAGATATCAGAGGAATGTTTGACGGCAGAGCGAGAGTTGAGAGTGGCAATGTTGAGAAGGTTGCCATCCTTGAAGGACTTCCGGGTAGGGGTACAGATCAGAGGTACGCTCTGTGCAGGTGAAGAAGAAGGAGCCAGAGAGAGGGCAGGGTGAGAGGGTGGAGGCAAGGTAGCCGAGGACAGAGAAGAGGGGACAGCTGGAGAGGAAAGGAAGTTGATGAGGCGCGGGAAGCGTCTATCAAAGAGGTGGAGGTTGGCCTGAGGCCTTGGACCAAGACGGTCCCATTAGCATAGACATTAATGATGGCCTTAGAGGAGCGGAAGGGGGCCAAGAGGACATCCCAACGGGTGCCACCATTAATGGGAGAAGAGGAGAAGGGAGAGAGCACAGAGACCATATGAAGGGTCCATTGGTCAGGGGAAGGCACGAAAAAGAGGATGTCAGTAAGGGTTTCCTTGGAGGAGGCACTAGTGTAGGTGTCAGCGATAGGGAGGCCTGGGTTGGAGACCAGGATATCCTTTTTAAACTTTTTCCTACCAGATTTAGTGAGGAGAGCAGGATAGTCAATGGAGAAGCAGTTAGAGAAGATAGGAGAGATAGAGAGCACCATGGAATAAGGAGGGAGTGGGGGGAAGACAGACGAGAGCAAGCGGACAGGAATGAAACGGCAAGCCCTAGTTTACCACATTTCAGAGCAACAGTACCACAGTAAATACGAATTAGGTACCCAGTGTAGAGGCCACCTAAGTTTGAGAGTCCTGCGAGGGGAGAAAAAGCCCTAGTTTACCACAATTACAGAGCAACAGTAACACAGTAAATACGAATTAGGTACCCAGTGTAGAGGCCACCTAAGTTTGACAGTCCTGCGAGGGGAGAAAAAGCCCTAGTTTACCACAATTACAGAGCAACAGTAACACAGTAAATACAAATTAGGTACCCAGTGTAGCGGCCACTTAAGTTTGAGAGTCCTGCAAGGGGAGAAAAAGCCCTAGTTTATCACAATTAAAGAGCAACAGTAACACATTAAATACGAGTTAGGTACCCAGTGTAGAGGCCACCAAAGTTTGAGAGTCCAGGTAGGGGAGAAAAGCAGACCTAGTTTACCACAATTGGCGGTACACACTGAAGTGTAGAAACCATGTGAATGAAAAAGGAAAGGAAAGGTGTAGGTTGTTGGGCTGGGCGAGCAGGTGGAGCTAATCAGAAGAAAGGGGGACTGGCACCTGAGTCCCCTGCGGACACCTGCAGACACAGACAGCCGCAGCAGTAGGAGCCACCCTTTGCCTAAGGGGCCCTTAGCCAACGGGGGCTGCCGGGCAGGGGGCTGCCCAGGGGGGGTGGGATTTAAGGCAGGAGGAGAGGAAGGGGATGGGGTGTGGGCGGGCAGGGAGGCGGGAAGGGAGAGGGGAGAGGAGGACCAGGAAGTGAGGTGGAGGGAGGGGGCAGGGGGCAGCACAACGTGCACAGAGCGCCAAAAACAAAAAACACAGCCTGAAAAGGAAGGTTACTGAAAGCCCAACGGGGCCTGGAAGGCAGCCTCACAGCAGGCCACACAGAGCTACAGGCGACAGCTCAATCCCTCTCAGGCTCAACAAAGAAGCAAGCGTGGAGAGCGGTCATCGCGTAGTCCTGGAGGGACTACGAGGACAACCAATCAGAGGGGGTGGGCGAGCAGGGAGGCGGGAAGGGAGAGGGGAGAGGAGGACAAGGAAGTGAGGCAGAGGGAGGGGGCAGGCGGCAGCACAACGTGCACAGAGCACCAAAAACAAAAAACACAGCCTGAAAAAGAAGCTTACTGAAAGGCCAACGGGGCCTGGAAGGCAGCCTCACAGCAGGCCACACAGGGCTACGGGCGACCGCTCAATCCAGCTCAGGCTCAACAAAGAAGCAAGCGTGGAGAGCAGTTGTCGCGTAGTCCTGGATGGACTACGAGGACAACCAATCAGAGGGGGGTGGGCGGGCAGGGAGGCGGGAAGGGAGAGGGGAGAGGAGGACGAGGAAGTGAGGTGGAGGGAGGGGGCAAGAGGCAGCATAATGCGCACGGAGCCCCAAAAACAAAAAACACAGCCTGAAAAAGAAGCTTACTGAAAGCCCAACGGGGCCTGGAAGGCAGCCTCACAGCAGGCCACACAGGGCTACGGGCGACCACTCAATCCCGCTCAGGCTCAACAAAGAGTGTGTAAATAAGCTTGAAATGCAAGAGGCTAAGAAATCGATACTGCTTGCAATGCCAAGTAGAAGAGTAGAGCGGCAAGCACCAACCATATATCTACCTCAATACTGCACAATGTACACGTGCGACTCCATTTTGTGAAAGCAGAAATGTACCCAGGCGGCCAAAGGCCTGACAGGCTGAGTTTAGAAACCCAGCCAAGACCAGAGAAGGAGCGGAATCGAAACTCAACAAAGAGAGGCTTCTGCCGCGGAGATCGAGGTCAACCAGAGAAGGGGAGGTGAGCATGAGCTCACAAGACTCCAACTACAGAGAATACCAGCCTGCCTGTGAAGTTCAAGATAAGAGAGGCCCATGCAGGTGGCCAAGCGCACACAGAATGAAATGCACAAAAGGTTGGAAACTGAAGCAGATTCACGGTGAACCAACACGTGACCAGACAGGCATGAAGATGTACCACCGCCTGATGTCATCCAGAACCAGGGGGTGCCATAACTTTTCCTGATAAGAGACTACAGATCTGAGGCCATACGCAGCCAACTAATTGACACACAGCCCTAAACCACTGATTGATGGAAGGGAGGAAAGGTGAATCTTGGGACACTAGGCACCTGGGTGTCTACTCTAAAGCTGCTATTTAAATGGAGATTTATGTTTAGGGGTGTAACTTGCCCAATCACGAGGGACCATGTAATCTAGGGTCCTATAGACACTGTAACCAATGGGACGTCGTACTTGTAGTGACGTCAATCACGTGTGGTGTAGAGGGAAGGGCGTATACGCCCACCCGATAAGAGTTATCCAATCCACTTGCATTATTTCCATATACAGATATAGCACCTATACTTAAGTTACCTTTCCCAACCAATTGTATTGCATAATGATTTTTTGTAGAATTAGACGTCAATGATGAGGGATTTTGCCCATAAAAGAGGCTGTTTGACTAATGTTCGAGGAAGTCGGGTGAGGCAGGTGTTCGTGATGCAGCTGAATTCCATAAGCTGACATATTTATCATTAAACGGACTTGCCTTTGCCAAGTCCTGATTATTGAACCTTGCCGCAGTACGTGAGTCCTGCACTCTGTCCTCGCATGGTGCAGCTATCTTGTATCACTAGTTTTCGAGGGTGAGTACTGACCAATGGGCCCGTCAATAATTTCCTCTCCTCGTCAACAGTATGAAACCCCCGATGACCGGTGGTGGCCACATCATGGCCGTGACTTAGCATTAGGCTTCGGAATGAGGTAGGGACCACCCACTGGTCATGGCCAGATATGAATTATTAGGCAGAAACCTGTGCAGTTCCCTTAGGGACCACTGCAAAAGATTTAAGACTACAGGTGTTGGCAGAAAACCCACTTGGTAGCAGTCTGTACCACCCAGATTTCCCTGGTAGCTGTGGCTGAGCAGTCAGACTTCCCTCAAGAAGAGTTAGGCAGTATGCAAAGTATACACAATAGGCACTCAGATACAACAATACAAGCAAACACTGACCAGAGCTTTGGTATCAAAGTATATCATTATTTATTTAAAAACACACAGTTTGAAACACTCCAGCACTCTTATTGTAAAATATTCTAAACACAGTTACTATTGTAATATATACACCCCTTTTCCTTTATCGGATAAGTCACAGTAAAACACCACTTATTTTCATACAGAGGTGAGCGCTTAACTAGACTGCACTCCAATAAGTTTGTGAGAAAGGGGGGAGAAAGACAGAATATGGAAAGGTACACCACTCTAAGGTTCAGGAACTCTACAAGCAAGGCAGAAGAGCAAAAGTCACTGGTGAGCCAAAGTCCAAAGGCTGGGCCCACTCTTAGAGAGAGCAGAGCACAAATGCCCCCAAGATCACACAGTTACACTAGGCTTAGAAAGTCTTGCAGAGGGTTCAAAAAGAGTTTAGAGAGGCTTAGCAAAGTTTAGCCTGGGTATCCCAGGCTAACCCAGGTTCGAAAGCCGGGGGCTAAATCTACCCTGTACAGTCAGTAGCAAGGGAAGCCAGACGGGACACGGTACCTTAAGTAGGAAGGATCCTCCAGCGGTGGCAGTTGTTCCTGGTAGTGGGTGCAAGTTGCGTCGTTGTCCAGGGGAAGAGAAGATCTAGACTTGGAGGAAAGATGAAGGTCGTTGCACTACCAGGGCAGAAACCAGCCGTGGAGTTTTCTAGTTAAAGGTGGTACCTTTGTTTCGCGGTCGTGGTAAAACGTGGTATCCCGGTTGCCGGGGTGCTTGGCACGGGCAAGGCGGCCACGAGGTATGTCGGGAAAGCGAAAAGACGGTGAAACTGGTTATCCCCACCAGTCAAAGGAAGAAGACTCTCCGGCGGGAGATCTCCTCTGTCGTTGGGAAAAGTGGTGAGGCAGTCCAGCAGGGCTCCACCGGTGGTGGTGTCGTGGCAGGTCGGCTCAGTTTCTCCCTCGTCAGAATCTTAGGTCCTGTGGCGACTTCTGAAGTTCCAGTCCCCAAAGCCGTGCTTTTATGCAGCAAACCCCCATTCACTCAGCCTAGCTGTCACTCAAACATGCTAAGTGGTGAGCCGGCCGGCTCACCACTTGGGCCATTCAGGATGGAGTGCGACGTGAGTTGCCTAGGCAACTCAGTCCAGGGTGCCTAAATTTCCCTCCACCCCTCCTAAGTACCCCAGACAGAGTGGCACCACTTTGGAGGGCTTTTGTGGAGAAGCCCGCCAAAAAGTGGAAAAAAGGGCTCGACTTGGGTTGGAGTCACAGAAGAGAACACAAACGCCATTTTAGAATCAAGTTTTGGCAAAAAACACCAACCGGAGAATTAATATTAATTAAATAAACCGGCGGTATGTTCGAGGCTACCGTAAATAATTAAATAAAGGTAGTAGTCTAAAACAATGGGAAATCCCATAGGAAAATATTTGCGGTTGAATATAAAAAGTAGTATCCACTGCCACCAGCCAAAACTCGATCAGGGGGGACGG
This sequence comes from Ambystoma mexicanum, assembly GCF_040938575.1. Classification (NCBI taxonomy): domain Eukaryota; kingdom Metazoa; phylum Chordata; class Amphibia; order Caudata; family Ambystomatidae; genus Ambystoma; species Ambystoma mexicanum. Next base: position 1,536,467,536 of record NC_090929.1, on the reverse strand, counting down.
AGACGTGCCCCCTCGACTAACAGACCCCGGGGCAATTGAATTGCCCCAGCCAGTACGTCCACAATATGATGGTTTGTACTGGTTCTGTTCAGAATTTAAGACTAGTAAAGTCAATGGTGACTTTACATGCCCTGGGAGACAGTAGTCAGTCCCAGGGTATGGAGTCTATACTGGGGGGTCACTATGACACCCCTGTGTTACTGCACGGAGGGTGCTGTGTAACACACATCACAAAAACACATGAAGCCCTATGGAGTAAAAGACCCCATAGCCCATTAAACACATCTAGATTCAAAGAAACACACTCAAATCATGCCCAAGAGTGAGGGTAAAAGAGTCTCACTCTTGGCAGGAGAAAAAAATAAACCCCAAAAATCCAGCAAAGCTGCTGGGGGACTCACTAGGTTAGGAAATTCAGCCTAAACAGAGAATTCTCCCTAACACTTGACCCCCCAGACTAAGGGACAGGAGGATTTAATCCACTCCTGGATGAACCTCATACCTCTAGTCGATGACATACATCCTAGAGAGTCCATCAGCATTTTGATGGTGACACCCTGACCTGTGCTCAATGGTGAAATCAAACCCTTGCAGGCAGATTGACCATCTCAATAGTTTTGGATCTTCCCCCTTCATTTGCATTAACCATCTCAAGTGTTGGTGGCCAGTATGAATGACAAAAATAGAACCATACAAGTATGGCCTAAACTTCTTCAGTGCCCACACAATAGCAAAGCATTCTCTTTCTATTGTTGCCCACCTTGTCTCAGGATCCTTCAGTTTACAGCTGATGAAGCAAATGGGGTGCTCCCTACCCTTCTCATCCAGTTGGCTTAGAACTGCACCTGTACCTACATTGGAAACATCAGTTTGTACAATGAAAGTTTGGTGGTAGTCAGGAGCTCTCAATACTGGAGCTTGGCAAAGAGCTTTCTTCAGTTTTTCAAAGGCCTGATTGAACTCCTCATTCCATTTGACCTTTTTAGGGAATTTTGGAGAGGAGATTACATTCAGTGGAGAAGCTATGGTCCCATAGTTCTCAATGAAATTCCTGTAATACCCAGTGAGGCCTAGGAAGGCTCTCACTTGGGTTTGAGTAGTAGGTGTTGTCCAATTTTGCATAGCTTCAATCTTGCTGAGCAAAGGCCTTATTTCTCCACCTCCTACCTCATGCCCAAGGTAGACCACCTTACTTTGACCTATCTGGCATTTACTTGCCTTGATAGTCAAATTGGCCTGTCCAAGAGCCTGCAAAACATGTCCTAGGTGGTTCACATGATCCTCCCAGGAGTGGCTGAAGACTGCAATTTCATCCAAGTATGCCATGCAGAAGTCCTCCATCCCAGCTAGAACTTGGTTCACCATCCTTTGGAATGTAGCAGGTGCATTTTTTAATCCAAAGGGCATGACCTTAAACTGGTACAAGCCAACTGGGGTCTAAAATGCAGTTTTCTCCTTGGCATGGTCTGTCAAGGCTATTTGCCAATAGCCTGACGTAAGGTCAAATGTGCTATGGTACTTGGCTGCACCAAGTTTATCCACCAACTCATCTGTCCTGGGTAAAGGGTGGGCATCAGTCTTGGTGACTGCATTAAGAGCTCTATAGTCCACACAGAATCTCAAGTCTTTGGATGCTGCCTTTGGTACTAACACAACTGGGCTATACCATGGACTAGTAGAGGGTTCTATTACCCCGAGATCAAGCATCTTCTTGACCTCCCCCTTGATATGGGTTCTCACATTTTCTGACATTCGGTATCCTCTGTTTTTGACTGGCAGACAGTCACCAGTGAGTATCTCGTGCTGTCCCCAAGGGGTCAAGCCTGGTGAGAGTGAGAACAGGGAGGCAAACTGATTTAACATAGATTTGCACTCCTCTTGTTGCTCAGGTGTCAGATCTGAAGAGAGATTGACTCCTTCAATTTTTTCATCTAAAGGTACACCTCTGAGGAGATCAGGGAGAGACTCACTCTCTTCTTCCTCTGCTGCTGAAGCTAGAAGCAAGGCTCCTACTTCAGGTCTGGAGATGTACGCTTTCAGTCGGTTGGTGTGGAAGACTCTAGGAGCTTCCCTGGGTCTGCCCAGATTCACCAGATAGTTGACCTCTCCAAGTTTTCCCACAACTTTGAAGGGTCCCATCCATTTGTCTTGCAAGGCCCTCTGCCTTGTTGGGAGCATAACGAGAACTAGGTGGTCTTGAGTGAACCCAACCATGTTAGCCTTTTAATCATGCCAATGTTTGACCAAAGCTTGTCCAGCTTTCAGGTTATCACTAGCTTCTGCCATCATGTGTGACATTCTCCTTCGGAGACCTATCACATAGTCAGTCACTCTGACTGGCTCAAGGGGAGGAGCCTCTTCCAACCCCTCCTTAATCAGGGCCAAAGGACCTCTGACCGGATGGCCATAGAGAAGTTCAAAGGGAGAATAGCCTACTCCCTCCTGAGGGCCTTCTCTATAAGCAAAGACAAGGCATGGCAGTAGAAGGTCCCACTTTCTTTTCAGAGGTTCCTCTAAAGCACCTATCATGCTCTTCATGGTTCTGTTAAACCTTTCTACCAATCCATTGGTTTGGGGGTGGTAGGCGGTTGAGAACTTGTAAGTAACTCCACAGGTTTTCCACATGGCTTTCATGTAGTGGGACATAAAGTTTGACCCCCTGTCGGATATTACTTCCTTAGGAAACCCAACCCTGGTAAAAATACCAAGGAGGGCCTTAGCCACAACCGGAGCTGTAACAGTTCTCATAGGAATTGCCTCAGAGTATCTAGTAGCATGGTCTACTACAACAAGGATAAACTTGTTGCCTGAGGAGGTAGGGGGATCAAGGGGACCAGCAATGTCAATCCCTACCCTCTCAAATGGGACTCCCACAACTGGGAGAGGCACTAAGGGTGCCACATTCTTGGCGCCAACCTTACCAGAAGTTTGGCATATATGGCAGCTCTTCCAAAACTTATCTACTTATGCCCCATTTTTGGCCAATAGAAGTAGAGTGAGAGCTTTTCCTTGGTCTTCTTGAAGCTCAAGTGACCCGCCAAAGGAATCTCGTGGGCTAAGTGCAAGAACTTTTGTCTGTTTTCTTGAGGTACTACAAGGTGTTTGTAGTCTCCAGGTTCAGACTCAGTTGGTTCACTGTAGAAGAGGCCATCTTCCCAGTGCAACCTATACTTCCCAGGCTCTTGCCCATCAGCCTGAGCAGCTGCCTGTTGGCGGAGACCCTCCAGAGTTGGACATTCTCTTTGTCCCTTACGGAAAGCTGCCCTGCTGGGCCCACCTTCTGCCAGTAAAGACTGCAGCTCAGGATGGTCCTCAGGGTCTAGATCTCCAATAAGTTCTTGGCCTCCCACTAGCTCTTCTTCAGAGTCTAGTTCAACCATACAGGGTTGTACTTCCCTCTCAGCCTCAGCTGGAGGTGGAGTTACAGGTGTAACTGTTGGAAGCACTGGAGTGCTTGCTGCTGACTTTTTCCTAGGAGTCCTGGGTTGCCCCTTTGCTCCTGATCTGGTAGTTACTGCAGTGAGTTGCTCCAGTGGTAAAGGAGTGATCTCTGTCATCATCTCCTTAGATAACCCTCGCAGGGTTTTCTCTCTTGCAGGTTTTGTGAGCTCCTGTAACCTTTTACTAGGTGGTCTGGGGGTATGTGACACAACTCCAAGAGCTTTCAGGTCGTTACCCAACAGAACCTTACCTGGCACTTCACATTGTACACTGACAGGTATTTTTACAGCCATGTCTTTACACTGCATGAGAACTGGTAACTGGGGACACATCTGCAAAGGCCCTCCAGATAACTTGGTGAGGCATTTGGGTGCCTTAGCAACATCCTCTGCCTTGAAAAATGATTCATCCACCACAGGTATGCTGGCTCCAGTGTCTCTAATGGCAGGAGTCTCCTGATAATTTACCTGGACACTGTCTTTATAATACTCTTTAGTATTATCTGGGATAGAATTATACACATCTAAATTCTGTTGTTCCCACAACCCCAGAGAGACTAAAGAAACACTGGCTGAGACTCCAATGGGTTCATCAGCCAGCAGTAGAAAGTATCCAGTTGCCATTGGGACTTCCTCTTCTGGAGCGAAGGCTAAGGAGGCAAGTTGGATCCCTGAAGGTTTACCCTTGCATCTGGGATCTCCTTTCACATGGTCAGTAGAGCCACAAACAAAGCATTTACCAAATGCCTTCTGGGATGGTGGCTTGTTCTGACCTCCCTCTGGTTTGGCACCAGAGGAGACACTATTCTGCTGTGGTTTCCCTGGCGGCTTACCCTTCTGGTTTTGTTTGGGGCCCTCTTTGGAATTTGCAGTATTAGAATTCTCTTTGGAGTCCTTTTTAGGCTGTTTCCCCTCATCCTTTTTCTGAGTTACCCCAGAATCCTTGTGAGTGGCCTTGTTGGCAACCCACAAGTCAGCAGCCTTAGCTGGTTTTCGGGAATCTAATTCCTTTGAATCAGCCAAGTGCTGTCTGAGCTCAGGAGAGCAGGCATCATAAATTGACTCCAACATAAAAAGATTCTTCATAAGTGTTCACTTTGTAACCCATAATCCATCCCTCTAAGTTTTTCAACCCTTCACTCAACCAGGTAGCCCAAGGGGTACCATCATGCTTTTTGAGGGTTCTAAACCTCTTAAAATACTGGGAAGAGGTCTTCCCAAACCTAGCTATCAAAGCTAGTTTCACACATTCATACTCTTTCCTATCCTCCTCCCCCAACTCCATTACCACATCAGTTGCAACAGGGGGAAGCCTAGAGAACAACCAGGTGAGTAAGTCATTTCCTGTGATGTTCTGGAGCCCATGATTATATTCAAACAGAGGCAACCAATCCAACACATCCAACTTAGGCTCATACATACCAACCAATTCTATAGGCATCCGGGGTCTTTTAGGACTGGAACTTCTAGAGGAGCCAGAGAGAGAAGCATTTTCGACAGATAATTTGATCATTTGTAGCTCATGCTTGAGCTCCATTTCCCTTAGCCTTAGTTCTTGATTCATTTCCTGATGTCTCTGTTAAGCCAGAGTATTCAGTCTCTTGAACTCTAGTTCAAGTTTCATTTTCTCTAATTCGAAATATTGAGGACTTAGTGTGGGACTTGGCAAAGGCCCAGTAGGTACAGCAGGTAGAGCTGACAGAGGCCTAGGGGGACAGTCACAGCAGCCTCACCCTCCTCTTCTGACTCTTCCTCAAGATTATCAACATTTTGATCAATATTAATTTCTATACTGTTATCTACATTTTCTGGCATGGTAGGTTGCTCAGACCCATCATCCAGACTTTGGTTAGCTAAAAACCTTTCTATTAATTCCATTGTCTTGCCTTCAGTCAGGAGGTTCTTATACTTACATAACACTCTCAAACAATCAACAGTTTTTGTAGCAAGGGACTCTTGACTATAAGTTTCCATAGTTGACATGTTAGAAAGATTACTTTTTCAGTGCTAAGCTTTGTGGTTAGTTGTACTAAGGTATCCTAAAGCACTCTAAAGTGTATACTCAATACAAATCCCACCGCTGTACACCAGTGTTAGGCAGACACCTGTGCAGTTCCCTTAGGGACCACTGCAAAAGATTTAAGACTGCAGGTGTTGGCAGTAAACCCACTTGGTAGCAGTCTGTACCACCCAGATTTACCTGGTAGCTGTGGATGAGCAGTCAGACTTCCCTCAAGAAGAGTTAGGCAATATGCAAAGTATACACAGTAGGCACTCAGATACAACAATACAAGCAAACAATGACCAGAGCTTTGGTATCAAAGTATGTAATTATTTATTTAAAAACACACAGTTTGAAACACTCCAGCACTCTTATTGTAAAATCTTCTAAACACAGTTACTATTGTAATATATACACCCCTTTTCCTTTATCGGATAAGTCACAGTAAAACACCACTTATTTTCATACAGAGGTGAGCGCTTAACTAGACTGCACTCCAATAAGTTTGTGAGAAAGGGGGGAGAAAGACAGAATATGGAAAGGTGCACCACTCTAAGGTTCAGGAACACTACAAGCAAGGCAGAAGAGCAAAAGTCACTGGTGAGCCAAAATCCAGTGGCTGGGCTCACTCTTAGAGAGAGCAGAGCACAAATGCGCCCAAGATCACACAGTTACACTAGGCTTAGAAAGTCTTGCAGAGCGTTCAAAAAGAGTTTAGAGAGGCTTAGGAAAGTTTAGCCAGGGTGCCCCAGGCTAACCCAGGTTCAAAAGCCGGGGGGTAAATCTACCCCGTACAGTCGGTAGCAAGGGAAGCCAGGCGGGACACGGTACCTTAAGTGGGAAGGATCCTGCAGCGGTGGCAGTTGTTCCTGGTAGTGGGTGCAAATTGCGTCGTCGTCCAGGGGAAGAGAAGATCTCGACTCGGAGGAAAGATGAAGGTCGTTGCACTACCAGGGCAGAAACCAGCCGCAGAGTTTTCCGGTTAAAGGTGGTACCTTTGTTTCGTGGTCGTGGTAAAACGTGGTATCCCGGTTGCCGGGGTGCTTGGCACGGGCACGGCGGCCACGAGGAACGTCGGGAAAGCGAAAAGACGGTGAAACTGGTTATCCCCACCAGTCAAAGGAAGAAGACTCTCCGGCAGGAGATCTCCTCTGTCGTTGGGAAAAGTGGTGAGGCAGTCCAGCAGGGCTCCACCGGTGGTGGTGTTGTGACAGGTTGGCTCAGCTTCTCCCTCGTCGGATTCTTAGGTCCTGTGGCGACTTCTGAAGTTCCAGTCCCCAAAGCCCTGTTTTTATGCAGCAAACCCCCATTCACTCAGCCTAGCTGTCACTCAAACATGCTAAGTGGTGAGCCGGCCGGCTCACCACTTGGGCCAATCAGGATGGAGTGCGACTTGAGTTGCCTAGGCAACTCAGTCCGGGGTGCCTACATTTCCCTCCACCCCTCCTAAGTACCCCAGACAGAGTGGCACCACTTTGGAGGGCTTCTGTGGAGAAGCCCGCCAAAAAGTGGAACAAAGGGCTCGACTTGGGTTGGAGTCACAGAAGAGAACACAAACGCCATTTTAGAATCAAGTTTTGGCAAAAAACACTAACCGGAGAATTAATATTAATTAAATAAACCGGCGGTATGTTCGAGGCTACCGTAAATAATTAAATAAAGGTAGTAGCCTAAACAATGGGAAATCCCATAGGAAAATATTTGCGGTTGAATACAAAAAGTAGTATCCACTGCCACCAGCCAAAACTTGATTAGGGGGGATGGAGACGTGCCCCCTCGACTAACAGACCCCGGGGCAATTGAATTGCCCCAGCCAGTACGTCCACAATATGATGGTTTGTACTGGTTCTGTTCAGAATTTAAGACTAGTAAAGTCAATGGTGACTTTACATGCCCTGGGAGACAGTAGTCAGTCCCAGGGTATGGAGTCTATACTGGGGGGTCACTATGACACCCCTGTGTTACTGCACAGAGGGTGCTGTGTAACACACATCACAAAAACACATGAAGCCCTACTGAGTAAAATACCCCATAGCCCATTAAACACATTTAGATTCAAAGAAACACACTCAAATCATGCCCAAGAGTGAGGGTAAAAGAGTCTCACTCTTGGCAGGAGAAAAAAATAAACCCCAAAAATCCAGCAAAGCTGCTGGGGGATTCACTAGGTTAGGAAATTCAGCCTAAACAGAGAATTCTCCCTAACATGGATCTCCTCACCAACAAACCGTCTTGGATTCGGTACATTTTTGGACAACACAACACATCAACACTCTGAGGTCCTCTTTCCCAATGCAATCGGTATCCGTCAGCGGAAAGTTTTTGGGTCTTCAATGTGTTGATAAAACTTACCAATTATTGGATCCCCTTTTTGAGCCGTAACCAAATCAGCATCTGGGGTCTCCTTACGCCATTGGGCAGTTGAGAGTTCAATGTGAGCATTCATCTGGGAGCTAGTGATAGCAGTGACCTGGATTTCCCCCAAAAGTGACTCAATCTCAAGTAGATCCCCTTGGATGGCTCCGGTTTTGGCCAGCTGATCAGCTAGATCATTTCCAGTTTTGTCTGGTCCCTCCACTTTAGAATGACCCTTGATCTTTTTCCAGTAGATGGTCATCCCATTCGAGGTGACCATATCATCAATATTTTGTATTAATTTTCCATGTTTTAGTGGTTTATTGTTAGCACATTACATGCCTCTGGTTTTCCATTAAACCAGATTCTCCACAAACCTGTTCCATACATAATCTGAATCAGTGATTATGGCCAGTTCGTGGAGTTGGTGTTGGACAGCAGTGTGGATGGCTTGATGCACAGTCATCAGCTCTGCCACTTGACTACTACAGGGACCGATTTTGTACCCAGTGGAGGGTTCTGGGACATCATTCACCCATGCATTCCCCATGTTGGCAACAAGTTCCTTTTCCCAGTTGTTGTCAACATGGTAGGAGAACCCATCCACATAAACTGTAGGCATTCCCTCGCACTTGTATTCTTAATAGACTTTGTGTGTGGAATTAAGGTATACCTCCATGTTGTCCTTGATTTTAAGACTTTTGTCCTCGAGACAGTTTTCTCTGGCACAATCATGCAAGTCAGCCAGACCTTGCGCTAGGGGACTCTTCTTGTTTTGGCCATATCTGACCTCCACAGGAAAGCCTTGCATTGACAAAATCCAGTAAGTAATTCAGGAATTACTCACATTTCCGGCCCGGATTCTGTCACTTTGAAGATATTGCAGAGTCTGGTGTGGAGTCTCCACTATGATGTGTTCACCCTGGATAAACGAGCAATAATTCTTCAATGCCCACACCGTTGTCAGGAGTGCTTTCTCACGGTCGTTGAATTTTTCCTCCACAGAGGAAAAAGTCTTAATCACATAGGCGATGACTTTATTAACCTTGTCATGCTTTTGGTATAATAGTGCAGTCATTATGTATTTGAGAACCCTGTCTCCAAGAAGAACTCCTTGTTTTTGACAGGGTAAGCTAGGCAAGGTGCTTGTGGGAGGCTTCTTTTGAGTTGTCTTACTGCCTCGGCTTGTTCTGGACCCCACCCCCTCTTTACCCCCCCTTCAACAGATGGATCAGGGGTCTTGTGATCTCTGTGTAATCCTCAATGAACCTTCTACGGTAATTAGTCAGACCAAGGAGGCTCCTTAGCTCCCGCAGAGTTGTGGGGTCTTTTAGTTTATGGAGTGCTTCTACTTTCCTTTCCTGGGGACAGAGACCCACAGGAGTTATCTCATGCCCCAAGAAGTTGACACGGGACCGGCACCACTGTACCTTTTGGAAAGAGAGTTTTGCTCCGGCAGCCCGCAACTGTGTCAGAACATAACGGATCTCCACTATGTTTTCCTCCACATTTGAGCTTTTGATTAGAACATCATCTATATAGGCCAGGTTACCCCTTTCACCCAAGTTGGGCATGACCCTATGCAAAAATATATTAAATTCATTGCTGGAGATGATGTGTCTGAAGGGAGTCCGGGACCACATGTACTGCTGCCCCCCAAAGGTAAAGGCCAGCTTGTATTGGTCCTCCCTACTGACAGGTACAGTCCAGTACCCATTGGTCAGGTCAATGGCAGTGTATACTTTTGATCCCCTGGATCTGGGCCAGCCCTTGGTCAATGTAGGGAAGAGGCCATCAGGAAGTGTGGACCTGTTTGCTTAGCTCCCTTAGGTCAGCACAGAGTCCCCACTGGCTGTTTGGTTTCAAAATCCCCATCACCGGATTATTGAAGGGGCTGTGGACTGGACCAATTATCCCACGGGACTCAAGGTTTTTAATTATTCCTGTAAGGGACTCCATGGATGTGAGAGGCAAGCGATATTGCTTCACAAACACTGGAGTCATGCGAGGGTCCGTGGGAATCGTCGTTGTGTGGATGTCAGTACAACCACAGTCATATGAGTCCACCGCAAAGAGATCTTGAAAATCTAAGAAAACGTGTTTCAACTTTTGCTTTTGCTCCAGAGTCTCACAGGCATCAGCTAGGTTGACTCTCTCTTCTGGTTTGGCTATCCCAGCGGCCTCCTCCAGCTGGGTGGGGAAGTCCCTGGTTAAAGTACGGACTTGGACTGATGTCTTCAGATGGGGAAGGCAGTCCTGGTGGACTTGAAAGATCACCTCATCCCTCCAGAAGTCACAGGTCACCTCTTCCTTACCATAAGGGCAGGAAGAGTACACCAGGAAATTCCCCCCATGCCAGGTGAATATCCTGTGTGGTGTTGCGTCATTGTCGCTATCACTGTCAAAACAGTCATTGGGGATTGGTCCTACCAGTTCATTACCTAACTCTATGGAAAAATGTCGGTCATCAACCGCCATTCCTATAATGGTGCCTGCGCCCAGAGTGTTATCCACCACTATTGGAATGGTGTTGTGTTCTGTATTGACTAGTGGTGTTGGGTTAAACCCCAACCCTTGCTGTTGTAAATGGGCATTAAGGTGAAAATATGCGTCAGGATTTTTCAGTTTCTGTCCTCTTTTTATTTTTACTTTAAGTGTGAATTGTCGGGTCCGTTCTGGGATGGTGACTTCCTCTCCAATCTGAATTCCAACTGCATATGGCAGCAATTGAGCTGACCGAAATGCGTTCTCTGAGTCATCAATGTCCATGGGATTACCCGCTAATCGGGACCAGGCTTTGAAGTTTATTAGGTCCAAACTTATGGCAAAGTGTTTGAGAATGTCACTGCCTAAAAACAATGCAGCAGGGACATCTTGCACGACCCAACAATTATGGACTATGCTATTGTTGCCTATAGAAATTTTGAGCGTACACCTGCTAGGCAGGAGATGTTTGGAATTGGGTGTCTCCAGGTCCATTTCCCATTTGTCTATCAATTTAAATGTGGGAATGGCTGGATCGTTTGGGAGTTTTCAGAACATGGCCTCGCTGATGAAGCTCTTACCATTGTTCACACACACTCGGGTGAGAACAGAGTCCTTCCCGCCATGTAACTGAATAGGGATGAACAACTGTTCTCCAATTTTCTGAAGGTCAGCCAAGCTTTGAGCTGGTTTCTCATCATTATGAACTATAGAAGTGGGATTTTCTGATTGTGAATTTGTATAGAATTTCAGAGTATTCCCTTCCAGTGTAGAAAGCCACCCGAGACTTGAAGGAAGGTTGATTTTCAGAAATAGAGAGGACTTCTCCTCCCCAGTTTGTTGTCCTACTGCAATTACTGTCACAGCACGGATTTGGTTGTTTTGAAAATGGAATTCAACTTGGTCAGGTTTACCTGGGCATTTTGGTCAACAATTCCATCTGCGAAACCGCATGGACAAGTGATCTTCTAGAAAGAGCAGACAAATTAGGTCGACAAGGAGCCAAAATCAACAAAGATTTTGGAAAATTCTCAATAGCCCCACTATTAACATTCTACCTGCAGAAGTTTATCCCCACCATAACTTTTGGTGGGGCGACAGGGTGGAACATCGAGCATTCCCTGTGGCAACAACTCGAAGGGAGGTTCTGGAGACGAGCTTTGAGTCTTCCAAAATACATTTCAACTGTAGCTCTGAGATATGAATTGACGCAGAACTCTCTATACATGACAATACTATGGCAATCCCTATCGTTTATGAGGAAAATGCTACTTGGTCCACAAATTCCAGCATATGAAATTTTTGCAAAGGAGTCTGAATACTCACAATCAACCATACTTCAAACATGGAAGTTAAAAATAAAAACCATCATGGAAGCCGCCAACATATCCATAGATGAGCTGATCAATCAACCTCAGCACGCAAAAAAAAAACTCGAAACCTGGGACTGGATATCAACTCACGAGCTTTGTGTAACTCGCAAAGCCACTCTCCCAGATTTGACGAGTATGCTGAAATTACATTCCCCGCCGAAGTATCTTACAACTTGTCCATCACGTTACCACAGGAATCAATTCCTGAAATTCAGACTGAATGTTCTGAATAACAGAGAATCATTATGTCAACGTCGATCTAAAGTCACTCCCTCAGATAAATGCAGGTTTTGCAACTCAGGTGAAGTGGAATCATTAAAACATCTAATAACATCCTGTACAGAGCTTACCATTACCCGAGAATTACATCTGCACTCCTACAAACCCATTCTATATGACGCAGATGAGTGGTGGGAAACAGTTGCGGCTGGGCAAAACATCAAACTCACATGCAGTATAATAAACGTCCTAGACGCAATCCTGAGCACAGATCAAACCTGAAGATACGAGACAAGAATTTATTATGTGTGAGGAAAAAGGAAAAAGAAATAAAGGGAGTGGAAACGACAACGTCAATTTAGCTTTGATTGGTGTATAACAGCTAAAGTGGGAAATTCTTGTAACAAAAGTTTGATACATGTATTAAACTGTAGTTTTACAATAAAATAAAAAAAAAATAAAAAAAAATACACTAGATTTCTGGTGCTCCTCATCAAATTCCTCTTGAGAGTGGATGTCTTTAATAATTAATTTATTATTTTCTTGTTTCAAGGATTCTAAGCGGTTTTGTAGGGTGACTACCTGCTCTGCGCAGGCTCTGTTAAAAGTTAATTGCTGCTCCAGTTTCTGTTGACTCTGTTGTAAAGAGTCAACCCTTTCTTGACATTATTTTTGCAGTGTCTGTACCTGGGTATCTTCCTCTGCTTGCTTTTGCTGTAAGAGAGGCAGATATTCTTTTAGTTTGGTGATGTACTGCCTAGCCTCTATTTCTGATTCATGGCTCTTCTGGAGATTGTTTTCTGCAGAGTCCAGATTAGTCTGGATTGTCTGCAGTATTTCCCTTGCCTCTTTGCCAAATGTATATTGGCTGCATGCTTTTCATGTATGATTCCTATGTGGAGGTACAGGTAGGCTGCTATTTTGGCAATTTTATACTGCTCCTCTTTTATTTTTGGGGATATGTACAGTTTGCTAGGTGCTTGATGTAATGGAGCCTTGTCCTGCTGTCGGAATAAAAAGTATATCGTACCTCCTATTGTAATAAATATATTAATATTGGCCTACGCCAAGCTGCTAGAAAGTCATTTGCGAGATCTGTGTTACAAGGTTCTGACCTTTAATCTATGTAGGCCGCCATTTTAGGTCAAACCGCCATTTTAGGATTTATGTGGAAAAAGTCACCCTGTGAGCTAAAATGGTGGACAATGTCATTGCAAAATACAACATGGGCGTCTTGACCTCTGTACATCGCTAATGTGTAATCTGCCTGCAGGCTACTTGTTGAGGTCATGAACTGAGACTTCGTCCTACGTTGACCTATGTGTAAAAGGATTACTTGTGTAATTAAACCAATCCACGAGTATGTATTATGATAATGTATTTACACTTTGGACAAAGAACATCTGTTTTACTATATTGTATTAATGTTTAAGAAGACCTACAATACGAAACTTAGAATACACAGCTAATGCATGCGCTTATTGTTACATATAATAAAGAACAAACCAGTTAGATGCGGTTATTTGAGACTCAGCAACAAACCCTAGAATTGGTAACATGTAAAGTAGAATATTAACCCGAAGTGGGGTTGATCATAGCGTTCACAAAATGTATAAAAAGCGAAATCATTCTAATGTACAGTCCCTCACTGAACACACTGAACCACGCTGAAGTTTGTTGTGTTGTACTGAGGGCTGATAGCTATCTGACTTTGCACTGTTCTGTAATTGTATTCAATAGAGAATAAAGTACTTTGTATGTTCCTTTGAAACCTGTGTTTGGTGTATTCCTTTTGGGGTACTCAGCCTCGATATTTTGTTTCTGTTTTCACAGTTGGCGCCCAAATAGGGACCCTCAAGATTGATGCCGGATTGTTGAAGGTTGACACTTGCTATCGGACCGGGATCGGACGGTGTACAAAAGAGGGGCCCCTGGATGAGACGCGACACCTCAGCAGCGGTGCACGATCCGATCCCTGGACGGCTGTCATGATCACTGTTTCCAAGGAGCCAGGACCAGCCCAACGTCCTTGGAAGCAGGCCCCTAACCCTAATCCTAGGCACCAGCCGGTCCCTACTGGGACCTTTTGGACCCTGTACTGGCGCCGGTGGCACCAGGCTCATCAAAACCATCGGTCCCGGCACTGGAAGCGCCGGGCTCATAATTGGTGTGAGAGTGCTTGGGTGGACTTACCTGCAGCAGACCATGCTGCTTACTTACCAGCCACTTAGAAGCCCTCTGTGAACAGGAACTACTTTCTTACCTGGGTGGGGCAGCTCCACTCCCTGGATACAGCACTGGAACTCTTCTGGAAACTGGAACTCTTTTCTTACCTAGGAGGGGCCGTGGAAGAAGACGCCTCAGCACTCCAAGGCTATTTAAACCACAACCGATAGATGAAACGTGCTTCGCGTTATTCTGCATCTGCAGCAGAACGCTCACCGAGTCTGTTCCAGCCTTTCCTCTTTCGATCCTGAACCTGCAAGAATTATACTTACCATTCCTGTATCCAGTCAACATCAGCACCTGCAAAAGACAAGAAACAACAGGTTAGCAAGACAAACTCTACACACAGTGCTTTCTCACCTGATCCATCAGCAGCGGCCGTGTCTTCACGCTGCACCTTCGCCTGCAAAGACAAAAGCATTGTTATACTTACCGGCACGCCGTGAATTCCGGATTTCTTCATTCTGCATCGCCGCCTGAGAAGACAAAGTATAATTAAAACTTACTAGCATTCCGCTGACTCCGGCGCTGCAAACCAGCATCTGAAAGACAAAAGAAAAAGACATTAAGCAGGTATTTACTCACGCCCATCACGCTCGTCGCAATAAAACGCCTGCGAATACTCCGGCGTCTCTTTAACACAAACTAAGCTGCAAGGAAAGAGACAGTTAGAGCGCTTGCCATACTTACGAATTTCCAGGCGCTTCACTCCATCTTCCATCCCAAGAGTCCTGCAATACATAAGGGAAAAGCATTATACAGAGTCTTCAATATTAACGTGCCACGCATTTAAAGACTATAAAGACAAAAGGTGTCCAGAAACTCACCGCTCGTGCAGATAACGATGGTAACCATCCTCTGAATTCAAGAGGCCAATGTTTCACCAGTGAAGGAACTGGCAAAGGCACCCTGCACCAGACGCAGATGGAGAGCCCAGCATTCACCTATCTAAGAAACCTCACTCTTCGAATTCGACACACAGTGCGAAGAGGTTCGACCCCAGAAGCCAATCGAGTCCTGCACATCACTTTTCGAGTCACAGACACCTTCCTGCCAAGACCCGCGCCTCCGTGGGAATCAGGTGAGCGTTACAGAACGCGAAGCCCACCACAATACTCCTACCCAGGCGCAATGGAAACCTCAGACACTGATCAACTAGCCCAGTTGCTCGGAGAATTAAGAGCAGAAGTACATGCAGCTCGTCAGGAAACGAACTCTCTAAGAAGAGAACTGATAATTTCCAAGGAGCGAACTGAGGACCTCGCTAGGCAGTTGCTACAAATGCAGGCAGGACAGACACCTTTGACCGCTCCAGGAGGAAGTTATCCTTCTGCATCATCTTTAAATCCAGTGCAAATCAATCTGCCCGGTAATGTGCCCTTGGCTCCGCCCGAACGCTTTTCTGGTGATCCAAAGAAATTCGCGGTGTTCATCAACCAGTGCCGCTTACACTTCTTATGTCGACTAGCTGCTTTCCCAACAGACCAGACCAAGGTGGCTTTCGTGCTTTCTTATCTCAGTGGCAGCGCAGCAGATTGGTCGATCCCTTTAGTCACCCAGGATGATCCGGTTTTACATGATTTCCAGGCCTTCCAGTCCAGCATGGAGAAACTGTTCGCAAGACATGCACAAGGGCAGGCCTTGGACAATGAACTTCTTTCATTACGACAGGGTAATCAAGACCTCTTGACTTATATAGCCTCATTCAACAGACTTATAGTGGAAACTCAATGGCCCGAGGATAAGAGAATAACGCTTTTCTACAGAGGCCTGCGTGGAGAGCTCAAGGATGTGTTAGCTCAGTTGTGAATCCTCCACAAGAATGCTCAGACTATATTTACTTAGTTGTCCAATTGGACCACAGACTACAGAACAGGAAGGCAGATCGTTCCAAATTTGATACCCGAGTGTTTTCTAAACCACAAACCTCTACTAGGGGAGCTGACACAGTGGAACTCATGCAAATAGGGGGCATGAAAGGACCTTTAACCCAGAAAGAGCGGGAAAGAAGAAGGCAGCTGCAATTATGCCTCTATTGCGGAAACTCAGGACACTTTCTTCGGGACTGTCCAGTGAAACCAGCTAAGAAGGCTGTAGGAGCCGCGGATACCTGTACCACAAATTCTGAGCAGGGAAACGACCTAGCCCGACAAGAGTAGAGGTCCTCTTGCCGAGCGTTAAGATCTGTCCCGTGACCTCGCATTTCGTGGTACCCATGGTCCTCATTAGTCCTGAACGTCCGGATCGTTTGCATGCAATTGAAGCTTACATCGACAGTGGAGCAATCGGTAATTATGTGGACCGTGAAATGGTATCAAGGATGAATCTACCCCTTGTCCCTAAGGCTGTAAAAGACGTCATTACTACTGTGGATGGCACGGAGATAGCCTCCGGACCTGTAACGCATGCCACCCAAGAAGTGACGCTAGTGAGTCAAGATGGACACCGGGAGAGAATCGTGTTTGATGTGATCAAGGCTTCTCAGTTCCAGATCATTCTGGGAATCCCTTGGTTAGAGAAGCACAATCCTCAGATCGATTGGCGAGCAAAGACGGTTCAGTTTCCAGAATGTTTTACCACTTGTTATCCTAGGCCTGATGTTTCACTGGCGGCAATCTCTTCGGAGGAGGTTCCCAAATTACCTCCCGAATACCAGGAATTCCAAGACGTCTTCCAGAAGGATCAAGCTAACACCCTGCCTCCTCATAGGTCTTACGACTGTCAAATAGATTTGATACCCGGAACAACTCCTCCTTGCAGCAGGATTTATGCCCTCACCGAGCCAGAGAATCTTCACCTCAGACAATATTTGGACCAATACCTAGCTAACGGGTTTATCCGTCCTTCAAAATCTCCAGCTTCATTGGCTTTGTTCTTCGTTCCGAAAAAGGAAGGAGACCTTAGGACTTGCATAGATTATCGCGCCCTGAATCAAATCACCGTTAAAAACAGATACCCGTTACCTTTGATCCCTGAACTCCTGGACCAAGTCAAAGACGGATGTATATATACAAAATTGGATCTCAGAGGAGCCTACCACTTGGTACGGATAAAAGAGGGCGATGAATGGAAAACGGCCTTCCGCACCAAGTACGGGCTATTCGAATAGCAAGTGATGCCCTTTGGACTTTGTAATGCTCCTGCTGCTTTCTAATATTTTATGAACGATGTCCTTAGAGAACTCATAGACGTGTGTGTTGTTGTCTACATTGATGACATCCTTGTCTATTCATCATCCGAAGAGGAACACCAGAGACACGTTAAAAAGGTTCTCGAGAGATTGCGTCAACATAATCTTTTTGCTAAGCTTGAAAAATGCGTTTTCAACGTAACTGAAGTCGAGTTCCTGAGATTCATATTGTCACCTAACGGAGTCCATATGGATTCAAAGAAAGTCGATGCAATCATCAAGTGGCCATCACCAACCTCGGTAAAAGGAGTTCAAAGCATGTTAGGCTTCGCTAACTTTTACCGCAGATTTATTCCTGAATTTTCTCGGATAGTCCAGCTCATCACCGCTCTGTTAAAAAAGAACAAACGTTTTGAGTGGTCTTCTGAAGCAGAACAAGCTTTTCAGGACTTAAAAGCTAAATTAATTTCTGCACCTGTTCTAAAACATCCTCGCCCAGATCTCCCCTACATCATGGAAACGGATGCTTCTAGTCTTGCTATGGGGGCAGTTTTATCACAAAGAGGTCCGGTCACACACCAGTTACACCCTGTAGTCTTTTGGTCCCGCAAGTTTTTGGCTCCCGAGATCAACTATTCAATTACAGACAAGGAACTTTTAGCTATCAGATCGGCCTTTAAAGCATGGCGGCATTATCTTTTAGGAGCCAGACATACAGTCACCGTAATGACTGATCACCGCAATTTACAATATCTAAAGACGGCCAAAGCTCAGTATTCCAGACAGCTTCGCTGGGCTCTGTTTCTGGCTGAATTTGACTTTATAATTACTTATCGACCAGGTAGTAAGAACGGAAAAGCAGATGCCCTCTCCCGGATGGGAGTAGATGAACATTTGACCAATCCAGAACCAATACCCATAATCCCAGAACAAAGGATTTTGGGTTTGGTCAGCACTCAATCTTTTGAAGACATCAAGACCACGGTTAAATCACTCCTAACTCCGGCCGATTTGCAGGACTGGCAATTAAAGGGAAAAGAATTCTCAGTGGCTCAAGACCTACCATATTTCCGAGGACGATTGCACTTGCCCTGTGAGAAAATACAAAAACAAGTAATCTCCTGTTATCACGACTCTCTAATGGAGGGTCACCCTGGCATTACCAAAACCATGGAAAAGATTAAAAGACATTTCTGGTGGCCATCATGGAAAAAGGATATTAGAGACTTTGTAATCTCCTGCGGTGTGTGTGCCCAGAATAAAAGTCAGAAGCAGAAACCAGCCGGCCTATTACAGCCACTAGACATCCCTCCCTGTCCATGGCATACCTTGTCCATGGATTTTATCACGGACTTACCTCCATGCTCGGGGTATACTACCATTTTAGTAGTCGTGGATCTATTCTCCAAGATGGCTCACTTCATTCCCCTGAAGGGTCTACCTTCAGCCTCAGTATTGGCTCGAGAATTCTTGGAAAACATCGTTCGCTTACACGGTTTTCCCTCGGTTTTAGTCTCCGATAGTGGAAGTCAATTCATCTCCCACTTCTGGCGCAGTTGCTGTCGTCTAGCCCAAATTGATGTAAGACTTTCGACCAGTCACCATCCCCAAACTGACGGACAAACCGAAAGGACAAATCAGACACTAGAACAATATCTACGTTGCATGCTCCAACAAACTGAAAACCCCTGGAAGGATATTCTTTGGATCGCTGAATACGCTTACAACAATTCGACTCATTCTGGAACCGGGAAGACTCCTTTTTTCCTATTATACGGACACCATCCTAGAACCTCCAACCTGGATCCTCCCCAAGAATTTGAAGCACCTGCTGTGAATCACTTGCACTCAGAAATCACCCGTGCTTTTAAGGAAGCCACTGCCCATCTGCAAAGAGCTAAAGCTCAATTCAAAAAAGGAGCAGATCGACACTGTAAAGAGGCCCCTCACTATGCTGTAGGAGATCAGGTCTGGTTATCCACTAAGCACCTGCCTCTAAAAGGACCCCGCACCTTCATCCCGAGATACCTTGGACCCTATCTCATATCTGCCATAATTAATCCGGTGGCTGTCAAATTGGAATTACCTACGCATATGAAAATACATCCAGTATTCCATGTCTCCTTATTAAAACCAGTACAACCAGAAACCCGATTGACTGAACTTCCAGAACCGGTTTTAGTAGATGGAGAACTTGAATTCGAAGTGAAGAACATCCTAGACTCCAAAATCTCCAAATCTAAGTTATATTATCTGGTTGATTGGAAAGGATACGGCCCCCAGGAGAGGTCTTGGGAACCCTCAGAATATGTCCACGCACCTCGTCTGGTCAAGAAATTCCATTTGAATCACCACAACAAGCCAAAACCCCTGGAGAAGACACGCTTAGGAGGGGCCTTGAGGGGGGGTGCTGTCATGATCATTGTTTCCAAGGAGCCAGGACCAGCCCAACGTCCTTGGAAGCAGGCCCCTAACCCTAATCCTAGGCACCAGCCGGTCTCTACTGGGACCTTTTGGACCCTGTCCTGGCGCCGGTGGCACCAGGCTCATCAAAACCATCGGTCCCGGCACTGGAAGCGCCGGGCTCATAATTGGTGTGAGAGTGCTTGGGTGGACTTACCTGCAGCAGACCATGCTGCTTACTTACCAGCCACTTAGAAGCCCTCTGTGAACAGGAACTACTTTCTTACCTGGGTGGGGCAGCTCCACTCCCTGGATACAGCACTGGAACTCTTCTGGAAACTGGAACTCTTTTCTTACCTAGGCGGGGCCGTGGAAGAAGACGCCTCATCACTCCAAGGCTATTTAAACCACACCCGATAGATGAAACGTGCTTCGCGTTAATTATCATCTGCAGCAGAATGCTCACCGAGTCTGTTCCAGCCTTTCCTCTTTCGATCCTGAACCTGCAAGAATTATACTTACCATTCCTGTATCCAGTCAACATCAGCACCTGCAAAAGACAAGAAACAACAGGTTAGCAAGACAAACTCTACACACAGTGCTTTCTCACTTGATCCATCAGCAGCGGCCGTGTCTTCATGCTGCACCTTCGCCTGCAAACACAAAAGCATTGTTATACTTACCGGCACGCCGTGAATTCCGGATTTCTTCATTCTGCATCGCCGCCTGAGAAGACAAAGTATAATTAAAACTTACTAGCATTCCGCTGACTCCGGCGCTGCAAACCAACATCTGAAAGACAAAAGAAAAAGACATTAAGCAGGTATTTACTCACGCCCATCACGCTCGTCGCAATAAAACGCCTGCGAATACTCCGGCGTCTCTTTAACACGAATTAAGCTGCAAGGAAAGAGACAGTTAGAGCGCTTGCCATACTTACGAATTTCCAGGCGCTTCACTCCATCTTCCATCCCAAGAGTCCTGCAATACATAAGGGAAAAGCATTATACAGAGTCTTCAATATTAACGTGCCACGCATTTAAAGACTATAAAGACAAAAGGTGTCCAGAAACTCACCGCTCGTGCAGATAACGACGGTAACCATCCTCTGAATTCAAGAGGCCAATGTTTCACCAGTGAAGGAACTGGCAACGGCACCCTGCACCAGACACAGATGGAGAGCCCAGCATTCACCTATCTAAGAAACCTCATGTTAGGAAAGATTTCGTAATTGTAGGGAATTTTCCTTCCATGTGGCAACCCCTAAACTTTTTGCTATTGTTTTCAACCTGTTTTCTTGACTTTGCCAGAGAAGTGCAGCCTTCTGCCGTACTCCTCTGGGCTTTCGCTCCTTTCTTACGGGGAAACTGACATGCCCTTAAGACAGTCAGTACCGGGGAACGCTGTTTCCCGTAGTTTCTTT
The DNA here is from genome assembly GCF_040938575.1 of Ambystoma mexicanum. Classification (NCBI taxonomy): domain Eukaryota; kingdom Metazoa; phylum Chordata; class Amphibia; order Caudata; family Ambystomatidae; genus Ambystoma; species Ambystoma mexicanum. Next base: position 1,536,446,481 of record NC_090929.1, on the reverse strand, counting down.
TATCGTGTCGCCATTTTAGTGCAACACGACACAAGAGGGCACTGTAAGCTAAGTTACAGCTCTCTTGGGTCTCTAGCCTTCTACAGACCCTAGACACTCTTGTAGGATGGTTTTTGGATCGGTGCAAGTCATTCAGGGACTGGGCTGGTGGCAGCGATCATTTGGTTTATTTTGAGCTCCTTTTGCCGTTCTGAGCACCTTTTTGCCGCGAACACAAAAGGGTGGCCCGGCTACCCAAAATGGCCGGACCACGAGGCTCCTTTGTCTCGTCCACTGTCCGTCTTGCTCCCTTTACCTTCCCCCGGGTCAGGCGAACCGGGGCCTTCCTTATTTGGGCATGTAGTTTCCCGCGAAACACGGTTGCTTTCGCGGGCTTCTACATGTCGTTTGAGTGCCCCCAGGATGTGGGCTGGGCTGTCTGGTCCCAATACACATCCTGGGTGCCAGAGAGTCTAGGGTGGTGTGAATGCCTGGGACCACTGTGGTCCGTGATTGGTCCACGTATGGTATGTGTGTTGATGAGCGGATCTCCCATTGGCTCCCCTCCGTTTTGGCGCGAAGGGAACCGTGGATAAGAGGGAGCTGGAAACACCACTACCATGTCGATCTCCTGAGTTCTTACGAACCCAGGGATACAGGAGCCAAGTATCCTGCGAACACGAGGCTGGACCGAGGAATCGCTGGTGACCCCCTGAAGAACTTCTGCTCCTCATTGCTGTCGTCCGGTGAAGCCCTTTCCACCTAAGATCGAACAAGAAGGCCTGTACTGGCGCTTCGACCTATTGGAATAGCAGGACCAGCTATTCCCGGCACCTTCATCAACTCCTGCCGTAAGCCTTCGGAAGTGTCTCTGGGCCATCCAGTTGACTGACCAGCTTACTAAGGAGTCCTGCTCTGTAATCGCCGACAGGTTGGGTGGTATTCTGAGTCCGGGGCACGCTCACACGCTTCGTTTGCTTAGCAACCCTAAGCTAGAGGTGAACGGTGCTCGTTTGGCTTGAATACACCCGGCCGTTCCGTTGCCCTGCCGTGGCGACAAAACTGTGCAGGATTCTTCGATCGGGATGTCTTTTTACTCTGCACGACGACGAGACGTTCCCTGCTCTTCAGAACCTGCCAGAAGCTGCATCTATCGAGGAGAAGCTCGGGCCTGCTTGCTTCGGGGACCGGTGAGTAGATTAGCTAGGATCTGGTCGCCCTCCTGCAGTGCCCCTTGCTTTTCCCCGCTGTAAATACAGCTCCCCTTGTCCGTACTCGCGCCCTACTTCTGCCTCCCAGTGGAGGCTGCGCTAGAGTCGCGGACCGTGTTCTCCTTCATTAGGGCACCCTACAGAGCTGTCCAACGTCCTCCGAAGAGCTTCACCTTCTGCCCATTGGCACCGGCGTGTGCAGGTACTTTTGAGCGCTAGGCTCCACTCTTCGTAGGGATTGGACTACCATCTAGTTAGGGGCCTCAGAAGGCGGACATATCACACGCATTGGTTCGCACTGCCTGTTTTCCTTCCCCTGCAGGTGGATAACATATTTCGTGCTGCTAATGCTGTGAAACTGTGTATTCTGTATATATATTGGGTGGATAGTGTATGTGTTGGTTTAATATCGTTGTATATTGCTGCTTTTACTGTGGTTATTAGTTTCAAGGCCTTATAATAAATGTGTATCTATTTTTGATATAAACAACTGTTTGGAGTAGTTTGTAAGCGCTCTTGCTTTGTGTGCTCATTGCGGGCTTTCAGTCACCCTCACCCCTCTTGAGACCTAGTCTTGACCGCCGCGATCGCTACCTTGATTGGTCTGGCTTGTCCAGAGGTTACCCTGTTCCAAGTAATTAGGTTGGCCTTCTGAACTTCTGCGCCACCAGGACAGAGTTCAGAAATCCGTCTTCACAAATTGGTGTACAGCGGTGGGATACGACTGAGGGTATCCAGTGTTGCGCACGAGCTAAGGCGTTTTCAGGTTATTCCAACCAGGACACGCAGTAAAGTATTGAATATAACGTTAAAAAGGCCATAGTCCTATCAACAGTATGGAAACGAATACTTTATTAACCTTAAATGCTTCGAAATCTGAAACTTTGAAGAAGATGTGTGCGGAGAGAGGGGTTTCCTCTCAAGGCACTAAATTGGAAATGATCCAGAGAATCGTGGCGTGGCAAGAAGCGCAGCTTGACGCTATAACTTCCGAGGACAGTGCAGAAGGTGGTGGGGCTGCTCTCACTGGCAGAACCGACGGTTCTGCCGCTGCACTGATCCATCACGACCACGAGGACCGGGAGGATGTAATGTCTAACGTTTCCTCTGCCAGTGTTGATGGGGAGGCTATGCTTGAATTCAAGAAGCAAGAGCTGCGGTTTAGGCAGCAGGAGCTTGAATTCAGCATAGCCAAACTGAAAATCGACCAGGCAGAAAAACAAAAAGACAGGGATCACCAGTTGGAACTGGCCAAGCTTCAGTTCGCAAATGGGTCCAAGGGTCCTGGACATGGTTCTGGGGCTTCCTCTCATCCACGGTTTCCAAAAGATCTGCTCAGTGTGTATGAGGAACGAAATGACATTATGGACTGGTTAAATGCGTTTGAGTATGCATGCGAGGTTCAAGAGGTTGATAATGCGGATAAGATTGCATGGTTACTCAGCAGACTGCCCCATTCTGGTTGCAGTGCCATTATGGAAATGTCGAAGGCTGAGCGCGCTGATTTTGCAATGTTGAAGCAGACTCTCATTTTAAAGTTTGGGAAGACTCCGACCCAATATTTGAAAAGGTTTAGAGAGTATAAGAAAAAGGAAGGTGGTACTTGGGTGTCGTATGTAGCTGAGTCCCTGAAAAACTTGACTGGCTGGGTTGAAGGTTATAAGGTTTCTACCTTCGAAGGCATGATCAATCTGGTCATGCTGGAACACATTTTTGCTTCTTCTTCCCCGGAGCTTAAGCAGCATTTGGCCGATTCGAAGGAGATAGATCCTAAGAAGCTGGCCATTGCAGCAGACTTATGGGTGTCACATCGAGTGTCCCATAAGGACAAAACTCATCCTGGTAAGCAGGAGGAAGGGAAAAAGTCCAAAGATATGGAGGGTGGGGAATCTGCTAAATCTTCTTCCCATAAGGGCCACAAAAAGAAAAATAAGGGTAAGCCATACGAGAACTCACAGGGTAGCGGAGGTTCGCCTCCGAAACAGAACTCTGGTTATAATAAGCCTCCCTACGTAAACAGACCCAATGGGGCTTGTTTTTCTTGTGGAGCAACTGACCATGTGAAGGGGGATCCCCGGTGTAAGGTTAAACCTTTGGGGGTCCACTCCGCTAATCTGGCCTTCTCCTCCTACGAGGAAGAAGAGATTACAGGAGCATCCTTCTCCTCAGACTCATTTCCCAGCGGAATAGAGGCTGAGGTAGTTTTAGTGTCCCTGGGTTCCTGGGAGCCTAAAGTCGCAGAGGCGTATGCTAGGATTCCGGATAATACCAAGCACTACTTTAAAGACAGTGTGCTGATCAATGGAGTGGATACTCCAGCTCTTAGGGATAGTGGGTGCAGTCGAACTGTAGTGGATTCTACCTTGGTAGACTCAGAGGAAGTTGCCAGAGCTCCTCTGATGCCCACTAAGTTGGCTGACGGCCCCCTCCGTATGTTTCCCGTGATCCCTGTTAATCTAACTTTAAATGGTACAGCAGTTAGGATTCCAGTGAGCATTCAGAGAAACGTCCCGGGAAAGGTCTTGTTGGGCAATGATCTCAGAGCTCTAGGGCTCGTAGGAGACACTGCCGAAAGACCCTACACACGGTCTCAAGCACGGGCAGCATTGGCCAAGTCCAATACGCCGCCCCAGCCGAAGGGGAAACCCAAGGCGAAAGGAGTCAACAAGTCCCGACGGGGGAAAGAGTATATTCCCCCGAGCTCGCCTACCACTGCGGTGGAGGGAGTTGGTCAATCGCCCGAGCCTGACGAGGAGGTGGCGATGCCTGAAGTATTCGACCCCAACGACCATCCTGAACTAAAAGACTTGTTAGTTGAAGGAGGTCCTGATAGGGACGACTTCAGTAAGGGCCAACGTGAGTGCCCATCTCTGGAAGGCCTAAGGAGACAGGCCTGCTCCCAGCTTGAGGGTGAACCTCCTGGGTTGCAAAGGATTTACCAGGAAGGTGGACTCCCTTATAGTGAGCCCACAGAGTCTACAGAAGGAGACCATAGGAGGTTGGTGGTTTCCCTTGCTGTTAGGCCCTTCCTCCTGCAGTTGGCGCATGTCGTTCCCCTTGCTGGTCACCTTGGTATGAGGAGGACCAAGCAAAGGTTATCCATGCACTTCTACTGGCCCAAGATGGGGGAGCAAGTAGAAAGTCACTGCAGGAGTTGTGCCGCCTGCCAGTTGTCTGGTAAGGTTGGTGCGACAATCCAAGCTCCGTTGGTACCGCTCCCAGTTGTGGGGGTACCATTTGAAAGGGTAGGGATCGACATGGTTGGTCCCCTTGACCCGCAAACATCCTCAGGCAATAGGTTTATCCTGGTGCTGGTCGACCATGCAACCAGGTATCCTGAGGCCGTCCCATTTACAACTGTAACTGCCAAGCCAGTTGCAGAAGCTTTACTCGGCATGTTTACTAGGGTTGGCTTCCCTAAAGAAGTTGTGCCGGATGATGGCAGCAACTTTATGTCGAAGTATAGGCAGGCTATGTGGAAAGAACGTGGGGTCACCTACAGGTTCTCTTCTGCATACCGCCCCCAGACCGATGGTCTGGGGGGGCGTCTTAACAGGACGTTAAAAAGCATGATTGGGGCTCTGGAGGAGCCTCAGAGAAGAAAATGGGATCTTCTTGTTTCATGCTTACTGTTTGCCTACCGAGAGGTACCACAGGAGGGTGTTGGCTTCAGCCCCTTCGAACTTCTGTTCGGTCATCCCGTACGGGGACCCTTAGCCATCATCAAAGAGGGATGGGAGATGCCCACTCCCCCTGTTACTACCAACGTAGTTGATTATGTGCTAGGGCTCAGAAAACAGATGGTACTTCTGATGGGCTTGGCCAGTGATAAATTGAAGGCAGGGCAAGCGCTGGTGAAACATTGGTACGACCAGAAAGCTTCCCTCATCAACTTTACACTTGGTCAGCAAGTCCTGATCATGAATCTCATAAGGCCTCGAGCTTTACAGGACAAATGGTCAGGCCCTTACCCAGTGGTGGAGCCCCTGGGTGAGGTTAACTATTCAGTGGACCTTGGAAGGCCTGGACAGGCTCCAAAAGTGCTTCCCGTGAATAGGCTGAAGGCTTTCGGCCCAAGCGTCGAAATCGCAGCACTGCTACTGGCTTCAGATGTAGAGGAAGAGGAGTCTGAACCTCTCCCCGACCTGTTCCCAAGCAGTCCTTCAGTTAGCTCTTTTGAGGGTGTCCGAGTGGCCCCTCACCCAAATGGACAAGGCTTAGTGGTTTACCTTGGACATGAAGTAGTTGGAGGGTGGAGACAGCCTCTATCCAGTAAGGTACAAGCAGTACAAGACTGGCCTACCCCCACTACGCAAACCCAAGTGAGAGCCTTTTTAGGACTCACGGGGTATTACTGCAATTTTGTGGCAGACTATGGCACCATAGCTGCTCCTCTGACTGCCCTCACAACTCCGAAAAAACCCAAGAAGGTAACTTGGACTGACGAGTGTGAGAAGGCCTTCAATGGCTTAAAAGACTCCTTGTGCCAGGCCCCTGTGCTCAGGGCCCCTGATTATCAAAGACCTTTTATCGTGCAGACGGATGCCTCTGACACTGGGATAGGAGCTGTACTATCACAAGTAGATGAGAAGGGTAAGGAACACCCTATCGGTTTTATTAGTCGCCAGCTTAAGGACAGAGAGCTCAGATGGTCCACGGTAGAGAAAGAATGTTTCTCTGTTGTGTGGGCCCTAAGGAAGCTGCGGCCCTACCTCTATGGGACCCACTTCACTGTGCAGACTGACCATAAGCCGTTAAAGTGGCTAATGAACATGAAGGGGGAGAATCCAAAGTTGCTTAGGTGGTCCATAAGTCTACAAGGCTTCGACTTCACTATTGAGCATAGGCCAGGTGTCCAACATAGCAATGCTGATGGGTTGTCCAGAATGTTTTACCGACCTGAACAAGAGACTCATCCAGGGGTGGATTAGTTCCCCCTGTCCATAGTCTGGGAGGGGCGAGTGTTAGGAAAGATTTCGTAATTGTAGGGAATTTTCCTTCCATGTGGCAACCCCTAAACTTTTTGCTATTGTTTTCAACCTGTTTTCTTGACTTTGCCAGAGAAGTGCAGCCTTCTGCCGTACTCCTCTGGGCTTTCGCTCCTTTCTTACGGGGAAACTGACATGCCCTTAAGACAGTCAGTACCGGGGAACGCTGTTTCCCGTAGTTTCTTTTATCGTGTCGCCATTTTAGTGCAACACGACACAAGAGGGCACTGTAAGCTAAGTTACAGCTCTCTTGGGTCTCTAGCCTTCTACAGACCCTAGACACTCTTGTAGGATGGTTTTTGGATCGGTGCAAGTCATTCAGGGACTGGGCTGGTGGCAGCGATCATTTGGTTTATTTTGAGCTCCTTTTGCCGTTCTGAGCACCTTTTTGCCGCGAACACAAAAGGGTGGCCCGGCTACCCAAAATGGCCGGACCACGAGGCTCCTTTGTCTCGTCCACTGTCCGTCTTGCTCCCTTTACCTTCCCCCGGGTCAGGCGACCCGGGGCCTTCCTTATTTGGGCATGTAGTTTCCCGCGAAACACGGTTGCTTTCGCGGGCTTCTACATGTCGTTTGAGTGCCCCCAGGATGTGGGCTGGGCTGTCTGGTCCCAATACACATCCTGGGTGCCAGAGAGTCTAGGGTGGTGTGAATGCCTGGGACCACTGTGGTCCGTGATTGGTCCACGTATGGTATGTGTGTTGATGAGCGGATCTCCCATTGGCTCCCCTCCGTTTTGGCGCGAAGGGAACCGTGGATAAGAGGGAGCTGGAAACACCACTACCATGTCGATCTCCTGAGTTCTTACGAACCCAGGGATACAGGAGCCAAGTATCCTGCGAACACGAGGCTGGACCGAGGAATCGCTGGTGACCCCCTGAAGAACTTCTGCTCCTCATTGCTGTCGTCCGGTGAAGCCCTTTCCACCTAAGATCGAACAAGAAGGCCTGTACTGGCGCTTCGACCTATTGGAATAGCAGGACCAGCTATTCCCGGCACCTTCATCAACTCCTGCCGTAAGCCTTCGGAAGTGTCTCTGGGCCATCCAGTTGACTGACCAGCTTACTAAGGAGTCCTGCTCTGTAATCGCCGACAGGTTGGGTGGTATTCTGAGTCCGGGGCACGCTCACACGCTTCGTTTGCTTAGCAACCCTAAGCTAGAGGTGAACGGTGCTCGTTTGGCTTGAATACACCCGGCCGTTCCGTTGCCCTGCCGTGGCGACAAAACTGTGCAGGATTCTTCGATCGGGACGTCTTTTTACTCTGCACGACGATGAGATGTTCCCTGCTCTTCAGAACCTGCCAGAAGCTGCATCTATCGAGGAGAAGCTCGGGCCTGCTTGCTTCGGGGACCGGTGAGTAGATTAGCTAGGATCTGGTCGCCCTCCTGCAGTGCCCCTTGCTTTTCCCCGCTGTAAATACAGCTCCCCTTGTCCGTACTCGCGCCCTACTTCTGCCTCACAGTGGAGGCTGCGCTAGAGTCGCGGACCGTGTTCTCCTTCATTAGGGCACCCTACAGAGCTGTCCAACGTCCTCCGAAGAGCTTCACCTTCTGCCCATTGGCACCGGCGTGTGCAGGTACTTTTGAGCGCTAGGCTCCACTCTTCGTAGGGATTGGACTACCATCTAGTTAGGGGCCTCAGAAGGCGGACATATCACACGCATTGGTTCGCACTGCCTGTTTTCCTTCCCCTGCAGGTGGATAACATATTTCGTGCTGCTAATGCTGTGAAACTGTGTATTCTGTATATATATTGGGTGGATAGTGTATGTGTTGGTTTAATATCGTTGTATATTGCTGCTTTTACTGTGGTTATTAGTTTCAAGGCCTTATAATAAATGTGTATCTATTTTTGATATAAACAACTATTTGGAGTAGTTTGTAAGCGCTCTTGCTTTGTGTGCTCATTGCGGGCTTTCAGTCACCCTCACCCCTCTTGAGACCTAGTCTTGACCGCCGCGATCGCTACCTTGATTGGTCTGGCTTGTCCAGAGGTTACCCTGTTCCAAGTAATTAGGTTGGCCTTCTGAACTTCTGCGCCACCAGGACAGAGTTCAGAAATCCGTCTTAACACCTCACTCTTCGAGTTCGACACACAGTGCGAAGAGGTTCGACCCCAGAAGCCAATCGAGTCCTGCACATCACTTTTCGAGTCACAGACACCTTCCTGCCAAGACCCGCGCCTCCGTGGGAATCAGGTGAGCGTTACAACGACTAGCCTGTGGTCTGAGATGGCATCTTGACGAGGGTCCACTTAACGAGGAGGGCAGATTTGCCGAAATCACCATACACGAGGTTAGATTAGTTAGGTAAGATTCTTAGAAGTACCGATCGAACCTCCTTAGGTTTGGCCAGATGAGTCGTGACCCGATTCTTAATTTAACCCTGGCAATTTGAATTTTGGCGCATTGTATCTTCAGACACAATTATTGACCAGGTAACACCAAGAATTTGAGATATGCCTGGGAAATTGTCTACATGCTTTAGGGCATTATTCCGCAGTGATAGATAATCTTTGTAATTTAGCCGTCCGGCACCACAGGAGGGGTCGTCGGCATGTACTATGTACTCTAAGCATGGCATTGGAAGTACAGTATTTAATGATATTTGGCACAGACAAACCAGACATACCTCCGAACCTCAGTGGCCAATTAATGGTAGTTTTGAGATCCCTCGCATTGAATATTTGGAGTCAGTATTGTTAAAGAAAAAGGCTAGACATGCCGCATTTGATGTTTTACAGAATTGGAAAAAAGAAGCTTTACAACAGCTTAAGAGTAGAGAAAAACATGTGCGCCGTCATAAGACAGTTGCCGAAAAAGCATTATTATACGATCAGGATAAACAGGCTGAGTCGGCTAAAAGTATGGAAAGGGCTTTTTCACTTGGTATTCAGAAAATCTATCCTTCCAAAGATCTTCATGATTCTGATGAGTTTGTTGAGAAAATATTAAATGAACAAAGGCCTGGTGCCTCTGCACCACCTCCGTATGTTCCTCTTCCTACTGCGGTACCTTTTCCTGCCGTTATTCCTACTCTTCCTGCTCAACCTATTGTTCCTATTCCTTTGACTGTTGTTCCTCCGCCTGCTCCTCTGCCTCTTCCTGTCACACCAGTTATAGCTCCTCCATCGAAATTGCCTGTCCCTTCTCTTCAAGTGGTCCTGGGCCGCTTGTAATCGATCATGGTGCAGGCTCGAAGGTTGTCACTCGCAGTATTGTACCACCGAAGAAGAAACGTGAGTTAATTGCATGGGCTAAACATTGTATGGAGAAGGATGATCAGGCTAGTGTTTATTCCACACTTTCTAATACGGATAATTTTCCGGAGAAAAATGTTTTTATTGAAGGTTTGGGGATTCAGTTATGTATAATGTGGGGAAGATTAAATAATATGGATGTTCCGCAAGGGTTAAGGGATCTAAATACTTTAGCACTTTCCAGAGATACTGTGGAGAAGGTAAATGAGCATGTCGAAAGGCTATTTGAATATAGAAAGGAGTTAGAAAGGATACAGAATGAGGATGATGAAGAGGAAAGTATGTATGTACAGAAACGGTACCTTCCGTGTCGTAAACCGATATTGGAGGAAATGCGAATTTGTAAGAAAGATGCGATTAGATGGATTTCAGACATATCGATAACTCCAGTTGAGGTATATGACACATATAGTCAATATACATTGGAAATGCAGAGAAAAGTGATACAGGTAATGATAGAGTACCTGCAAGATGAATGTGTAAAGAGGAAGATTACTTGTCCCACAGAGTTATTGAATATTTATAAGAGAGCTTTTTCGTTTGACACTTCTTCAACTGCTTTAGCGCTCGATTTGGCTCTGTTGCTTAGTAAGCGTTCAGAGTTGCCTACATCTCAGTTGCCTACGAGAGAGGTTCCTCCGACATTTGTCCCGAAGGTTGAGGTTGCGGCCGATGCAGCACGAGGTATAGCCGCTGTGGACATTCCCGCACATTATGTATCATAGTTTGTTCATGTCCCGTTTTCACGACAGGAAATGAACACCATTAGACAGTCCATTCCTGATATTAGAAAAAATCCGACAGGGTTCTATAAAGAGATGGAATCCGTTTTTCAATCCTCAGTGTTCACCTTGGGTGACATTGATTTGTTGGTTCCAGTACTCCTGCCCATAGATTTATCGAAACAAGTAGGAACTATTGATGATTTACCCGGGTTTGGAGATATGTGGGCAAATTTAATTAGATTCGATGGGGAAAGACCAGGTGGTGAAAGACCACAGCAGGTGATATTAACCTTGCCTGATAGAATCATTGCTAAATTAAAAACCATAGATCCTGAAAAAAGAATTATATGGGACAAGCTTACGGCCTGTGTCCAAGGAAAGTCTGAGAGTGCTATCGAGTTCTTTAATCGGTTCGAACAGGTATTTACAGATTTCAGTGGACAAGACTTAGGCACAGAGTCTGGGAAAAGGTTATTTGTGGACAAATGTGTACGTGGATTGCTGCCTGACATCCAGTCACAGAAATCGCAATCAGAAGTACTGCATATGGCTCAGTATTATAAAAATTGTGTCAACAATGAAAAAGATAGGATTGAAAAACAGAACGGTGATTTAAAAACAAAGGTGCTATTGCAGCAAATTGTTAGAGGCCCCAGAAGGGGTAACTCTCAGGTTAGAGATCAGTATGTCCCACAAGGGAATGTGCCCTTGGGTCCTGTGAACATTAATCAATGTGCTTATTGTCGACGAGAGGGTCATTGGCGAACACAATGCCCCGTCCTTCAACAGAGGTCGAATAATAATGTGGGTAGGCGATCTAGAGGTCGCCCAGGCGTAGGGGGCCCTGGTAGAGGTCAGTTCACACAGGACCCTCAACAACCTTTTTCGCAGGACAATCAGACTCCGAGTGTGGATACTAGGAACATATTCGATCATCCTTCCGCTGCATATTTGCCTGAAGAGCTTCCTTTTGACAATATTCTGTTTCGTTAGGATTGCCCGAAGGAGGGTTTGGAACCTACACCTATTCCCGTCAATCAGAATGGTCCCTACATTGAAATGATAGTGGGAAATAGGAAACATCAGTTTTTGATAGACACTGGAGCACAGAAGTGTTCCATTGATCGTTCACGGGTTCCAAACGTTCCACTGTCAGGGCAAACCAATGTTTCTGTAGAGTTTTCCGGTACTCCAGTTGTTTGTCTGGTCTCTATGCCAGTACCTATTTCTTTCGGTCCTTTTACAGACCAGTGTCCTTTTCTATTGACCTCGGATTGCGGGGAAAACTTGCTGGGTTTGAACTTGTTAAAAGAATTGAATGCAGTGATTTATTGTTCTTCTGATGGAGTACGCTTGACAATTTCACTGCAGCAATCTTCCACCTCGCAATTTCTGACTAGACCTTTGCCTCCAGAATTCATTGATGTACCAGAGAGCTTATGGGCAGTTGACGACAATGATGTCGGTGTTTGGCAGATTGAGCCTGTTAAGATAGTTTTGAAACATGGAATTGAGCTGCCACGCATTCCCCAGTGTAAGATTTCGGTTGAGGGCGAGCGAGCTTTGAAATGTATTGTTTCCGATTTTGTGCACCGTGGTGATTGAAGAAATCTCGGGAAGTTTGTGTAATAGTCCGATTTTACCAGTGTACAAGAAAGGCGATAATGTAATTCCGTTTCGTTTTATAATTGATTTACGTGCCATTAATAAAGTTGTGGCACCGCAGTTTCCAATTGTGCCTGATGTGACAACGATCTTAACCATGATTCCAGTTACAGCTACTTACTTTAGTGTTGTGGACCTAAAGAATGCGTTCTTTAGTATTCCTATACACAAGGACAGTAGATATTTGTTCACGTTCACCTTAGGAGGACGCTCGTTTACATTTACTCGTGCACCTCAAGGGTACACAGAAAGTCCTAGTATTTATAGTAGGGCTTTGAAAGAGCAACGTGATACCCTTGAATTGCCCTCTACTTGTACTTTGCTTCAGTATGTTGACGATTTGCTTCTGGCTGCAGACTCTGAGAGTGCCTGTAAGGAGGGCACTGTGTTACTACTTATTCATCTAGCTAAGCATGGTCACAAAGCTTTGCTTGAGAAATGTCAATATTGTTGCCAGGAGGTCGCCTATTTAGGCTATCTCCTGTCAAAGGAGTGAAGAAGATTGACACCTGAAAGAATAAAACACATTTTTGGTATGTCTGTCCCAAATTCGCAGAAGGAAGTTAGGGCCTTGATAGGTATGGCTTCTTACTGTAGGTTGTGAATGCCAAATTTTTCACTAGTGATAAAACCGATCTTGGCCTTGACGAAGAAGGGCATTTCTTCGCCGTTGCCATGGACTTGGAAACACCAGCAATCGTTTGACTTGCTTAAGACTGCATTATGCTCTGCACCAGTTTTGGGCACACCAAGCTATGAAAAGTCCTTTGTATTGTCTGTGCATGAACTTGATGGATGTGCTTTGGCTGTATTAACGCAGGAGCATGGAGGGAAGAATTTGCCGTGCGGTTACTATTCCTCCGCCCTTGATCCTGTAGCATGCGCTTTGCCAAGATGTTTGCGCGCTGTCGCTGCTGCTGCTGCGTCTCTATAACAGAGTGAGGGAATGGTCCTAGGCCATGATTTGACCCTGATGGTGCCTCACTCTGTAGATGTTCTATTGAACCGAACACAAACGCAACACCTCACTTCCGCATGGTTGACGAGATACGAATTGATCTTGTTTGCCCCTCACATTCAAATTAGGAGGTGTTGTGTTCTTAACCCTGCTGATCTCCCACCTTTCCCGCAAGATATTACTTGCAGCAAAAAAGATTCACATGATTGTTTGTACACGACCGAGCAACAAACAAAGGTCAGGATTGATTTGAAAGATACCCCTTTGGATAATCCGCAAGGAGAGCTGTTTTGTGACGGCTCCTGCTTTAAACTTCCAGATGGTACATCCACAGCCGCTTATGCAATCACTACCTTAAGCACGGTTGTGGAAACTAAGAGAATTACACATAATTGTGCGCAGGCCGCAGAGATTATAGCCTTAACCCGAGCTTGTGAACTTTCCGAAGGGCTTGCAGTGAATATATATACTGATAGTCAGTATGCCTTTGGGGTGGTTCCTAACTTTGGGAGACTTTGGTCGGAAAGAGAATTCCTAACCTCGCATGGCACCAAGATCCAACATGGCACCCTAATAGTGCAACTTCTCTCAGCACTTGCGCTCCCTACCCAGTTAGCAGCTGTGAAATGTGCAGCACATCGCAAGATTGTAGATAACATTGGAAAAGGGAATGCTTTCGCTGATCAAATAGCCAAACAAACTGCCACTGATCTCTGTACGGAGATATATGTTTCTTGGGAGACTGAAAATGCTGATGTGATGGATGAGGTACTGGGGTCTGTACGGGATATCCAAGCCGATGCCACAGTGGAAGAAGCCAAGAGGTGGGCTGAGGGCTTGGGAGAACTTGATGGCGATGGGTGTTGGGTGGACACGGTGGATGGGAACTGGTTACTCCCTGATGCGTATGTGCTAATGATGGTTGTAATAACACACGGTCCTACGCATGTATGTGCTCAACAGATGAGGAAAATGTTAGAAAGAGGGTTGGTAAACAACAAAATTTCAAAAATTGCTCAGAACTATGTCCAGAATTGTATGATTTGCCTACAACATAATATGAGAAAGGGGACAGCAACCCTGAGGGGAAGTTTTGGGCCACCCTCTGTCCCATTTGAAGTAATTCATTTTGATTTAATTGAAATGGAGCAATGCAATAATTTAAAATATGTATTGGTAGTAATTTGTGCTTTTAGTAAGTGGGTCAAGGCTTTCCCTGTTAAAGATGCCACAGCTATGACCACTGCGAAAACTATATTAAAAGAATACTTTCACCGGTTCTGTTTGCCGAGAGTTATCTGGTTGGACAATGGTCCATACTTTGTCGCCGCTGTAATCCGACAGATATGTACAGCTTTACAAATTGACAAACGGTTCCATTCGGCCAGACATCCTCAGAGCACCGGACTAGTAAAAAGACACAACGGTATCATCAAGAACAAACTCGCTAAGACGTGTGCCGGCACCAAACTAAAATGGCCGGACGCCTTACCGATCGTGTTACTAGCCATGCGTACAACCCCTCAAACTAAGACTGGGCTCTCTCCATTTCAGGTGGTAATGGGGAGACCTGCCAATATCTGGAATTTGCCAAAATGTCGAAAGTTAAGAGATATTGAAAATGTATTACTTTCAGATTATTGTAGCCAATTGACTAAAAACCTGTATTTGATTTACCACCAGGTACGAGAGGCCTTAACTGTGCAGTACAAAGGCCTGGGCCACAGCATACGACCTGGTAGCTGGATGCTTGCTATGTCATTTGAGTGCACCTCGCGCCTCGCTATCGTGGGCCATTCCAGGTCTTGTTGCTCACCCAAACAGCGATGCGGGTAGCTGGCCGAAAGAATTGGATCCACGCGTCACACATCAAGAAACTTCCTCACCCTGTGCCACACGTTACAGAAGAACCAGAACCCCTTGCTGATACTGCAACGAATGATCCCAAAGCAGTAAACAGCAACGCGAGTGTGTCAGAGAATATCTCTAAACCCGAGAGGCTTGGGGAAGCTGCCATTTTGTTTCCACACTCTCCACCGATTTCGCATCCGGGAGCAGCTGTTTCAAACGCAGCCCCTTCGTTTGTCCCGGATACGTTGCTTCCAACAGGAAGTGACGACACATTGCTTCCGGATCAATCAGTACCAGGAAAATCAGATATCACTTGCATCCAAGAAAATAGACATATGGCACGGTTCGACTGTGCATTCAGGGAAGTAAAAGAATCATTGAGGGCTTACTTTTGCCCAAATTTGAGAAAGGGGATTCTGTTGGCTAAGGTTTTGGAAGGACACAGAAATCGCAGGACCGGGGGGTCGCCAGCAACGAACATTGGGGTTTCCGTCTGAAGACTGCAATGCCTGCTACCGCCGACGCTCGTATTGGACTTGTAAATAAGAGGGTTACCAACCGGGACAATGGACAGAATGCCTGGGCCCCAAAAACATACTGCTGTGTTTTTGTAATAATATTTGGTTTTATAATAGGCACTGTTGTAGGCCTCTGGTATTTGGAAGAAGCTTATTCTTTAGAGTTTTCGCTACTGACTCTAAATGTACCCACTGTTCATACACCTTTTGTGCATTCGCATACTTTGGCCTCTAGAGATTCCCAGCACAGACAAAAGTTTCATAATAATACTTTTCAACTTATAATGAACGCTACACATGCCATTTTTAACAGATCCAATTGTTGGGTCTGTTCACATCTACCGCAACACGGGGATAAGGGGCTAGATTGGTATATTCATCCTTTACCATTGACAACTGCTTCCTATGCTTCTCTTAGAGCACTATTCTTTGGCCGATGGAATGATAGCGTCTCAGGGAACTTTGATGGCACCAATTTGAATAGTTTTGAGAAACGTGTTTTGACTCCCCTGGGATGCTCTCTTTTTTCAAATAGGAGTAGACCGAATGTTGCTTCTATTAGGCCTTCTGATAGACTGTCTCGTCCTTTTCAATCTTTAATTTCCTTCAAAATGGCTCCGGTAGGCAATAAGGATGCCATGCCTCCTTCTTACACTGTTAACCATAGCCCTAATTCAGTTTCTTTCTGCATACAGAGGAATGGCACTCGGTCAATGGGAGATTTTAAAGGTTGTGCCAATGTTGCAAATTTGACTGGGGAAGACAGACCTTTGTATGTAGGCAAACCTGTCTATTTTGTTTGCGGTAATATAGCGTTTCCATGGTTGCCCAGGGATTGGCAAGGAACCTGTTATTTCGGGATCCTGTTACCTGGGGTGTTTATAGCGAGTACTAAAGAAGTTTCAAAGGCTCATCCACGACGGGATGAGAATGCTGATACCCCGGCACAAGTATTGGGAGATATAGCAAAATCAGCTGTGCCATTTTGGGGGCAGATAGCAAATTCAGAAGATATTAGAAAACAAGCAAGAGTATTGGAGAGAACCATCAACCAGACCACAGATATACTCTACAATATGACATTAGAGCAGAAAGCAATAAGATTAGTAGCACTCCAAAATCGAATGGCATTAGATGTAATTCTAGCTGAGCGTGGTGGAGTATGCAAATTAGTGGGGTCCGCTTGCTGTGTTTTCATACCAGATTCCTCCCCAACTATCTTTAAGGCAATACAAAATTTGCACGTCCTTGGTTCCGAAGTGCATGTTCCTGAAGTGAAACTGGGATCTAAGCGCTTGGTTCTGGGACGTCTTACGATCGTGGGGTTGGAAGGTATTTTTGGTTTTATTAACTATTTCAGGAGTTCTGTTGTTCCTTTGTTGCTGTATTCAGTGTCTGCCTGGTATGTGTTCGATGCTAGGGTGGTGTTGTGCACAAGCGATAAATTCGATAGGACATGAGGTGTATGCCTCGGATAAAACTTCCAAATATTTTTGTGTTAAAAGATATATTATTAAAAGACCTAATGGCAATAGATATTTCAGATAGTGATTTAGGGTACATGAGTACTGATGTATGGAGTTATTCATAAGGAGACCCAAAATAGCTTTTAGCACTTGGCATAGGCCAAAAGGAGGGTTTGTCGGAATAAAAAGCATATTGTGCCTCCTATTGTAATAAATATATTAATATTGGCCTACGCCAAGCTGCTCGAAAGTCATTTGCGAGATCTGTGTTACAAGGTTCTGACCTTTAATCTATGTAGGCCGCCATTTTAGGTCAAACCGCCATTTTAGGATTTATGTGGAAAAAGTCACCCTGTGAGCTAAAATGGTGGACGATGTCATTGCAAAATACAACATGGCCATCTTGACCTCTGTACATCGCTAATGTGTAATCTGCATGTAGGCTACTTGTTGAGGTCATGAACTGAGACCTCGTCCTACGTTGACCTATGTGTAAAAGGTTTACTTGTGGAAGCAAACCAATCCACAAGTATGTATTATGATAATGTATTTACAGATTGGACAAAGAACATCTGTTTTACTATATTGTATTAATGTTTAAGAAGACCTGCAATACGAAACTTAAAATACACAGCTAATGCATAAGCTTATTGTTACATATAATAAAGAACAAACCAGTTAGATGTGGTTATTTGAGATCGGCAACGAACCCTAGAATTGGTAACATATAAAGTAGAATATTAACCCGAAGAGGGGTTGGCCATAGCGTTCACAAAATGTATAAAAAGCAAATACATTCTAATGTACAGTCTCTCACTGAACACATTGAACCACGCTGGAGTTCGTTGTGTTGTACGGAGGGCCGATAGCTATCTGAATTTGCACTGTTCTGTAATTGTATTCGATAGAGAATAAAGTACTTTGTATGTTCCTTTGAAACCTGTGTTTGGTGTATTTCCTTTTGGGGTACTCAGCCTCGATATTTTGTTTCTGTTTTCACACTGCCATGTATTAAGGTCGATTGCATTGACTTGTTATTTTATTTCCTGCAGCCATACCTCTTCATCCTGTTCTGCCCACTCACCCCTGACAAACAGTTTGTGCAGGTGGTGTTCCCTAGCAATATTAATTTCCACTGGGTTCGCCATCTCAGAAATATCAATTTCCTTATGGCTTATCTCAGGGTTAATTTACTTTTGCAAACAGGCCCAATTCTTTTGAGTATTTCTTTTGAGGGGTGCTTGTACAGTGTAACACAGCATGCCAATCCAGCAAGGCGTCTGTACGCTGCCGGTTAATACGCTGTGTTAGACTGTCATGAGTGGTAGGTCAAATTCAGGATCCCGGCATGAGCCCCCAAGCTGTAAGGGATTTCAATCAGGCACACATCCAAGTCTCGCCTAGCATGCAGTGCGCAAATGAAACCCTTATTTATTTTTTTGTCTATATGTTCAATATTCCGAATGTTATACCACTCATATCACACCCTTCTCAAAATACCCCCAAGTCACACTGAACCAGGAATCAGGCTAGTTAGCAAAGGTAAATAGTTATTTATTTATTTAATATTCAATCACACATAGGTCTGACACAGATATATATGGGGCAGCGATCACCCAAAGGGTGACAATACAATTCAGAAATAAGCAAAGCAATTGAATGTACATATAAGGAGGCAAAATAGAAAATACAGGGAAAAAGAACAGTTTTGTTTTGCACAGAGATAGTGTTTAGGTAATATGTTCCCCCTGCAAAGTTTTGTTTACATAAAAATTAGCAATCCTACACCAATGTGAGTAATCAGCAGGTTTTCGGAAGGAAATACAATGTTCAGAATTATAGGCAATCCTCCCTCCCAGACAAGAGAGAAAACCCACTTTGAAATGATAGGTGAACTGGCTTGGTTAAATATTGCAAAATGGTCAAAACGCTAAAATGGAGACAAATTCTAAAGAAAGCAACACTAATCAGGTCCTAATATGCATGGAACCCCAATATACACTTCAGATCATGATGGGATGGAAAAAGCACTCTGAAATGGGCAAAAGACACGTGCACTTTGGCTGAAATTGCAAATTCACGGCAAACTTTTACAATGCGATATTGAAGAAAAATGGGTCAAATACACTGTTCTGTGATGCGGTTTTTGGTTGTGGAGATAGCTAAGGATGTTAGGTATTGGTGGGAGTTATAATGTTGTTTCTATCTTTAAAACAGGGAGAGTTATAGAGGTTTTAGTGAGAGGTGTTTTTCCAAACAAAACACGCACATTTGGTCAAGGACTTCAGTTTAAAACCAGAAAATATGGATTATGCTTTTACTCAAGACTAGAGCATTCAAACTAGACAACCAGGTTTGAACGAAGTAAGTGGGATTTATGGATAAAAGTTACACAAATAAAAATGACTATGAAAATGACGCTTTAGCAAATAGACAGGATAGGATAGCACTAAAGATTTTGAAACTGTTACTGGTTATGAAAGTAAGGATAGTTCAGAGATTAGGGAAGAACAAGATGAGGTAAGGTATACAATAGTTCTCTAGCAACCTGTTAATACTCACAATCCAATGGGATTTAAGTTTTTTGGACCGTCAAAGTTCTGGTCAATTGGGTCGGTCTATCAGGGAAGGACAGCACATCAGCTAGGCCGGTCGCCGAAACTGCACGGGATCTGCCCTTCTTGTCTCTGGATATTTCTGATCAGGGGGATGGCGAGTTCATGTCATGACCATGGCCCCTGGCCTTGGAACTCTAGGTCTCTGGCCCTCGCCACAGTGTTCCTGCAAGGCCCCAAGGGCCCAATCATGATTCCCTGACCTGCATCTTCAAGGTGAAAAGAAGAAGACCACCATTATTAATCCATACCTGTTCAGCAACCAGCTCCTCAACTGCTCCAGAGTCTTCTCAGGAGCTTGTCCTCAGCCGCAAGCAACATACCAGGGAGGAGACAAAAGAAGAGGATAATTAGTAAGCGTTTGTCTTCCGATTCTGTCGCCTTTCAGACTCACGCTTACTTACCAAGGCTCTCCTGGAATTCACCAACGGTCTGGACATCTTCCACGCTACGTCCTGTTTCCATCTGGCTGCATTTCTTCCAGGAACTTCTCAGCGACCTGCAAGGAAGAATAGCACAGGTTAGCCCCATTCAAAAGACGCTCGTAGCGCTGCACTTTGCGCATTCCTTACCTTCCTGAGTGCCACCCTCTCCAACAGCTCGACATCTTCATCATCACTTCTGCATCTACGAGAGAAGGAGAGGGTTACCAGGGCAACTACTAATACGGACACATAGGCCCTCATTCCGGCACGGCGGAAAGTACGACACCGGCCTGGTGTCAGACCGCTAATTGAGGCCCATTCCGACCTCGTGGACACGCGCTTTCCGCCATGCCGGAAAAGTACCTAGCGGCATGCCGCTAAATGACCCGCAAAACCCCCTACCGGCATGCTGCGACACGTACATAACAACACCGCCTTGGAAGCAGCAGCGTCTGTAAATAACGGTGACCGTAATTTACAGATCCCGTAAATTACGGTAACCTCAAAACAACGGAGCTGGAAATTTTGTCATTGCACAGGAACGGGAAGGAGCGCAGCGGCCATCTTTAAAAACACATTCCGTTGCCATCCTCATCAGGCAGCACCCTTGGGAGCAATCCAAGGTTGGGGAAAGGACCACACAACCAGGCATATGCCAAAAGCCCCAAAGAAGTCTGCCGACCGACTCCACAAGAAGAGATTCAGCCCTGAAGAGCTGCAGACCATGGTGGACTACCTGGCAGAGCATGCTGACGTTGTGTTCAGTCCTGACATGCAGAGAGAGTCAGTAATCCATAAAAAAAACATCTGGGCACAAATCACCCAGAGGGTGAGCGCAGTAGGCACCACCCCCGCACCCCCAAGGACTGCCGCAAGTGGTGGAATGACTTGCGGGTGCGGGGCCTCCTCTCCGCCAACCGGAGTCAGGCAATGAAGACTGGAGGGGGCCCAAGTTCCCCAGTGAGACTTGAGCCATGGGAGGAGACATGTGCGGCATTGATCGGGATGGAATCGATTGAGGGCGTCGGCTAGATGGAGTGTGGGGCAAAGTCATATGCCGAAGGAGGTGAGTGTCCAAAGTCAACACTGCCAATGGCAATTGCATGATGTATACTCCCCCAAGGGCCATCAAAGGCACCTTGTCATGTTGCCTTCCCCCCCATCCAACTAATGCAGAGCCAACTGCCACGCAATCAAGGGCCAAGTGCAAGTACATAACGCACATCAACCATAGTGCACTAACTTGCACATCCCATCATGCACACTGTGCAGCAGGTCCGACAGTGTGCCAGCCAGACAGCACATTACCAGGCGAGGATGAATCACTCGGAAACCTGCGTACATATCATACTCATGCTGCACATGTACCACTTCTGTTGCTACACCCAAATGGCCACAAACCCCAAATGACTGAAATGTGAATGCAGCCATGTATGCTATTAGGGCATCATACTATCACTCATGTTGGCCCTCTCTTCTACCCCCACAGGCACTGATCATGACAGCGTTAAGCCACAGACAAGCCGTCCAACCACCTCCATGGGCAGTGGCAGGGTCCGGCGCATTCCAGCACCGAAAAAAACACCCACCCCAGCTCCTGAATGGTCAGTAGAGGCTGCACCACCCCAATCCCTCCCAGCATCTGCGCCGGCCACAATGGCCACCCCAACGTTGGCAGAGTCCAGTATTGCTGGAAAGGTTGCAGCTACGGGCCCCTAAGAGAATGTGGACAGTCCTTCATCCATATGTGGGGCATCCGAGGAGGAGTTTTACCCCACAGTCCACACCCCGGAGCCCATCAATGTCCCCCTGGCATCATGCAGTGACTCTGGGGATCCTGAAACACCTGGCCGTAGTGCTCCAACAGACACACAGGGATACGATGATCGTGGCTCAAGTTCACCAGTCCAGTCCATGCCAGAGCACGTAGGGCCAAGTCACTCCAGTGATGAACACCCATCATCACGTCGTGCAACTCAGCTGACTGACCTCATCACTGTGTTCATGGAGGACAACCGCCAGGCCAGGGTGAAATGGCTAAATGAACTCCGGGAAATGCGTCAGGCAGTCACTGAGAGCACTAACAGGTTGTGTGACGTCCTAGGACACATAGCTGATTCCCTTGAGGCTGCACATTCTGATCCGCAGCATCAGCAGGAGGAAACGGCCACATCCAGTCGTGACACACCAGCAAATCCTCCGCGACGCACTCTGCGTTCCATGCGGTGCCGGGACATGCCTCCCCCGGGCACCGGGAGCTTGCATTAATCGTCAGTGCTGCCACATGTGCCCTTAATGTACTACATTGGAGTACTGTTGTGGAGTTGGGGGGGGTGAGGGTTTGTTGTGGAGTTGGGGGGGGAGGGGGGAGGGGGGTGAGGATTTGCTGTGGATTTGGGTGGGAGGGGTGGAGGGGGGGGGTTGTTGTGGAGTTGGGGGAAGGTGGTTAGGCGGGTGGAGGGATTGTTTACACTCATCCATTCAAAATTTAAATACACCTTTGGAGTTGCAAAGTTTAACCTGTGTGGACATTCATCATTCAGCATGTGCATCATGACGTCTGACAGTGCATGGTCTACAAGTATACACACACCCAGGGCTCTGTGTGCCCATATAATGCCGGCCTCTGCTGTCTTGTGTTTTAGTTATTATCTACAAACGTTGTAAGCCACACAACATGTCCCTCCCATGCACCGCCTCCATGATGCTGTCTTGCCCCTTCCTCCTCCTCCTTCACTCAATCTTCATCTGGTACTAGCAGTCCCATGTCAGGGGACAGAGCCACATTCCAAGGGATGCACAATTTGTTGAGCTGTACACATGACATGGGGGTCTTGGACAGCACATTGCAGTAGATAGGTCCCCCACCAGTCCAGCTTCGGCAACTCATATGTGCCTTATGCAAGCCAAGTGGCTGCTTCATCTCCACGCATGCACGGGTATGGCCATTATAATAGGGCTCCCTGGGCCTGGTCTGTGGGTTTCTGACAGGGGTCCGGTACCATGGTGTCAAGGGACAGCCGCCAACACCTGCATGTGTAGCCAATTTAGGTAAGTGTCTGGACTGTCATGTAGGGGAACTGTTCTTGCTTGCCTTGTTTTCGGTCTGCATGTTGGGGGAATGGTATTGCTTGCGGTTGTGATCCGCCACATGCATGCCATGCAGGTCAACCTAATCCACGTGTGTGCTGTCACGGGCACCCATGTCATTTGGCATGCCTGCCAATGCATGGGGGCAATCTTTTTTGTCATATGTCTCCTGGGTAGTCCTTGTTAGGGATTTGTAGCCCCTTGTGTGCCTGAGGAGGGGCTCCAGCACTTCGTTCTGCGTCTGTGTACTGGACGGTTGTGACATGCCATGCATGGGTCCAACTGTGTGCTGATAGGTGCCTGTGGCATGGGTGTGGGGCACAGGCACCACCTTCAATTGTGCCGGGAGAGTGGTGTGTATTTGTATGCTGCTCACTTATCTAGTAATTTAGCCACCAAATTATGGTGGTGAGGATGTCACATTCTAGCGGGTAGGGGGTGTGTGTCTGCTCAGGGGTTTCCTTGAGGTACAGGACCTGCTGCGTGGGAATGGGGGCTGCTGGGGTGGTGGCGGAGGCTGCACTGGTGCTGCATCCTGGGCCTGTCTCCCCCTCCTTCTCCCCGTGTGTCTCCTCAGTTGGGAGGCCTGGTGTTTTTGGTGTAGTTCTAGTGGTTGTGACCTTGCTGGCAGGGCCTCATGCCTCATGTGCTGCTACCACTATTGGGGCCTCATTACATGGTAGGCGGTAAGGGTTTACAGGTACCGCTATTTTACCGGTAGCGGTAAACCCTTACCGCCTTACTACGAGGTCCCTTTGCGGGTTGGAGAATTTAACGCCTGCTTTTTGCAGGCGTTAAAAACCAACCCGCAAAGGGACCAGGGAGCTAATTACGGTACCGCAATTTGCGGTGCCATAATTAGCACCTTCCCCATTCCCATTATGCCCTATGGGGCAAAAATGGGAAAGGGGAAGGGCAATGGGGGAAGGGGGAATTACCGCCCCACCAACCTTGGAATAGGGCGGTAATTCCCCTTTCCACCAAGACGGTGTCGGTATTTTACCAGCATGGACCAAGGTGCTAATAGCACCTTGGTCCACCGCCGTCCGTGTAATGAGGCCCTTGGTCTTTTCTTGGTGTGGGAGGGGGTGTGGTGTGTGGGTGTGGTCCTTTTGTGCTGTGGCACACTCCATTGCCTCCACCTGTGCTGATTGTGTGCACCTGTGGCTCTGTGGACCACTGCTCAGGGTTCTTTACTCCTTCTCTGAGATGCCTGTGTGTACTTGTCATGATCTCTGCTTCCAAAAGGTCAGGGTTTTCCCAACTCCCTTGGAAGCAGATCCATAACCCAGGTTCCGAGTGCCAACCAGTCCCAATTGGGACCTTTTGGACCCAGTCCTGGCGCCAGTGGCACCAGGCTCATAAATATGCCCAGTCCCAGCGCTAGAAGCGCCGGGCTCATAATGCTTGGGTGGACTTACCTGCAGCAGACCATGCTGCTTACTTGCCTGCCAGTTGAGCCTCTGATCCTCTTCTGTTTGGAACTACTTTTCCTGTTGGGTGGGGCAGGAGCCACTCCCTAGATTCAGAACACTGGAACTCTTCTGGAAAGCAGGAACTCTTTTCTTACCTAGGCGTGGCTGTGGAAGGAGACACCTAAGCACTACAGGAGGCTATTTAAACCACACCCGATGGATGAATCTTGCTTTGCGTTATTCTGCATCCTCTGCAGCAGAACGCTCATCGTGTCTTCTGCATCTGATCCTGGGCCTAAGGAAAAAGGCTTACCATCCTGAATCCAGTCTTCAGCAACACCTATAAAGACAAGAAAGAACAGGTTAGCATTACGGTCTTCAGTGACAGCTCTTCACTTACTTGGTCCATCGGCTGTCACCAACGCCTCGCGCTGCATTCCGGCATCTGAAAGACAAAGGCTTACCTACTCTTTGTGCGCTCCGGAGGTCTTCACACTGCATTCCGGCATCTGAAAGACAAAAGCTTACCAACTCTTCGCACGCTCCGGAGGCCTTCGGCGCTGCATCCCGCATCTGAAAGACAAAACAAGGTGCGTTTAAAGACATTGGGGAACTTTAATACTCATGTGCCATTACTCCTTTCCACATCTAACCCAGTGGGTATTCCGGCACCCTGCAGCCGCTCTGAACTTGTACCTGCAAAATAAAAAGACAGTTAGAGCGCATCGTGAAGCAGGCAACAAGCGCTTACTTACGTGCTTCCAGGCGCTTCTATTCATCACACGGGCTCCATCTTCAACTCACTTCAGCCCGTCATCCGGAACCCTGCAAAACAAGAAACATCATTACTAAAGACTTTAAAGACATTAGAATTACTCGAAACTTACCGTTCGTGCAGTAAACGAAGGACAGCAGTCCTCTGAAGTCAAGAGGCCTGCTCCCCTTATCCAGTGAAGAAACTGGTTACAGCACCCTGCCCCGAGGCAGATGGAGAGCACGGCGTTCACTTACCTAAGGTGAGAGCGTTAACCTTTGGGGTTCTACAGGAGAAGAGAAAGGGAAGAAGAGAGAGACATTCAATAACCCAGTTCCTTAATCCCATATTTTCTATCTGCAGACATCTTACCCTTCGAGTCAGACATACAGTGCACAGAGGTCCAGCCCAAAGAGCCAGCCGTGTGTTACACATCACCTTTGAAGATACGGTATACGCCCAGTCAAGACCGGCGCCTCTACGGGAATCAGGTGAGCGTTACAGAACGCAAAGCCTACCACAAAACTCCCGTCCAGGCGCTATGGAAACCTCGGATACCGACCAGCTAGCCCAGTTACTTGGGGAACTAAGGGCAGAAGTGCATGCAGCCCGTCAGGAAACGAACGCTCTAAGAAGGGAACTGATTATTTCCAAGGAGCGAACAGATGATCTCGCTAGACAATTGCTACAGTCACAAGCCGGACAGACCCCGTTACCCGCATCTGGGGGAAATCTTCCTTCTACATCCTCTATGAATCCAGTGCAGATCAACCTACCTGGGAATGTACCTCTGGCTCCGCCCGAACGATTTTCTGGTGACCCAAAGAGGTTTGCAGTATTTATCAATCAGTGCCGGGTGCATTTCTTATGCCGGCCAGCAGCCTGTCCAACTGATCAAGCTAAAGTAGCTTTTGTGCTTTCGTACCTTAGTGGCAACGCGGCAGACTGGTCGATCCCTCTAGTAAATCAAGATGATCCGGTCCTCCATGATTTTCAAGCTTTTCAGCTCAGTATGGAAAAACTGTTCGCAAGACATTCACAGGGGCAGGCCTTGGACAATGAGCTTCTTTCGTTGCGACAAGGTAATCAAGACCTTTTGGCTTATATTGCGTCTTTCAACAGACTGATAGTGGAAACTCAATGGCCTGAGGACAAAAGGATTACGCTGTTTTATAGAGGTCTACGTGGAGAGCTCAAAGATGTGTTAGCCCAAGTAGTGAATCCCCCACAAGATTGTTCGGACTATATAGACTTAGTCGTTCAAATAGATCACAGACTGCAGAACAGGAAGGCCGATCGTTCCAAGTTTGATGCTCGAGTATTTTCCAAACCACCAACTCCTTCCAAAGGAGTAGACTCCGGGGAACCCATGCAAATAGGGGGTCTGAAAGGTCCTCTAACACAAAAGGAGCGGGAAAGGAGTAAACAGTTGCAATTATGCCTCTATTGCGGAAACTCAGGGCACTTTCTTCGAGACTGTCCGGTGAAACCTGCCAAGAAGGCAGTAGGAGCTGCAGTTACCAAAGTTACAAACTCTGAGCAGGGAAACGACCTCGCCCGACAAGAATAGAGGTCCTCTTGCCGAGCGTGAAAACCAGTTCCGTGACCTTGCATTTCGTGATACCTATGGTCTTCATTAGCCCTGATAATCCGGATCGATTACATGCAATTGAAGCTTACGTCGACAGCGGTGCCATCGGCAATTATGTGGATTATGAAATGGTTTTGAGGATGAATCTAACTCTTTGTCCCAAGGCTGTAAAGGACGTCATTACTACGGTGGATGGTACGGAGATAGCCTCCGGGCCAGTAATGCATACCACTCAAGAGGTGACGCTAGTAAGTCAAGATGGACACCATGAGAAGATCGTGTTCGATGTGATCAAGGCCCCTCAGTTTCAGATTATTCTAGGAATACCTTGGTTAGAGAAACACAATCCTCTGATCGATTGGCGAGCAAGAACGGTCCAGTTTCCAGAATGTGTCTCTACTTGTCACCCTCCACCTGGTGTTGCACTGGCAGCAATTTCTTCAGAGACTCCCCAGTTACCTCCCGAATACCTAGAATACCAAGTCGTTTTCCGGAAGGATCAGGCTAACTCTCTACCTCCTCATAGGTCTTATGACTGCCAGATCGACCTGATACCTGGATCTACTCCTCCTTGTAGTAGAATTTATGCCCTCACCGAGCCTGAGAACCTTCACCTTCGACAATACCTGGATCAATACCTGGCAAATGGGTTTATTCGTCCTTCCAAGTCCCCTGCTTCTTCAGCTTTGTTCTTCGTTCCAAAAAAGGAAGGAGACCTTAGAACTTGTATAGATTATCGCTCCCTGAACCAGATCACCGTTAAGAATAGATATCCGTTACCTTTGATCCCTGAACTCCTGGACCAAGTCAGAAAAGCATGCATATATACAAAGCTGGATCTTAGAGGAGCTTACCACTTGGTACGAGTAAAAGAGGGCGATGAATGGAAGACGGCCTTCCGCACCAAGTATGGGCTATTTGAATATCAGGTCATGCCCTTCGGACTTTGCAATGCCCCGGCCGCCTTTCAATATTTTATGAACGATGTCCTCAGAGAGCTCATAGATGTGTGTGTTGTTGTTTACATTGACGACATCCTCGTTTATTCTTCATCGGAATCTGAACATCGGAAACACGTGAAAATGGTCCTCGAAAGATTGCGTCAACACAAACTTTTCGCTAAATTGGAAAAATATGTTTTCAACGTGACTGAAGTTGAATTCTTGGGATTCATATTATCACCTGGCGGAGTGCGTATGGATTCAAAGAAGGTCGATGCAGTTCTCAAATGGCCATCACCATCCTCCGTAAAAGGTGTGCAAAGCATGTTAGGCTTCGCTAACTTTTACCGCAGGTTTATCCCCGAATTCTCTCGAATAGTCCAGCCCATCACTGCCTTGTTAAAGAAAAACAAACGTTTTCAATGGTCTACCGAGGCGGAACAAGCTTTCCAGGATTTGAAGACTAAATTTATCTCTGCACCAATCTTAAAACACCCTCGCCCCGAACTCCCCTACATCGTGGAAACTGATGCTTCAAGCCTTGCCATGGGGGCAGTTCTATCACAAAAGGACCCGGTAACCAATCAGTTGCATCCCGTGGCATTTTGGTCCCGCAAATTCTCGCCTCCTGAAATCAATTACACGATTACTGACAAGGAACTTCTGGCTATCAAGTCTGCCTTTAAGGCTTGGCGGCATTATCTGCTGGGGGCCCGACACACCGTTACTGTGATTACGGATCACCGAAACCTGCAATATTTGAAAACCGCAAAAGCCCAATCCTCTAGACAACTCCGTTGGGCATTATTCTTTGCCGAGTTTGACTTCATAATTACCTATCGACCTGGTACAAAGAACGGTAAAGCTGATGCCCTTTCTCGGATGGGAGTGGAAGAACACTTGATCAACCCTAAACCTGTACCAATCATACCCGAACAAAGAATTCTGGGTGTAATCGCCACAGAATCCATAGAGGAAGTTAAGGATAAAGCCAGGAAACTTGTAACTCCAGCAGACATACAGAATTGGCATCTGCAGGGAAAGGACTTTGCAGTAAAGGACAACTTATTGTATTTCCAAGAACGATTATACCTACCCAGCACAGATTTACAGAAAAAAGTAATCTCTTGTTATCACAAATTCTTTAATGGAAGGACATCCTGGTATGGCCAAGACCTCAGAAAAGATCAAGCGCTACTTCTGGTGGCCGTCTTGGAAAAAAGATATCAGAGACTTTATAATGTCCTGTGGAGTATGCGCCCAAAACAAGAGTCAAAAGGAAAGACCAGCAGGCCTCTTACGCCCTATTGACATCCCACCTCGCCCTTGGCATACGCTTTCTATGGACTTCATCACCGATCTACCTCCATGCTCCGGATACAATACGATTCTAGTAATCGTGGACTTATTCTCCAAGATGGCGCATTTCATTCCGCTCAAAGGCTTGCCAACAGCAGCAACTCTGGCCCGAGAATTTCTCGAAAACATCGTCCGACTGCACGGTTTTCCTTCGGTTCTAATTTCGGATTGAGGTAGTCAATTTATTTCTCATTTTTGGCGAAGATGCTGTCGGTCGGCTCAAATTGATGTGAGACTATCGACCAGTCACCACCCTCAGACCGACGGACAAACCGAGAGGACCAATCAAACTCTGGAACAGTATTTACGCTGCATGCTGCAACAAACTGAAAAAACTTGGAAAGACATCCTTTGGATAGCCGAATATGCCTACAATAACTCTGTCCATTCGGGAACTGGGAAAACCCCGTTTTTTCTTTTGTACGGCAGTCATCCTCGAACCTCGGAGTTGGATCCCCTCCAAGATCTTGAAACACCAGCAGTAGACTACCTGCATTCTACAATCACCCAAGCCTTTAAGGAAGCTGTTTCTCACCTTCAAAGGGCTAAAGAACAATACAAGAAAGGAGCAGATCAACATCGGAAGGAAGCCCCTCAATATCAAGTAGGGGATCAAGTCTGGTTATCCACCAAATATCTACCTCTAAAAGGGCCACGCACATTCAACCCAAGATACCTTGGTCCTTTTCCATCACTACCATAGTAAACCCAGTAGCGGTCAAGTTGGACTTGCCTCCGCACATGAAGATACATCCGGTCTTCCACGTCTCTCTATTAAAACCCGTGCAACCTCAAACCCGACTAACTAAATCTCCAAAACCTATCCTAGTTGATGGAGAACTCGAGTTTGAAGTCAAAAGCTTTCTGGACTCCAAGATCTCCAAATCTAAACTATTTTACCTAATTGACTGGAAAGGCTACGGCCCCCAAGAGAGATCCTGGGAACCTGCTGAATATGTCCACGCTCCTCGCCTAATCAAAAGATTTCACCGAACATTTCCTGACAAGCCAAAACCCCCGGAGAAGCCTGGTTTGGGAGAGGCCTTGAGGGGGGGTACTGTCATGATCTCTGCTTCCAAAAGGTCAGGGTTTTCCCAACTCCCTTGGAAGCAGATCCATAACCCAGGTTCCGAGTGCCAACCAGTCCCAATTGGGACCTTTTGGACCCAGTCCTGGCGCCAGTGGCACCAGGCTCATAAATATGCCCAGTCCCAGCGCTGGAAGCGCCGGGCTCATAATGCTTGGGTGGACTTACCTGCAGCAGACCATGCTGCTTACTTGCCTGCCGATTTGAGCCTCTGATCCTCTTCTGTTTGGAACTACTTTTCCTGTTGGGTGGGGCAGGAGCCACTCCCTAGATTCAGAACACTGGAACTCTTCTGGAAAGCAGGAACTCTTTTCTTACCTAGGCGTGGCTGTGGAAGGAGACACCTAAGCACTACAGGAGGCTATTTAAACCACACCCGATGGATGAATCTTGCTTTGCGTTATTCTGCATCCTCTGCAGCAGAACGCTCATCGTGTCTTCTGCATCTGATCCTGGGCCTAAGGAAAAAGGCTTACCATCCTGAATCCAGTCTTCAGCAACACCTATAAAGACAAGAAAGAACAGGTTAGCATTACGGTCTTCAGTGACAGCTCTTCACTTACCTGGTCCATCGGCTGTCACCAACGCCTCGCGCTGCATTCCGGCATCTGAAAGACAAAGGCTTACCTACTCTTCGTGCGCTCCGGAGGTCTTCACACTGCATTCCGGCGTCTGAAAGACAAAAGCTTACCAACTCTTCGCACGCTCCGGAGGCCTTCGGCGCTGCATCCCGCATCTGAAAGACAAAACAAGGTGCGGTTAAAGATATTGGGGAACTTTAATACTCACGTGCCATTACTCCTTTCCACATCTAACCCAGTGGGTATTCCGGCACCCTGCAGCCGCTCTGAACTTGTACCTGCAAAATAAAAAGACAGTTAGAGCGCATCGTGAAGCAGGCAACAAGCGCTTACTTTCGTGCTTCCAGGCGCTTCTATTCATCACACGGGCTCCATCTTCAACTCACTTCAGCCCCGTCATCCGGAACCCTGCAAAACAAGAAACATCATTACTAAAGACTTTAAAGCCATTAGAATTACTCGAAACTTACCGTTCGTGCAGTAAACGACAGACAGCAGTCCTCTGAAGTCAAGAGGCCTGCTCCCCTTATCCAGTGAAGAAACTGGTTACAGCACCCTGCCCCGAAGCAGATGGAGAGCACGGCGTTCACTTACCTAAGGTGAGAGCGTTAACCTTTGGGGTTCTACAGGAGAAGAGAAAGGGAAGAAGAGAGAGACATTCAATAACCCAGTTCCTTAATCCCATATTTTCTATCTGCAGACATCTTACCCTTCGAGTCAGACATACAATGCACAGAGGTCCAGCCCAAAGAGCCAGCCGTGTGTTACACATCACCTTTGAAGATACGGTATACGCCCAGTCAAGACCGGCGCCTCTACGGGAATCAGGTGAGCGTTACAGTACTCCATGCCGGTAAGTGACTTTACAGCTTTGATGAGGCCGTTATTTACGTGTTCTCCATACTTGTGATCAGCTCCGGTTTACGCCATGCCACTAATTTCGGCATGGTGGGGTGCGCGCGCGACCCAAGACCAGTATTTACAGCATCGTAGATTACGGTGCCGTAAATAGCGGTCTGACCGGTCGGAATTGCCCGTAGCGGTAAGCGATGCCGGTAATCCTTTACAGGCATCGTTTTTCCCTTTACTCCAACCTCGGAATGACCCCCATACTCTTTAAGAACTAAAAACTTAGCTCAAGAGCGGAGTCGCAGTAGGACTGGACTCCTGGGCTCACACCAGTGAAGTAACTGGGCCGTAAGGTGCCCAGCCACGACGCGCCCCTGCACAGAACAGCAGGACGGAGAGCACACCTTATCTAAATACAAAGTGAGGAAGGCTCTAAGGGGATCACTAGGGGGGGCACTTGGGAGGCGGGCCCCAAGAGATGGTGATTGTGGCTAAAACTTAACTCCTGTCTTCCAGAATAGACCCACAGCAGGGCAAGTCCCCGGGGGAGGTGAATCTAACTCAGAAGCTATCCAGCTGAGTCGGGTGGCGTCCCTTTGGATACAAGGTGAGCGTTACAGTTCAGCAGGCAAGCATTTATGGTAGCAAGCCAGATAGTTTCAGGATGCTTCCACCATCACATCGCTTCACTGGGTTATGAGGATTAGCTGAGGCTTGAGGCCTAGCTGAAAATGGTTCAGCTACTGCTTGGCCTGGTAGTTGGCATCTGGATCTAGAAGGATGTTGAATGCTGTATCAAAATGCTTCGCTGGAATCAGAAGAGAGAGTTTGTCTGTGTTGTCAGATGTCCCTATTTATCCTGTCAAATGACATCACCAAATGGGTGTATGGGCCGGCTTAACTAAACCTGCCCTGTGAAATGGGATTGGATCAGAGCCTCATCTCCACCTTGCATCTGAATTAGCGACTAGTATCAAAATCGAATTTTGTCCTAAATACATATTTATACATTACACATATTTATACATTTGCAACCTCTATGAAAATCACATACACAGATTACATATTTTATGGAGTATCAAAATCCCACAGCTGTGAGACCTTGTTTCACCTTTCTGCAGCATTTTGTCCATTTCGCCATGAAAACATTTTCCAAAATTTCTCCAAATTTCCCCCAATATGCACCATTACCATAGGAATGTGCTTGCACAGTTTAACAATTCTAGCATAATTACAGTTCCCATAAAACCAGATATATTGCCATTCCTGTTCAGAATATGCTACACAGTTCCACCAACTTTTCAAATGTACGGCCAAAAATTAGATTAACACATCTGCCCATTTTATATTTTTTACCACTTCTGATAGTGAGTTATACATCTCTAAAAAATGTTCATTACATATTCTTTAGCAGCAAATGGTCAGCATTTTGTCTGTCTCTGGAGGCAAGGAGCAGCCCCCACCTTTGGCATTTCTTTCTGCAAACCTAGTTTATGACCTCTTCACATGTCTATTTCCTGGCCTGGAGAATCTGCTATTGTTCAGTCCCTGGCAGCAGACTCAAGTCCAGCATTCCCCCCAATTATCATGTGTGAGTGAGCATCTGCTGAGAGCAATGCCTTCACCTTGGGTGCAAACCTGTTTTTCATCCCCTTGAAGGCCCAGCCAGACTAGGTAATTCTTAATTTCTTGACCTGAAATCCAGCAGAAAACAAACTTGTTGCATCAAATAACATATATACTTTACATTCTGATTTAAACCTGGGGGATCAATACAACTAAGATCCGTGTTCCTTTCAGCAACAGTCCTTTTATATTTGCTAATCCGCAGACCTTTAGTTTAGACAACCTTAAAGTTTAATCAGGAGAGCCATTTGACAGGGGCTGTCATTCACAGGTAGCCCAGTTTTGCTGAGAAGTTGTTTTGCTCTTAAGATTTCAGGACCTTATAAATTCACAGTGCTTCATTAGCATACATGAATTTTAGTGGTAAGCAAGATTTTGAGTGTTGGAAAATGTTTACAGGCATTTTGAAGTTTCAGTAGCAAAGTAAATGTCATTTACAGGCAAATGTTGGAGTTTCACTTGCAAAGCTCTGCTTCTCCCTCTGCACTCTCTGTTTACTTGTCATGGAGCCCACTTGCACGTTTTCTGCAGCATGTGCTCTTTTCCACGACACATGAACCATGGGTGGCAGGTTGTGCAGACATCTTTTTGCATGTTGAAAAACGCGGTTTTGGAAGTTTTGGCGTGCACAACGGTTTTGCCGCCATTTTACTGTTTCTCGCACCATAGATAGCAGAGTGAGGCCGCATAGTATAGCAGAGTGGGTCATTACATCCCACAGTTCCACATACATCCAATTGGGGATTAGAAATTGACCTTAATGGAAAGTAATCTCTAAAAATCTCTTGTACCACCTTAAAATCTAAGATCAACTTCCAATGTGACATGTGCATGAAGAAATAGTCAATAAAGCATGACCCACACAAGGTTCTGAATGTCAATGCCCCAGGTGTATCAGACTTAATGCAACTATTCAGATATCGCATACCCCAATCCAACAGCCACCGACCCAACTGTAAGCCCTTGGGGCATGACCAATTGTCTACCATCTGTGTTACAACAATGCCATAGGCATAGTCCTCCCAGGCCTCATACAAATTTGCCGGCACCCCGGGATCCAACTTGACATTAAAGTTGCCCCCAAGGACCAACACTCTGTGGCAATCGAGACTATTGAAAATGACACCCTCTATTCGATTTTTCAGTTTCTCAAGCTTATTGATCTCTGCAGCATTGAGGCTATTATAAACATTTACAATTAATATGGTATCTCCATGGTCAGGAGCCAGAATCACATATGGCACATATTCAGAGTTGGTTGCCATTTCCTTGGTCCTGTAATTCAAACAGAACCTAATCAGTGTAGCCAAACCCCCATAGCAGCAGGTTCTTTTCTTCTTGGATGCCTTTACCTGAATGAAAACAACCCCACCCAGTAACAATTCCTCTACAGCCGATGTCTCTTGTAATAGTGCAACATCATGTAGTTTCAGATAAGCCACTATGTCTGGGTCCTTATATTTGTGTCCAGCACTGGCTATATTCCAGCTAAAAATAGTAAATATTTGCCCTAACTTTATGTTTATGGATTGTGCCTCGTTCATGCAGTTAGATACCTGTCCTTCTTTATAGGTGGTCTCTTTACTATTCAACCACCAGAGTGCATGTTTCCTAGGTATCGACTCATTACAATCATGCTGATTAGCAGGGGAAGAACGATAGGCATTCATTTTCGCTGAAGTGACTGAAAGGAGATCGTTCCATGGGCCCCCAATTCAGCCCATGTAATCAGCAAACCTCTTCCAAGATCCACCAACTCTCTTTTGGTCATATTACGCCCCATCTGCCTTAACACCATATCCAGTACAGTAAATCTATAAGGGCTGTCCTGTTGTAAGTCGGCCTTGTTCGTGGGAACTAGGTGTACGGAAGAAGGATGAAACGAAAACACTTCAAACTCTAAATCATATAGAGATTTTGCATTGTTACATATCTGCTCGGCTAACAGAGGAGAAACCAGTGGTCTCAGCACCCAATTGGAGTTACTTTGAAATGTAGGTATTTTTAGACTCACAATGTCCTCATAAATCTGCAATAAGATGGAATAAGTGGAGTAGTCACGTGCGATATAGAAAAGGACTGGCTTTACTAGGTGCGTGTTGGTATCTAACTACTTTAACTATACTACACAATATATAGCTACCATTCTAGAAGAAAATGTGTCATGTCCAAAAGTAAAATATGGGTGTTTCCAATCCTCATTGAATTTTCTGGTACTCACCTCTTTGGCCATCAGTTTCTATTTTGTTGATTTTTTACCACATGTATTTACCAGAAACAGGGAGATGGGGGTTGGGTTAAGTGTATAGAAGAAGGTAAGGGGTAGGTGAGGAACGGGTTTGGGGCAATTTGCATATTGTTATAAACTATGATCTATTCCAAGATAAAACATAAATGTGGTGTTCTAACATAGAACCAATTTGTTTCGCATGTCCCAGTGATTAGAAATATGGTAATAAAACAGCAGTATACTACACATAGATGTTGTACAAAACATAATATATACAATGTAGTACCTAAGAGGTTTAAACATGCAATTTTTCCACATCATGTTCAGCAACTAATTATTTTTTTGCTAGCTGTAAAGTGATCATTTACACTTCCAAATCCCCTCCACTCTGCTTCCGCAGTCATAACTTTTCCATCATTAGGGAACAGCTAACACATATTTATATTCACAACAGAAATAACACCGTGCCATGAACCACATATGCAAACTGCATTTAAAGGTCATGTAATGGCTATCCGTATGACAAGTTCACTACACCACAATCACATGAATGCACCCACTAATATATTGAAGATGCTACTCATTATACATGACAACAACAGCAACAGCGCTGCATCTCATATTCCCAACTAACCTAAAGATCATGTATTTTCCTTTGGAATTGTTCATTCACAACACAGGTAACATCGAAAATGTCAGCAAAAAGAGAGCCCATGACCATCTCATGTTCACTGACCACCTAAATATCTGATTTGATTTTCAAAAGTTCATTTGCAACCCATATTAGATCAACATGGCCAGCAAAAAGAGAGTGCCTGGCCAGGCTTCTTTCAAGGCTGTTGGACCTCGTTTCCATCACCTACAATAACATCACATACAAAAATGACCAGTAACCTACCCTGCTGCCACGCTCTGACACATGTTTCCCTGGCATTTTTTAGAACAAACTCCACAGCATAAACACACTCACATAACATAGGGCTAACATCCTTCATTTCTGCAAAGATTTCATGTACACTTTCAGCTCCCTTGCTTTCTGCTTCCCCAGTCGCAACCTACACCAAATGACCACCACCACCAAGCAGCAGCTAATAGTATCCACATATTACCTACACATCACAACCATACTACAAATAATACAGGCATGCTTTATATTAGTTTTTTATAACGTGCTTATTACCATAGAGTTTTATAAGCGCAGACCCAGGATTCAAACCTGTGTTGTTCTGCGTCACCTTGCTTCCAAGATGAGCGCATTGCCACTGAGCTATACTACCTACTACTTACTGTATGTCAGGTACTAGCTGTACTGCTTAAGCAGACCTAACCTACACACCATCCAAAAATACCAACAGCACCACTAAAATATTGGCAAAGGCTTGTCATACTAGGTTGCTGAAACAGCAGTATAACCCCATCCTAATTTACAAGACCAACTAAAGATCAGGCCTTCTCATATCTTAGACAAGGTAATGCTTCAATGCACGTAAAATAAATGTTTCGAGGGTAGGAATGAAATCTCTCCAGGTGATTCATCATGTTGCCACTTTAGCACAGAGATGTCCTTGGACGCAAGACAAAGCCCCTGTAGGCCAGTCTCTGTGGACAAGAAAGCAAGGCTGTAGAAGACATAACACCAGTTGTCTACACTTTACAACATATATTCTGCACCCCCTACCTACCTGTTACTTGCACAGGGATTATTTCCTAACCAAACCAAAGTGTAAGTGTGCATTTTCAGTAACTTTCCCACTGCAGTGACCTTGGACGATTGGCACAGTTCGCTAACCCAAAATGACACTGGTTTCGACATATTTTATTATTGATTAATTTATTGGTCACTTGTTAGGTGCTAATTCAATTAGAAAAAAACGGTTTCAAAGCCCCCACAGGACACACAGCTAGGGGACAGGGGAAGGTGTAATACATTACAGCAAGAATAAATGATTGAATTAATACAAACAAATAATGAGAGCAAGGGAAGGGGATATTAGGCAGAATTATATGCAGTACCCTTTGGGAACATCACACAGAATTAGGACTACAAGTGACGGTACAAATTTACCTTTGGTACAAGCCTGTACTACACAGTAAAGCACTAGCGATGGCTGTGCAGCCAGACTTATCTCAGGAGTAAAGCGAGCAGTATCAATAGTTACAAAAAGGATAGCAATTACTATGATTCAAACAAACACTGACTCAAGGTTTCTGAGTATAAGAATATACATTTATTTACGCATTAGTTATTAAACATTGCACTATTATCAAGCAGTTGTAAAAACAGGTTACTAATACACTACACCGCACCCAATAGATTCTGGACAAGTTAGGCTCCAAATAAGTGTGAGCAAAATGTCACTCCAGCAATTTAAAAGGGAGGGAAAGACAAAGTTAGACAGACATTTAGCAGCACCAACCAGTAAGTAAGCAGGGCAATCTAGAAAAAGGAACTACAGTGAGGACATCAAATTAAAGGGGCCTGGCCCAAAGTCAATGGACCAACTTCTTTTCAGAGGATCACACAGTTCAGGGTAGTTTGTGGTTAAGTCTTTGCCAAGAGTTCAGAACAAAGTTGGTCAGATGAAAAGTTATTTTAAAGAATAGAGAAGGACAAGCCCTCGGATTGGCGAAAGATTTCACACACTTTGACCGCGGCTGGACGAAACAAACAACCGGGTTAGAGCAGAAGAATGCTGTAGCTGAGGCAGACGTTCCTGGCAGGTCCTGCAGGCTCACGGTTCCTGAAGTGACTGTCGGACGGACAAGAAGGAGGAGGACTGGAGGGTCCTGCACTGCCCAGGGAAGAAACTAGCAGCAGAGTAAAGCGACGAATAAAAGGTGCACTCCTTAAAACGCAAACAGGGTCCGTTCCTCCTGGCTATCCGGTTCACTGTAGCTCAGTACAGTAAATTCGACCAGAGAAGGAAGGTCTGGCAAGCAGTTTTGCAAACTGGTTGTTCCCACCAGCTCAAGGGGAAAAGATTCCTTGCAGATCTTCCCTAGCATCGAAGTTTGAAGATTCGGACCTGCAGCAGGGCTTCACTGGGAGGTTCAGTCGTGGTAGAGGTCCTCTTCTGTCAGCTTCTCTTCGGTTCTCTCAATCCAGTGGATACTATGCCTTTCCAGCCACAGAGACCTGCTTTTTATGCAGTTTTACCCCTTTCACACAGCCTGGCTGTCAATCACACAGCCGGGTGTCTGTCCCGCCGGGACAGTCACCACAGCCAATCATATCAGAGTGCGATATGGGTCCCCAAGGAGACCCTGTGCAGGGAGTCTTAAACCCCTCACTCACATCCTGTCCCCCTCAGACATACAGGCACCTAAGGAGGGCTTCTGTGCAGAAGCCCGCAAAAGGACGGTGAACAAAGGAACCAAACCTGGTTTGGCGTGCAGAGTAAAACACGAGAAAGACTTTTACAAAAAGAAATACTGAATAAACCCAGCCGGAACCGTATAAAAACATATATGGTCCAACGGGTTTAAGTTCAAGACTACCAAGATAGCCTAAAACCATACCAGGGCAATTTAAGATAACTGCCGTTTGAAAAATAGGGTAGTTACCACTGCCACCAGCCAAGTCTTAATGAAAAGGCAACAGAACAGTGGTCCAAGAGAAACAGACAAAACAGGATACATCTTAAACCTTTCCAGAACTCTATGTAAGATAGTATGTACTGGGTCTGTGAGATTTAAAAGGGACTAATAAAGTCAATTGCAACTTTACATGCTCTGGGAGACAGTAGTCATTCCCAGAAAATGGAGTCTGCGTTGGGAAGTCTAAAAGACAACCCTGTGTCATTGCACTGAAGGTGCTGTGTAACACACAGTAGAAAGATGATGCCTATGGAGTAGGTCAGGCTCCACAGTCTATGAACACATGAAAATGTTAAACACACACACAGCAAAACACATGTAAGAGTGGGAAAAAAATGCTCACACTCTTACCAGGTGAAAAAATAAATCCTAGAAATCCAGCAAAGCTTCTGAGGGACTCAATAGGTCAGGGAAATAAGCCATTCTGGAGAATTCTCCCTAACAGGGGAGATGAACCTAATATGCCTTGTGAGTGTTCAGAACGTGCAAGTGCAGTGGGGCAGGGGTGCTTTGATGCTCATGGAGAAGTGATAAAGGTAAGTGCTAAGAGGAGAAGAACTAATTTCAATTTCAACCACCCGTGGGTAGAGTGAGTCCACATAAGTGCAGCAAAAAGACAGCAGCTGGGAAGAGAGATGTGGGAGTTCAAGCCCCCGAGGAAACATAAGGGCCCTACACATCAGTCATGTTGCTGTAAAATTTGAATGGGAGAGAGGAGGAGAAGGAAGACGTAAAGAGAATGGTCTTGAGTCTTTTCCGGAGCTTCAGGAGGTCATGCTCAAGACACAGAGGGAGAGGGAGGCTGTTTCACAGGAGGGAGCCAGCCGAGAAAAGTGGTTGCCCACAAGCTCTCTGTTTAGCAAAGCGCTTAACACGCAGGGAGTTGGTGCTAGAGGAACAGAGAGGAGTATTTGGTCAGGAAGCATTGAAGATAGAGTGGTCCCCTGCCCCAGAAAGCTTGTAGGTGATACAGAGGAATTTCAATTTAATCTGTGCTGAGACCGGGAGCCAGTGAAGGCTTTGTAGGGCAGGAGAGATACAGTCCCTGGCCTTGAAGCCAAGGATAAGTCACGCTGCCCTATTCTGAGTTAGCTGGAGGGGTTGCATGGTGGAGGAAGGAAGATTAAGGAGGAGAGGAGGCTATTTCAGTAGTCTAGCCTGGAGAGAACCAGAGCATGGGTATCATTGAGTCTCTGGGAGAAGGTGAGGAAGGGTAGAGTCCCTTTAAGAAGGAAGAGCTGAAAGTGGGACGAAGATGACTCCTAGGCATGGAAGAAGGCCAGAGTGCAGGGATGAAGTATGGAGCAGGAGACCCAATAGGGAGAATCTCTGTTTTGCTGGCATTGAGGCAGAGTTCATTAGCAGTGCACCATGCCTGGATGGTAGAGAGGCAGCCAGGGATGAAGTAGGGTGCAGAGGCAGCAGTGGGAAGTTTGAAGAAAAGGTGTGTATTGTAAACGTAGCACTGGAAGTTGCGGGAGAAGGAGGATATGAGTCGTGCCAGCAGAGAAAGGTATATGTTAAAGGGCCAGGGCAAAAGAATGGAGCACTGAGGCTTCACAAGTGGTGGAGAAAGGGCCCAGAACGGTTTTGGAGGAATGGTCCGTTAGGAAGGAAGTAAGCCAGTCCAGTGCCCACTCTGAGATGCCAAGGGCGTCATTGGAGCCTTTTATATGAGGATGGAATGGTTCACTGTGTCAAATGCAGAAGAGAGATCCAGAAGGATGGGGACAGCAGGTGAGTTGGAATCCAGAGATGCGAGAAGCACTTCACATTCCACGGTTCACCATCAGCACCTTTACACAATGTCTGTGAATTTTATGGAGCTCCCTTATTGGTCCTGATATGACTGTGGACACCAAAACAGGAAGTGAGTCCAAGGACAGAACTGAGATTACACACATTTGTAGGGCCTACTTTTTGGGCATTTAAAAAAAAAGCCGCTGGGAGGAAAAACAACAAATATCTCTTAGGCATGATTTCAGGTCCAAGCTGCCACTCCTTCTTCAACTTTCATGCCATCCATTCAGTAATTCGGACTGTAACTACCCTCAGACCATTTTTCTCATATGAGTCTACAGGGAATTTGGACATTTTGGAACCCCTTGTATAACTTATTCCCCACTTGATGAAACCACAACAAACCTAGGGCCAGATCTATAATTGTTCTGCAAAGCTACATGCATATGTCTCAACTGGTGCTAAAGTTAAAAGCAACCCAAAAAGTTATCTTTCTATTGGATTTATTCTGAAGTGTAAACAGTCACATCATACTACTACCAATCGAACCTTGACACTTATTTATTTATTTATTTATTCTGATTTATTTAAAGCGCACGCCAGCCCGGGGGCATCGTGGCGCTGTTACATGAATACATACATAGTCTGGTTACAATGGATGGAAGATGGTTAAAAAACAATTTTCATTACAGGAAGCATTTCGTGTCGAACACTTTTCGTATCAGATGTGTGCGAGCTGAAGTGGGTGAAGGGAAGGTGGAGTTAGTTGAATAGCGTGGTTTTGAGGGATTTGCGAAAGAGATACAGAGATAGTTCTGCTCTGAGCGAGTTGGGGAGGGCATTCCAGAGCTTAGGTGCTATGTGAGGGAAGCCAATGCCGCCGGCTTTGGCTCTTTTTACAGTGGGTACTTGGAGTTGGTTGGCGTGATGACTTCTTCTGGGGCGGATGGAGGAGTTCTTGGTTATAGTTTCAGATAGGTAGGGGGGTGCTGTGTGGTTGATGCATTTGTGTGTGAGGGTGAGGATTTTAAAGTTGATCCTTTCCTTGACTGGGAGCCAGTGGACGCGTCTTCTGGCCTGTGAGATATGGTCAGTTTTGGGAATGTGTAGTGCAGCACGGAGGGCATTGTTTTGCACTATTTGGAGCCTGTTTAGGTTTTTTGACGAGGTGCCTGCCAGGAGGGCGTTACAGTAGTCCAATCTGGCTCCTATAGTAGCTCTGGCTATGGAGAGGCAGTTGGGCGTGGTGAGGTAGGGTTTTATGGCGTAGATGAGTTTGAACTCACTCACACTCACTTGAACTATTGCATTGATGAAATCTGCCTAATACTTGAAATGATTTTTAAGGATGGATTTGAAGTCAAGGGTACAATTTATATATTTCATACATCTTGCATACATAAAGCAATGCTAGTCCTGACTATGATGTCGGTTGTTGTACGTATAGTTGTGTACATATACGAAATGTACATTTCATAAATGTACATGTACATTTTTTGTATCCCATGTGCATTACTTGAGCACATGTTTTGTAGCATTTCTACATGTAGTTGTCTGGCATATAAATGTTTGACAGTAGCAAGAGTGTGAGTTGTAAGTGTGTTTGTTGTAATTGTGCATGGTAACTGTGTGTGTTGTAAGAGTGCTTTTGAAAAGCATGTGTATCATTAGACTGTGTGTTGAAAGAGCATGTCTTGTAAGAGTGAGTGGCATAAGTGTGTATCAAAGGATTGTTTGTTTTAAGATAGTGTTGTAAATGTGTGGGTGTCATAAGTTCATGTGTGTTGTGTAAGTCTGTGTGTTATACATGTGGGAGTCGAAACTACATGTGTCTAATAGTGTGCATTGCACGGAATATGAGTATTTGGCGTGTAAGTGTTTGGCACGTGAGTGTAAATTAAATACGTAGCATGAGTGTTTGGTACAAATTCATGACACAAAGTTCCATCTTGGCTTCAAGCCTTAGAGTTAAAACCTTTTTATTAAAATAATGAAACTAAGGTTATAACAGCAGACATATCTTATTTTAACACTCAAATAGAAAGGGCTAGGGATTTTACATTAGTCAACGCTAGTCAGCCTTTGTTAGGTCTTCCCTCATCGTAGGAACGCTGTGATGAGTTCCAATGATTGTTTTTGCTAGTAAAATCATTTTACAAACGAGAAGATATGAAGAAAGAACAACATACCCAAATGATTTATGATTGTATACTGCAAGTGAATACAGTAGAGACCATCTTTAGGTTTCAATCAGTAACTCCTTATGATATGATCTCAACTTTGAAGTCTTCTAACCCAACGTCAACCCAGCTATACTTACTGATCCGTTATGGTTAAAAGCCACATATATAGTCTTGTGCCTCTCATAACCAATCTTGTCAACACATCATTTCAGGAGGGTTTATTCCTGAGCATCATGAAATGTCATGAGATATCATGGGTCTTCCTTCTTCAAAACAAAACCAAAAGAAAACCCTGTATTGATCCTATTGATAGTTTGTCCTTAATACCTATCTCTAACTGCTGTTTTATTTTAAAGATAATGGATAAGATTGTTTTTTAACAATTAAGGAACCATTTGGTGAAGCTGAACTTACTCAGGTTTCTTTCCCGGAAGGAGCATGCATACTGCCCTTCTTGAAATTAAGGAGAATCTACTTAAACTATTAGATACCAATGGTTCAGGTATTGTCATGCTGCTGACCATCAAATTCTGCGTAAGAAGATATCACAGACATAGACAGCTAATATTGTCATGTACAAATGGCTGCAATTTTTCCTTAGAGGAAGATCGTCCAACGGTAAGACTAATGGATAATGAATCGTGTTCAGCCTCCCTAAACGTTGGCATCCGGGAGGGCTCATAACTTGCTATGATTCTTTTAGACCTATGCATGCTTCAGTTCCATGAGCTGCTCACTAGCTCTGGGCACAAGTTCCAAAGCTAAGTGGATAACACGCAAACCATCCTGCAGCTTTTGAGTACACCTGAGGATAACCTAATTGATTGTAGTGACGTCTATATACTGATAAAAAGTGGATGAAGTAAAACGTCATTAAGGTTAAACAATTAAAAACCGAATGTGTGTTATTTCACACTGGAGTGTTCATTTAGACGTATTTTCATGGTATTCAAACGTATGTTTCCCCTTGAATGTATCATAACAGACAGGTAAAATATCTGAACATAATTGCTCTGCCATAGCCCATGACATATTCAGTGCAAGACCAGATTGTTGCATTGCCCTGAATCTGAGCTTAAATGGAAAGAATGTAAGTGGACTGCAGGTTATTCTTAATACTTATTTAGTTATTCATTTTATCATTTGTAATGCATACTATGCCCGGGGGCATCAAGGGGCAGAGGTACAGATGGAGAGTCAGGATTGACCTGTACAGGAAAACAAGAAGTCAATGAAGCCTCACGTTACATATCATAAATTA
Source organism: Ambystoma mexicanum (assembly GCF_040938575.1). Classification (NCBI taxonomy): domain Eukaryota; kingdom Metazoa; phylum Chordata; class Amphibia; order Caudata; family Ambystomatidae; genus Ambystoma; species Ambystoma mexicanum. The sequence goes on along the minus strand of NC_090929.1, from coordinate 1,536,402,516 downwards.
TGGAATGGTATGGTATGACACTGTTGATACGATAAGCGAGATGAAGATTAACATCGTGTGTTTTCAGAGAAGAGCAGGGTTTTAAGCTGCTTGCAGAATGACCAATAAGACTGTTCAACTCTTAGTGCTGAAGCATGGTTGTTCCAGTTCTTGATGGCGATGATCGGGAAGCTGCAGTGCAAATAGTGACCAAGATGCCCAGTAGACTGCCTATCACTCCCATTCTCAAAAAAGCTCTGTTGGTTAGATGTGATGGCCAGAGTAAAGCTTAAAGCTCTGACTCTGTTGCTTAAGATCTTACTTGGACTGGCACCATCCTATATCAATGAGATGATCTCAAGATATTTGTAACTTGCTCAACAAGATGATCGAACCAGTGTCTTGCTACAGTACCAGATTTACTGGCCGATTCATGGAATAATTAGCGCGGCGCAAGTGGCCAAAAACGTGTGATTCGCAGTGGAATAGCGAAAATCGCAGTGCAAGTGCGAAAATCGCACGAAAAGCAGCGCATATCGAGTCATGGAAGGCCGTGCGCGAGAAAACCATCGGATGTGAGCTAAAAAAGTGCGTGGCACACGTTGTCGCACAGGCCATCTAACGGCGTGCGCCAGGTCACAGCGAAAATCGCACAGGCCACAGCGACAATCGCACATAGCGCGGCGCACACAACAAAAGTAGGCGGAACACGGGGCGTAACACTCGGAATGGGGAACAACTTGCCAAAATGTGGGCGTCACGGGGGAAGGACAGGGTGCAAGTGCGCGGAACGCCACACGCTCGCCTACAACACGTATTCATGGAATCGAATAGGGCAAAAAAGCGCACTGTCAAACCAGCGCACAGGCACAAACATGACCGCCACAAGAAAGCAGGCGGTAGCGTCTCAGCGCCTGTAATAAATGTGCGCCAAAAGGTGCGCCAACAAATAGCACCTATATACAGCCATGATGAATGTCCTATACTGTGGCCCTCCAAGACAAATGACGTGCAAAGGGGTACCCACAAAAACGGACACCCGCTGACTGAAAAATAACGTGTGCGTGTATTCCGGGGTGCGCGGGAACTTTCACACGCAATTTGGCTGGGGACGTGGATCTCAGGGGTGCGCGGGAAGTCTCACACGCGATTTGGCTGGGTACGTGGATCTCAGGGGTGCGCGGGAAGTCTCACACGCGATTTGGCTCGGTACGTGGATCTCAGGGGTGCGCGGGAAGTTCCACACGCGATTTGGCGGGGTACGTGCGCGGGAATTCACACACGCGACTTGGCTGGGTACGTGGATCTCAGGGGTGCGCGGGAAGTCTCACACGTGATTTGGCAGGGTATGTGGATTTCAGGGGTGCGCAGGAAGTTCCACACGCGATTTGGCTGGGTACGTGCACGGGAATTCACACACGCTATTTGGCTGGGTACGTGGATCTCAGGGGTGCGCGGGAAGTCTCACACGCGATTTGGCAGGGTATGTGGATTTTTGGGGTGCGCGGGAAGTTCCACACGCGATTTGGCTGGGTACGTGCGCAGGAATTTACACACGCGATTTGGCTGGGTACGTGGATCTCAGGGGTGCGCGGGAAGTCTCACACGCGATTTGGCAGGGTATGTGGATTTTTGGGGTGCGCGGGAAGTCCCACATGCGATTTGGCTGGGCACGTGGATCTCAGGGGTGCGCGGGACATCTCACACGCGATTTGGCCGGGTACGTGCGTGGGAATTTACACACGCGATTTGGCTGGGGACGTGGATCTCAGGGGTGCGCGGGAAGTCTCACACGCGATTTGGCTGGGTACGTGGATCTCAGGGGTGCGCAGGAAGTCTCACACGCGATTTGGCTCGGTACGTGGATCTCAGGGGTGCGCGGGAAGTTCCACACGCGATTTGGCGGGGTACGTGCGCGGGAATTCACACACGCGACTTGGCTGGGTACGTGGATCTCAGGGGTGCGCGGGAAGTCTCACACGTGATTTGGCAGGGTATGTGGATTTCAGGGGTGCGCAGGAAGTTCCACACGCGATTTGGCTGGGTACGTGCACGGGAATTCACACACGCGATTTGGCTGGGTACGTGGATCTCAGGGGTGCGCGGGAAGTCTCACACGCGATTTGGCAGGGTATGTGGATTTTTGGGGTGCGCGGGAAGTTCCACACGCGATTTGCCTGGGTACGTGCGCAGGAATTTACACACGCGATTTGGCTGGGTACGTGGATCTCAGGGGTGCGCGGGAAGTCTCACACGCGATTTGGCAGGGTATGTGGATTTTTGGGGTGCGCGGGAAGTCCCACATGCGATTTGGCTGGGCACGTGGATCTCAGGGGTGCGCGGGACATCTCACACGCGATTTGGCCGGGTACGTGCGTGGGAATTTACACACGCGATTTGGCTGGGTACGTGGATCTCAGGGGTGCGCGGGAAGTTCCACACGCGATTTGGCAGGGTACGTGGATTTCAGGGGTGCGCAGGAAGTTCCCCATGCGATTTGGCAGGGTACGTGGATTTCAGGGGTGCGCAGGAAGTTCCACACGCGATTTGGCTGGGTACGTGCGCGGGAATTCACACACGCGATTTGGCTGGGTACGTGGATCTCAGGGGTGCGCGGGAAGTCTCACACGCGATTTGGCAGGGTATGTGGATTTTTGGGGTGCGCGGGAAGTCCCACATGCGATTTGGCTGGGCACGTGGATCTCAGGGGTGCGTGGGACGTCTCACACGCGATTTGGCCGGGTACGTGCGTGGGAATTTACACACGCGATTTGGCTGGGTACGTGGATCTCAGGGGTGCGCGGGAAGTTCCACACGCGATTTGGCCGGGTACGTGCGCGGGAATTTACACACGCGATTTGGCTGGGTACGTGGATCTCAGGGGTGCGCGGGAAGTCTCACACGCGAGTTGGCAGGGTACGTGGATTTCAGGGGTGCGCAGGAAGTTCCAAATGCGATTTGGCAGGGCACGTGGATTTCAGGGGTGCGCGGGAAGTTCCACACGCGATTTGGCCGGGTACGTGCGCGGGAATTTACACACGCGATTTGGCTGGGTACGTGGATCTCAGGGGTGCGTGGGAAGTCTCACACGCGATTTGGCAGGGTACATGCGCGGGAATTCACACACGCGACTTAGCTGGGTACGTGGATCTCAGGGGTGTGCGGGAAGTCCCACACGCGATTTGGCAGGGTACATGGATTTCAGGGGTGCGCGGGAAGTTACACACGCGATTTGGCCGAGTACGTGCGCGGGAATTTACACACGGGATTTGGCTGGGTACGTGGATCACAGGGGTGCGCGGGAAGTCTCACACGCGATTTGGCTGGATACGTGTATTTCAGGGGTACGCGGGAAATTCTACACGCAATTTGGCTGTGTGCTCCCAGATATTCCCTGTACACCCTCCATGGCCCCTGCAGGCAGCCGACACCACAGGGGACTACCCTGCACACCTGCTCATGTCACCCAGCACCCCCACCCCCCAGCAGTGCAGGGGCAGCCTCCACCAGGCCCCCACTCATGGCCACTATCACCCCCACCCCCCAGCAGTGCAGGGGCAGCCTCCACCAGGCCCTCACCCATGTCTCCCACCACCCCCACCCCCCAGCCACCATGGGCATCCCCCACCAGGCCCCCACTCATGTCCCCCTGCACCCCACCCCCCAGCATCCAGGGGCACCATCCACCAGGCCCCCACTCATGGCCCCTATCACCCCCACACCCCAGCAGTGCAGGGGCAGCCTCCACCAGGCCCCCACCCATGTCTACCACCACCCCCACCCCCCAGCCACCATGGGCATCCCCCAACAGGCCCCCACTCATGTCTCCCACCCACCCCCACCCCCCAGCAGCCATGGGCAGCCCCCACCAGGCCCCCACTCATGTCTCCCACCACCCCCACCCCCCCAGCAGTGTGGGGCACCCTCCACCAGGCCACCACCCATGTCTCCCACCACCCCCACCCCCCCAGCCACCAGGGGCATCCCCCACCAGGCCCCCACTTATGTCCCCCTGCACCCCCACCCCCAGCATCCAGGGGCACCCTCCACCAGGCCCCCACTCATGGCCCCTATCACTCCCACCCCCCAGCAGTGCAGGGGCAGCCTCCACCAGGCCCCCACTCATGTCTCCCACCACCCCCACCCCCCAGCCACCATGGGCCGCCCCCACCAGGCCCCCACTCATGTCCCCCTGCACCCCCACCCCCCAGCAGTGCAGGGGCAGTACCACCAGGCCCCCACTCATGTCCAACTCATGTCTCCCACCACCCCCACCCCCCCAGCCACCATGGGCATCCCCCACCAGGCCCCCACTCATGTCCCCCTGCACCCCCACCCCCCAGCATCCAGGGGCACCATCCACCAGGCCCCCACTCATGGCCCCTATCACCCCCACCCACCAGTAATGCAGGGGCAGCCTCCACCAGGCCCCCACCCATGTCTACCACCACCCCCACCCCCCAGCCACCATGGGCATCGCCCACCAGGCCCCCACTCATGTCTCCCACCCACCCCCACCCCCCAGCCACCATGGGCAGCCCCCACCAGGCCCCCACTCATGTCTCCCACCACCCCCACCCCCCAGCAGTGTGGGGCACCCTCCACCAGGCCACCACCCATGTCTCCCACCACCCCCACCCCCCCAGCCACCATGGGCAGCCCCCACTCATGTCTCCCACCACCCCCACCCCGCAGCAGTGCAGGGGCAGCACCACCAGGCCCCCACTCATGTCCAACTCATGTCTCCCACCACCCCCACCTCCCCAGCCACCATGGGCATCCCCCACCAGGCCCCCACTTATGTCCCCCTGCACCCCCACCCCCCAGCATCCAGGGGCACCCTCCACCAGGCCCCTACTCATGGCCCCTATCACTCCCACCCCCCAGCAGTGCAGGGGCAGCCTCCACCAGGCCCCCACTCATGTCTCCCACCACCCCCACCCCCCTAGCCACCATGGGCAGCCCCCACCAGGCCCCCACTCATGTCCCCCTGCACCCCCACCCCCCAGCAGTGCAGGGGCAGCACCACCAGGCCCCCACTCATGTCCAACTCATGTCTCCCACCACCCCCACCCCCCCAGCTACCATGGGCATCCCCCACCAGGCCCCCGCTCATGTCCCCCTGCACCCCCACCCCCCAGCATCCAGGGGCACCCTCCACCAGGCCCCCACTCATGGCCCCTATCACCCCCTGCCCGCAGCAGTGCAGGGGCAGCCTCCACCAGGCCCCCACGCATGTCTCCCACCACCCCCACCCCCCAGCCACCATGGGCATCCCCCACCAGGCCCCCACTCATGTTTCCCACCCACCCCCACCCCCCAGCCACCATGGGCAGCCCCCACCAGGCCCCCACTCATGTCTCCCACCACCCCCACCCCCCCAGCAGTGTGGGGCACCCTCCACCAGGCCACCACCCATGTCTCCCACCACCCCCACCCCCAAGCCACCATGAGCAGCCCCCACTCATGTCTCCCACCACCCCCACCCCCCAGCAGTGCAGGGGCAGCACCACCAGGCCCCCACTCATGTCCAACTCATGTCTCCCACCACCCCCACCCCCCCAGCCACCATGGGCATCCCCCACCAGGCCCCCACTCATGTCCCCCTGCACCCCACCCCCCAGCATCCAGGGGCACCCTCCACCAGGCCCCCACTCATGGCCCCTATCAACCCCACCCCCCAGCAGTGCAGGGGCAGCCTCCACCAGGCCCCCACTCATGTCTCCCACCACCCCCACCCCCCAGCCACCATGGGCAGCCCCCACCAGGCCCCCACTCATGTCTCCCACCACCCCCACCCCCCAGCCACCATGGGCACCCCCCACCAGGCCCCCACTCATGTCTCCCACCACCCCCACCGCCCCAGCAGTGTGGGGCACCCTCCACCAGGCCACCACCCATGTCTCCCACCACCCCCACCCCCCCAGCCACTATGGGCAGCCCCCACTCATGTCTCCCACCACCCCCACTCCCTAGCCACCATGGGCATCCCCCACCAGGCCCCGACTCATGTCTCCCATCACCCCCACCCCCCAGCCACCATGGGCATCCCCCACCAGGCCCCCACTCATGTCTCCCACCACCCCCACCCCCCAGCCACCATAGGCAGCCACCACCAGGCCCCCACTCATGTCCCCCTGCACCCCCACCCCCCCAGCAGTGCAGGGGCACCCTCCACCAGGCCCCCACCATGTTCCCCTGCACCCCCACCCCCCAGCATCCAGGGGCACCCTCCACCAGGCCCCCACTCATGGCCCCTATCACCCCCACCCCCCAGCAGTGCAGGGGCAGCCTCCACCAGGCCCCCACCCATGTCTACCACCACCCCCACCCCCCAGCCACCATGGGCATCCCCCACCAGGCCCCCACTCATGTCTCCCACCCACCCCCAACCCCCCAGCAGTGCAGGGGCACCCTCCACCAGGCCCCAACCCATGTCTACCACCACCCCCACCCCCCAGCCACCATGGGCATCCCCCACCAGGCCCCCACTCATGTCTCCCACCACCCCAACCCCCCCAGCAGTGCATGGGCAGCCTCCACCAGGCCCCCACCCATGTCTACCACCACTCCCACCCCCCAGCCAACATGGGCATCCCCCACCAGGCCCCCACTCATGTCTCCCACCCACCCCCACCCCCCAGCCACCATGGGCATCCCCCACCAGGCCCCCACTCATGTCCCCCTGCACCCCCACCGCCCAGCATTCAGGGGCACCCTCCACCAGGCCCCCACTCATGGCCCCTATCACCCCCACCCCCCAGCAGTGCAGGGGCAGCCTCCACCAGGCCCCCACTCATGTCTCCCACCACCCCCACCCCCCAGCCACCATGGGCATCCCCCACCAGCCCCCACTCATGTCTCCCATACACCCCCACCCCCCAGCCACCATGGGCAGCCCCCACCAGGCCCCCACTCATGTCTCCCACCACCCCCCCCGCAGTGTGGGGCACCCTCCACCAGGCCCCCACTAATGTCTCCCACCACCCCCACCCCCCAGCCACCATGGGCATCCCCCACCAGGCCCCCACTCATGTCTCCCACCACCCCCACCCCCCAGCAGTGCAGGGGCAGCACCACCAGGCCCCCACTCATGTCTAACTCATGTCTCGCACCACCCCCACCCCCCAGCCACCATGGGCATCCCCCACCAGGGCCCCACTCATGTCTCCCACCACCCCCACCCCCCAGCCACCATGGTCATCCCCCACCAGGTCCCCACTCATGTCTCCCACCACCCCCACCCCCCAGCAGTGCAGGGGCAGCCTCCACCAGGCCCCCACCCATGTCTACCACCACCCCCACCCCCTAGCCGCCAGGGGCATCCCCCCAGGCCCCCACTCATGTCCCCCTGCACCCCCACCCCCCAGCATTCAGGGGCACCCTCCACCCGGCCCCCACTCATGGCCCTTATCACCCCCACCCCCCAGCAGTGCAGGGACAGCCTCCACCAGGCCCCCAATCATGTCTCCCACCACCCCCACCCCCCAGCCACCATGGGCATCCCCCACCAGGTACCCACTCATGTCTCCCACCCACCCCAACCCCCCAGCCACCATGGGCAGCCCCCACCAGGCCCCCACTCATGTCTCCCACCACCCCCACCCCCCAGCATCCAGGGGCACCCTCCACCAGGCCCCCACTCATGGCCCCTATCACCCCCACCCCCCAGCAGTGTGGGGCACCCTCCACCAGGCCCCCACTCATGTCCCCCTGCACCCCCACCCCCCAGCATCCAGGGGCACCCTCCACCAGGCCCCCACTCATAGCCCCTATCACCCCCACCCCCCAGCAGTGCAGGGGCAGCCTCCACCAGGCCCCCACTCAAGTCTCCCACCACCCCCACCCCCCAGCCACTCTGGGCATCCCCCACCAGGCCCCCACTCATGTCCCCCTGCACCCCCACCCCCCAGCAGTGCAGGGGCAGCACCACCAGGCCCCCACTCATGTCCAACTCATGTTTCCCACCACCCCCAACCCCCCCAGCCACCATGGGCATCCCCCACCAGGCCCCCACTCATGTCCCCCTGCACCCCCACCCCCCAGCATCCAGGGGCACCCTCCACCAGGCCCCCACTCATGGCCCCTATCACCCCCACCCCCCAGCAGTGCAGGGGCAGCCTCCACCAGGCCCCCACCCATGTCTACCACCACCCCCAACCCCCAGCCACCATGGGCATCCCCCACCAGGCCCCCACTCATGTCCCCCTGCACCCAGGTCCTCACTATCCCCAATCATGTGCGTTATGGTCAGCCTCCACAACCAAAAGGCCCTACCAAGTAACCCATTCACCCACATGGAAATGGAAATTACATGTTACACCCCCAATGTTCATAAAGCAAATGAACCCATGTCCGTCACACATAATGGTTGCAATTGAATGGGAAAACACCCAACATGACATGCATGAAACCAATGAGATGATACCACACAGTGAAGTATGAAAACAAAATTGTATTAAAAAAATTGAATGCAAATGAAATGAAACAAACTACAATGGCAATGAAAAAAAGATAAGCTGCATGTCCGTCCAAAAAAATCAAAACTACAAATCCAAATCCAATAAAATGTTGTTCAAAGTCACATTAAAAATAAAATCAATCCGAGAGAGAAAAATAAATGCAAAGACCATTGCTCCATGGAGAATAAATTAAAAATAAAAAAATAAAACAATCCAATGAAGAACTATGTACAAAACATCCAAGGGTCCATGAGCACAACTGAACAAAGGAAACCTACAAAAAAACCCTAACTAAAATCCAACTATATACAAAAAGTGGAGCAGTGTCCGTCAACTCCAAATCATAAGAAGAAACAAAGGAAACCTAAAACTAAAGAACTATATACAAAGGCGGCGGGCAAGTCCAGCGGCTCACTCCGTGGTGTTCCGGGCCAGGGCATCATCAAACGCCTTGTCTATGTCCCGGAGGCGGTCCTGTTCCATGGCCCGAGGGTCCGCAGGGACGACGCCATCTGCTCCTCCAACCCCCTGCGGATTGCCTCGATGCACTCGGCCCGCCTCAGGGCCCTCCGCATGGAGTTCTCCGCCCTAACCATCGTGAGCCGTGCCTCTTCCACCCGCCGTCGCTCCGCACCTATCTGCTGGCCCAAACGCAGCCACACGGAAGACACTTCCTGTCCTGGGTCCTCCTGCCCTCCGGCCGATGCCTGCCCCTCCGATGTTGATGGCCCCGAGCCATGATGCCTCCCACGTTGACTCTGCTGCTGCCTCCGACGCAACTGCCTCTGCCAGCACGATGGCATCCAGGCTGATGGAATCCACCGACGCCGTCGTGCACGTGCCCTGCCTGATGATGCCGGCACATCCTCCATCTGCTGGGGTACAGTTGCTGTGGTGTCCACCCCGGCTGGACCTCCGACTCCCAACTGTGGCAGGGTTTGGATCCCCATCGAGCTGGCTGCATTGGTCAGGGCAGGTCCACAGGGGGCCCTGGTGGCATCTGGGCCAGAAGACGGCAAGGAGAAAGACCGGCGTATAGCCTCCACAGAGGAGGAGAGGGCCGCCAGATTGGCAGACACATGCAGGAAACCCCCGAACATGGAAGATCCCAATTGGGTCACGTCGGCACGGTGCTCTTCGTGATGATGTGCGTGCTCCTCCCGGGAAGCACGCACGTCATCACGAATTGACCCGCGCGCATCGCGACCCCAATCAGGACCTTCTCCATACGGACATGGGTCCCCTCGTCCGCAGGTGGAGGGGAGTCAGGTGACATGGACATCCCCTCTACCTGTGGACGGGCCTGGGACGGGGCATCCCTGCTGGTGCATGGTGGTGCACTCACAGGGTCAGGGACAGCGACATGCACAGGCCCCTCCATGGTGACCTGTGCTGCCTCCTGCCCTTGCCCCTGGACTGCACCACTTGCACCAGCAGGGCTGCCCCCAACAGGCCCCATGTGTGCCTCAGTGGCGGCCTCCTCCTCCTCTGTAGAAACAACCAACCTGGATGGCGCCTCACCGTCTTCCGCCGTAGCAGGCCCCTGTGGGGGCTCACCACCCCTTCTGCTGCAGCCGTGGGGGCATCCCCGCCACCTTGCTCCACAGCGCCGTCTCCGCCCTCTTCTTCACTAGCCGCTGCATAGAGGGAGACATAGAACCCAAGCATCAGGGTACTGTTCAATGGTCCCCTAGACAGGAAGCAATAGCAGATGAGTACCACTGTCAAAGTACACTTCCATCATGTCCCTCCACAACACATGGGTCAGTCCAGGCAAAACACACACAGTAACAGGCATGGTGCATGCCATGGACATTTCCATACATGTCCAATGGACTCTTGAAACATACAATGATATGGAACTCACATGCATCATGGGTCATGCCTATCACATGCACACACTTCACCTCAGTCACATCCATCTGGCCTCATACACCCCAAACACAGCGGATACAAGGGTAACTAGGCTGCATCAGTGAATCTGTGCATTGTCACACACATGTGTCATACATCCATGGCATCCACAAGTCACAGACACGCAGGTCAGGCACACAGACATGGCTACCATATATGTACCCGGCATCAGCACACATCCCTCACCCCCACCCATGTCCGGGAACAGAGATTGGCATGCTCTCATGTGTAAAATATGCATAGGGCTCCCCATTTCGCATTTAAACATATGCAACAACCATGTGGTTCACACATCACTGTTCGCACATGCATTACCATGATGTCCCTGCACACATACATGCATACATGGCCTATGTCACACATACAGGCAAGTATCAGGCAACCAGCACACCGCAACATGCCCTGTCTCACACAGCAATGCTTGGACACTTACCGCTCAACTCCAGACGTGTCTCACTCTCAAGGATCTGGGCGTGGAGCGCTGGGCGTACGCGTTCCAGGACCATCATCTGGATGGAACTCATGCGGCCCCGGCCCCCCTCCACGAGGCGCCGGGCCTTCACGAGGGTCCTGGACCTCAAGTCCTCCCAGCGCTTCTTGATCTTCTGGACGTCGCGGGTTGCCACCCCCTCTGCGTTGATGGCAACCACACAGTCGGCCCAGATCCTCTCCCGTCCTTCCTTGCTGGCGCGGGACGATCCAAAGAGGGCATCATACTGCCCCAGGACATGCTCCACCAGGACACCAACTTCGGTGGCAGTGAAGCTGGTGCCCCTCTGCCCCTCTGGCCTGGGGTTGCCACTGGTGCCAGATGTGGAAGTGCCCGACATGGCAACCCCAGAGGCAGGAGTGGGTGGGCAACTGGGTCCTGGGGCTGGGCTGTGGAGCGATGTAATCCCAGTCGGGAGTCTTCTGTTCCAGCAGGGGTGGACACAGCAACTGGACCCCTGCAGATGGCTGATGTGCAGGCACCAAATGGCAGGGCACAGTGGCAGCAGGCAGGCAGGCAGGCAGCAGCAGCAGATGGCACGTGGGAGGCTGCTCGGGGCACTAGGGGGCAGTAATTCGGCCTTCTGGGCAGGAGCGTGGTCTTCCGTGTGTTTTTGCGTGGCCAGCTTGATACGGAGTGATTTGGCACGTGAAAATCCTGCACGTCAGCGTGAAATTCGAGGAAAGGCCCTTAGCGCGTAAGCGCGTCTGTGACGTGACCCGCACGGGTGTTTCCCTCATAGCACGTGATGACGGAGCACACGTGGAAAGACAGCACGTCAGAGTGGCATCGCGTGTAATTGGACAAAAGTGCGCGTACACGCGATTGGCCTATGCACGTGTATACCGGGGTGCGCAGGAATTTCCACACGCTATTGGCCTGGGTACTGGATTTCAGGGGTGCGCGGGAAGTTTCACATGCGAGTACATCAGCGTACGTGTATACCGGGGTGCGCGGGAATTTCCACACGCTATTGGCCTGGGTACTGGATTTCAGGGGTGCGCGGGAAATTTCACATGCTCGCCTACAACACGCGCAAATAAACACGTACACCAGTAGGAAGCAGGCATACGTCGACCCGCGACGCATAAATTTGCGCGCAAATAAAATAACAAGCTCAGACGCCAGGATGAATATACCGTTCCTAGCATCAGTGGCCGTGGGCTACCAAAGGAGGAGGAGGAGGATAGTCAGGGCCAGAATATTCACACCCAGAACCAGCCTTTTCGGGATGCCTGATGACCAGGTGTATGGGAGGTACAGGTTTCCACCACACATAATACTGGACCTGGTGAGTGAGTGGGAGGATGACCTCACATCACCCACCCTGTGCTCCCAAGCACTCAGCCCCCTGGAGAAGGTCCTCAATGTACTGCACTTCTTAGCCACTGGATCATTTCAGCGGACAAGTGCCATAGTGGGTGGGGTGTCACAGGCCACGCAGTCACGCTGCCTACACCAGGTCTTGAACATCATCACTGCACGCCCATCAGTCCGCAAGCACATATACCTGCCCAGAACCCCTGCAGAAAGGCATGCTGCCGCCCTGGATTTTTACGGTGTGGCACGATTCCCCAAAGTGCTAGGTGCCATCGACTGCACCCATGTGGCTCTACGTCCCCCCAGGGCATCTGAGCACATCTATAGGAACCGCAAGCACTGGCATTCCATCAACCTGCAGGTAGTATGTAATGCCAAGGGAATCATCACCTCAGTATATGCCAACTATCCCGGGTCCACCCACGACAGCTTCATTTACCGAATGTCCACCTTAAGCCGGGACCTAGAAGCTGGGCGGCATGGCGATACATGGCTGCTTGGTGAGTATGAATGCCACTGCACATGCATGCATGTCAGATACTGAGCAAGGTCACAACCCCACCAATGATACCAATCACCACCTCCACAGGGGACAGTGCCTACCCTCTCAGCCCCCACATGATGACGCCAATTCGGAACCCCACCACGCCACCCGAGGTAAGATATAACACAGCCCACATTGCAACCCGGGGCATAGTGGAGCGCACATTCAGAGTGCTTAAGCACGCTTTCGCTCCCTTGACCGTTCTGGCGGGCAGCTGTTATACGCTCCCCCAGTAGTGTGCAGTATCATAGTGGCAGCATGTGTCCTGCACAACTTTGCAACACGCCGGGGCCTGGCCGTGGACATGGTGGTGGCCCCACATCCCCAACCACATGCACGGCCGCTGCGCATGGGAGGGGAAAGGGCACGGGGGGAGGCAGCCCGTACACAGCTAGTGGCTAATTACTTCACATAGAAATCACACCCCTGTGGAGTGCACACTGCCCTGGCACATACCATCTGACAATCAATGATGACTCAACCTGACACTGATCCTGAATGTCTGGAGAATCAACCGTCCAAACCATATCAGCCTGAGATTGTTCACCTGGAAGTGTTACAATGTGTGCATCCCTACCTACACAGACACCACCAATGCAGTTTCGTGAAAAAACACATTCATGCAGCTAAAATGAATACCCACTTGCAAAATGCAACATGAGGACAGTGCCATGTCACCCAACCCATCCCCAGCACCGCCACACAACACACCGTGCCATGTCATGCTATGTGCAGGTAAACAAAGTAATCCCCACAACATGACACAAGTGACACAATGTACAGTGTCCCTAATTGAAACTCGCGACACCTGAAATGCTCACAGTAATGCAGGACCAACAACACACTTGAGCAGGTATTTAGCAATAACACTTATCAGCCACTGACCCTCTAAACTACCATTAACATGACATTACGAATGTAAGGAATTAGTAGTCTCACCACCTCGAAATGCCTGCACTCCCACCACTTCCAACTGTACAGTGTTGCCGCCATGTAGAGTTGTAGGTGCACTGCTGCCAACATGGACCCCATCTCCAAAGTACAGGGCCTTGTGTAGACATGAGGAAAGGACCTGCAAATTAGGAGGTAGACACGGATGATGAGTTACACATCAATGCAACATGCAGTGTACAACACAACAGCAATATGTACTAGGAATGTATACACAGTATTGACTAGACTACCCACACATGTAGTGGGGGTCCAATGTCACCATGTACGTCAATGTCACTTGGGCACACCCTTTGCAAGCCCATGGAAACGGGAAGCAGGAGGGGTGTGTGTGACAAAAACCCAAGCATCTGAACCAAATACATGACAATCCTGCATGTGCCCAGCCACAATGCAGAGTATGCCCACAGGAGCCACAGAAGGCAACACATTGTCCCAAAAAAAAAAAAATTTAAAGAAAAAAAAAATAAAAAAAATAAAAATCAAAAATGGCCATTAATGGGCCCGGGGGCGTTGGGGAGGCCACCCAGGAGGTCCGAGTACAGGGTGCACACCAAAACCCACCTGTGTGGATCTTGCAAAAAAAAAACACCTCCATGGGCTCATGGCCCACACGGCTACCCTATTGTGGGAGTATCACTGCTGTCGCTATTATCACCCTGTGCAGCTGCATCCGGAGGTGGTTACACTATGGGAGGCAGCCCACGCAAGGCCCTAGTCTGTTCCTCCATGGCTGCAAGCATGCGGGTGTGGTAGGTCTCGTTCTGGAGGATGAGTGTGTGGAGGTCCCCATGCAACAACTCACGGAATGCCCGGACCTCCGCCCTAGTTGCCTGCATCTCAGCTGAGAGCGTACGGGTGAGACGCTCCAGCTGCTGTTCTGTCCTTCGGTTTGTTGAAGCCTCAAGCTCAACAAGAGTCGTCCTGAGGTGAAGGAGTTCCAGCCCGCCTGTCCCTGTTGGACGCCAACATGTCCTCCCTGTGTGACTGGCAGATGGAGTTGGTTGCCTGCTGTAGTCGCTCCATCAGCCTTTCGGGGGGGACAATGGAAGTGGCCACCCTATCCATGGCCTGAGCCATCATCTCTGATGATGCTGCCTGTTGGGTTGCCATACCGTAAATGGATTGCTCCCATGCGGTATTGCCAGGTGGCGTACGGCCACCGCGTCGGCGGGCACCACACCTGTCTGGGGCAAGGCGAACTGCGCCTTGCTGTGCCGGCACTGCCTGAGGCTGCAGGACTGCATTCCCTCTCTGATCTGCTGGCCCAGGAACAGGATCAGATGTTGCAGAGTGTGACCCTGCATCCGTAACCACCAAAGGCGTAGCTGCCAACACTGACATCCCCATTGAGGGTTCTGACCCTTGTGCAGGTGGGTGGGACAGAACAGAATCCCTCCCAGGAACACTCACCTGCGACGGCACATAGGTCTCATCATCCGAATCAACACCTGAGTACAGCTCGGGGGAGGTGCAGCCAGAGACACCCCTTGAGAGCACGACCTGCAGTACTTGTGGGTTCACACCCACCACCACACCACGTCCCTCACTGGTGGTCGGTCGGCCCTCGGACCCCTCCTGGGTCTGCACCATCTCCACAACCCCAGCAGTATCAGGTGCATCTTCCCCTGCAAAGACATTAAAGCAAACAAATGGAAACAGGCATTAGCACCATGGCACACAATGAGGGCTGAGAAGCAACAGAACCAGTACTTGATTGACACATGTCCTACATGACTAAAACCCTCCCAAGCATGCACCCTCACTGCGTATGAAGGGTAGGCAAATGGCACACACTGATGACACCAAGATGGAAGATGAACACATTTTCTGCATGCTGCCTGGCAGTGGCATCACACATTGGCCTGTGATTGCCAGGTGAAATACACATGCCATCACACAGATGGCATGTACCATTGCTATTGTGTGAAGATGGAGAGGAGGGCAGCACTTATTCATTCAGTCCAGTTCCCTCATGTAATAGCTTTTCTAATTCAAAGAGGTCTGATTTTTCACCTGGAGCTGCCAGTCCAAAATAGTCCGATTGCACAGGGACATGTGTGAACAAATGATATCCAGGTAACAAAGTCACTCCACTTTACCATAGCCATGTCAGACATGTGACTAGAGGACTGAGAAATGCCTAGTAAAAGTGGTGGAATGCAAACAATCTGCCTGAATGAACAGAGAAAAATAAGCAACAATGTTGTGGCAAGGTGACACTTCAAGGGCAACTGGCGTGCTGTTGGGCTAGATGTCTACTGTTGGCAGAAGGGATACTGCTATGGCCAAATGCTGCTGCGCAGAATGTATTGCATGAAGCACATGGGTGACCCAAACGACTCAGGCGCACACACCCTCACCTGGCACACAAACAGAAGCCCTCACACACACACCATGCACATGGATGACACACACATGCATGTGCACTCACCGGACAATGCCTCATAATCAGGCAGATCTCCCACGCCTTGGATCTGTTCCTCCGTGACGTAGGTCCCAGCGACTGATGACTCATGTGGAGTGAGTTCCATGTCTTCTACTGGAGACCCACCTCCAGTCACTAGAGTTGCGGCATGACTTGAGGCCAGCTTATTCTTTGCCCTGCGCTTTAGGTCATTCCAGCGCTTATAGCAATCATTGACTGTGCACCTCACGATTCCAAGGGCACTTACGATGTCCGCAACGGTCTGCCAGTGTGCCTGGCGTTGTGCAGGTGTGGTCTTGGATCTTGCAACAATGACCATCTCGTTATCATGTGCGGACACATACTCGACAAGTGCATTTAGTTCGGCATCCGTGAAGCTGGGCTTCCTCGACGGGCCGGACTGTGTAGCCGTGTCTGGGGCATCAGCCTGTGCCGGACGAGCACTCTTCCTCTTCCGCTTGGAAGGTGGTGGTGATCCTGAGTGTCCTGCGCCGCTCTGGACACTAGGGGCAGGAGCCCTGGTGGACTCTGTATCAGGAGTGTGGGATTGCACACTCAGCATGGGAGTTGGTGCAGGCATTGGCTCAAGTGTAATGGTGTCAGGGGGAATGTCAGCAGGATGGACTAGGACCGACACTGTCCTGGCTGGGTGTGTGAGAGCTGGGGTGGATGGAGCCGCAGTTGCCCCTTCAGCCTCTTCACCCTGCCTACTTGGGGCAGCAGATGACCTTGCTGCCCCTGATCCACGTGGCCCGATGACATCAACGTGCACCAGCGCACGTGTCATAGGCCTGCTGACCTGGAAGTCAGCCATGGAGTCAGCCAGGTCTGGTGCCACAATGGGCTGGTCCAACAAGGGCTGAGCATGGATGGTGTCAGCCACATCAGCCTCAACCAGGGGGGGGGGATTATGGGTGCCCTTGACTGGTCCTCCACACATGGGGGGACAGGGTCACCCTGTAAGTAACGACCACGTCCCCTACCGGATCCACCACGGCCACCACTTGTGGCTCGTCCACCTTTGCCACCCTTACGGAATCCTCGCCTCCCAACCATGGCACTGATGTTAATGTGCGTATGGGAGTGGCTGTAATCTATTGTCCTGGGCAATTGGGGGTCAAAGGGGTTGGGTACCAGATGGTAATTGTACCCTAGTGTTCTAGCAAGACTGAATGTGACCCCTGGGGAAAGATGACGGGTCACGCAACGCACAGGAAGCCCAAAAAAGGGAGATGACGTGCACGCAACCCCTCCTAGACCACGTGTGCAGAAAAAAAACCCTGCACTACGCTGTGGCAGCCAGTAACACAAGAATGAACGTATGCGTGTCACACGCAGCCTAGAATGACCTCTGAAGGGGTAGGCTACACACGGGTCAAGCACAGATGTTAGATACGTGCGTGACTCACCGTCTGCCAGGAAAAAGAGCGTGAAAAAGAAGCACGTTTGGTTGGCAACACCCCCGCCAAAAGAAGATTTGTACGCTGTCTGAGGAGACAGGACAACAGTAGAAGGGAACACTGTTTGAGGGAACAGGCCCAGGAAAACCAGAAAAAGAGAAAAAAGAGAAAAAGATGTCAGAGGTAACAGGGAGTACGAACTTCAAACGCCGTGAAGTAAATCGCCTGTGAAAGTACAGAATTCACCCACTCGCTCTCCACGAAAAGCACGTACAAGGAAATGGTGTTCTACACGTACCTTTTATGCAGGCCCACACGTCCAGCGTCACTTCCGCGTGTATGCGCTAGGGCCATTTCCACCAATTACAGCTTTGTCACTTCCGCGTGTACCCGCTGTATCCACCAATTACACGCTTTGTCACTTCCGCGGGTATGCGCTATTTCCACCAATTACACGCTTTGTCACTTCCGCGGGTACGCGCTGTTTCCACCAATTACACGCTTTGTCACTTCCGCGTGCATGCGCTTTTTCCACCATTTACACGCTTTGTCACTTCCGCGTGTACACGCTATTTCCACCAATTACACGCTTTGACACTGGGACGTGTCTTTCATTTTTTTAACACGCAACATTTCAAACATGTGCCATATTCAACGTGCACGTGACTTCATAGACCCGCATACGCTGGTGGCCTTTGGGCCAATGAATGTACAGACGTGTGCTGACGCGCTTCGGGCTAAGGGCCTTTCCTCGAATTACACGCAGACGTGCAGGATTTTCACGTGCAAAATCACTCCATATCAAGCTGGCCACGCGTTCACACACGGAAGACCACGCTCCTGCCCAGAAGGCCGAATTACTGCCCCCCAGAGCCCTGAGCACGCTCCCACCTGCCATCTGCTGCTGCCTGACTGCCTGCTGCCCACATGCCCTGCCATTTGCTGCCTGCACATCAGTCAGGGGTGCTGTTGCTGTGACCACCCCTGCTGGAACCGAAGACTCCCGACTGCTTTTCCATCGCCCCACAGCCCAGCCCCAGGACCCAGTTGCCCACCCACTCCTGCCTCTGGGGTTGCCATGTTGGGCACTGCAACATCTGGCACCAGTGGCAACCCCCGGCCAAGGAGGCAGAGGGGCACCAGCTTCACTGCCACCGAAGTTGGTGTCCTGGTGGAGCATGTCCTGGGGCACTATGAAGCCCTCTTCGGAAGGTTGCGTGCCGACAAGGAAGGACGGACTCGGATCTGGATGGACATCGTGACTGCCATCAACGCGGAGGAGGTTGCAGTCCGTGACTACGAAGGTGTCAGGAAGCGCTGGGAGGACTTCAGGTCCAGGACCCTCAACAAGGCCCGGCGCCTCCTGAGGGCAGCGGATGCTAAGGGGCGCCGGGGCCACTTGTCGGAAGATCAGATGAGGGTCCTGGAACGCATATCCCCAGCGCTCCACGTCCAGGTCCTTGAAAGGCAGACCCGTCTGGAGTCGAGCGGTAAGTGTACATGCATACTGATTGTAAGCTGTGCGTGTGGTGTGCCAGGAGTGTGCAGGTTGAACATGTATTTTTATGTGGGCAAGTAGGGGGGGGTGTACAGGGCTGTGAGGGTGACACATGCGAGGGGTCTCATGTGTGACACATGGATGGTGCTTGTGTGTGTGGGCTTGCATGGCACAGGATGTGGAGGAATGATTGTCAAGTGTGACATGGATGTCGATCGGAATACTGCGACAGTTGGCGGAGGTGTACACATGCATGCAAGTTTGGTGGTGTGTGTGCATGTGTACTGTACTCCCTATGTTGCATGTGATGTGTGGATGACCTTTGGCTGCTCATGCTGTTGTATGTGAATGGATGGTGCTGGCTGTTGCAATATGCCTGCAGTATGGCTCATGTGTGCAAGTTGAAATGACATGTGGGTTGGGGATTGTGATGCCATGTCTGAGGTTTACCAATGCCACTCATGTATGACTGTCATGTGTGTATGAGTCCATTGGACAGTGCCCTGATGCCTGTGTTTTCTTTCTCCCTGTCTGCAGCGTCAACTGATGAAGAGGGCGGAGAAGGTGCTGTGGAGCACAGCGGCAGGGGTCACACCACCAGCCAGAGACGCAAGGCCCAGATCGCCTCCCAGGTTCTGATCTCGTCGGGGAGTGAGGAGTCTGGTGCCGTGTCCCAGGCCGCAGCTGCCGAGGGGAGGTCCAAGAGGTGGAGGTTGGAGTTGGACTCCTCAGCATCAGAAGGGGCAGCTGGGACCCCACAGGGCCCAATGGAGGAAGATGGCACGGAGTCATCCAGGTTGGTGGGGGGTTTGGAGGAGGAGGAGGCCGTGCAAGCGACAGAGGCGGGGTCTGGAGGTAGGGATTCCACTGGTGCTAGTGGTGCAGTGCAGGATCTGGGACAGGAGGCAGCACAGGCCGCCGCGGAGGTGCCTGTGTGCTATCCTGTTCCTGCTCCTGTCACTGCATCATCTTGCACCAGCGAGGATGCCTACCTCCAGACCCGTTCTCAGGGAGGGGATTGGCTTACAACACCTGGCCTTCCTCTCCCTGCGGATGTGGCTATCCTGCACCAGGTTGAGCCTGTCCAGGGTGGGGTGGCGTTGCGTCAACGGGCCATGCGAGCTGACCTGCAGTCTTTTCATGATGAGTCTGCACGTTTTCTTGCATGGCTCGTTGACTGCGTTGACCCACTGGGACAGCTCACCAGGGCTGGATTCCTCCGGTTCCTGGACCTTGTTCCGACTCCCTCCTCCACGGAACCCCCTATGCCCCAGTCGTCCTCCATGCCATCTTCCCACCCATGTGTCACCTGGGTGCCCTGTGGAGCTGCCTCCGACCGTGCAGCCAGGCTGGTGGACAACAGATCCCTGCCACAGTCGGGAGTCGGACGTCCAGCAGGGGTGGCCACATCAACGACTGCACCCCAACTGGAGGAGGATGTGCAGGCACCATCGGACAGGGCACATGGACAGTAGCAGATGCAGCAGCAGGAGGCTGTAGGTGGGAGCCATGATAGCTCGGGGCCTTCAACATCGGAGGGGCAGGCTTCGGCCGGAGGGCAGGAGGACCCTGGACGGGAAGTGTTTTCCGTGTGGCAGCGGTTGGGTCACGCCATAGATGCGGAGCGGCAGCGGGTGGAAGAGGCGCAGCTCACGATGGTCAGGGCGGAGAACTCCATGCGGAGGGCCCTTAGGTGGGCCGAGTGCTAGAGGCAATCCGCAGGGAGTTGGAGGTGAACATGTCGGCCTCCCTGCGGACCCTCGGGGCCATGGAACAGGACCGCCTCCGGGACATAGACGAGGAGTTCGATGATGCCCTGGCCCGGAACACCACTAAGTGAGCCGCTGGACTGGCCCGCCGCCATTGTATATAGTTATTTAGTGATAGGTTTCCTTTATAGTTTATTTTTATTTGGAGTCGACGGACACTGCTGCACCTTTTGTATATATTTCCATTTTTGGTAGGTTTCATTTCTTCTGTTGGGATGATGGACCCTGAATACTTTGTACATAGTTGTACTTTGGATTTGGATATTTTTTTTACTATGGATATTTTTTTCCATGGAGCAATGGTTTTCATTTTCTTTTTTCCCTTCATTTCCTTTTTATGGACTTGAACTTTGGAAGACATTTTGTAGGATTATCATTTATTGATTTTAATTTGAAAAGGGACAGCCAGCTTGATTTTGTTATTTTTTTTACTTGTTTTTTTACTTTGTTTCATTTTGATTGCCATTACTGTTGTTATTAATACATTATTTGGATTTTTTCATTCTTCAATGTGTGGTTTCATCTCATTGTTTTCATGCATGTCATGATATGGGTTTTCAGGTTCACTCGCAACCATTGTGTGTGTGTGAGACACATGTGTTGATTTACATTGTTTCCATTGGAGTAGTATCATGGGTGCATGTAATACTTGGTTGTGTCTTTGGGCTGTGGTGGCTGGCAATGAGGCCCATGCTTGAGGATTGTCAGGGCCTGTGGGCAGGGGGACATGGTTGGGAGCCTGGTGGGGGCTGCCCATGGTGGCTAGGGGGTGGGGGTGGTGGGAGACATGAGTGGGGGCCTGGTGGTGCTGCCCCTGCACTGCTGGGGGGTGGGGGTGGTGGGAGACATGAGTGGGGGCCTGGTGGGGGATGCCCGTGGCGGCTGGGGGGTGGGGGTGGTGGGAGACATGAGTGGGGGCCTGGTGTAGGGTGCCCCACACTGCTGGGGGGGTGGGGGTGGTGGGAGACATGAGTGGGGGCCTGGTGGAGGGTGCCCCACACTGCTGGGGGGGTGGGGATGGTGGGAGACATGAGTGGGGGCCTGGTGGTGGCTGCCCATGGTGGCTGGGGGGGGGTGGGGGTGGTGGGAGACATGAGTTGGACATGAGTGGGGGCCTGGTGGTGCTGGCCCTGCACTGCTGGGGGGTGGGGGTGGTGGGAGACATGAGTGGGTGCCTGGTGGGGGATGCCCATGGTGGCTGGGGGGTAGGGGGGGTGGGAGACATGAGTTGGACATGAGTGGGGGTCTGGTGGTGCTGGCCCTGCACTGCTGGGGGGTGGGGGTGGTGGGAGACATGAGTGGGTGCCTGGTGGGGGATGCCCATGGTGGTTGGGGGATGGGGGTGGTGGGAGACATGAGTGGGGGCCTGGTGGAGGGTGCCCATGGTGGCTGGGGGGGTGGGGTGGTGGGAGACATGAGTTGGACATGAGTGGGGGCCTGGTGGTGCTGCCCCTGCACTGCTGGGGGGTGGGGGTGGTGGGTGACATGGGTGGGGGCCTGGTGGAGGCTGCCCCTGCACTGCTGGGGGGTGGGGGTGGTGGGAGACATGAGTGGGGGCCTGGTGGGGGATGCCCATGGTGGCTGGGGGTGGGGGTGGTGGGAGACATGAGTGGGGGCCTGGTGGAGGGTGCCCCACACTGCTGGGGGGGTGGGGGTGGTGGGAGACATGAGTCGGGGCCTGGTGGAGGGTGCCCCACACAGCTTGGGGGGGTGGGGGTGGTGGGAGACATGAGTGGGTGCCTGGTGGTGGCTGCCCATGGTGGCTGGGGGGGTGGGGGTGGTGGGAGACATGAGTTGGACATGAGTGGGGGCCTGGTGGTGCTGGCCCTGCACTGCTGGAGGGTGGGGGTGGTGGGAGACATGGGTGGGTGCCTGGTGGGGGATGCCCATGGTGGCTGGGGGGGTGGTGGTGTGAGACATGAGTTGGACATGAGTGGGGGCCTGGTGGTGCTGGCCCTGCACTGCTGGGGGGTGGAGGTGGTGGGAGACATGAGTGGGTGCCTGGTGGGGGATGCCCATGGTGGCTGGGGGGTGGGGGTGGTGGGAGACATGAGTTGGACATGAGTGGGGGCCTGGTGGTGCTGGCCCTGCACTGCTGGGGGGTGGGGGTGGTGGGAGACATGAGTGGGGGCCTGGTGGGGGATGCCCATGGTGGCTGGGGGGTGGGGGTGGTGAGAGACATGAGTGGGGGCCTGGTGTAGGGTGCCCCACACTGCTGGGGGGGTGGGGGTGGTGGGAGACATGAGTGGGGGCCTGGTGGAGGGTGCCCCACACTGCTGGGGGGGTGGGGATGGTGGGAGACATGAGTGGGGGCCTGGTGGTGGCTGCCCATGGTGGCTGGGGGGGTGGGGGTGGTGGGAGACATGAGTTGGACATGAGTGGGGGCCTGGTGGTGCTGGCCCTGCACTGCTGGGGGGTGGGGGTGGTGGGAGACATGAGTGGGTGCCTGGTGGGGGATGCCCATGGTGGCTGGGGGGTAGGGGGGTGGGAGACATGAGTTGGACATGAGTGGGGGCCTGGTGGTGCTGGCCCTGCACTGCTGGGGGGTGGGGGTGGTGGGAGACATGAGTGGGTGCCTGGTGGGGGATGCCCATGGTGGTTGGGGGATGGGGGTGGTGGGAGACATGAGTGGGGGCCTGGTGGAGGGTGCCCATGGTGGCTGGGGGGGTGGGGTGGTGGGAGACATGAGTTGGACATGAGTGGGGGCCTGGTGGTGCTGCCCCTGCACTGCTGGGGGGTGGGGGTGGTGGGTGACATGGGTGGGGGCCTGGTGGAGGCTGCCCCTGCACTGCTGGGGGGTGGGGGTGGTGGGAGACATGAGTGGGGGCCTGGTGGGGGATGCCCATGGTGGCTGGGGGGTGGGGGTGGTGGTAGACATGAGTTGGACATGAGTGGGGGCTTGGTGGTGCTGCCCCTGCACTGCTCGGGGGTGTGGGTGGTGGGAGACATGAGTGGGGGCCCGGTGGTGGATGCCCATGGTGGCTCTGGGTGGGGGTGGTGGGATACATGAGTGGGGGCCTGGTGGAGGGTGCCCCACACTGCTGGGGGGGTGGGGGTTGTGGGAGACATGAGTCGGGGCCTGGTGGAGGGTGCCCCACACAGCTTGGGGGGTGGGGGTGGTGGGAGACATGAGTGGGGGCCTGGTGGTGGCTGCCCATGGTGGCTGGGGGGTGGGGGTGGTGGGAGACATGAGTTGGACATGAGTGGGGGCCTGGTGGTGCTGGCCCTGCACTGCTGGAGGGTGGGGGTGGTGGGAGACATGGGTGGGTGCCTGGTGGGGGATGCCCATGGTGGCTGGGGGGGGTGTGAGACATGAGTTGGACATGAGTGGGGGCCTGGTGGTGCTGGCCCTGCACTGCTGGGGGGTGGAGGTGGTGGGAGACATGAGTGGGTGCCTGGTGGGGGATGCCCATGGTGGATGGGGGGTGGGGGTGGTGGGAGACATGAGTTGGACATGAGTGGGGGCCTGGTGGTGCTGGCCCTGCACTGCTGGGGGGTGGGGGTGGTGGGAGACATGAGTGGGGGCCTGGTGGGGGATGCCCATGGTGGCTGGGGGGTGGGGGTGGTGAGAGACATGAGTGGGGCCTGGTGGAGGGTGCCCATGGTGGCTGGGGTGGTGGGGGTGGTGGGAGACATGAGTTGGACATGAGTGGGGGCCTGGTGGTGCTGCCCCTGCACTGCTGGGGGTGGGGTGGTGGGAGACATGGGCGGGGGCCTGGTGGAGGCTGCCCCTGCACTGCTGGGGGGTGGGGGTGGTGGGAGACATGAGTTGGGGCCTGGTGGGGGATGCCCATGGTGGCTGGGGGGTGGGGGTGGTGGGAGACATGAGTGGGGGCCTGGTGGGGGATGCCCATGGTGGCTGGGGGGGTGGGGGTGGTGGGAGACATGAGTTGGACATGAGTGGGGGCCTGGTGGTGCTGGCCCTGCACTGCTGGGCGGTGGGGGTGGTGGGAGACATGAGTGGGGGCCTGGTGGGGGATGCCCATGGTGGCTGGGGGGTGGGGGTGGTGGGAGACATGAGTGGGGGCCTGGTGGGGGATGCCCATGGTGGCAGGGGGGGTGGGGGTGGTGGGAGACATGAGTTGGACATGAGTGGGGGCCTGGTGGTGCTGCCCCTGCACTGCTGGGGCGTGGGGGTGGTGGGAGACATGAGTGGGGGCCTGGTGGATGCTGCCCATGGTGGCTGGGGGTGGGGGTGGTGGGAGACATGGGTGGGGGCCTGGTGGAGGCTGCCCCTGCACTGCTGGGGGGTGGGGGTGGTGGGAGACATGAGTGGGGGCCTGGTGGGGGATGCCCATGGTGGCTGGGGGGGTGGGGGTGGTGGGAGACATGAGTTGGACATGAGTGGGGGCCTGGTGGTGCTGCCCCTGCACTGCAGGGGTTGGGGGTGGTGGGAGACTTGAGTGGGGGCCTGGTGGGGGATGCCCATGGTGGCTGGGGGGTGGGGGTGGTGGTCGACATGAGTGGGGGCCAGGTGGAGGGTGCCCCACACTGCTGGGGAGGTGGGGGTGGTGGGAGACATGAGTGGGGGCCTGGTGGAGGCTGCCCATGGTGGCTGGGGGGTGGAGGTGGTGGGAGACATGAGTTGGACATGATTGGGGGCCTGGTGGTGCTGCCCCTGCACTGCTGGGGGGTGGGGTTGGTGGGAGACATGAGTGGGGGCCTGGTGGGGGATGCCCATGGTGGCTGGGGGGTGGGTGTGGTGGGAGACATGAGTGGGGGCCTGGTGGAGGGTGCCCCACACTGCTGGGGGGGTGGGGGTGGTGGGAGACATGAGTGGGGGCCTGGTGGAGGCTGCCCATGGTGGCTGGGGGGTGGGGGTGGTGGGAGACATGAGTTGGACATGAGTGGGGGCCTGGTGGTGCTGCCCCTGCACTGCTGGGGGGTGGGGGGTGGGAGACATGAGTGGGGGCCTGGTGGAGGCTGCCCATGGTGGCTGGGGGGGTGGGGGTGGTGGGAGACATGAGTTGGACATGAGTGGGGGCCTGGTGGAGGGTGCCCCACACTGCTGGGGGGGTGGGGGTGGTGGGAGACATGAGCAGGTGTGCAGGGTAGTGCCCTGTTTTGTGGGCTGCCTGCATGGGCCGTGGAGGGTGTACAGGGTACACCTGTGAGGACCCACTCAGCCTAATCGCGTGTGATTATTCCCGCGCACCCCTGTAATACACGTACCCAGCCAAATCGCGTGTGATAATTCCCGCGCACCCCTATAATACACGTACCCAGCCAAATCGCGTGTGATTATTCCTGCGCACCTCTGTAATACACGTACCCTGGCTAATCGCGTGTAGAACTTCACGCGTACCCCTGTCATACACGTACCCAGCCAAATCGCGTGTGAAAATTCCCGCGTACCCCTGTAATACACGTACCCTGGCTAATCGCGTGTTTAACTTCACGCATACCCCTGTCATACACGTACCCTGGCTAATCGCATGTAAAACTTCCCGCGTACCCCTGATATGCACGTTACCCGCTTTTTGTTCCTTGTTTGGCAGCCCTATCAACTGGTCCAGGGTTAGCGCAGCCCTTTGCGATGATTTAGCGATTTTGATGGCTTTTCCTTGTGCGAGGGCATTCTTGGGGGCGTTACTGGCGCTGCTGCAGGGTCGCTGCGATACTCTTCGCCACGGCTGGTTTGGGAGCCTAAAATCCATGAATACGCTGTGCGCGGAAATCGGTTTTGGCGCACGCGCCTGGCGCAGACAATCGCACGCGGACAATCTGCGCCAGCCGCTTGCGACACTTTTCTGCGAAATTCTATGAATTACCCTTTTAATGTACAAGAGATTTTTTAGAAAATCTTTCCAGGTTGTAGAAGTCTCTCTATGGAGCTTTCACCCCTTAGATATTCGTTAGACAGAGAATCTATGATATTTTAGGTGCAAACTTAAAACCTACTTATTTTAATTACCTCATCAGTCAGATCACTTTAACAATATACTTGCATTGCGTAAAATGCACTTTGTACTTGTTAGTGTTCTTTCCACTGCATGTACATGTTCATAGGAGCTCACATTATATTGACCATTTTAGCACATCAAAATGGTTGTAGCGCTATGTAAATGCTGCCTCATTTCATTTAATTACATTAAATGCACTTTTCCTTTACACATCCTATACTTATGACTATTCAGACTGAGGTCAGGTTTAATTTGCATGAAGGCATAAAAGGGTTTTCCACTTAATTAATGCACGCAATGTACATCTCCCGAGAACAGAGTCAGTCCTGACTTTGTTGTGAGTTTTCAGACATATATCGGTGTATATATTCAAAATATACATCTCACCCACATACGTGTGCAGTCTGTGCATATGAATATTAATTCTGCTCTTCTATTATATGTCACCCTTATGTATCAAAGATCACATCAAAGTTAGCTGTAACTTTGCTGTGAATTTTCAATATGCCTGAGCTTTACATTGTGTAGATGTATGAAATGTATATCTTCTATACATCTTATATACATATGAAAACTGACCTCAAAGTCAGTCCTGATTTTGATGATTTGAGTTATATATATATATATATATATATATATATATATATATATATATATATATATATATATATATATAGTACAATTTTCATCTTTCACATATCTGCATGTAGTTCATATAAAAGATGCACATCCATTCTGTTTATGTGCCATATTTATATAAATCTTAAAACTTGAATACTTGAATACCTCAAAATTGACATGCTCTATATTCATATGTTTTCTCAGTGAAACATTAATCATACTTATTTGCAAACATCTTGAAACACCAAGCAGCCAATTTTGAGATTTCTAGGCAGAAAAAAATATGAGTTCTCTAACATCATGTGTTAAAAGCTGTTCAACACATTATTTTTAAATATAAAGTATGAAGGCGTCCATGAAAACCTCTGGTTTTCTCTGCAGGGCCGGCAGACTCTAAATGTGTATGAATGAGTATGTGAAATATCTTTGCATTTGGTTATGGAAGAGTAGACATAGTTATTAAGAAAAGTTATTTTCTGACACTCCATAGATAATTCCTAGGGAGGGTGTGGAATGGGGGGCATAACAAAATAATGTTGAATGTGGAATATTGCTTGATCAAATTTTAGACTTGTAAACGTTAGTCCATAGACCAACATAGACCCCTATCAGAAATGCCTTCCATTTCAATCACTCTGCTTATGTTTAATTTCTGTTGCCTCGTGATATGTTTTTGAAAGCAAATGACAGAGCTCCAACTAATGTTATGCAAAGCTCTGAGTGGATCTCTATGTTGGAAGGCACTTAGTCGTGCTATCCTTTTTTCGTTTTAATTGTGCTTGTTTTAAAATAAAATGGTTGATTGACAACTCAATCAATGCAGATCAAAACATGGCAATGAGACAATGTAGGCATCATTCCTGTTTTTGTCTCTCTGACAGTTCTATGCTGCATTTGCTCTGTCAATTCAGAAGCATTTTCTAAGGGAACTGCTTGAGTCCTTAATTTCTGTTAAGCAACACTTCATGCACACACAATAACTTTGAAATAGCGTACATTATACCTTCTCGCAGGCTATCAAGAAGCTTGTCATAGGACTGCCGTCTTCAATATAACCTGAACAATTCACCAGAAGCTTTTTTTATACGTTCCATAAAAGAAGTTTCTTGTTTGCAGTAAAAGAAGGAAATATGCAATACTTCACAATAATCACTCAGCCCTAGCGATTCAATAAGGATGAATGCCACAGGCACTTTAACAGATTTAGGTTACTAAAACATTTATACATTTTTATGCTATCTGTTCTGCTCTGTATACAGATGCAAAGTAATTTGTTGTCTTATCTAGTGAAATGGTCCAGAGACATCTGGTCAAGCTTGATAATGGGTAATGGAAAGTAGCTATTATCTTACATTGATGCACACCCTCTGGAGCTAGGGGGATTTGATATGCCAGGCGACAACACAAAAGCACAGACATTTAACCACCCATCCATTGATCT
The DNA here is from genome assembly GCF_040938575.1 of Ambystoma mexicanum. Classification (NCBI taxonomy): domain Eukaryota; kingdom Metazoa; phylum Chordata; class Amphibia; order Caudata; family Ambystomatidae; genus Ambystoma; species Ambystoma mexicanum. Next base: position 1,536,373,796 of record NC_090929.1, on the reverse strand, counting down.
CTCTCGCTCTATGTCTCTGCCTCTCTCTCTCTCTCTCTCTCTCGCTCTCTCTCTCTACTTCTATCTCTCGCTCTCTCTCTCTGGGTATCTCCATCGAGATCTCGCACTCCTCTCTGCTAGAAGTTTCTCTCTCGATTTAAGGCCTAAACAATAAAAAAAAAAAAAAGAATATTTGTAATCACTGTTGTTGTTTTTGCCATTAGACTGAACCAGAGACTTGTGCAATTTACCCTATGTAGTATTCCGTGCAAATGCTAAGCACTATAAACGCGGCAGGAACAGCCGGAATAAATGTTTAAATTAGATGTCCAGCACCTCACTATCTTTACAATGTAATTCGGAGAAAGATGCGTTCTGTACATCAACGCACATCTGTAGTATTGAAATAATCTGCTACTGTCATTAAAATGGAGTTGCATCTCACCATTCCGTCATTTTTGTTCTGTTACTGTGTGGCTCTACAGAAAATTGGGTACTGTGGTTTCCTTTGTGATAGCAGGAGAAGAAGCTACACAATGGGCCTTATTACGTGATTGGTGGTAGTCATGGCGCTATTTGCACCATGACTGCCACCAATAACTTGTCCGGCACCGGTCTCGTTCAATGGGGACTTACCGGTGTAGTCCGACCTTTGCGAGACCGGTAAATCCCCATTGAAAAAGCCAATTGATCCCTATAGAGCTCAATGGGAATGGGGAAGGCACTAATAACGGTACCGCAAATTGCGGTACCGTTTTTGGCTCTGAATTCCCTTAACGGGTCCCGTCCATAATGCCTGGTCAGACTAGGTGTTAAAGGAGGAACCCGCTAAGGGAACTCGTAGTAGAGCGGTGAGGGATTACCGGCACCGGTCTCCTTACCGGTGCCCGGTATCCCTTACCACCCCTACTCGTAATGAGGCCCAATATGGTGGACTGATGGGTGAAGGTTGGAAGTATGAAAGACTGCAGCTTTGCAGGAGTACAAGGGTGAGTAGTGGCTAAACAGCCTACTCAGCTCCCACACTTCTACAAACCAACAGTGATTCCATTCATAAATGTAAAAGAGGTACATCTAAGGGACGATACCTCATTCAGTTTGTGCGGTAGTGTGGCCCGACGGAGGGCTATACTCTCAGAAGTGGTGTGAACATGAGCTCATAAACCACACAGCAATATTCAACAGTTCCAAAATAAAATAAATGTACAATTAAGGTTCTATAAATCCATTATATACTTCAATTAAGGAAATCTAGTATACCAGCAACTATTAAACACACTGTAAAATCACACCCCTCTAAAACAAGACAGAAAACTCAGAACACAAATGTATAACAACACTGCATACTTTGTCAGACAGTAAAAAGTCAAGAATTGCAACAATGCAATCTAACATGATTTTGTCCTTGGTGGAAAAAACAACAAAAGTGACTTAGCCAATCTCTTGGGCCCCTAAAGGTGGACCAACGTGACAAGGTCACTTGAAATTACCTGTTTCCAATGTTAGGCGGTTCACCAGTGTTGAGCCAGGATCAAACTTTTTTGCTTGAGGGTTGATCTGATTTCGAAGGCTTCAAGTTCCGTTGCTTCCAGGCATTGAGACAGATTTGATTTTCGTGTGGATTCAGTTTGAATGGATCATCAGGAGAGGTTTGACATTTGAGAGTGGTTTGAAATGACGAGTATCCCTGATTCAGGTCAATGAGTGATACAATGGTCCAGTGGTTCAAGCCTTGATGCCAAGTCCAAGGACTTCGATACTTGGTTCGATGAGGTTGTCTGAAGTCAACTGCATGTTGTGCAGGTGCTTAAGCTGGACAGACGAGGAACCTCTGCTAGGGTGATGCAGCATCAAGAAACTCGATGATGCGAGTCATGGTGGTTTGAAATTCGAGTGAGTGACAAAGGCACCTTCAACTGGCCTTGTTGGTTCAATGTAGCAAACTCAGTTTAAATGTGGTTTGTCCAGTTCAAGACCTTGCATGAGGCACCAGGAAAAGGTAATTCCAGGAGGTGGAGGGGAAATAAAAGAGAGAGAAGCAATCGAAAAGTAAGATAGAGTAACCCCTACACATACCCACTTGTCCTCCTTGTCTGTCCTTGTATGTCCTAACCCTGCCCCTTTCCCAGCCGGAAGCTTTAAAGGCTCTCTGATGTGCAGCCCCCTATTTTGAGGCAGGCATTTGTTATGTATTTGGCTCTTTTGAAGCCAGTCTCACAGGCACCTCCAGTGGGGATATATCAGTCCTGGCAAGGTAGGTGTTACTTTTCCTCCCAGAGAGTCAATTAGGTATGCATCCTGTCCTTTTGTCTCATTCACTGGAATGCAGCCAGGCAAGTGGACATAGCTTCCAATAGCTGGCTGAGCTCACAGCGATGACACTGGTATGCTGAACTACCATATAAAAATAGGTATGGTTTATATTTTCAGATTAACCTGTCAGCAGCTGGGAAGTTTCATATAATTATGATTTTGGGGCAGAAGTTTCGAATGTAATGCAACCTCTGCACTGCAATGACGTGGCTGCCAAATCAGCTCTCAAACAGGGTACCTGTGATCTCTCTGAACCCAGCCTGTGCCACTAGAGAGCAGGGGCTGAAAATTAGGATACTGATAGAGCACTGGTATACACTGTGGTTTTTGCATTTGACATGGAGTTTAATGAAAGGGGGGTGTAGTTAGCAGACACTCTTTCTCAGATGGCTTACTGGTATCATGTTATTATACTATATACTAAAAGGCCAGATGTATGTTTGGCTGAAGCCGTCATGTGCCCACTACGCTGGTTACCACCACTAGAGAGAGCTGTTTCCTTACGCATACAACAATAAGACTTCAAGCAGTGCAGTACAGACTGCTTGCTTCACTGGTTGTCACCTCTAGAGGGAGATGTTTGCTTCAGCGTGCAATAATAAGACTTTAAATTCATCTTCCAGGCGAACACAATGGGCCTCATTACGAGGTGGGCGGTAAGGGCTAACTGGCACCGGTCAGGAGACTGGTGCCGGTAAACCCTTACCGCCCTATTCCAAGGTCCCTTAGCGGGTCCTGCTATGGGCGCCTGGTTTTACCAGGCGCCCTTAGCGGGAGCCGCTAAGGGACCAGGGAGCTAATAATGGGCCTGCAATTAGCGGGCCCGTTATTAGCTCCATCCCCATTCACATTGAGCCCTATGGGGGCTCTAATGTGAATGTGGAATGGTTATCGGAATGGGGACTTACCGGGTCCTCCAAGGTTGGAATGACCCGGTAAGTCCCTATTTCGAGAACCCGGACCCGGAATGCGGTAAGGGGGTAGCAATGGTGCTAATAGCACCATGGCTACCTCCTACCTCGTAATGAGGCCCAATGTGTATTTCAACAAAGATGACATAACATTAGCTGCAGAAAATGCACAAGACAGGGATACCACTTTTACAGCATACTTCAAGTGACATACACTAAGCAAAAATGCACATTTAAAAAAACATACACACAGAAATTAATTTCATTAAGCACTATTTCACTGACAAAATACATTGCTTTTTCCCCCATAATACAACTAATGACTGGACATCACACACATTCAAAACATGTCATGGATAATATCTGTTCTATCAATTGTGCATTGGCTTTGCATTAATTGGAGTTCAACTATCAACCATCAAATGTTTCTATTGTAATTCTTCAGGATCGGACATTTTATTCCCAAAGATATAATGCCCAATGACTTAATGAGGTGGCTGTTATCTTGCACAATTCAGATGGGGAACCTCCCCTTGAGAGCCACCTTCTTATTCATTGCCGCACCACAGATCAAACAAAAAAGACAGAAAGAATAAGTGTATTGGACCCTAATCTCAAACTATTGGTGTATCCTATGTTATTCCCATATGGGGTATCCACGTACTGGATTTAAAGGGTGTTCTAGCTCTGAAATCTTACCTTATGTATGATAGTTCCACATTATGATTCAGGTGTTTTTATTCTTCAGTAATTTATTAAAAAACCAACATTTTTTCAAGTATTATTGCATTCTTGTCATAAAAAGACTGTCCTCTAAGTGAAACACTTTATAGCTTTATTCAGTTTCTATAGGGGGCAGTTTTCCTTTAAAAACCCCCGGTTTCCTGGTTAGTATCATAGCCTTTTTGCCATGCAATCATGGTGTTTGAAGGTGGGTATAGGTAATAAATGATGGACCAACATCCTCGTGTAAATTCCTTTTCTATCCTCATGCATGAAGTATTATTTCATTTTTTCCTTCAACTTCAATGCACAGAATTCCTTGATCTGTCCTATGTTTTATGGAGAGATCAGGCTGTAATCTGGTGTTCTTTTATCCAGTTTGACCGCACAGATACAGTATAGAAATGAGCCGACCGCTTTCAGTTGTGAGAAGACCACTTTGATCAGGGCTTTAACAGCTGGTAGTAAATGAGCAGCTGTTATTGATGTTTTAGTATTGTACCTGGATCTAGCTCTGTATGTTCAAAAGGACCTGCCTGTAGAGGATACAAAGCGGATGGGGGAAGAGAGAACAAAAGGGCGGTCAGGAGTAAATGTGCTGTGACTCAACAACAGGGTGTTCTCAAAGATCTCTTAATTAGCCCCCCGGGTAGGTGAAGTCTTACCCTGGACACTGGTGTCCTCCCTTGTCATGGTGGTCCTAATGTGGGAATGGATAGCTTCAGTCTCACTACAGGTGCTGACAGTGCTCAGCCACGTGTGAGATAACCTAGATGGAAACCATATATGGTTTTAGATAATCTACGTATATATTTCTATGACAGATAGAAATCACAACTTTCTTCATATTTAAAAATATGTTCACAAAGAACATATATGTATATTACACGGCCACACTAGTGGCCGTGTAGTTATGGTTAAGTTGCTGTTTCCATAGGAAGAGCACTTTTTGGGGCGGCTTATAACTCTGCTCCCCCTGGACGAATCCTCACCAAACTTTGCAAAAAAAGTATATGGCGCACTCTGAATTTTTTTGCAAAGTTTGGTGAGGTTTGGTCTGGGGGGGCAAAGTTATAGGGGGGTCCCAAAACTTATTTTTTTCCTATAGACTGAATGGGGGAAAAACTTTGCGCACGGCTACAGAGGAAACCGCTGGACGGATTTTCACCAAATTTGTGGCAGGAGCAGCGGTTTCGTCCCGAAAGCGTGCTTTTGTAAATTTGGTGAAAATGTGTCCAGCAGTTTTCTTTAAAACGATCAAAAAATATGTCAAAAAAAATTAATGATATCTATGTCCGCTCTGCAGAGACACTTCCCTGTTCACTTCGTGGGCAACAACACCGATTGGCTAATGGGCTCGCGTCATGTCCGCGGGCACGTGACGTGTCTGTCGATTGGCTGGAGTGAGGCGTGATGTGCGTCAGATTGTTCTGATGCGCCCGCCATCTTGGGTCTGCCGACAGCGCGGCAGCGAACAGAGGCGAAATGCAGTTTTGGGAAGTGTTTTGTTGTGCAAGAGTGCTTGGGGAGGTTTAGGGAGGAAGAGATGAAGAGATGGGTGAAATACTGTATTTGTTTAGGTGACAGCTGTACTGATGTATTAGCCATTCCTGCGCTGTCTGGGATGTTCGTAATTACTGAAAATGATTACGGTCCGTGCTGTGCGCAGGCACGTTGAAACTGTTCTAAGGACACGCGTGGTGTCAGCAGACTTTAAAATTGAGTATATGCCGCAGTTAAAGTTTTTCAATCTATGGGTGTCATACTGAGTTATACGTCACCATTGTTGTGATATGCTGTGGTGCTTGTGGCCAGGGCCTAGAGTCTTGGGTGCATGGCCGCAGGCCGTAGGCTGTAGCACATAGCACATGAGTTATCGCCATAAAGTGCATGGATGTGACAGGTTTTTAATATTGTTTGTACTTCTTGAGATAGTACACCAACACTAATACTTGGCGTAGGTGAGGTCTGCCGATTCTGTTAATTCTTTGTATTGGAAATGTTGCCAAAGGTTGACATTTCCTAGGCTGCCAACAGTTTCACAGCAGCGTTTTTGTTCTCAGGTTTTAAAAAAAGATTCACCTTTCACTGGTGTCAATTAAAGAAGATCTCCAAAAACAATAATCTGTTTTCCTCCAAAGAGTTCTTTGTAGTTTGTTTTAAGTACTTCTTGCATTCTGAGGTGAATCAAAGCCAACATTAGGTTGGAGACCATGCTCACTTCATCTATTAGTAGCATTTTCATTTGTTTTAATACTCTGCGTAGTTCAATTGCAGCTTCTGTAGAAATGTTGTAATAGTCTAATTTGTTTTGGTGTTCTACTGGAAGACTTTAGTAATCGGTGCAAAGTGACACCTCCTATGTTGTAGGCAGCTACACCCGTGGGGGCAGTTACAACAGCTGACAGTTTGTTGTTTGTCAATTGTTGAAGGAACTTGCTGATGATTTTGATTAAGAATAAGAATTTTGATTGAGAATGTTTTCCCTGAAACAGCTTCACCACTGACGTATAGGAGTAGAGGTTTATTAATTTTGGCAGGTACATTCTTTATTTTCATGTTGTACACCATGTGCAATTTCTTTTGTTACTTCTTCAAAAATGGTGCGCTGGTCTTTATTATGTTTTGATTGCAGTACAGTTAAGTCTTCTGTACCTTCTTCATAGTGACACATGGTGTTTTCTACTTCTGTCATAGCTAATTCTGCCTCATTTGCTATTAGTGGCTGTCCAAGTGGTTCTTGGCTTCCTGTTACAGAAGGTTGACTACTGTCGGAAGTGTCCTTATCTGGTTGGGCCTGGACTTCTTCTTCGTGTTGCTGTTCATTTTGCAACATTGTTTTGTACTGGATAAAGTTCACATCGGTGATAGTGCTTTCATTTTATTTGAAAGCGTCTTCATAGCAGTCATAGTTATCTAGTATCTCTTCTTCTTTTCTCCATGGTTTAAAAAGTTGTAGCAGGGACATATAATATAGTTCTTTCTGTTGAGGAGTTTTTAATGACAATTTGATATGATTAATTAAGCTTCGTTTGGTAATTTTCACTAAGCTGCCTTCACAATCTGTCACTCTATATCTACCTTTGTTTTCATCGGGTTTTATATTATTTTTGTATGCAACGTTTTGGGCTATGTGGTGTAAACACATGTTTTCCAAAGTGGTACTCATGTTCGGGTAGTACGTGTCTAGTAAATTGTTTTTCAAAATGTCTTAGCTGTTGGGATCATGTTTGGCTATTGCTTCTATGCTGTCATATGAACTGAGAACTGTTTTTCTAGATTGAGCAGGACTAAGACTTAGCCATACTATATTTTCAGATTTTCCATACATAGCAGTACCGGTTAAACAATCTGCAGCTTGGTAGGCACCACATTCTCTATGAGAGAGCATTGTTATGTCTAAGCTGTACAATTTCTGATATAGTGTTTTGTCTGATGATAGATCATTTTAGAGGTCTTGAAGCTCTGTTTTTTCTGCTTTTGTTAAGTAGGCTGTAACATATCGTGCAACTGCAGTGGATTGCATTGTAATCATTGATATATTTTGATTCTTCTGTTCTTTTTATGTAATACGTGTTCTTAGGTGATTTACCTTTAACACTATGTCTAACTGAAGTTGTTTACTTCACCTGTTTCTGTCACTGGTCTAGGGAAACCAAAGTGGCATTTGGTGTAGTATTTCCATTTGTTTTTGTATTTGCAACGACATATTTGCCACATTTGTGTCTTTGAAATTGTACAATTTGTGCATGAAGGTCACTATGGGCCTCATTACGACTCAGGCGGTAAGGGGTTTACGGCGGCGTAAACAGCGCCGACCCTTACCGCCTGATTCCGAGGTCCCTTAGCGCCATGGCGGATTTAACACCTGCTTTTAGCAGGTGTTAAAATCCATGGCGCTAAGGGACCATGTTGTTAATTACGCCACCGTAATTTACAGTGGCGTAATTAACGCCTTCCCCACTCCCATTATGCCCTATGGGGCAAAAATGGGAATGGGGAAGAGTAAATGGGGATTGGGGACTTACCGCTCCGCCAACCTCGGAATGGGGCGGTAAGTCCGCCAACCACCATGGCGTAAACGTAGTTTACGCCATGGTGGTAAAGGTACGATCCAGGCTGTAACTTACCACCTGGGTCGTAATGAGGCCCTATGTCTCGTTTGTGAAGAGATTTCACAAGTGACATATTTATGAATGAACTGCAAAACAGTGGCATCACTGTCCTGACCAAATTTAGGAGCATCTTTAATCCATAAAAGCATGTGGATATGTGGTGCTCCTCTGGCTTGGTATTCTTTTCTCCAAAAGAAGTGTTGCACTTCTCCGAGGGGAGGAACAGTTTTATTTCAAATAAAGTATAGCATAGCAATGAAACGATGGTGGAAATATCTTGAAACATTAACAGGATCTAGAGAGCAAAGTTCTCCAGGTGTTAGTATATCTATGTTTGTTATATTCTTGTTTGATATGCATAGGAAATCATGTAAATCTTCCCATGCATAATCTGCACAACTTAATGTAACAAACCAAGTGGGTGGTCCAAGGTTTCTGATCATACAGCGTACATTCTTGTGACGTTGGAACCAGTATTCTTTTGTCCCACGCATGTTTACAAACAGATTTGTAATGCTTGATTGTAAAACCTCATCTTTTTCTTGTACTTTTTGTATTAATTGCGTAGCTGACATATTTTGAAAGTGGGTTCCCAATTTCAATATGTGTGCAACTCAGTAACATAGAGTTGCTAGTTCACTTTCAAAGAGTAGGTGGAATATGTATTCCACATTTTGTCTAAATCTGGGATCTTCAGAATACATTTGTAAAGAGCGGTATTCTGATGCTATCTGATTGGGTCTATCATGGTACCTTCCTCCTTTGCCAGTAGGAAATAGTAGAGGAAAAGCATGTGCTTCTATACTTTGTTCCCATATGCTCATTGGTGATCCTTTGGTTTGTCGCATTTGGTATGTTTCTAGTGCATCATCTATGCTGTCTTTAGAGTGCAATGGATGACTTGTATAATGGTCTAAAATAAAGGATAATGCAGCAGGATCCAGAAGTTCAAATTGACCAGTTTCAGGTGACTCTTGAATTATTTCAGTTTTTCCCCTTAAGTTTTCTTCAATATGTATTTCTTTGTAGTACTCATTACTGTCTTTTAGATATTGCAAGGCTTGTCTAACTTTATGTAAGTCCACGAGTTGTTGCCAAATTCTTTTGTCTTTTGTTAGTACACCATTTACTAAGACACTTAAAAATTGCTCTATTGGATGTTGCACTCCTAGAGTGTGCACATTTTCTGTCGGATCTATTGGTAAATAAACTACTTTGCCACAAATGCCTTTTACCAATTCAGAGGGAGGTAATTTTGCTGTTTTTGGTTGAAGGTGTATTATTGCTTGAAATAAGTGTACTGTTTGATTTATGATGCTCTCATACAAATTGAGTTGTTGCAGGTGTTTTCGTAGTGGGAATAATTTGAAGTTATTTGTGGTAGCACGTGAAGGAGTTTGGTTGTTGTCTAGTGTTTTAGTGCAGTAACTGCAAAGTATTAAGGGGTCATTTATTTCGTATTTGTTTTCTGGTAAAAGGTAGAGAGCTAATTCAAACCATATGGAATCTTCATCGTCTTCTATTTTGTATGTTACGTCTATAGTTTTTGTGTTACCTTTGTAAAATGTTCTGCGGCAAAACACACACACAGGGTTTGGTACTTCAGTGGATGTTCTAAAGCTATTGCATTTTGTAAGTGGCTTTCACTTCCAAAATATTTTCTGTGGATACGGTTGATTTCTTCTTGTAGGTCTGTGGGTGTACCATGTAGAACAGTGTTATTTAAATTGGCTAGTTCTAAAGCAGGACTTTTAGCATAGTACAGTTTATAGGCTATATTTCTTACAGATGAATTATGTGTTGATATCATTTTGATATAATGGAAGGTGTTTTTGCAAATAGGTCCTGAAATGCAGGCTAATGAATGTCCTTGTAGTCCTGTGTATTTGCACACTGGACGGGTATCCATATTTTGCAGCATTTTCATTTTGATTTTGTCTTTACCTTTCACATACTGATTGAGGAACTGGCATAAAGATTTTAAAGATTTGTTGGGAATGTTACAAATTGACGCGCACAGCCATTTGTATACTGGACGTTCCGGTTCAGTCGAATGGAGACATAATTCGGAGTTTTCTGGGGATATTTTTTCATAACCACGTCCACTGCTATGGATGGCATTTGTGTTTGTTTGGTTTTGTTTGTTTGCTTCTTCATTAAAATATGGTTCTGTGCTTGTGGTGTGACTCCATTCACCTCCACAGATATTTCAAAAGTTATTTTTGTGGACATTGTGTTATTTGAGAAGTTTTTTTTGTAGTTTAGAAATAAAATATAATAAATAACTTGCTTTTGAGAAGGATTGCACTGTCTACGAGAGCTTCTAGAATTAGTTTTCTACGGTAGGTTTTAAGGGTTGTGCATGATTTTGCTCCTGTTTTTATCAGATTCTGAAGGACTCTGTTGCAGAACATTTTTGCTAAAATACTTTTTTTGGTATGGTTACTTGCCACTACATCAAGATTTATAGGAGCAGTGTTAGCAGTAGTGGTAGCTGAATTCTTGTTAATCACTTTCTGTTTTGTTTTACATTTTGATAGAGGAGGCAAAGTTTCTGTACTAGAAGCTACTTTTGTTTTGTTAAATGACTGCATTAGCTGTTTTGTTTGTACGTTTTGTACAAACTCTGGTAGAGATCGATGCTTATTTTGGACACTTTTATTTTCATTTTCTTTATTTCTGTGTTGCTTTCTACGGACTTGCTTTTTGGTAGGCATTCTTTGGGGTCTGTTGAAAAAAAAAAGAAGGTATGGGTTGGTTTGTTTTGCAATGTATGTGTGCTGTGTGCATGCATGTATGAGTTTGATGGGAAAGATGTCTGTGGTGGTGTGTAATTGTGCATTGGGCAGTTGCAATGAGTTGGGAAGGCTATTCTTCTGTTTGTATGTTACTACATTGCGGTTCAGATGAGAGTAGAAAGTGAGCTGGTGGTGCGGAGAAGCATTAATAGTAAACGTAATGGTATAAAATTAAAACAGTTCTTTGTTTTGTAGTACTAATATTCTAAGGGTTGAGTATGTTAGTTGTGTTCCATAAAAACAGTGATTTGTGTGCCATTCTGCCTGCTAATCTCTGTTTAATAAATGCGGATTTGTGGGCAGACTGGTTCAGAAATCGATGTTTTTTTTTGGTGCGCAAATTACATGAAGGAACCACACAGTGTCTTTGAGGAACAGTAAGAATATAAAGGTAGTATTGTGCATACTTTTTTTTGTGGAATGAGCAGGTTTGTTCAGATATGTTGTTTGGATTCAGATGCTGCTGATTTTCAGGAGAGTGGTCTTCACTGCAATTGTAAAAGGAAGAGGTTAGTAATTGTGTGTGTTTATAGCACTGATGTTTATGTACACATTGATTTTGATGTTTTTGTGGTAGTATTCTTGTTTTATATTTGAACATAGTGTATATGTTATTTAGAGTATGTTAGTTGTACATGCTTCGCAAATGAGTAGAATTTTAAGTTCATGAAATTCACTTGATTTTTTACAGCTGTGTTCTAGATAGCAGAGAGATTTGGAAGTGATAGGTCATTATAGTAGATGGGAAAAATTGGAATAATTTCATGTTATAACTAGACATGCGAACATTCAGCAGCACCTGAGAGGGAGATTTAACCACAGCAATCGGGAACATTTATTTTTCTCATACAATTGCCTTGGGATTAGCATTAATTTAGGCGGGAAACAGTAAAAAATGGTGCCATTTTTCAAGGAAAATCGAGTCTCACATGTAAATCGGGAGGGTTGGCATGCATGTATAGGTTATGCGGGAGACAGTAAAAAATAGTGCAATTTTTCAATGAAAAATTGGGAGTCTCACGCTTAAATCGGGAGCGTTGGCATGTATGTATTGGCTATGCAGATTTAGTGGCATTACTTTGTTTATATGGAATCATAAGAGTTGTACATGTACTCTGAAAAAAATATGCATACCTGTACTTTGTAATCATGCATGTGGATATGTATGGAGCTGTAAGTAGAAATCTTCTAAACTTGTACAGTAGTTTTTGTAGTAGGTGCGTTCCAATGATATGAGAATTGTATTCAGAGTGATCAACAGTACATTTGAAGTGCGGAACTCTGATGATGGAGTTAGATGTAGAGGTCTTGGATGTGATTGGTGGATGGTTGTGTGACTGCTTACCTGTATCCAATGAGGGAATGGAACCAAGAGTGATGTGGAAAGGGTAGAAGGGCTGGCTAAGAGTTAGGTGCCGCGTGGACACCGCAGATGTCCGCGGGTAGGGCGTGCCACATACATGGTTTTCCAGCAAATCCAGCATGGAAAGGGAACTGTAGGGATCAGCCAATCAAATGTTGACATTGTTGATTTGTCTAGAAAGAGAGTGTGTGTAGCGAAGATGGCAGAGGTGGAGAAAGTCAGGGTGTTGGTGCTCGAAGATATGTTTGTACATGATTTACAGGAGTATTCTCAATGCAGGCATGCAGAACGGAAACAATTTCGATGTTAGAGGAGTGGAGGTGGTGTGGAGTGCTGTGACTGACTGCAATGTAGAGTCAATTCTCCAAGTTTGTAGAGATATGTGTAGGATGAACAGTCCCCATGTGTAGTTTTGCACTTTGGTGCTTTCCATTTGGGCTACGTGAGTTCCCCTACTTTGTTGGCAGATTTGGAACAGTTGGTCCAAGCAGTAATCAACATCTGGATTACTTCCTAGAGCAAAATGGGACAACAGTTCTGTTTTTTGTCCTGATCAAAGCATTGCTAGGTGTGCAATCAATCAAGGCATGCATGCGTTCATGCTAAGAGCTGGTATGTTTTTCTGTAACAACGAGAATATTGTTTCGAGTAATGCTGCTTATATTGAAGCAGATGGTGTTTCTGTATCTTTTTTGGGAAATGCCATGTTCTTTTGGAATGTAAGGGTTGTTTTGGAACAGGTTATGTGAAGATTTTAGGAGTAAAGTAAGAAGAAAAAACCCCCAAAAAAATACAAAATAGCAGGTGTCTGTTAGGCATCTGCAAAAAATCCCATCTTAAAGGGGAAATGGGGAACACTATTGACATGTACATTCACCAAGCTCAGATCTTCTACATGTCCGCAGACATGGCGGTAGTCTGCGGACAGCGCGTATTAAATACGGGCATTCTGGGGTGGAGAGGCATGCAAATGAGAATGAGCGGAGCTAGGGATAGGTCATTAAATTTTATTGGGTGTGTTGTGTAAGTAGAGATTTAGTGAGGACGTCTTTCTCCTGAGAGAAGAAGAGATAGCTATGGCTGTGTGTTTTCGAAAACAGATTATCTGGATTTCTAGGAGACTCATGGATACATTGGTTGGAGCTGTATGCAGAATGTTGTTGTGTATCTGCAGATCTTGGATTCCCTCATGTGGAAGTGCACTGGCATGGAGTGCGTGGAATGAAGTGGCTGGACTTGGTACCTCTCTGTGCTACTTTACAGACAGAGCGTCATCCTGACATAATTATAATTCATTGTGGAGGGAAAGGTTTAGGACATGTGTCTGGAATCAATTTGCAATGAAAGAAGGACCTGAGAAGGTCATGGACATGCTTCCAAATTTCCAAGTAATTTTTTCTCGTATTACGCAATCACAAATGTGGCTGCGTTCTTCCTCATTTGGTCCACAAATGGAGAAAGCGAGGCACAATGTCAGTAAGGGTGTTTGTGCCTTTCTAAGAGATGTTGGCATATCTCTTTTCACAATGAACATATGTTTCGTAGCACATTCATTTTTTGCAGAGATGGAAGCCATCTTACATATGCTGGCAATCAGTTTTTTCTGAGAAATGTACAAAATGCATTGCAACCTTTTTTGGAATTATAGTCATCTATTTTGCAGTAGATGTTGACGATTCCACGTTTTTCAAACACACAAAAACACCACCAAAAGGCTCTTTTCAGAGCCACCACTTACTTCCAGAGAAAAGTGCATTGGTTTTGCTAGGGCAGCACCCCAACATTTTTTCTGTACTAAGACTGTCTGCAGACTTTTAAAAAATGCACAGGTACCTGCACTGTTTATTTGAAAGTTCTATTTTTAAACTGAGAAAGGTGGCTCTGAAGAGAGCCTTTTTTTGGGGGATTTTTGTTGTTTTATATTTGTGTGGCTTTTTTACACATGACACACTAGAAGAGGAGGGCAAAGGAGGGTAAGGATGGGACACCAACCACAGGGATAAGAAAGGGCAGGTGGAGAGAGGAAGATGTAGGGTGGGCCTTATTTGATGTCCTGGGTGTTAGTCTTAGCAGTACACAGTGGTGGTGTGAGTTATGGTTGCTTAGTTTACCATAACTGGCGATTTTCAGGGGTTTTTCAGTTTTACTTGGAACCATAACGTCCCTTAAACAAAGTTTGTTTTACGGAATTTCATAGGTTTTTAGTAGCGCAACTTAACCATAACGTCCCTTTAACACAGTTTTTTTACTGAATATATATATATATATATACATATATATATATATATATATATATATTGCTGCATACATACATACATACCAGCCAAATGGTTCAAAACACAAGGGTGCTATACCCTCTATGTACACATACGTGGGGCTCTCTGGTATCTGCCAGAAGGTGTCTGACACCAGAGATTCAAAAAGAATTGTATATCTGTTTGTGGCTACAGACAAGTTGATATAAATATAAGATTAGTGAAGGGAAATCATCTAACCTTATTCATTGATTCAAGCTGAGCGGAATGGTGGCATTCTGTCACAGTTGGCTTTGAGATGGAGCACTAGAGATAAAGAGAAGAGAGAAGCTGAATTATCCTGCGCATTCTCCGTGGGGCAGAAGTAAATTCTATAGAAAGCTTGAGGAAGCATACAGATTTGTCCTATTCGTAGCGTTTAGGCACTCACCTAAGTAGGTTGTCAGCGCTCCTGCAAAAGGGTCTTGTCCTGCAGCTTGGACTTGTAGGTAGCATATCGATTCACAATTCAGTGTATGCTCTACCGGTTCCGAGATGAGGAGGAGGGTTGTAGGTTATGCTGTAGGTGGGGTCACGTGGAGTGGCCACGTGAGCGGAGTGGCTCCTAGATTTAAAAAGCAGCCACAAATGCCGGGATGACATTTCTTACATTATAAGTAGTTTCAAATAACCAAATGCTACCGGGTAGTTACAATATATAAACTGAGTTATAGAATTCTAGGATAATACAAGAATATTCCTCTACAGGTTGTCAGGTGACACACAGTATGTCCGTGATAGGTCACAGGATAGGTTGATGGTATTTGGTTACACGTGTGTAATGCAATGATGACAGATTGGGGTCAAGACATATCAATGTTTGTGTAGAGGGACTATATTTCTACAGAAGGTGTCAGTACATTCACAATGGCTGATAGGGCCTGGTCCACTTCTATCTTGTCGGGCGATAATGACATTGGATCTGTAAAAGTCTACGAGTATGGTGCTAAAAATCAGCCATTAACGGCATGCCGTTAATAACATGTCCGTCTTGGCCCGAACCCACTAACACCGGGTGATTAAGATTGCGTGAGCACGCACACCCCTGCATACCGGTAACGGCCGTACCGGAATACCGGTAAAGGCTGTACTGCCATACTGGTAACGACCCTCAAACCCCCACATAGCAACATCAATGAATGCGCACATAACGGCTCTGGCCTCGGCAACCCCCAAATAGCGTTACCGGTATTAACACAGTGCTAAGAACGAGCCCGTTATTACCGGACCCGGAAGTAACTTCATTGCACCGGAACGGGAAAGGCATAGGCGGCTATCTTGAAAAACACAAGCCATTGCCATTCTCCACATACAGGACCTTCAGCACCAGAACTCCTAGTACACCACAGACAAAATGTCGAAGTCTACCCAGAAAGGCACTGCCAGCATGCGTAAACCACAGTTAAAAGATGAGAAGCTGAACATGTTAGCTGACACCTTAGTGGCGAATGCTGATGTGTTCTATAGCGACCTCAGACGTCCAGACCAGCTGAAGAAGAAGGCCATCTGGGAAGAAGTTGCACGGAAAGTAGGTGCAGTCGGCACCACCGCACGCACAGTGCGCGATTGCAAAAGAAGATGGGATGACCTCAGGCTGAGAGTATGCAAAATCTTGTCGGCCAATCAGAGCCAGGGACTGGCAACAGGTGGAGGACCTCACTCACCAGTGAAATTGGCCAGATGGGAAGAGACTTGCAGCTCAGTCATAGATGTGGAGTCTATAGAAGGAGTCGGTGTGGCATGCCAACATCGGCAGATGAAGGTGAGTGTCCCTACAAACACACGACAACTAATCATCACCATTGACCTACAAATGTGACAGCAATGCCAGCCAATAAATGGCCCATCATACACACCTACACATATCCATATACACATGCTGGGCCAACCACTATCACATCCCAATGCATGTTGCACCCATACACGAATACACACCCGACACACAAATTACCTGTACGTTTCACACAGCACATCACTCCCAACACACATCAAGGCCCAACAGCAGCCACCTTGGTGTACATGTGAACACCTGCACGATTCCAAACAGCACCCCCCAATCGTGCATGTACCCAGTCCGCTACAAAGCCATGCATGCAACTGATCACATGGCATCACCTGCACAACGACAAACACATGCATGATGCAAGCACCACCATCACTGACGCCATGCCACTCTCTGTCCCCCACAGGTACGGATGCAGACAGCAATGAAGTACAGGGAAGCGCACAGGGAAGTGCACAATGCACAATACCAGCCAAAAGGGGAAGGAGGCAAGGTGATGGCAGTGGACCATCTACATCAAGTGGACCAAGGATGGGCCAAGCGGCACGCGGGACAGCAACCAGTGCCCTACCAGCCACACTGCAAGCCACACAGGACAAGCAGACACCAGCCCCTGCACCACTGGACACACAATAAACACAGGCGGTGGACATATCTGGCATGGACGATGGCACACAGTCTGCTGCTGCAAGCACAATTGGTGAGATGGCTGCATCGGCACAGCATAGTGTTGACGATGAAGCTGAAACAAACAATGACGGCAATGCAGAACTGGTCCACTCAGAGCCAGTAGGTCGAACACCAAGCCCGCAGGCCACCCCACTGGACACACCTCGCCGGGATTCATCTGAACAGGGCAGCCATAGTGAGTGGTCTCTGGCATTGCACAGCCCCATTTTGCATGCAGTACCACCACATAGCCCACCAACCACCACCCACACTGCCATACGGGACCTTGAGGGACGTCTGTCCAGGATGGAGGGCCGGCAGGAGGAGATGCAATGCTATGTGAAGCAGTACCTTGCTGAAGGGGAGAAAACACGCCGTGTCATCCATGACAGCACTGCAGCCGTAATTTCGCCATCAACTCAAGTGCACAGCAAGTGCGCAATGGCTTCAATGCCTTGGGACAGATCCTCACCAGAATTGCTGACAGCATGGAGCAGCGGCAAACGCTAGCTTTGGGGTCACAACCATCTGGCCCATATTGACCACGCCAGCGAGTTCGAGGCAGACCAGCCCCGTGCGCAAGTCCCTGCGAAGTGCACGGCGCTCAGATATCCAACCCCCACCTCCGAAGGGGGCTCCACAGTAGCAGGGCCACCCTGCAGAATCTCTTTACGAATACATGCAGACACATGTTGTGCCATTGTTGACTTTGGGTGTTAGGGGTAGGGTGGAGGGTGGTGGTGGGTGTAGTACTGGGGGTGTTGGGGGGTGTTGGGGGATGTTGGGGGTTGTGGGGGTGGCGTGGGGGTACATGGGGGAGGGAGAGGGGTGTAGGGGGAAGGGATTGTTGAATCATGTTGTTGAAAAATCTCACTAATACACCTGTTGTGTACAAAACATCACATGACTGGACATTGCTAATTTCTTGTTTGTCAATTTATTGCTTCATAGTGAACTGTGCCCATATACCCACACACCCAGTGCCGCCAGTTCCCAATACATGGCACCCTCTGCATCCAAGTACATCGGAATGATAGGTCTATGAACAATTGCCGCACTGCTGAACCCTCAAGTGTGTCACGTCCTGGCCTATGTCCTACATCTACTCCATCCTCTCCTTCTACTTCACCAGGTGGTGGCAGCTCCATGTCAGGTGGCAGGGGTACGTTCCGGTGAATGCACATGTTATGCAGCATTGCACATACCATGATGATCTTGCCCACCTTCTCAGGCCCGTGTATGAGTGCCCCTCCCGACCTGCTGATGCTGCAGAACCTTGCCTTCAAAAGGCCAAACGTCTGCTCAATGACCACACACGTGCGTGTATGTGCATGATGGAAGTCCTCCTTGTGCCTGTTCCATGGATTCCTGACAGAGGTGAGTAGCCACGCCTTCAGTGGATATCCAGCATCACCTACGTGGGAGCAGAAGGAGGTATGTGTAAGGATAATGCTCAGTTGCCATGTGTGCTCAGACTGTGCATCTCTCCAGTTCATAGGTACTATCCTGTCAATGGCAGCCACATCCACATGACTATCAGCCCTGTACAGTGCATGCCAATCCATGGTGCAAGCCTTGGGTGACATAAATGACCTAGGGTCCTAGACATTTCAAACACCAGGCCACCCGATGCATTTTGACTAGGGCCATTATGTATGCACATGTGAGGGCTGTGTGGCAGCGGATTACTCAAGATACTTTCATCCCCCTCCTCCCATGGCCCAGAGGGCATTCCCCTTGCATATGCATGTAGCGCCGCCATCCCCCTCCTCCCATGGTCCAGAGGGCATTTCCCTTGCATATGCATGTAGCCCCCCATCCCCCTCCTCCCATAGCCCAGGGGGCAGACTCACCCAACAGCCATCCACTCCGTACGTCTCCTTCCATGTAGTTGGGTAGTGAGGAGTTCTGCAGCACCATGGCATCATGCGTGGATCCTGGGTATCTGGCACAGCTATGTGTTATTATCTGACTGGCATCACACACCATCTGCACATTGATGTAGTGGTTTAGCTTCCGATTGCGGTACATCACCTCTACAGCATGTGGGACTACCAACTCTACGTGATATATGATATATGATATGATATGGCATTTGTAACGCACCTAAACACGCGTGGGTGCAGTCGAGGGCACCAATTACATTGGGCATGCCTGCCAGTGCATGGAATGCTATTTTGGTGGCATTTGCCTCCTGTGTTGTCCGTGGTAGGGATATGTAGGCACTTGAGTGCTTCAGTAGTGCAACCAGCACTTGGTTTAACACAACAGAGAAGCATGATTGCGACATGCCATGTATTTGGCCCACCGTGTGTTGGTAAGTGCCTGTGGCCAGGAAGTGGAGCACAGATGCCACCTTCAGCAGAGGGGGGATGGCTGTGCGGATGTTAATGAGGCTGACCAAGTCTTCCTGTATTAATTCCACTATGTTGGTGATGGTGTCCCTGTGCAGCCGGTGCAGGGTGTGGATCTGTGCTGGGGTTAAGTCAAATGGATTGGCCCTTATACATGGAATTGATGGCTGTCTGCGGGAAACAACTACCTGCACTGGTGGGATTTGCTGGGCCAGACTCACCCTACTTCTCCTCCTACGTCTCCTCTGTGTTGCCTGTTGTAGTGCCTGCTCAAGGAGTAGCAGTACAGGCATGTCCTCCAGCCCCAGTATGGCAAGTGCAAGTGGTAGCATTTTGGTTTGGAAAGGGGTGTGGTCTGTGGGTATGCTCCTTTTGTGCTGGCCCTGAATCCATTGCCTCCACCTGTGCTGATTGTGTGCACCTGTGGCACTTGGTTACACATCAGTTTGCTGTTAACGGGTGGTCTGCGATGCCGGTATTGCCGGCATCATGGTGGCCCTTCTTACCGGCATCTAGATGCTGGTATGTTCATGTCCGTGCAACTCGTGGTGTCCTCTTTGTTGTGGGATGCTGGTATTACAGGCACGCCTCCCGCGCGCGCCCCAGTCATGCCGGTACAGTGGTGCACGGCCATAGCGGGTCTTTGTCGATGCTGGTGGGACCGGCGTCTAGGGTCGTAATACAATGGACCGGTATTGGAGGCCGGTATTGCCTTACCGGCTCCGTTATTACTGGACCGCCAACCTCGTAATGAGGCCCAGTGTGTGTAACAGGTGGATAATGTGAGTACTATGTTAGCCAACACAAATTAACATCTTAAAGGTGAATGATCACTTATACTTGCTGGTCAACAGATGTTGATTTTGTGCTAGTACATCTGCACTTTTATGGTCACACTCTAACAGATGGTTTCTGATAGAGTAAGTGCATAGAAGAAAGTAAGGGGAGGAGATAGGAAAAGGGAGAAGGGAAAGGAGGAGAGAACAGAGAATTAGCAGTCAAAAGAGTGGAGAAGCAAGAGGGGAGAGTGAATACAATTGCAGAAGTCAGTAGTAACACATAATGTTGCAAGCCAGGATACAAGATGAAGATGGGAACAGCATGATTCAGGGCCACCATGTCTACAATATGCAAAAGAAGTTCAGCATAAGAGTTGAGAAAGGGTGACACACCATGAATGAATGAAGTCCATAAAAGTCAAATCCAGCATTGTCCACAAGACGGTGATGGTGAAACCAGAATGTATCAGGACAGACTCCTGCAGAAGTAGGCTTGAGTGGGGTGAGGGGGGAGCAGGGTAGAAGAATCAAGAAAAACAGGCAACACCTGTGTGCGAGAATGGGGGGGCACAAGGGAACATCACGGGGGGACCAGAGGGAGTAACACATGTTGGTGCATGCCTACCTGCTGTCTGAGCAGGGGGTCGGGCCCTGGGTCCTCCTGGTCCGAACAGGTCCAAACAGGAGTTCCCCTTTTCTTCGTCTGCCCTTCGCTTAGGACGCCCGGGCGAGCGACGCCCTTGATCTAATAGTTAGGAGCAGGAAGGAAGAGGCAGGGCTAAGAAGGTGGGTGGTGCTTGCAAAGTGGTGAAAAAGAGCGGCAAACAGGAAGGCACAAGGTGGGCAGGGCTTAGGCCAGGTGACCTAGATCCACTTGCACCTGCTCCCCATCTGCAAAGGAAAAGAGGCTGGAGGGCTCCTTAAGTAGGAAAAAAGGAGCGGCAAACAGGAAGGCACTAGGCGGGTGGGGCTTGCTAAGTGGTGAAAAAGAGCGGCAAACAGGAAGGCACCAAGTGGGCGGGGCTTACTAAGTGGTGAAAAAGAACGGCAAACAGGAAGGCACCAGGTGGGTGGGGCTTGCTAAGTGGTGAAAGAGAGTGGCAAACAAGAAGGCACCAGGT
Organism: Ambystoma mexicanum; assembly: GCF_040938575.1. Lineage (NCBI taxonomy): Eukaryota > Metazoa > Chordata > Amphibia > Caudata > Ambystomatidae > Ambystoma > Ambystoma mexicanum. Next base: position 1,536,352,594 of record NC_090929.1, on the reverse strand, counting down.
GGGAGGGGCTTAGGCCAGGTGACCTAGATCCACTTGCACATGCTCCCCATCTGCAAAGGAAAAGAGGCTGAAGGGCTCCTTAAGTAGGGAAAAAGAGCAGCAAAAAGGAAGGCACCAGGTGGGCAGGGCTTACCCACCTGTTAATTTGTGTTGGCTAACATAGACTCATATAATCCACCTGTTACATACACTGTTTTGCCGATTGTCCTAGACTTTTACAGATCCAATGTCATTATTGCCCGACAAGATAGAAGTGGACCAGGCCCTATCAGCCATTTGGAATTTACTGACACCCACTGTAGAGATATAGTCCCTCTACACAAACATTGATACGTCTTGACCCCAATCTGTCATCATTGCATTACACACGTGTAACCAAATAACTATATTTACCATCAACCTATGCTGTGACCTATCACAGACATACTGTGTGCCACCTGACAACCTGTAGAGCAATATTCTTGTATTATCCTATTATTCTATAACTAACTTAATATATTGTAACTACCCGGTAGCATTTGTTATGTGAAACTACTTATAATGTAAGAAAAGTCATCCCAACATTTGTGGCTGCTTTTTAAATCTATGAGCCACTCTGCTCACGTGCCACTCCATGTGACCCCACCTTCAGCGTAACCTACAACGTGACAGAACGCCACCATTCCGCATGGCTTGAATCAATGAATAGGTTTAGATGATTTCCCTTCACTAATCTGATATTTATATCAACTTGTCTGTAGCCACAAACAGATGGACGGATTTACACCCAAACTCACTTCCCTGTTCGGTCCACGGACTGGCCTCTGATTGGCCGCACTGTCTGCGGACTGGCCTCTGATTGTCCCAAAAAAATGTGCGGACTTTTGCGTGGTCCGCGGACACCGGGAAGCGTCCACTGATTGGATGATGAGAAAACGTAAAATGCGTCAGTAACCTTGAAACGCCCGGCATCTTGGAGTCGCAGACCTTTTTGGGGTCTGCTAACAGTGCGGTGAAAGCTTTTTTTTAAAAAGCAGCGTTTCACTTGTCAAATTCGACAAACAATCTCTGGGGATTTGAGGGGTGGTGAGGATTGGATAGGATATGGACATTAAATGCCAAAAAATGGGTTGTTTCACCACCCGAAAGTCCGCGAACACTCTGGATGTCCTGGGGCAGTCCTGTGATGTTCGCGGACACTTCAGATGTCCTAGGAGATCTGTACCTATTCCTGCATTACAGGGTTTGGGGAAAAGCAGTTTTTGGATGGCTTATAACTTTTGCGCCACTCAATGAAACTGCATGTAATTTTGCAATATTATTCTAGAACTAACCCTGAATGGTTTTGCAACATTTTTTGGGATTCTGTCAAGAGGGGGCAAAATTAGAGGGGGTTACAAAATATTGTAAAGGCATATAAGTGTGGTGTCATTTGACTAATCTGCACAACATTTGGCAAAACGATTTTGAATTTAGATATAAATGGTTTTCTAAAGTTTGGTTTGATTTTCTCAAGAGGGGGCGAAATTAGAGGGGGGGTCTCAACATTTTTTGATGGCTTATAACTTTGTTACTATTTGACAAATGTGGACAAAAGTTTTGAGAAAGATTATAGACCAAACCTTCAATGTTTGTGTACAGACTGAATGGATTTTGTCAAGTGGGGGCTAAGTTATATGACTATTGTATGTACATAAATTTTGACACTTTTAAAAAAATAAAACATGGGCGGATTTCGAGGAAACTCGTGAGGAGCATTGGCAAGGACATTAAAGCATGCTTTTGCAAATGTGCACGTGTTTTATTTTTTGACAAGTATAATAATGTAGGTACAAAAAATAGTCATATATCTTTGGTGACTGAGGTATAGCCTGTGGCCGTGGGCAGTAGCCAGATTGTCTGGGTCATGGCATAAGGTTATGAGACGGACAATCTGGCTACTGGCCATGACCACTAGGGACAAAAAATGGTGTTAAAGTGGCTATTTCTACCTGGTACCGGCTATGTGGTAAAGTTATTCGAAGGTAGGATAGGTTTGAAAGGGAAAAAAAGTGACTGTGGTAATATGTTCATAGGATTTTGTGGGCTGCCATGGCAAGGGAAGAGGGGCTGTGTACGGAGCCCCGCCTTCTCTTTCCATGTTGGCTGTCTTGGAAAAGGATTTTCCTTCCTACAGGGTATGAAGTATGTAGTTTATGACACATCTACCGATAATCCCTGATACTTTTGTGAACATTACATTCACAACCCCTTGTATGTAAAGTAAAAGCACATGTGATGTCATCAATGATATTTGTGATGTCATCTTTGATGTCCTGGGTGTTAGGCTTAGCAGTGCACAGTGGTGGCGCGAGTTATGGTTGCGTAGCTTACCATAGCTGGCGAATTTCAAGGGTTTTTTGGTTTTACTTGGAACCATAATGTCCCTTTAACAAAGTTTTTTCACTGAATTTCATAGGTTTTTAGTAGCACAACTTAATAATAATAACTTTGACTTTATGTGCATGTAATATGGAACATACTGAACCTCTTCTACTGAACTTGATGTCTGCAAACTCTTTTAATGTCCGCGGACATGTTCGGAGAACAGTACCATTACCTAAAAACTCTGGGGGGTATGTTTGATTCTTATATCATAACATAGGAACATTTAACAAATTCAAAAAGCAGCACACATACGCATTATATCTAGTAATAAATAAGAAATGTAACCCATATATGTAACACACTAACCATTCATTTAAATGCAGTGGGTTCTAAAATGGAATATACCACAAGAAGATAAATTGGCTTCCAACATAATTACTTCACAGACACTACAGAACTAAGAACAAGACCAGACCTAGAGAGTACTTAGAACATATCTTACCTGAAATAGTAAGTGTAATTCATTTTACTCATATATTTATAAACTTTCTGTATTAGATAAAAACAAATATATTATCTTTTGTTTCTCACAGAAATGTCTATTATGCTGGAATGGCTAGAGGAGCATTTCCCACATGAGGAAAAGTCACAAGATAGTGAAACTAATGGTAAACACTTTACAATATAAACCATTTCATGATTATTATTTCATATACATTTAACATATATATATATTTTTTGTACAGAGCATACCACAATAGAAAATACCTCTGAAGAAACTGTTATGGATAACACGCTTGACAGCATAAAAGAAAAAATGGATTTATTGTTGACCAATTTTAATAATTTGAAAACTTTTGTTGAAGATCATTTTAAAACAAAAACCTCATACCATTGCCCCACATGTACTTGTCCCCCCTCACCATATCCCAGTCAATTATCCCCAAACCCTCTCCACAACCCAAAACGTTTTGATGAGACTTCCATCCCTTCTTCACCTGATACGAATCATGTTGAAACCCCTAATTCCCCTGTTTTTGTTTCCTTTTCTGCCTCACCTTCTCTGTCATAAATTATTAATATATGTTAAATAAAGTTACATTTTTATATTGTGTTGTACTTAGTTTCTTTTTTTTGTTTTAAAAAACAATGTAGGTGTCTGCGGACAGCGCGGGTGTTCTAAAATGTTCCTGAAATGTTTGTAAATAAACGAAAATGGAGGTGGCCTGAAGAACACTATACCTGTCCGTACTGTTCGCTAGCAAGTTGAAACTGTTCTAAGAACACACATGGTGTCCTGAAATGTTTGTAAAGAAATGAAAATTAAAGTGTCCTGAAGAACACTATACCTGTCCGTACTGTTCGCTAGCAAGTTGAAACTGTTCTAAGAACAAAATTGGTGTCCTGAAATGTTCGTAATTAAACGAAAATGGAGGTGTCCTAAAGAACACTATACCTGTCCGTACTGTTCGCTAGCAAGTTGAAACTGTTCTAAGAACACAATTGGTGTCCTGAAATGTTCGTAATTAAACGAAAATCGAGGTGTCCTAAAGAACACTATAGCTGTCCGTACTGTTCGCTAACAGTTCGTTTGACGTGTGACGCACTTTTAATTACTTCAGGACCCGAACAGTGTCCGTAGAACATCAACGCACATGCGCAAACCAATGTCCGTGCATTTGGTGTCCTGTGGACAGGCGCTTCCTTCGCAGACATGTTCGCGAAGGGATCATGTGACCGCGCCCACGCTAATCGCATGTTCTGAATGCGGTCACTGTTTGTGCCTCAGAACAATTTAAAAGTACATTTTCAAGTAATCAGCTGAAAAGAAGCAGCCGAATTTGAAGAACAAAGAAGAACTAAGAAGTAACTCTTTACGCAAATTCCTCAATCAATATGTAAAAAGCAAAGACAAAATCAAAATTAAACTACTGCAAAATATGGATACTTGTCCAATGCGCAAGTACACAGGACTACAAGGACATTCATTGGCCTGCATTACAGGACCTACTTGTAAAACCACCTTCCATAATATCAAAAGGATATCAACACATCATTCAACTATAAGAAATCTAGTCTATAAACTGTACTATGCTAAAAGTCCTGCTTTAGCACTAGCAAATTTAAATAACATTCTTCTACATGGTACAGCAAAAGACCTACTTGAAGAAATTGACTATATCCAGAAAAAATATTTTGGAAGTGAAAGCCACTTACAGAATGAAATAGCTTTAAACCAAATTAGCAACAATTCAACACATGGCAACCTTTTCCTAAACACATACAAAAAGAAATAATAACATTTAAAAGTACATCAGCTGAAGTACCAAACCATGTGTGTGTATGTTGCCGCAGAACCTTTTATAAAAGTAACACAAAAACTGTAGACCTTTCATACAAAATAGAAGACAATGAAGATTCGAAATGGTTTGAATTAGCTCTCTACTTTGTAGCAGAAAACAAATACGAAATAACTGACCCCTTAATACTTTGCAGTTACTGCACTACAAAACTTGACAACAACCAAACTCCTTCACGTGCTATCACAAATAATTTGGAATTATACCCACTACCAAAACCCCTACAACAACTTAATTTATATGAGAGCATCATAATTCAAACAGTGCACCCATTTCAAGCAATAATACGCCTTCAACCAAAAACAGCAAGATTACCTCTCTCTGAATTGGTAAAAGGAATTTGTGGAAAAGTAGTTTATTTACCATTAGATCTAAAAGAAAATGTGCATACTCTAGGAGTGCAACGTCCAATGCAGTAATCTTTAATTATCTTAGTAAATGGAGTACCTACAAAAGACAAAAAAATATGGCAACAGCTGGTAGATTTACATAAAGTTAGACAAGCCTTGCAATATCTTAAAGAGAATAATGAATATTACAAAGAAATTAATATTGAAGAAAACTTGAAGGATACAACTGAACTAATTCAAGAAACACAAGAAACTGGTCAATTTGAGCTCCTAGATCCTGCTACAATATCAAATACTTTAGACCATTATACAATTCATCCTTTGCACTCTAATGACACCATAGAAGATGCACTGGAAACATACCAAATGCCTCAAACAAAAGGTTCACCAATCAGCATATGGGAAAAAAGTATAGAAGCACGTGCTTTTCCACTACTCTTTCCTACTGGCAAAGGAGGAAGGTATGATTATAGACCTATTCAAATATCAGCATCAGAATACCGCTCATTACGGATGTATTCTGAAGATCCCAGATTTAGACAAAATGTGTAATACATATTCCACCTACTCTTTGAAAGTGAACTAGCAACTTTATGTTACGGAGTTGCACACATATTAAAATCAGGATCACACTTCCAAATGGCCATGCACCCAAGATTCTATGCCCTGGCAACAACCACCGCAGCATATCACATTCATAGATTCAAACATTTCAACTATAGTCTATGGAAACTTTTAATGTCCGCGGACATTATGAGTGTTCTTAGAACACTTTCAACTTGCCAGCGAACAATACGGACAGCGTTTTCAGGACACCCCCTACGAACATTTCTGAACAACTCGATAGTTCTTAGAACGCTTTCAACTTGACAACAAACAATACGGACAGCGTCCTCAGGACACCCCCATTGTGTTTATTTGCAAACATTTCAGGACACTGCGAGTGTTCTTAGAACACTTTCAACTTGCCAGCGAACAATACGGACAGCGTTTTCTGGACACCCCCTACGAACATTTCAGAACAACGCGAAAGTTCTTAGAACACCTGCAACTTGACAACGAACAATACGGACAGCGTCATCAGGACACCCCCATTGTGTTTATTTGCAAACATTTCAGGACACTGCGAGTGTTCTTAGAACACATTCAACTTGCCAGCAAACAATACGGACTACACCTTCAGGACACCCCCTCCGAACATTCCAGGACACCGCAAGTGTTCTTAGAAACATCTTCAGAACACCCCCATTTTGTTTATTTGCGAACATTTCAGGACACCGTGAGTGTTCTTAGAACACATTCAACTTGACAGAGAACAATACGGACAGCGTCTTCAGGACACCCCCTACGAACATTCCCCGGACACCGCGAGTGTTCTTAGAAGCGTCTTCAGAACACCACCATCTTGTTTATTTGCGAACATTTCAGGACACCGCAAGTGTTCTTAGAACACATTCAACTTGACAACGAACAATACGGACAGTGTCCTCAGAACACCCCCATTTTGTTTATTTGCGAACATTTCAGGACACCATGAGTGTTCTAAGAACACATTCAACTTGACAGAGAACAATACGGACAGCGTCCTCAGGACACCCCCATTTTGTTTATTTGCGAACATTTCAGGACACTGCGAGTGTTCTTAGAAACGACTTCAGAACACCCCCATTTTGTGTATTTGCGAACAATTCAGGACACCGCAAGTGTTCTTAGAACATATTCAACTTGACAACGAACAATACGGATCGCGACCTCAGGACACCCCCATTTTGTTTATTTGCAAACATTTCAGGACACTGCGAGTGTTCTTAGAACAGTTTCAGTTTGCTTGCGAAGAAAACGGAACCATATTGAGTCCTCAGAACACCCTCCATTCAGTTTATTTAGAACATTTCAGAACACCTGTGATATCCGCAGACAAATCAAACACAAAAAGAACGTCTAACACATAAAAAACACAACTTTCATCCTATCTCATACACTCCCACCCTCCCCAAACACTCCTACAGACCAACACACTCTACTAAATACAAATTTTGAACAAAGTTTCACCGCGCTGTCCGCGGACGACCGCGAATCCAATATGGCAGGCGCTACCGAAAATCTGATGCGCTTCACGCCGTCCAATCAGCGAAAACGTTGCACGTCCGCGAACATCACGCAAGCCGATTGGCCAATCAGGACACTGTCCGCGGAGCCAACAGGGAAGTGTGTCCGCGGACCGAACACAGATATCACACATTTTTTTTTACCTACTTTTTGGTCATTTTAAAAAAAACTACTGGACGGATTTTCACCAAATTTGCAAAAGCACGCTTTCGGGACCAAGCTGCTGCTCCTGGTCCAAATTTGGTGAAAATCCGTCCAGCGGTTTGGGCTGTAGACGCAAGCAAAATTGTTTTCCCATTCAGTCTATTGGGGAAAAAAACGTTTTGGGACCCCCCTATAACTTTGCCCCCCCTGGACGAATCCTCACCAAACTTTGCAAATAAATTCAGAGTGACCCAAATACTTTTTTTGCAAAGATTGGTGAGGATTCGTCCAGGGAGAGTGAAGTTATAATAAGCCGCCCAAAAAGTGCTCTTCCTATGGAAACAGCAACATAACCATAACTACTTGGCCACTACCGTGGCCATGTAATATATATATATATATTGAGTAAAAAAACTTTGTTAAAGGGACGTTATGGTTAAGTTGCGCTACTAAAAACCTATGAGACAGACACGGGGCATGAACGGGGGGTGGGGAGAACAGGAGACAGACACGGGGCATGAGCAGGGTGGTGGGGGGCAATAGGTGAGAGACACGGGGCATGAGCGGGGTGGGGGGCAACAGGAGAGAGACACGGGGCATGAGCGGGGGGTGGGGGGTTGGGGGGTTACAGGAGACAGACACAGGGCATGGGTAGGGGGCAACAGCAGACAGACATGGGGCATGAGCGGGGGGTGGGGGGTACAGGAGAGAAACACGGGGCATGAGCAGGGGGTGGGGGACACAGGAGAGAGACACGGGGCATGAGCAGGTGGGGGGTAAAGGAGACAGACACGGGGCATGAGCAGGGGGTGGGGGGCAACAGGAGAGAGATACGGGACATGAGCGGGTGGGGGGAACAGGAGACAGACACGGGGCATGAGCGGGGGGCAACAGGAGAGAGACACGGGGCATGAGCGGGTGGGGGTAACATGAGACAGACACAGGGCATGAGTGGGGGTGAGGGGGTACAGGAGACAGACACGGGGCATGAGCGGGGGGTGGGGGGCAACAGGAGAGAGACACAGGGGGTGGGGGGAACAGGAGACAGACACGGGGCATGAGCGGGGGGTGGTGAGAACAACAGAGACAGACACAGGGCATGAGCGGGGAGTGGGGGGCAACAGGAGACAGACACGGAGCATGAGCGGGGGTGGGGGGCAACAGGAGACAGACACGGGGCATGAGCGGGGGTGGGGGGAACAGGAGACAGACACCGGTCATGAGCGGGGGGTGGGGGAACAGGAGACAGACACGGGGCATAAGTGGGTCGTGGGGGGAAAAACAGACACGGGGCATGAGCGGGGGGTGGGGAGAACAGGAGACAGACACGGGGCATGAACAGGGGGTGGGGGGCAACAGGAGACAGACACAGGGCATGAGCGGAGGGTGGGAGGAACAGGAGACAGACACGGGTCATGAGCGGGGGGTGGGGAGAACAGGAGACAGACACGGGACATGAGCGGGGGGTGGGGGGCAACACGAGAGAGACACGGGGCATGAGCGGGTGGGGGGAACAGGAGACAGAAACGGGGCATGAGCGAGTGGGAGGAACAGGAGACAGACACGTGGCATGAGTGGGTGGGCGGAACAGGAGACAGACACGGGGCATAAGCAGGTGTTGGGGGAGGGGAAGAGACACACGGGGCATGAGCGTGGGTGGGGGGAGGGACAGAGACACACGGGGCAGGAGCAGGGGGTGGGGGGAGGGAGAGAGACACACGGGGCATGAGCGGGTTGGGGCGGAGGGAGAGAGACACACGGGGCATGAGCGGGGGGTGGGCGGGAGGGGGAGAGACACACAGGGCATGGGTGGGGTGCAACAGGAGACAAACACGGGGCATGAGCGGGGGTGGGGGGGAGGGAGAGACACATGGGGCATGAGCGGGGGGTGGGCGGGAGGGGGAGAGGCACACGGGGCATGAGCGGGGGTGGGGGGAGGGAGAGAGACACACGGGGCATGAGCGGGGATGGGGCGGAGGGAGAGAGAGACACGGGGCATGAGCGGGGGGTGGGGGAGAGGGAGAGAGACACACGGGGCATGAGCGGGGGGTGGGCGGGAGGGGGAGAGACACACGGGGCATGAGCGGGGGTGGGGGGGAGGGAGAGAGACACACAGGGCATGAGCGGGGGGTGGGCGGGTGGGGGAGAGACACACGGGGCATGAGCGGGGGTGGGGGGGAGAGAGACACACAGGGCATGAGCAGGGGTGGGGGGGAGGGAGAGAGACACACGGGGCATGAGCGGGGGTGTGGGGGAAGGAGAGAGACACACGGGTCATGAGCGGGGGGTGGGCGATAGGGAGAGAGACACACGAGGCATGAGCAGGGGTGGGGGAGAGACACACAGGGCATGGGTGGTGTGCAACAGGAGACAAACACAGGGCGAGACACACGGGGCATGAGCGGGGGGTGGGCGGGAGGGGGAGAGACACACGGGGCATGAGCGGGGGTGGGGGGGAGGGAGAGAGACACACGGGGCATGAGCAAGGGTGGGGCAGGGGGAGAGAGACACACGTGGCATTAGCGGGGGGTGGGGGGGAGGTTGAGAGACACACGGGGCATGAGCGGGGGGTGGACGGGAGGGGGAGAGACACACGGGGCATGAGCGGGGGTGGGGGGGAGAGAGACACACAGGGCATGAGCAGGGGTGGGGGGGAGGGAGAGAGACACACGGGGCATGAGCGGGGGTGTGGGGGAAGGAGAGAGACACACGGGTCATGAGCGGGGGGTGGGCGATAGGGAGAGAGACACACGAGGCATGAGCAGGGGTGGGGGGAGGGAGAGAGACACACAGGGCATGAGCGGGGGGTGGGGGGAGGGAGAGAGACACACGGGGCATGAGCGGGGGGTGGGCAGGAAGGGGAGAGACACATGGGACATGAGCGGGGTGTGGGGGGAGGGAGAGAGACACACGGGCATGAACGGGGGGTGGGCGGGAGGGGGAGAGACACACGGGGCATGAGCTGGGGTGGGGGGAGGGAGAGAGACACACGGGGCATGAGCGGGGGGCGGGAGGGGGAGAGACACACGGGGCATGAGCGGGGGGCAGACTTACTGTGCAGGCGGCAGATCCCGCTCCTGCTGACAAAGCCTCTCATGCGAGGAACAAAGATGGCGGGCGTCTCTGAAGCCAGACGCACTGCACGCTTTCACCGCCTCCAATGAGAGAGCACGTCAGATGTCCGCGGACATCACGCAAGCTGCTTGCCCAATCACCGTCCTGTCCCTGGAGCGAACAGGGAAGTGTGTCTGCAAAGTGAACACAGATATCACTAATTTTTTTCACTTACATTTTTGTCATTTTTTTAAAAACTATTGGACGGATTTGCACCAAATAAAGCAAAGCACGCTTTCGGGACCAAGTCGCCGCTCCTCCTGCAAATTTGGTGTAAATCCGTCCAGCGGTTTGGGCTGTAGGCGTGAGCAAAGTTTTATGTATATGGGAAAAAACTAAAGTTTTGGGACCCCCCTATAACTTTTCCCCCCCTGGATGAATCCTCACCAAACTTTGCAAAAAAATTCAGAGTGGGCCATATATTTTTTGCAAAGTTTGGTGAGGATTAGTCCAGGGGGAGCGAAGTTATAAGCCGCCCAAATAGTGCTCTTCCTATGGAAACACCAACTCAACCATAACTACATGGCCACTACCGTGGCCATGTAATATCAGTGAAAAAACGTTGTTAAATGGATGTTATGGTTCAAAGTAAAACCGAAAAACCCCTGAAATTCGGCAGTTATGGTAAGATAAGCAACCATAACTCGCGCCACCGTGCACTGCTAACACTAACACCCAGGACATCAAAGATGACATCACACATGTCATTGATGAAGGCACACATGCCTCGGTTGATTACACACCTAGCATTGTTTTGCTGAGGAAAAAGAAAACTGAACTATTGTTCCATATTGCCCTAGGTACTAATCCAGAAAAAATACTTTGGCATTTGGAAGGATGTTCATTACTGCTTGAACCAAGTGTTCCAAGACTGTCAACAAAGTAGGGGCACTGACATAGCCCAAATGGAAAGCACCATAGTGCAAAACTACCACATGGGGACTGTTGATCCTGCCCATATCTTCACAAACTTGTACAATTCCCTGTACATTGCAATCAGGCACAGTGCTCCACACCACCTCCACTCCTTTAACATCAAAATTCTTTGCAACATGCCTGCATTGAGCATACTGTTGTAAACCATGCACAAACATATCTCCAAGCACCAACACCCTGACTTTCTCCACCTCTGCCATCTTCACGACACACAGTCTCTTTGTACACAAATCCACAACCTCAACATCTGATTGGCTGATCCCTACAGTCTTCTTTCCATGCTGGATTTGCTGGAAAACCCCGGATGTAGCACACCCTGTCCGCAGACCGCATAACTCTTAGACAGCCCTTCTATCATTTCCACTTAATTCTCTGTGCCATTCCCTCATTGGATACAGCTAAGCAGGCACACAATACGGAGAACGTCCTCAGAACACCCGCATTTTGTTTATTTTTGAACATTTCAGGACACCGCGAGTGTTCTTAGAACACAATTAACTTGACAAAGAACAATACGGACATCAACTTCAGGACACCCCCTACGAACATTTCAGGACAACGCAAAAATCGAACACAACAAAAGTGTCTAGCACTTAAAAAAACTGAACATTGAACCTATCGCATACTCCCCCACCCTCCCTAAACACTCTTACACACCAACACACTCCACTAAATACAATTTTTAATCCAAGTTTCAACGTGCTGTCCGCGGTCGTCCGCGAATGCAAGATGGCGGGCACCACAGAAAATCTGACACGCTTTACGCACCACGCCGTCCAATCAGTGAACACGTTGCATGTCCACGGACATCACGCAAGCCCCTCGCCAATCAGGGCACTGTCCGCGGAGCAAACCGGGAAGTCCGTCCGCGGAGCGAACTAAGATATCACTAATTTTTTTGCCTTACATTTTGGTCTTTTTAAAAAAAAACAACTGGACGGATTTACACCAAATTTGCAAAAGCACGCTTTCGGGAACAGGCCGCCGCTCCTGCCGCAAATTTGGTGTAAATCTGTCCAGCGGTTTGGGATGTAGGCGTGCGCAAGGTTTTTTCCCATTATGTCTATGGGAAAAAACAAAAGTTTTGGGACCCCCCTATAACTTTGTCCCCCCGGACCAAACCTCTCCAAACTTTGCAGAGTGGGCCATATACTATTTTTGCAAAGTTTGGTGAGGATTCGTCCAGAGAGAGCGAAGTTATAAGCCACCCAAAAAATGCTCTTCCTATGGAAACACCAACTTAACCATAACAACATTGGCCGCTACCACGTCCATGTAATATATATATCTATATCTATCTATATCTATTACATGGCCACGGTTAGTTATGGTTAAGTTGCTGTTTCCATAGGAAGAGCACTTTTTGGGCGGCTTATAACTTCGCTCTCCCTGGACGGATCCTCACCAAACTTTGCAAAAAAAAGTAGTTGGGTCACTCTGAATCTTTTTGCAAAGTTTGGTGAGGATTCATCCAGGGGGGGCAAAGTTATAGGGGGGTCCCAAAACTTTGCGCACGGCTACCGCCCGAACCGCTGGACGGATTTACACCAAATTTGCGGCAGGAGCGGCGGCCTGGTCCCAAAAGCGTGCTTTAGTAAATTTGGTGTAAATCTGTCCAGTAGTTTTTTTAAAAATGACTAAAATGTAAGGCAAAAAAATTAGTGATATCTGCGTTCGCTTCGTGGACGGACTTCCCTGTTCGCTCCGCGGACAGCACCCCGATTGGCCCATGGGCTTGCGTCATGTCCGCGGACATGCAACGTGTTCGCTGATTGGATGGCGAGGGGCGTGGAGCGCGTCAGATTTTCTGTGGCGCCCGCCATCTTGTATTCGCAGTCGACCGCGTACAGCGCAGTGAAACGTGGATAAAAAATTGTATTTGGAGCCGTGTGTTGGTGTGTAAGAGTGTTTGGGGAGGGTGGGGGAGTATGAGATAGGTTCAATGCTTTGTTTTTTTATGTGCTAGACGTTTTTGTTGCGTTCGATTTGTCCGTGGAGAACACGGCTGTTCTGACATTTTGTAAATAAACTAAATGGTGGGGTGTTTAGAGGACGGAGTATGTGTCATTTTTGTTCGCAAGGAAGGTAAAAATGAGCTATGAACACTCGCGGTGTACTTAATTGTTTGTAAATACACAAACTGGGGGTGTCCTCAGGACGCTGTCCGTATTGTAATCTGTCTAGTTGAATGTGTTCTAAGAACACTCGCAGTGTCCCGAAATGGTTGCAATTACACAAAATGGGGGTGTTCTGAGAACGGTGTTTGTATTGTTCGTTGTCAGGGTGAAAGTGTTTTAAGAGCACTCATTTTGTCCGCTAATAGTACAATTTCCTAGGGGCGTCAACCGACTTTTTGTCCACTAAAGAAACGATAAATCCAACTGGTGTGCGTCAACATTATGTGATAATCCTATGACTGGCGCTATTGACCTGGCTGACTTGCTTTTGCGACACTAAATCATATCTCCCGCCACTAAGCCTGATATTATCAAAGCATTCATATTCCCCGCCTCTCTCCGTGACGTTACAGGGTGCGTAATGAAACGCGCCCAGTCGTCTCCAGTACTACGCGACTTTACACAGAACCCAGAAGACAACACACATTATGTCACAACACAGCGCGCCACAATTCAGAATATGAAACTGTGATTTAAAAGCAAAGAGCAAGATTGTAAATGTTGTAAAGTACATTTATTTGACATCAAATGTTTAGAGAATATTCAGCAATTTGCATTTGTCTTTGTTGTCGATCCGCAAAAGTTCATGTTGAGACACGAGATGTTCCTTTGCGGTACAGAGAGTTTTAGATCAGGTTACAACTCAGTGCGCCACAATTTGGAATATGAAACTGTACTTTAAAAGTGAACAGCAGGATTGTATATTTGGTAAAGTACATTTATTTCACATGAAATGTTTAGTGAATATTCAGCGATTTGCTATTGTCTCTGCTGTCGATCAGCAAAAGTTTATTTGGAGCCGTGCGTTGTTCCTTTGCGGTAGGAAGGCTGTTGGTTTATGATAAAAGCAGTAAATGGTCTCTCTGCTAATCGGAAGGTTGCTCCAACAACGAGCCATTAGACCACATATTGGTTGGTATGTTGTTTGTAGCCGCTAGTACTGCGTAAGGGCATATTGGTCCTTGGCGATTGTCCCATAAAATGGTGAGGGTCATGAAGTTGCATATTTGGACTTGCACCTGGCAGTTGAAGACCCCATCCGCTGGAGTCTGTAAATCGTGACATAGACAAAACGGGGCCACGTACCTGTTTTAAAAAACATGAATTAGTCTCACCAGCCGATCTTCATTAAAAATCATCATTTTATTTATTAGGGCGTGAAACTATTTGCTATCGAAGATAGTGCAACAGAGTATGTTAATAATAACATTTTCCCATTCATATAGCGCTAAGAACTGTGAGGTATCTAAGCGGTGCTTATTATTAACCACGGTGTGTGGTGCTCATTTATCGACCACGGAAGGATGAAAGGCTGAGTTTGGGCTTGCCGGGATTCGAACTTGTGTTAGCAAGCTGTGCACGGATGTCAAAGCGAGCGCTGTACTCGCTGTGCCACTTGACAGGCTAAGGTAAAGTGGCACAGCGAGTAGAGCGCTTGACCGCCTATAGACCGGTTAAATTATTTCTATTAACCCACTCTGTGTCGTCTGCCTTTTTCAGAGCCCTCTAAACGACAAGGGATCAATTCGGCGGTGATAGTACGCGGTAGAAAACATTATGCCACTTTCAACGAACAAGTTCAACTTCAGCGGTCTTTAATGCTAGGCTATTGTAATTATATTTGGTATAAAGTAATGTAAAGGGTTACTTACAGTACAATTGCAATTTCCATTGTCTACGAATGGTGCAGTCCAAAAATACGACTTTCGTATAGTGATATAATATGTAAAAGTGGTTTTGTTTCAGAAATTTCATCTTTATCTTCTCTTACGTTTTAGCAACACTCCTTCAAGAGAAGTCTTTCATCACAATCTCTGTCTGTCAAGGTCAAAACACAATACAACCTTATAGTCTGCTTTGTGAGCCTCTCCGGGGCCTGAGAAAAAAATGAAGCAGCTGACCTTCACCGTGAACGAGCATAAATTCTTACTTTGCAACATTCTGTGTAAAGCCATCTGTAGAAGTTGGTTTTTGCACGCCATGTTTGTATATTGTTTGCGTGATATTAAAAAAAGTTTGTTTAAAGGACGTTATGGTAAAGCCGAAAGACCCCTGAAAATAGCAAGTTATGGTAAGCTATGAAAAATAACTCGCGCCAACACCATGCACTGCTAAGACTAACACCCAGGACATCAAAGATGACATCGCAAATGTCATTGATGAAATCACTGATGACATCA
This sequence comes from Ambystoma mexicanum, assembly GCF_040938575.1. Lineage (NCBI taxonomy): Eukaryota > Metazoa > Chordata > Amphibia > Caudata > Ambystomatidae > Ambystoma > Ambystoma mexicanum. The sequence continues at coordinate 1,536,336,878 of NC_090929.1, read as the reverse complement.
CATGTGTATGTACTTTTCATGGAATTTGTGTTTCATTATAATGTTCCGAAAAAAGTGTCAAGGATATTGCAATAAATATCATACCGTTATTAGTGCTTTGAACAATGCATTTATATCAATAAATAGCATTGTATTATGGGATTCTATGTAGTATACTGAGCTGCTAATGGAGAAAGATAGCATTGTGTGCAGAGTACAAGATAAAAGTATAATATTTGTAATGTTAATATGTAGAATAATGAAATGATAATTGTCCTGAAATGTTGGAAAATTCACAAAATGGGGGTGTTCTGAGGACGTTATTCGTATTGTGTGATTGCTTAGCTGTATGCAATGAGGGAATGGTACAGAGAGTAAAGTGGACGCCGTCCGCGGACACCGCGGCTGTTCGTGGACAGGGCGTGGTAAATCCGGGTTTTTCCAGGAAATCCAACATGGAAAGAAGACTGTACGGATCAGCGAATCAGATGTCGAGATTGTGGATTTGTGTTGAAAGAGACTGTGTGTGGTGAAGATGGCAGAAGTGGAGAAAGTAAGGGTGTTGGTGCTCGGAGATATGTTTGTGCATGGTTTACAGCAGTACGCTGAATGCAGGAATAATGCAAAGAACTTTGATGTCAAAGGAGTGGAGGTGGTGTGGAGCACTGTGCCTGATTGCAATGTACAGGGAATTGTACAAGTTTGTGCGGATATGGCCACGATGAACAGTCCGCATGTGGTAGTTTTGCACTATGGTGCTTTCCATTTGGGCAACGTCAGTGCCCCTACTTTGTTGGCTGATTTGGAACGCTTGGTTCAAGCCGTAGTGAAGAACCTTCCAAATGCGAAAGTAATTTTTTCTGGATTACTACCTAGGGCAATATGGGACAATAGTTCAGTTTTTTGTCCTCAGCAAAACATTGCTAGGTGTGTCATCAACCGAGGCATGTGTGCCTTCATGCTTAGAGCTGGTATGTTCTTCTGTAACAATGAGAATATTGATGCCAGTAATGCTGTTAATTTTAAAGAAGATGGCATTTCTTTATCTTTTACCGGAAATGCCTTTTTATTTTGGAATGTAAGGGTTGCTTTGGAGAAGGTTATGTGAAGATTTTAGGAGTAAAGTAAGAAAAAAAAACAAGAAAAAAAATATAAAATAACAGGTGTCTGTCAAGCATCTGTAAAAAAAAAAAAACGGCTCTTTTTAGAGCCAACTTCAAAGGGGAAATGGGGCACACTATTTAAATTTACATTCACCACGCTCAGATTTTCGGTGTGTCCGCGGACATGGCGGTAGTCCGCGGACATGAAAATCACTAAGAGGGGGATAGTATGTTCTATGTTACATGTCAGGGATATTATGGTTAAGTTGTGTTACTAAAAACCTATGAAATTCAGTGAAAAAACTTTGTTAAAGGGACGTTATGGTTCCAAGTAAAACCGAAAAACCCTTGAAATTCGCCAGTTATGGTAACATAAGCAACCATAACTCGCGCCACCGTGCACTGATAACACTAACACCCAGGACATCAAAGATGACATCACAAATGTCATTGATGACATAACTGATGACATCACATGGCTGGCTCTCCCTTTTTATCCTTTAGTGACATATCGAAGCCACATAGTTTTCTACAGTAACAGTCAGGAAGTAAAAATTGAAAAGGTACTATATTTGTAGACTTGGGTTCGTGTCACATCATATATGAAACATATATGTAGCGGAAGATACAGGCTTGAAAGAGAGGAATCCTTTCTGTGCATGAAGATAATCATTATGGTATCAGCACTTTGTCATAGTTTTATTTTTATTACTCTACCTTCCCTCTATATGCTCATATTTGTATACATTATAGTCACTCTCCATAGAGTGAATGGGAAAAGTTTTTTGCTCGCATCCACAGCCCAAACCGCTGGACGGATTTCCACCAAATTTGGACCAGGAGCAGCGGCTTGGTCCCGAAAGCGTGCTTTTGCAAATTTGGTGAAAATTTGTCCAGTAGTTTTTTTTTAAAATGACCAAAAAGTAGGTAAAAAAAAATTAGTGATATCTGTGTTCGGTTTGCGTATACACTTCCCTGTTCGCTCTGCGGAAAGTGTCCTGATTGGCCAATCGTCTTGCGTGATGTTCGCGGACATGCAAAGTGTTTGCTGATTGGACGGCGTGGAGCGTGAAGCGCGTCAGATTTTTCGGTAGCGCCCGCCATATTGGATTCGCGGACGTCCCGGACAGCGCGGTGAAACTTTGTTCAAAATGTGTATTTTGTAGAGTGTGTTGGTGTGTAGGAGTGTTTGGGGAGGGTGGGAGTGTGTGAGATAGGATGAAAGTTGTGTTTTTTATGTGTTAGACGTTCTTTTTGTGTTCGATTTGTTTGCGGACATCACAGGTGTTCTGAAATGTTCTAAATAAACTGACTAGGGGGTGTTCTAAGGAGTCAAAATGTGTCTGTTTTGTTCGCAAGCAAAGTGAAACTGTTCTAAGAACACTCGCGGTGTCCGGGGAGTGTTCGTAGGTGGTGTCCTGAGGACGCTGTCCGTATTGTTCTCTGTCAAGTTGAATGTATTCTAAGAACACGCGTGGTGTCCTGAAATGTTTGCAAATAAACAAAATGGGGGTGTTATGAAGACGCTTCTAAGAAAACTCGCGGTGTCCGGTGAGTGTTCGTAGGGAGTGTCCTGAGGAGGCTGTCCGTATTGTTCTCTGTCAAGTTGAGTCTGTCCTAAGAACACTCGCGGTGTCCTGAAATGTTCGCAAATAAACAAAATGGGGGTGTTCTGAAGACGCTTCTAAGAACACTTGTGGTGTCCGGGGAGGGTTCGTAGGGGGTGTCCTGAGGACGCTGTCCGTATTGTTCTTTGTCAAGTTGAATGTGTCCTAAGAACACTCGCGGTGTCCTGAAATGTTCGCAAATAAACAAGATGGTGGTGTTCTGAAGACGCTTCTAAGAACACTCCCGGTATCCGGGGAGTGTTCGTAGGGGGTGTCCTGAGGACGCTGTCCGTATTGTTCTTTGTCAAGTTGAATGTGTCCTAAGAACACTCGCGGTGTCCTGAAATGTTCGCAAATAAACAAGATGGGGGTGTTCTGAAGACGTTTTTGAGAACATTCCCGGTGTCCTGGAATGTTCGTAGGGGGTGTCCTGAGGACGCTGTCCGTATTGTTCTCTGTCAAGTTGAATGTGTCCTAAGAACACTCGCGGCGTCCTGAATTGTTCGCAAATAAACAAGATGGGGGTGTTCTGAAGACGTTTTTGAGAACACTCCCGGTATCCGGGGAGTGTTCGTAGGGGGTGTCCTGAGGACGCTGTCCGTATTGTTCTTTGTCAAGTTGAATGTGTCCTAAGAACACTCGCGGTGTCCTGAAATGTTCGCAAATAAACAAGATGGGGGTGTTCTGAAGACGTTTTTGAGAACACTCCCGGTGTCCTGGAATGTTCGTAGGGGGTGTCCTGAGGACGCTGTCCGTATTGTTCTCTGTCAAGTTGAATGTGTCCTAAGAACACTCGCGGCGTCCTGAATTGTTCGCAAATAAACAAGATGGGGGTGTTCTGAAGACGTTTTTGAGAACACTCCCGGTGTCCTGGAATGTTCGTAGGGGGTGTCCTTAGGACGGTGTCCATATTGTTTGTTGTTAAGTTGAAAGTGTTCTAAGAACTATCGCGTTGTTCTGAAATGTTCGTAGGGGGTGTCCTGAAAACGGTGTCCGTATTGTTCGCTGGCAAGCTCAAAGTGTTTTAAGAACACTCACATTGTTCGCGGACATTAAAAGTTTCCCATAGATCATAGTTGAAATGTTTGACTCTATGGATGTGATATGCTGCGGTGGTTGTTGCCAGGGCATAGAGTCTTGGGTGCATGGCCATTTGGCCATGCACCCAAGACTCTATGCCCTGGCAACAACCACCGAAGCATATCACATTCATATTTGTTTATAACTTTGGGTGAAAAACAAATGTATAAGGAACAAAGGTATTAGATACTATGGATGTGATGTGCTGCTATGGTTGTCCTTATTATTGTATACTTACTGTTTGGTCTAGTAATGGGAGTCCATGTTTTTTTTCTTCATTTCTGTGATAAAAGAAAATAGCATGTTAGTATTAGTATTTTGTAATGACTTATCACATTGTATAAGCAATATACTTTTATTTTTTTTCGACCCTCATATTTAGTAGAGTACAAATCAGAGTACTGTGCAATTTGCTCAGTTTCTGTATTTGTTGCTAAAATCATTGGGTCTGTGGGAGAAAAAAAAATCCATGTTGGATTTAAAAAAAAACCTTTTTCTGTTATGCTACAGTTTGTTTGTTTGTTTGTTTTCAGTGTTCACTTGTTGTTTCTGGCTAATGCTTTATACTTTGCTTTGTTGTATTTCTTTTGGAACAGTAACAGATTCTTCATTTGTTTTGATATTATAAAATTTTGGAGCAGTTAGATACCAATTGGCGTATTCTAACTGTCTATTGTTTTAATATATTGTAGTGGTTTTCATTTACCTATTTGGATATTGTTAAATTTTGGGACAGTTAGATACCAATTGGCGTATTCTAACTGTGTATTTTTTGGCCTGATTTAGTGGTATTCATTTATCTGATTAGTTGTTGTAGAATCTTTGAGCAGTTAGATAGGTTTTGGAGTATTCTAACAGTTTATATTTTTGTAACACAAATTTACTTAAAGGTTTAAATACAGTTTATTTATCAAATTTTGGTTTTAAGAACATCAAATAAGCGTTTGTAAGATTTGCTGGTAATCTCTGCTTTAGAGTAATGGTACTATCATTACATTCAAACCATCCACATTTCTTTTTTATGTATGCAGTGTAGTGCCCTGAATTGGTTGTGGCTCCTGCTTGGTAGATTATACCTATTGTTGTGAAGGTTTTCTTACCAAGTGATATTTGACCATGTGTGAATCCAGTCAGCTTGCAGTTGTTTTTGGTACCATCTGCATTGTAACGTAGAAGCATTAGTATTACGTATTTACTATGTGTTTGTATTACTAAAGTGGAGCGATTATCTGAATTTCAGGTAGAGCATAATCTACCATGGTTTGCATTTTGTACAAGTTGCTGAAATGGAATGGATTCACAATTTGGTATTGATATATATATGAAGCGTTCATTGGGGATTTCTTCTTGTGTCACATTGTTGCCGAGAGTGCATGTATGTTTCCACATGTATGAAATCTGAAAGATTTCATTTATAGGTATGTTTTTGTTTTCCAGTACTTGTAGTAAGTACATTAGAAATTCTTGTGGATCTTCCTGTGAGTTTATAGTGAATTTCACCATTCCAGCACAGTAGTCCAATTGTCGTCTTATTCCAAAAACACTATGGCCCTCATTAGGACCCTGGCGGTAAGGGGTTTGCGCCAGCGTTAGCTGCGCCGACCCCTTACCGCCAACTACGAGTTCCCATAGCGCCATGGTCATTTTTCCGCCCGCTTTTTGCGGGCGTAAAAATCCATGGCGCTATGGGACCTTGGTGTTAATTACGCCACCGTAATTTACGGTGGCGTAATTAACGCCTTCCCCACTCCCATTGAGCCCTATGGGGCCGAAATGGGAATGGGGAAGGGTAAATGGGTCAATGGGGACTTACCGCCCCGCCGACCTCGGAATGGGGCGGTAAGTCCGCCATCCGCCATGGCGTAAAGGGACTTTACGCCATGGCGGAAAAGTCCGCCGACGGCGGAAAAAATCCGCCAGGGTCCTAATGAGGGCCTATATGTGTTGTCAGGATTGTTTGCTGCATTTCGGTGAAGTACTAACATTTGCAAACACAATGGGTTTGTACTGTGTGAGTAAATGTTGTCAACAATTGGTGGTAATTGAAATAGAATATTCATTGCTACATTTGCATAGCAACTTACACCAACTATATTTGAGAATTTAAATGGTCCAGGTAGTTCTGTATCTAACTGCTTTTTTTGGAGTTTGTCTTCCTTCTTTAAAGAAGTACCTGGTTTACTTTCTCTAATTGATTCTTTTTTGTTTGTGGTACTTGATGGAGTATTAGTTTCTTTTACTCTCTTTGGAGGATTTCCAGTGACGTCCTGTTGCATTTCCGTTTGATTTAGTTTTCTTTTACAACGTTTTAGTTTTTGTGGAACAGAATATGTGTTTAGATGGGGAGTGTTTAGTGAGCGAAGTCTATTATATTCTAAAATGCATGGAATATCAGCGTTTACTTTACTTGCATCAAAGTTGATTAGAAATAGACCGTCAAGTGTACGTAAGCGCGATAGTGCTACGTAGCTCATGCCTTCTATAAAGACTGTGTTACCAATATCTATCATTGCTTTGTCTAGGGTAAGACCTTGTGATTTATGAATTGTGACTGCGTATGTAAGAGTTAGAGAAAATTGTTCTCTGCGTACATACATATCTTTGAAGAGAAGGAATCTAGCTGTTGAGCGTCCTATCCGTTTTACTTCTGAAAGTTTGTCAAAGAGTATATTGACAAACTGAATTTTGTTGTCACGTGGGTATGTTTGAAAGCCAACAACTGTACCCAGTGCTCCATTAACTAGTCCTTGGTCCACGTCAAGGTTACGTTTAAGCATTACTCTGCAATTTAAGGATAATTTTAACATCTTTTCTAAGCCTGCTGTGTTTGAGATTGATTTTTCTAAATGATTTAGTCTTGTTGTGGCTTGGTCACACATGGGTAGTGTCATACCATGTACATCTAGTTTGTCTGTGGCGCTAATTTCCATTATTGGTTGCATTTCTTCACTTAGCATGATTTCAATGAATTTGAAACAGCTTGCAAGAGTTGGCATTAAGGCCATACAATTGACATTTTTGTGGGCTAATTGTTCCATAACATCTGTAGCACATGCATTATCGCCATAAAGTGCATTAATGTGCTGGGTTTTCAATGTTGCTTCTGCTTCTTTAGAAAGTATACCAACTCTCAAACATTTTAAAATGTTGGCATAAGTGAGATCTGCAGATTGGCGCATGTTTTCTGTTAATTCTCTGTATTGGAAATGTTGCCAAAGGTTGACATTTCCAATGCTGCCAACAGTTTTACGGCAGAGTTTGTGCCCTAATGTTTTAAAAATAGGTTCACCTTTTACTGGTGTTAATTGAAGCAGATCTCCAAAAACAATAATGTGTTTTCTTGCAAAGAGCTCTTCATAGTCTGTTTTGAGTACTTCTTGTAATCTGAGGTGAATCAAAGCTAACATCAGGTTGGAGACAATGCTCACATCATCTATTAGTAGCATTTTCATTTGTTTCAATACTCTGCGTAATTCCATTGCAGCTTCTGCAGAAAGTTTGTAATAGTCTAATTTGTTCTGGTGTTCTACTGGTAATAGTAGTAATCGGTGTAATGTAACACCACCTATGTTGTAGGGAGCTAAACCTGTGGGGGCAGTGACAACAGCTGACAGTTTGTTGTTTGTCAATTGTTGAAGGAACTTACTAATGATTTTGATTAGGAATGTTTTGCCAGAACCAGCTTCACCACTGACGTACAGTAGTATAGGTTTATAATTATGGCAGGAACATTCTTTATTTTCATGTTTTACACCATGTGCAATTTGTTTTGTTACTTCTTGAAAAATGCTACTTTGCTCATTGTTTAGTTTTGATTGTAGTATAGTTAAGTCTTCCTTATCTTCATACTGACACATGGTGTTTTCTACTTCTATCATAGCTAATTCTGCCTCATTTGTTATTAGTGGTTCTTCCAGTGGTTCTTGGCTTCCTGTTACAGAAGGTTGACTACTGTCAGGAGTATCCTTATCTAGTTGAGCTTGGAGTTCTTCTTCATGTTGCTGTTCATTGTGCAACATTGTTTTGTACTGTGTAAAGTTTACATCAGTTATAGTGCTTTCATTTGCTTTGAAAGCATCCTCATATGAGTCATAGTTATCTAGTAATTGTTCTTCTTTTCTCCATGGTTTGAAGAGTTGTAGCAGGGACATGTAATATACTTCTTTATGTTGAGGAGTCTTCACTGACAATTTGATATGATTAATTAAATTTGGTTTAGTGAGTTTAACTAAGCTGCCTTCACAGTCTGTCACTCTATATTTACCCTTTTTTTCATCAGGTTTCATATTATTTTTGTATGTGTAGTTTTGGGCTATTTGGTATAGACACATGTTTTCCAAAGTATTACTTCTGTTTGGGTAGTATGTGTCCAATAAATTGTTTTTTAAAATGTCTTGGCTGTTGGGATCATGTTTGGCTATTGTTTCTATATCTTCATATGATTTTAGAACTCTTTTTCTAGATTTAGCTGGACCAAGACTTAGCCATACTATATTTTCAGATTCACCATACAATGAAGTACCAGTTAAACGATCAGCTGCTTCATAAGATCCACATTCTCTATGGGTGAGCATTTTTATGCCCAAGCTGTATAATTTCTGAGATACTGTTTTATCTGATGACAGGTCATTCCAGAGGTCTTGGAGCTCTGTCTTTTCTGCTTTAGTTAAGTATGCTGTGACATATCGTGCAACTGCAATAGAATTGTATGCAATGTACTGCACATCTATGTTTTCATTCCATAAGTGGGCAATGATTGCATTATAATCATTGATATATTTTTCTTCTTCTTTTCTTTTTATGAAATATGTATTTTTAGGTGACTTTCCTTTAACAGTATGTCTAACTGAAGACATGAGGTTGTTTACTTGACCTGTATTTGTAACTGGTCTAGGGAAACCAAATCGGCATTTGGTGTAGTATTTGCCTTTGTTTTTGTATTTGCGACGACAATATTTTCCACATTTGTGTCTTTGAAATTGTAAAATTTGTGCACAAAGATCACTATTTGTGGCTTCTGATGGAATTTGACAAGTGACATATTTTTCAATAAACTGCAAAACAGTGGCATCACTGTCTTGACCAAATTTAGGAGCATCTTTAATCCATAAAAGCATGTGGATATGCGGTGCTCCTCTGGCTTGGTATTCTTTTCTCCAAAAGAAGTGTTGCACTTCTCCAAGGGGAGGAACAGTTTTATTACAAATGAAATGTAGCATAGCAATGAAGCGATGGTGAAAATATCTTGAAACATTAACAGGATCCAAAGAACAAAGTTCTCCAGGTGTTAGAATATCTATGTTTGTTTTGTTTTTATTTGATATGCGTAGGAAATCATGTAAATCTTCCCATGCATATTCTGCACAACTTAATGTAACAAACCAAGTGGGTGAGGTTTCTGATCATACAACGTACATCTCCATGACGTCGAAACCAGTACTCTTTCGTACCACGCATATTTGCTAATAGATTTGTAATATTTGATTGTAAAATCTCATCCTTTTGTTGCACTTTCTCTAATAATTGTGTAGCTGTCATATTTTGAAAGTGTGATCCTGATTTTAATATGTGTGCAACTCCGTAACATAAAGTTGCTAGTTCACTTTCAAAGAGTAGGTGGAATATGTATTCCACATTTTGTCTAAATCTGGGATCTTCAGAATACATCCGTAATTAGCGGTATTCTGAAGCTGATATTTGAATAGGTCTATCATCATATCTTCCTCCTTTGCCAGTTGGAAAGAGTAGAGGAAAAGCACGTGCTTCTATACTTTTTTCCCATATACTCATTGGCGATCCTTTTGTTTGACGCATTTGGTAAGTTTCCAGTACATCTTGTACGGTGTCATTACAGTGCAAAGGATGAATTGTATACTGGTCTAAAGTATTTGATATTGTAGCAGGATCTAGGAGCTCAAATTGACCAGCTTCTTGTGTTTGTTGAATTATTTCAGTTGTATCTTTCAAGTTTTCTTCAATATTAATTTCTTTGTAATATTCATTATTCTCTTTAAGATATTGGAAGGCTTGTCTAACTTTATATAAATCTTCCAGCTGTTGCCATATTTTTTTGTCTTTTGTAGGTACTCCATTTACTAATATAATTAAAGATTGGTGCATTGGACGTTGCACTCCTAGAGTATGCACATTTTCTTTTAGATTTAATGGTAAATAAACTACTTTTCCACAAATGCCTTTTACCAATTCAGAGGGAGGTAATTTTGCTGTTTTTGGTTGAAGGCGTATTATTGCTTGAAATGGGTGTACTGTTTGAATTATGATGCTCTCATATAAATTAAGTTGTTGTAGAGGTTTTGGTACTGGGTATAATTCCAAATTATTTGTGATAGAACGTGAAGGAGTTTGGTTGTTGTCAAGTTTTGTGGTGCAATAACTGCAACGTATTAAGGGCTCAGTTATTTCATATTTGTTTTCTGCTAGAAGGTAGAGAGCTAATTCAAACCATTTAGAATCTTCATTGTCTTCTATTTTGTATGATAGGTCCACAGTTTTGGTGTTACTTTTATAAAAAATTCTACGGCAACATACACATACATGGTTTGGTACTTCAGCTGATGTACTTTTAAATTTTAGTATTTCTTTTTTGTATGTGTTTAGCAAAAGGTTGCCATGTGTAGAATTGTTGCTTAATTGGTTTAAAGCTATTTCATTCTGTAAATGGCTTTCACTTCCAAAATATTTTTTCTGGATATAGTGAATTTCTTCAAGTAGGTCTTTTGCTGTACCATGTAGAAGGATGTTATTTAACATTGCTAGTGCTAAAGCAGGACTTTTAGCATAGTAGAGTTTATAGACTAGATTTCGTATAGTTGAATGATGTGTTGATATCCTTTTGATATCATGGAAAGTGGTTTTACAAGTAGGTCCTGTAATGCAGGCCAATGAATGTCCTTGTAGTCCTGTGTACTTGCGCACTGGACATGTATCTATATTTTGCAATAATTTAATTTTGATTTTGTCTTTGCTTTTTACATATTTATTGAGGAATTGGTGTAAAGATTTGAAACATTGTTTGGGAATGTTACATATTGACGTGCATGGCCATTTGTACACTAGACGTTCTGATTCAGTTGAATGGAGGGGTAATTCTAAGTTTTCAGGGCATATTTTTGTAAGGAGTACTTCTTGTTCCATTATGGTATTATTCACTTTTTCATAACCTCGACCACTGCTATTTATGGCAATTGTATTTGTTTGCTTTTGTTTGTACGCTTCTTCATTAAAATATGGTTCTGTGCTCGCAGTGTGATTCCATTCACCTCCGCAGATACTTAAGAAGTTCTTTCTGTTGACATTTCGCTTATTGAGAAGTCTTTTTTGTAATTTAGTTATTAGTTTTGTTAGTAGTTTCATTTTGTTTAACAGTAAAATAAATACATTTCTTTTGAGAAGAATTGCACTGTCCATCAATGCTTCTAAGATTAATTTCCTACGATAGGTTTTAAGCTTTGAACCTGATTTCTCTCCTGTTTTTATAAGATTTTGAAGGACTTTGTGACGGTATATTTTGGCTAAAATACTTTTCTTGGTATGCTTACTTTGCACTATATTAAAATTTGAAGAAGTAGTTTTATCTGTACTGATAGCTGATTTTCTGTTAAATGTTTTTTGGTTTGTTTTACATTTTGATAGAGGAAGCGAAGTTGTTGTACTTGAAACTTCTTGTGTTTCACTAAATGATTGTATTAGCTGTTTTGTTTCAACTTTTTTTTACAAATTCTGCTATAGATGGATGCTTATGTTGGACACCTTTATTTTCATTTGCTCTACTTTTGCGTTGCTTTCTACGGACGTGACTTTTGGTAGGCATTCTTTAGGGTCTGTTGAAAAAAATAAAGAAGATATGGGTTGGGGTGTTCTGGAATGTATGTGTGCTGTGTGCATGAGTGTTTGAGTAAGATGATAAAGATGTATGTAATGGTGTGTGATTGTGCATTGGGAACTAAAACTAGTAGGGATAGGTATTCTTGAATTTATGTGTTACTAAACTGGGGTTCAGATGACAAAAAAAAAGTAAGCTAGTGGTGTGGAAAAGTACAAATAGTAAATCTAATGTATACAATTAAAACAGTTGTTTGTTCTATAATATGAAAATTGTAGTGGTTCAGTTGGATAATTTGTGTGTCCAAAAATAGAAATTTGTGGGCCATTCTGGCTGTAAATTGCTGTTTAAGACATGGACATTTTTGGACAAAATGGTACAAAATCTCTAATTTTAGAAACCAAAATAGCTTGTATTAATGTTATAGTATATTTGATTAATAATACAAATATTATGGTGATATTTTACTTACTTTTTTTTTAAATTAACAGGTAACTTCTTAGTTTTTCTTTCTTCTTCGAATTCGGCTGCTTCTTTTCAGGAAACTGGTCTTCACTGCAATTGTAAAAGCTTCAAATTAGTAACTTTGTTTGTATATAGCACTGTTTTTAATTTAGATATTGATTTTTTAATTGAAATCCTCAGTGCCTTCTGTAAAACCATTAAACTAATGTATTTACATAAGATACATTGCATCAGTTCAGTACATATGATATGTTCTTAATAAACAAATTGTATTGAATGACTAACTGTAGCAAAAAAAAAAAATTCTTTACTATGTCTTGTGAAATTTATAATATATTAGTGAATACCACTATTTCTGTAAGTAAACTGTTCTAGGTACTAGCGCCTCAATGTCATGTCTAATTTAAAGTAATTAAGTAAATAAATAAATAAAAACAAAAAATATGAAATTGTATAAGTATTTTTATAAAGGTTTAAACATGGATTGTGTTTGCATGCAATTTTGTTTGAATATATGTAGTCTATATATTTCATTTAAAAATGTTAGTTTAACATGATTTGAGTGTGTGTGTATAAGGAAAGTAAATAGTATAAAGGTTTATAGGTGATAGTTGATTTTAGGAAATTGAAAAAAGTACAGTAAATTCATTTTACAGATTTTACAAGGTAAAAGTCTGTTTGAAAATGTGTTCATCTACTATACAGAAAATATGCATACCTGAAGTTTGTGTTCATGCATATGGAAATGCATGGAGCTGCAAGTAGAAATCTTGAAGACTTGTACAGTATTTCTGGTAGATGCTGCTTGCCAATGATATGACACTTGAGAGATTCAGAGTACATTTGCAGTGCTGATCTATGATGATGCAGTTAGATGTAAAGGTCTTGAATGTGATTGGTGCATGGTCATGTGATTTTTGAGGTACATCCAATGAGGGAATGGCAGAGAGAGTGTAGTGGAAATGGTAGAAGGGCTGTTCATGTTACGATATGTCCGCGGACATGGCGGTAGTTCGCGGACATCGGGAGTTACATCCGGGGATTTTTGGGTTCAGAAGTCATGCAAATGAGAATAAGCACTGAAAGGGATTGGTCAGGAAAGTTTGGTGGGTGTGTTGTGCCAGGAGAGATTTTCTCAGATACTCTTTTTGCTGAGAGAACAAAAGATAGCTATGGCTGTGTGTTTCAGAAAACAGATTGTTTGGATTTGAGGAGATTCGTGGATACATTGGTTGAAGGTGCATGCAGAAAGCTGTGGAGTAGCTGTAGATCTTGGATTCCCACATGTGGAAGTACACTGGCATGGAGTACGTGGAATGAAGTGGTTGGACTTGCTACCTCTCTGTGCTACTTTGGAGACAGAGCAACATCCAGACATAATTGTAATTCATTGTGGAGGGAACAGTTTAGGACATGTGACTGGAATTATTTTGCAATTTGCTATGAAAGAAGGACTTAGGAAGGTTATGGACATGTTTCCTAATTCTCAAGTGATATTTTCACAGATTGTGCAGAGACAAATGTGGTTCGTTCTTCTTCATTTGGTCCACAAATGGAAAAAGCAAGGCGCAATGTTAATAAGGCTGTTTGTGCCTTTCTAAGAGATTTTGGTATGTCTTCTTTTCACAATGAAAATATTATGTTTTGTAGTACATACATTTTTCGCAGAGATGGAGTCCATCTTACTTATGCTGGCAATCAGATTTCTCTGAGAAATGTACAAAATGCATTGCGACCTTTTTTGGAATTACAACAACGATTTTGAAGTAGATGTTAAGCATTTACAATTTTTGACTTACAAACACCACCCAAAGGCTCTTTTCAGAGCCACCACTTCTTTCCAGAGAAAATTACAATGTTTGAGATGGAGTAGCAACCCAATTATTTTAATGGTCGCGAACTGTCCGCGGACTTCTAAAAAAAAAGAGCCCTGCTTCATTTATTTTCACTTCTATTTTTTAACTGGGAAAGGCGGCTCTGAAAAGAGCCTTATTTTTTTTGATTTTTGTAATTTTGTATTTTTTTTTGGTTTTTCAGACACGACACACTAGGAGAGGAGGGTAAAGGAGGGTAAAGGGGGGACACCAACCACAGGGATAAGAAAGGGCGAGCTGAGAGAGGAAGATGTGGAGTGGGTTTTATTTGGGTAGTGAGCAGGTCTTCTCGTGCTCTGAGACGATAGTCTCAAAAGCACTCCGAAGTCGCTCCCCCCTGCAGAGTACTGTGTCACAGTACATACATACAACTGTGACCTTCGAAAGGTAAGGGTCACCAGCATTCTGTATGGCCTGTGAGGCAGCTTGAGGAAGACGCTGTCCCACAGAGGTGGTCCTTGTGGTGACAGGATCAGAAACAGAGGATGAAGTAGAGGAAATCAACCTGCTACGTTCTTCGCAAGGTACAACCCTGCGAATAGCCCCAGAGTGAAATGACCTCAGGTGTCGTTTCATAGTTGTGGTCCCAAAGCTGTACTTACGGTGCTTCCCGCGACTGAGTATCATTTTGCACTCATTGCAGGTAACACGGTTCGCACGAGCCTTAGGAACATTACCATGAATTACCATGAATGGTAAATAACCGCCACACCCAAGACTCACGCCTAGTGCGGGTAGTAGGGTTTTCCTCTACCTCATTCTCATCATCCTCTTCTTCCTCCTCCGCATCCTCACTCCTGTTCCCCTCTTCAGGCCCTTGGGGAGGTGGTGGTGGTGGAGGGGGTGGGGGTGGTGCTGAAGCAGGTGCAGCACCAAGTGGCAGTTCAGCAGCCAAGGATGCCATCTCGATGATGGTGTAGTCTGCAGGTGGCAGCAAAAATCACTGTGATCTGAAGAATAGCCAGAAACACAATGGGAATAATCTCTTGGGCGTGGTCTTTTATAGGGGTGCTTGTGCGCGGTTCGCGGACATGCGCACTGTCCGCGGACAGATCGAACACAAAAAAAGGATCGGAAAGTTTCAAAAGGTATATAGAAACTCAAGATTGCTATGTGGGACTTGTGCCATGGTGAGATTTTATTGAAAAATATTATGGATTAACTGAAAATGTACTTTTAAATTGTTCGGGGACATGAACAGTGTCCGCATTTCAGGACACACGATTACCGTGGGCGCGGTCATATGATCCGTTCGCGAACTAGTCCGCGAAGGAAGTGTCTGTCCGCAGGACACCAAGTGCACGGAGATTGGTTAGCGCATGCGCATTGATGTCCTACGGACACTGTTCGGGTTCTGAAGTAATTAAAAGTGCGTCACACGTGAAACGAACATTTCAGGACACCGCGTGTTTAAACTTGGTAGCGAACAGTAAGGACAGATATAGTGTTCTTCAGGACACGTGTAATTTAGTTTATGTACGAACATTTCAGGACACCAATTGTGTTCTTAGAACAGTTTCAATTGGGTAGCGAACACTACGAACAGGTATAGTGTTCTTCAGGACACCTCCATTTTCGTATACGCACAAACATTTCAGGACACCAAGAGCGTTCTTTGAACAGTTTGAACTTGCTAGCGAACATTACAGGACAGGTGTAGTGTTCTTTAGGACACTTTAATTTTTGTTTGTTTACGAACAATTCAGGACACCTCGTGTGTTCTTAGTACAGTTTCATGTTGCTAGCGAACACTACGAACAGTTGTACTGTTCTTCAGGACACATCATTTTCGTTTATGTACGAACATGTATGACATTTGTGATGTCATCTTTGATGTCCTGGGTGTTAGTCTTAGCAGTGCACGGTTGTGGCGCGAGTTATGGTTGCTTAGCTTACCATAACTGACGAATTTCAAGGGTTTTTCGGTTTTACTTGGAACCATAATGTCCCTTTAACGAAGTTTTTTCACTGATATATATATATATATATATATATATATATATATATATATATATATATATATAGATAGATATAGATAGATATAGATATATATACATATATGTTCTTTGTGAACATTTTTAAATATGAAGAAAGTTGTGATTTCTATTCTGTCATAGAAATATATACCTAGATTATCTAAAACCATATATGGTTTCCATCTAGGTTATCTCACATGTGGCTGAGCACTGTGAGCACCTGCAGTGAGACTGAAGCTATCCAGTCCCACATTAGGACCACCATGACAAGAGAGGACACCAGTGTCCAGGGTAAGACTTCACCTACCCGGAGGGCTAATTAGGAGATCTTTGAGAACACCCTATTGTTGAGTCACAGCACATTTACTTATGACTGCTCTTTGGTCTCTCTTCCCCCATCCGCTTTGTATCCTCTACAGGCAGGTCCTTTTGAACATACAGAGCTAGATCCAGCTACAATACTAAAACATCAATAACAGCGGCTCATTTACTACCAGCTGTTAAAGCCCTGATGAAAGTGTCTTCTCACCACTGAAACCGGTCGGCTCATCTCTATACTGTATCTGTGCGGTCAAACTGGATAAAAAAATTGCCAGATTGCAGCCTGATCTCTCCATAAAACATACGACGGATCAAGGAATTCTTCTGTGCATTGAAGTTGAAGGAAAAAATGAAATGAGACTTCATGCATGAGGATAGAAAAGGAATTTACACAAAGACGTTGGTCCATCATTTATTACCTATACCCACCTACAAACACCATGGTTGCATGGCAAAAAGGCTACGATACTAACCAGGAAACCGTGTGTTTTTAAAGGAAACTGAATAAAGCTATAATGTGTTTCACTTAGAGGACAGTCTTTTTATGACAATAAGGCAATAATATTTGACCAAATTTTGTTTTTTTAATAAATTACTGAAGAATAAAAAAAAAAACACAGGAATCATAATGTGGAATTCCCATGTGTGGACCAACATTGAGGTCCCAACATCACTCTTAAATACAGACCAACATCAATCAATACTCTACAAAGACGACCATCCACCAAAGCAAGTATAAGAGTTAGTCAAATTTAATAATACTGTTACAGCATGTCCATTCAAGATCAATTCAATCCCCTCCTTAGTGCTGACAAGTTGATGAAGCAGTAATTTGTTGATGCTTATGTCAAGACCGGGGTTAACAGAGTGAACTATATCTGTTAAAATCAAGCAAACTTTTGGATTGAAAAATATAAAAAATATAAAGGATTAATGGATTACATTCAAAGTAAAGCTATAGCACACAGCCTAATGTCAAGAAAAGCAGTTGTGTTTCTGTCACCCTTCCAGTGAAGTCCACACAATATGGCCCAAAACTACCAATATAGAAAATAGGATTACTTCATCACCATGACCTGCAACCCTAAATGGTAAGAGATAGTGCATAACCTGCAAGAAGGTCAAGCTGTGGTGTTCTGACCAGATCTGGATGATATATTGAACAAGTATGTTCTTGGAGGTCCTTCCGGAAATGTCCATGTTATTGAGTTCCAAAAGGGAGTACTACCACATTATCATATCCTCTTAATACTGAAAGCAGAAGACACGCCAAATGATGTTGAAACCATTGACAAATTTATATCAGTCAAAATTCCAGATGAACACCTGTATCCTCAAGTACATGCCATTGTGATGAAGAACATGATACACAGCCCATGTGAAGAACACAATTTCAATGTACTGGGTATTGTTGATGGAAACTGCTAAAAAAAACTTCCCCAAACTGTTTCAAGAAGTAACTTTACTTAATGTGAATGGATATCCATAAAACCGGAGGCAAAAATATTTCATTCCAGTAATTGTCAATGGTAAAAATACAGACAATTATTGGGTAGTTCCATATACCCCATAATTCAGCTTGAAATACAACTGCCATATAAATATAGAGAGTTGTGTGTCTGTCAAAAGCATGACATATCTCTTCAAGTATGGCTACAAAGGCTACAATTGTGCAGAAATTTCTTTAAGAAACATGCCACACTGCAGCATGATTAAATCAAAACATTTTTGGACCCAAGATGTGTCAGTACTGCTGAAGAACTTTTGAGGTTTTATGGTTTTCTGATGCACCATCAGACATATACAATAATTAGACTTCAAGTTCATCTTCTAGGCAAACAGAATGTGTATTTCAATACTCATAACATACAATTAGCTGCAGAAATGGCCCAAGACAGGGATATCACATTAACAGCATACTTCAAGTTGAATGAAGAGTGACACAATCCACGTTGTCCTGTGCAGGGGGAGCACAAGCCACTCGTCCCACTACAGTTTTGGGAAATGCAATTGTTAGTAAACACAGGTCTCCGCAACCCCAGGAGGGAAGGAGGGTTTGGGTATCATTGGTTGGATGAGTAGGGTTTTTTAGGAAAACCATGAAGAGGGCCAGGGAGAGGTTGCAAATGGGTAGAGGGCAGTTAGGGTAAGCACTGCTCCTCTGCTTCTTTGTTTTCTGTTGGGATTGTTGCCTTCTCTCACACTCATGCTTACTATATGCCCTTCACATTCACTTTCACACTCATATCAAACCAAGACCTGCCCCACCTGTTGCTTCACAGGTTGATCTTGAATTCTTTCGAAAGAACAGCAACAACCTGGTTGTAGCAGCTGACTATCAACATTAGTCACATTAGCACTTTGCTTAACTCACATTATCACTTTGCTTACCATGATATGGCAGAGTATGGAAGAGTAAACAAGGAAGAAAACTTAGCTTCGCAAAGTGCCCTTGGTTGTCTCAAACATGCTGTCTGGAACCCCAATACGGCAGAGGGGCTGCAAAAGAGAGCCAAGAGAGAGAACATACAACCAGCCTCTGATCAACACATTAGCGCACCGCTGAAAGGGTGTTTACTGAACCCAGCAAAACCTTCTGCCTAAAGCAAATTGCGTTGTTAGTAACACACAGTGTTGCTGCTCTTATGAGGGACCTTTTATGCAGTGCAGTACCTGGGTTAGGGTCAGAGCGCTTATCATAGTGCAAAATAACAAGCATTTTTGTTCCAAGCGCTGATCTAGGTGCGTATTAGACAGGGTACGGATGTGCATGCAGGGACTGATGTGTGCCTAATTTATCTGCATGCACTCAGAGCATGGGATGGTGTTATCTGGCAGGGGTGGGCTTGGCCCCTGCTAGCGTTCCATGCTCTTTTTGCCTCTGCTGCTATCATGCTGCGTGCACGTAACTTCTCTGCACACTGAGCCGGGGCCGGGGGTTTGGCCCCTGCTCATTATCCCCGCTCTTGAGCTAACCCCTCTTTAGTGCACAGTCTAGCTTTTCCCCTGCATCCCCACACTTATCTGTAACGCAGCGAGGGGCCAGTGATGCGTTCCGGTGGGGCATGGTTTGTTCTCTGAAACTCAGCAGAGCAGGTCTTGTCAGGAGAATCTCTTGAGTGCAAGCCCTGTTCTCGGGCTATGCATGTCCATTCAGAGGTGTGCCCAAGATGGCCGCCATTTATTGTCCTGTGGTCCCTGGGACTTGTAGTTTGATGGGCTCTTGGGTATGTATCCCTGCAAGGAGGGCAAAGCAATAGACTGTAGGGGAGCTTGAGCCTGCCTACTTGTTGCTGCTGCTGTGTGGTGCATGCCATCCTTGTGGCAGCACCATTCAGTAGTTGGCTTGTTTAGCCTGCTCTGCCCTGGCTGTCCCCTGACAGTACACCCCCTACCTCTGAACGCATGTGGACTGGGCTTTTCTGGGTGCTCTAGATGGAATGCTCACATTAACTGGAGAGCATGTACATGATAGGCCGGCTCCCACTAGCACTCCTCGTGCCCATAACCTACCCAGTCTACCAAGTACTCTAGCTGCCCTGTCTATATAAGACAGCATTTAATATAGCTTTTACCTCATATTTGGGATGACCTTGGATATAAATAGGAGTCCGTCTCCCAGTTTGTATACTGGGACTGGATGGTTTCAGGAGTGAAACATGGAACACTGGATGCACTTTTATCCGTGGGGGTTGCTGTAATCACATGGATACAGGGTGTATGGCCTATTGGATAGTGAAATGTCGTAAGAAACAGAATTGTAACTTGCAAGGAGCATGCAAATGCATGTTTTTTGTAATCAATCTAATAATAACTAGCCTGTTAGATTTATTACTTATACAGGTTGTTTTCCAGAAGCGGCCTGTCTATTGATACTGCAGGTTCTATGCTAATGCTAATTAGATGACATATATGAACACTGAATTTAATATTTTTTTTTTCAAGTTTAAATTTAGGCGAGCGCCGCCTCCCATTATTTAAACACTGGTCCTTTGCCCCCAATTATTTTTGATCATTTTTTGTAGATAACCATACTCGGTCTCCCACATTATATGGAGGAGTAGCTTGTTGATGTGTATCACGTACCTTTTGTATGTTAGTTTTGCTTGATCGATATTCAAGCTAAGGTATTTGCATACTTGTTGCATGCGGCTAACCTTGCCCTGCAGAGTTGAAAGAGTGATGGGGGTTGGGAGTGTTATTGTAAGACCAAAAATGTGTAACTGAAAACAAGATAAGAGAACACCAACAATCACAGGTAAAATATTGACAACAGTTTATTCACTTCCTCAATATGGCAGAGGGGCTGCAAAAGAGAACCGAGTGGGAGAGCGTACAACCAGCCCTTGGTCAACTTATTAGTGCACAGCTGCAAGGGCATTCACTGAACCCAGTGAACACTTCTGCCTCAAGCGACTTGCATGGTTAGTAACACACAGGGTTGCTGCTGTTATGAGGGACCATTCATGTGTTGCGGTTCCTGGGTTAGGGTGCTCATGGTAGCGCTAAATAACAAGTGTTTTTTTTTTCCAAGCACTGATCTAGGTACGGATTAGTCAGGGTATGTGGTGTTTGCATGGAGGGACTAACGCATGCCCGATTTATCTGCACTCAGATCCGGGGATGGAGTTATCCGTCAGCGGAGGGATTTGCCACTGTTAGCGTTATCTGCTCTGTGTGTGCCTCTGCTGTGATCGTGCTATGTGCGTGTAACTTATGTGCACACTGAGCAGGGGCTGGGGTTATTCGGCTTGACCCCTGCTTGTGATCCCCACTCTGGTGCTCACGACTCTGTGGCACACTGTCAGGCTTTTCCCCTGCTTCCCCACACTAATCTGTAACGTGGCAAGGTGCCGGTAATCCGTTCTGGTGGGGTGGGCCCCTTGCTTGCGCTTCATTCTCCTGAGCTCAGCAGAGCAGGTCTTGTCGGGTGAAGCCCTGTGCTGGGGCTGCAGATGTCCAATCAGCAGTGCATGCTCAATATGGCAGCTGTTTTTTTAGATCCTTAGTCCCTGTGACTTGTAGTTTGATGGGCTCCCCATTATTTATCCCTGCAAAGCGGGCAAAGCAATAGTCTGTAGGGGTGCTTGATCCTGCCTACTTGCTGCAGCTGCGTGGTTCATGCCATCCTTGAGGCAGTGCCATTTAGTTGTTTCTTTGGCTTGTTTAGCCTCCTCTGCCCTGCCTGGCCCCTGACAAAGTGAATCATGCTCCATGTGAATTTTATTTCTCTGACATTGTTTAACATTATATAATTGATTCCAAAACTCGTAAGTGGAATCCAAAACAAAGAGGAGCATATACTACAATTGGATGTTTGTACTACGTTAATCATTTCTCGGATTCTGAGATATTTGTTTGAGGTTACTACTCCTCCACGTAAAAGGAGCAAAACCCTTTAGGGACCTACTAACTGTAATAAACAAGAATGTCAAACATTCAAAGAAGATGCTCCAAAATATTCCACGCTACATGCTCATGATCATCCTGTAGTATAAATAGGTTTTTGTTCCCTCTACTGCCCTGTTCAGTCTGTGCTTCTCTGCCCACGCCAGTAGTAACTACCCTTTTCCTTGCGCCACCACTGCACTTGGCAATAGTGAATTCACTAGCCTGTTTCACATTAACTGATAGAAGTGGATACTCCTGCAAGCTCTAGTAAGGGTTGCTTTTGAATCCCTGCACAGTGCAGCATTGACTTTCGATGTCTGTGCCTGATGTATTTGAAGGCTTTAGCCTCCTGATTATGTGAATCACAAGCATATAGTAAAAGCCATGTTATTTTCCTATTTTTCTATGTCCTTTGTATGTGGCAATGCGAAAATAGTGTATTTCCTTGTATTAACCTGAATATTGCAGAAGTTGATTCCTCTACATTCAGCAGTGATAGCCAAGAAGGAGGCAACGCCAGAGGTATGATAAACAAGGGTTTATTTCCAGGTCTTAAGAAGTGTGAGGCTGAATAAAGTAAAAATAATACAATTACAGTTAGAATGGCAATGTTTGTTTGAGTTCAGTGACAATCTCCCATATCAAGATGTACAGCTTGTACCAGGTCTCTTCCTGCTGTTACTTGCAGTTTCAAAATGGTCAGGTTATCCTTGGTTGTGTGCTTCAACATAGCCATTGGTGTGAACATCTATTTTTTATGGGAATAGCAGATGTGTTCTTGTTGCTGCGGGTGGGGTGTATCCAGGCTGATGTACTAACCGACTACCAAGTTTCTGGCCAGGGAGTATAATACCACATATGATTTTGAATTAGTCTCTCACCCACTACCCAGATACATTGTATTGTCCTCCACCAGCAGAGCCTGCCTTTTCTCCTTGTCACAATTTCTACATGGATGTTCCTAAGGGACCTCCATCTAATCTCTTCTGGGTCACTTTACCACTCCTAAACTCATGATGGACTATTTCAGTGCTTTGCATGTGCTTGTTTCTCCTCCCCTCCAATTCACACTCATTACACTTAGGGTGTGTTTGCCTTGATTAATCATATCATCCTACCCTTAGCTTTCTTCTTTTCTCCTCATCATCCTCATTCCTTCTTTCCTTCTCCTTATCTGATCTAATCACTTACTCCCCCATTGTTGTACTTCTCCTACTCCACTCTTTTGTCCACCTCCTCCTTATTCCTGCTCTCCACCTCCTGTTTAACTCCTATCCTGACTCCAATCTCCAGCATCCTCCGTTTCTCCAGCCTCTTTTCTCCAATTGCCTCAAACTTTAATCTGTTCCTAACACTTGTAGTAATAATTATTTCCCTACCACTGGGTTTGCGTGGAGCCATAGACCTCATTATTAAGTGTTGAGTCCACTATTTTGAACCCAAAATTCCCTGTCAGGTATGTATGGGGCAGATTTACCATGCTCTACTCTCTTTTTGCTGTGGCATGTCCCTGATTTTGCATCCTGAGCTCTGAAAGCTGAAGAGGATCAGGTGGATAAATCATCCTTGCTCCCCCCCTCACCTCCATCATACTGGAACAGCAGAAGAGCCCTATGTGGGACATCAGGCATCATCCCAATACCGAGTGTTCGAGAGACAATATGCACTTAGACAACCATATTGAATGTACCCTTGTACTGAAAGGGTGGACACCATTGGACATTATAGATCTATAAGGGAAATCTGACAAGGGCAATGTGATGTCATGAAGGGAAGACAAAAGACGTACTGAAACAATATACAAATATTTAAGAACAGAGATGTCACTGAAGCAAAAAGAGAACAATTTAATTAAATTCAAAGAAATCGTATTTGCAATGAAGACAAAGTAACCTGCTGATTAATAAATGTACATACACAGAAATGCGAGGTAGATGAGACATATAGAAGCTTGCTGCAGAAGAAAACATAATGTGGCTGGAACGGCCATGACGGAAAGATGGACTTCAGACTCG
The DNA here is from genome assembly GCF_040938575.1 of Ambystoma mexicanum. Classification (NCBI taxonomy): domain Eukaryota; kingdom Metazoa; phylum Chordata; class Amphibia; order Caudata; family Ambystomatidae; genus Ambystoma; species Ambystoma mexicanum. The sequence goes on along the minus strand of NC_090929.1, from coordinate 1,536,313,224 downwards.
TATTAAAATCAATCAAGCAATCTCAGAGACAGACCAGGGCTGCAGAGACAGGAGACACTGGAAGAATAGCTTTGTGTGAGGAATAAAGAGCAGTTAATTGACTTGGGATCATTGTGACAATTATTCTGCATTTTTTTTTTTATGAAAGTGTGATTTATACACAATAACAACATAATATATTAAATTAAAGCAAAATGGGAGATTTCAATATAAGAGAGATTCACTACCATCAAGAAAGTCGATGTGTTTTTCTGGAATGGTGATTGTGATTTCATTTTGTCTTATGATTTGTCTTTTCTTCCTTATCATTGTGGCATTTAGATACATAATGATTACAAATACCAATACCGTGGGGGACAATGGGAACATCCTTTATGAACCCTTACAAAAGCACCAGCACTATTTTCCCTAACTTTACTGAACAACTAGTTTGATTTAAGAGAGATGCTGGGCAGGATCATGAAGATATAAATACATATCTTGATAATTTGTTCACTTAGAAAAATAACCTACGGTACCAGCACAGGAAAGAGGTGGGAGAGAGAAGGTCAGGTGAAAGCTGCAACGTATGATCTCTCATCCCCTATGCCATGAATGCATTCAGAACATTAATCATTATGGCATTTAGACACCTAATGATTACAAATACCATTGGCTCCCAGTGGATGCAGGGATTACATTCAAAACCCTCTGCATTGTCCACAAGGCTTTCTGTGGCCTCGGTCCAAAATACCTTCAGCTATCCCTCCACAAATACCTCCCCACAAGAGCTCTTTGCTCCTCTACCTCTAACTCCCTAAGGGTCAGTCGTTTTTCAAAGAAATGAGCTGGGGGTAGATCTTTGTCTTTGGCTGGGGCCTCCCTCTGGAACAGCCTCCCTGCCACTCTAAAACTTGAGGAGAACCATCTCCAGTTCCAGAAGCACCTCAAGACCTTCCTCTTTGCTTCTGCCTTCGCCCCCTTCTCCCCTGCTGATCTGTTCTCTCTTGGCATGTGCACCTGGCCACCCTCTGTCCTCTGGGCCCAGGTACTTGCTCAACCTGCCACCCTCCCGCACTGCCTCTGGGCTACCCCTTGCACTAGGGTCTGTATCTGTACCTATACTGTCCCCCCTTTTACTTCCTGCACTTATCAGACCAACCCTGTCTGCTGCCTTAAACCCAGCACTTGCCAATTGATGGGTGTACTACCACTGTTTGTTGCCTTTATTATTTATTTATTTATTATTATTTATCTCTTTCTCCTTTGCTCCGCACTTTGCACTTCTCCCCCTTCCATGCACTTTCCCCTGCCCCTCTCCCATGCACTTGTGCATTCTCAATGTCACTGAGCCCGGTAAGATTGTTGTTTTGTTCTCCCCTGTTCCCGTCCCTTGCCTTGTCGCATTCTGAAAAACTTGTGTAGGAGCGCGATAGAAATAAAATATCAATATCAAGATCAATATTGCAAAAGAAATGCCTGCACATGAGGCAAAGTGCCTTAGGCATCGAGCAGCATGCATAATCAGAGGGCAGTTTGAAAGAAATCGGGCAACCCTCTGATGGCGATCATGGAGAACATGTCCATATGAAAATACTTAAGTGAAACCCCAAAAGATGGAAAAGGGGATGGGCTGGACAAGCAAAAAACATATGTATCCATCCCTGAGAACAAATAAACGTTGAAATGAAGAGGATGGAATGTTCAGATGCAGTGAAAAGATCAGGAGTGCCAGGATGCTGGGAGAGACCTTAGGTATTGGTGTATGAACAGTTTGCCACCAGTACAGGATGGGAAGAAGGAATGTTATCTTGCCCTGCACACTTATTGAATAAGGAACCACTAAGCGTGGTGCAAATAGTGAATGATGTGTTTGGAGTCATGGGCTAAGTACTTTAAGCGACTAACATGGGTGGACAACAAAGCAAGACCAGCTTCTATTATACCCAAAAACAATGCAACAACATGTTTTAAGAATGAAGGCATGGTTTTGTTTGGAGAAATTAAAGGTTGTGAGCAGGTGCAGGAATGAATGGAGGACCTGCCGTTCTGATGGCTCGATATTGGGCCTGTGGATCTAGAGCTTACATGCAGCTGCCTACAAATTCAGGAGGAAAATGCTCCATTGTTGTCATAAATGTTCCTGCATTAGTGATTCCCCAAGTGACACATGCTAAAGTTAAGAATTCCATCTAAGTGTGGCACATGCTAATATTCACAATCCTATCTAGATGTGATAAAGGCTAAAGTTAAGAATTCCATATAAGTGTAGCACATGCTAACATTCACAATCCTATCTAGATGTGACACAGGCTAAAGTTATTAATTCCATTTAAGTGTTTCCCATGCTAGCATTCACAATCCTATCTAGATGTGAAACAGGCTAAAGTAAGAATTCCGTCTAAATGTGGCACATGCTAACATTGACAATCCTATCTAGGTGTGATGCAGGCTAAAATTAAGCATTCCATTTAACTGTGGCACATGCTAACATTCACAACCCTATCTAGATGTGACACAGGCTAAAGATAAGCATTCCATCTAAGTCCATCTAAGTGTGGTGCATGCTAACATTAATATTTCTATCTAGATGTGACACAGGCTAAAGTTAAGAATTCCATCTAGGTGTGGCACATGCTAACATTCACAATCCTATCTAGATGTGACGCAGGCTAAAATTAAGAATTCCATCTAAGTGTGGCACATGCTAACATTAATATTTGTATCTAGATGTGACAGAGGCTAAAGTTAAGAATTCTATCTAAGTGTGGCACTATCTAGATGTGACGCAGGCTAAAGTTAAGAAATCCATCTAAGTGTGGCACATGCTAACATTAATATTTCTATCTAGATGTGACACAGGCTAAAGTTAAGAATTCCATCTATGTGTGGCACATGCTAGCATTCACAACCCTATCTAGATGTGACACAGGCTAAAGATAAGCATTCCATCTAAGTCCATCTAAGTGTGGCACATGCTGACATTGACAATCCTATCTAGATGTGACACAGGCTAGAGTTAAGAATTCCATCTAAGTGTGGCACATGCTAACATTCACAATCCTATCTAGATGTGACGCAGGCTAAAGTTAAGAATTCCATCTAAGTGTGGCACATGCTAACATTCACAATCCTATCTAGATTTGACGCAGTCTAAAGTTAAGAATTCCATCTAAGTGTGGCACATGCTAACATTCACAATCATATCTAGATTTGACGCAGGCTAAAATTAAGAATTCCATCTAAGTGTGGCACATGCTAACATTCACAATCCTATCTAAATGTGACACATGCTAAAGTTAAGAATTCCATTTAAATGTGGCCCATGCTAACATTCACAATCCTTTCTAGATGTGACGCAGGCTAAAGTTAAACATTTCATCTAAGTGTTGTGCATGCTAACATTTACAATCCTATCTAGATGAGACACAGGCTAAAGTTAAGATTTCCATCTAAGAGTGGCACATGCTAACATTCACAATCCTATCTAAATGTGACACAGGCTAAAGTTAAGAATTCCATATAACTGTAGCACATGCTAACATTCAGAATCCTATCTAGATGTGACACAGGCTAAAATTAAGAATTCCATCCAAGTGTGGCACAAGCTAACATTCACAATCCTATCTAGATGTGATACAGGCTAAAGTTATGAATTCCATATAAGTGTAGCACATGCTAACATTCACAATCCTATCTAGATGTGACGCAAGCTAAAATTATGAATTCCATCTAATTGTGGTATATACAAACATTCACAATCCTATCTAGATGTGACACAGGCTAAAGTTATTAATTCAATTTAAGTGTTTCCCATGCTAACATTCACAATCCTATCTAGATGTGACACAGGCTAAAGTAAGAATTCCACCTAAATGTGGCACATGCTAACATTCACAATCCTATCTAGATGTGATGCAGGCTAAAGTTAAGAATTCCATCTAAGTGTGGCACATGCTAACATTCACAATCTTATCTAGATTTGATGCAGGCTAAAATTAAGAATTCCATTTAAGTGCAGCACTTGCTAACATTCACAACCCTATCTAGATGTGACACAAGCTAAAGTTAAGAATTCTATCTAAGTGTGGCACATGCTAACATTCACAATCCTATCTAGATGTGATGCAGGATAAAGTTAAGAATTCCATCTAAGTGTGGCACATGCTAACATTAATATTTCTATCTAGAAGTGACAGATGCTAAAGTTAAGAAATCCATCTATGTGTGGCACATGCTAGCATTCACAACCCTATCTAGATGTGACACAGGCTAAAGATAAGCATTCCATCTAAGTCCATTTAAGTGTGGCACATGCTGACATTGACAATCCTATCTAGATGTGACACAGGCTAGAGTTAAGAATTCCATTTAAGTGTGGCACATGCTGACATTGACAATCCTATCTAGATGTGACACAGGCTAAAGTTAAGAATTCCATTTACGTGTGGCCCATGCTAACATTCACAATCCTTTCTAGATGTGACGCAGGCTAAAGTTAAACATTTCATCTAAGTGTTGTGCATGCTAACATTCACAATCCTATCTAGATGAGACGCAGGCTAAAGTTAAGAATTCCATCTAAGTGTGGCACATGCTAACATTCACAATCCTATCTAGATTTGATGCAGGCTAAAGTTAAGAATTCCATCTAAGTCTTGCACATGCTAACATTCACAATCTTATCTAGATTTGACGCAGGCTAAAATTAAGAATTCCATCTAAGTGTGGCACAGGATAACATTCACAATCCTATCTAAATGTGACACAGGCTAAAGTTAAGAATTCCATTTAAGTGTGGCCCATGCTAACATTCACAATCCTTTCTAGATGTGACACAGGCTAAAGTTAAACATTTCATCTAAGTGTTGTGCATGCTAACATTCACAATCCTATCTAGATGAGACACAGGCTAAAGTTAAGATTTCCATCTAAGAGTGGCACATGCTAACATTCACAATCCTATCTAAATGTGACACAGGCTAAAGTTAAGAATTCCATATAAGTGTAGCACATGCTAACATTCAGAATCCTATCTAGATGTGACACAGGCTAAAATTAAGAATTCCATCCAAGTGTGGCACAAGCTAACATTCACAATCCTATCTAGATGTGATACAGGCTAAAGTTAAGAATTCCATATAAGTGTAGCACATGCTAACATTCACAATCCTATCTAGATGTGACGCAGGCTAAAATTACGAATTCCATCTAATTGTGGCATATACTAACATTCACAATCCTATCTAGATGTGACACAGGCTAAAGTAAGAATTCCATCTAAATGTGGCACATGCTAACATTCACAATCCTATCTAGATGTGATGCAGGCTAAAATTAAGAATTCCATCTAAGTGTGGCACATGCTAACATTCACAATCTTATCTAGATTTCACGCAGGCTAAAATTAAGAATTCCATCTACGTGTGGCACATGCTAACATTCACAATCCTATCTAGATGTGACACAGGTTAGAGTTAAGAATTCCATTTAAGTGCAGCACTTGCTAACATTCACAACCCTATCTAGATGTGACACAGGCTAAAGTTAAGAATTATATCTAAGTGTGGCACATGCTAACATTCACAATCCTATCTAGATGTGATGCAGGCTAAAGTTAAGAATTCCATCTAAGTGTGGCACATGCTAACATTCACAATCCTTTCTAGATGTGACACAGGCTAAAGTTAAGAATTCCATATAAGTGTAGCACATGCTAACATTCAGAATCCTATCTAGATGTGACACAGGCTAAAATTAAGAATTCCATCCAAGTGTGGCACAAGCTAACATTCACAATCCTATCTAGATGTGATACAGGCTAAAGTTAAGAATTCCATATAAGTGTAGCACATGCTAACATTCACAATCCTATCTAGATGTGACGCAGGCTAAAATTACAAATTCCATCTAATTGTGGCATATACTAACTTCACAATCCTATCTAGATGTGACACAGGCTAAAGTTATTAATTCAATTTAAGTGTTTCCCATGCTAAGATTCACAATCCTATCTAGATGTGACGCAGGCTAAAATTACAAATTCCATCTAATTGTGGCATATACTAACATTCAAAATCCTATCTAGATGTGACACAGGCTAAAGTTATAAATTCAATTTAAGTGTTTCCCATGCTAAGATTCACAATCCTATCTAGATGTGACACAGGCTAAAGTAAGAATTCCATCTAAATGTGGCACATGCTAACATTCACAATCCTATCTAGATGTGATGCAGGCTAAAGTTAAGAATTCCATCTAAGTGTGGCACATGCTAACATTCACAATCCTATCTAGATTTGACCAGGCTAAAATTAAGAATTCCATCTAAGTGTGGCACATGCTAACATTCACAATCCTATCTAGATGTGACACAGGTTAGAGTTAAGAATTCCATTTAAGTGCAGCACTTGCTAATATTCACAACCCTATCTAGATGTGACACAGGCTAAAGTTAAGCATTCTAAGTGTGGTACATGCTAACATTCACAATCCTATCTAGATGTGACACAGGCTAAAGTTAAGAATTCGATCTAAGTGTGGCACATGCTAACATTAATATTTCTATCTAGAAGTGACACAGGCTAAAGTTAAGAATTCTATCTAAGTGTGGCACTATCTAGATGTGACACAGGCTAAAGTTGAGAATTCCATTTAAGTGTGGCCCATGCTAACATTCACAATACTTTCTAGATGTTGCACAGGCTAAAGTTAAACACTTCATCTAAGTGTTGTGTATGCTAACATTCACAATCCTATCTAGATGAGACACAGGGTAAAGTTAAGATTTCCATCTAAGAGTGGCACATGCTAACATTCACAATCCTATCTAGATGTGACACAGGCTAAAATTACGAATTCCATCTAATTGTGTCATATACTAACATTCACAATCCTATATAGATGTGATGCAGGCCAATCTTCACAGTTCTCTCTATGTGTGGCATTAGTTAACATTGGCCAGTAAATTAGTGTATAATGCAATGCAACATTTACAGTCCAGCCATGGATTGATTTAAGATGGTGGTCACAAATTACTCTAAGTATGCATGGTGTAATTCTATGGCAGTCCAGGTTATGGAAAGGTAAGGTAGAGTGGTGGGGGCTTTCTGGAGTAGAGTAATTGCTTTACACCCCACCCATGCCACACTTACAGTTTCGTTGGTGTCTTTTGACTAATGCCTTCACTGCTTCCCCTGCAGACACCTGCAGACACGTCTTGGAGCTGCCAATGTAGGAGCAGCCTTTTGCCCTGGGGTCATTAGCCACAGGGGCTGCCGGGCAGAGGCTGCCCTGGGAAGGTCAGTTATGACCAGGTGGACCTACCAATCAGGGGCGGTGGGTGGGTTGGAGGGGGAGGGTGGGACTGGGAAAAGTCGAGACACAAAGGACTACACCCCACAAACTGCGCCCTCTGGATGCAGCCCGACACAGAAAAACAGGCTCAGAAGCCACAAAAACACGAGGCAAACACACCAGATCAAAACATATAAATACATAAATGATTAAATAAATAAATAATACAAAAATAAAAATAAAAATAAAAATGTTGAAAAAACACTCACACCACTCCAAAAGAGTGCATAAAGCAGATCAAAAACAGATTACAATCATTGTAAAACTGCTCACTCAGAATCAACCAGCCCCTAAAGATGCTTCCAAACTGGTTTCCTTGCAACATCCTTCCACATGGCAGTCCAAAAAGCAAATGGAAAATGGCTGCTGGAGCCAAGTCACAAACACACCTGACTTTTCCAACCAATTGCAAGTGGGGGTTGGGGATGGGAAAAGGCAAGACACAAACAAAGGACCACACCCCACAGACTGTACCCTCTGGATGCAGCCCAGCACAGAAAAACAGGCTCGGAAGCCACAAAAACACTAGAAAAACACACCTGATTAGTACACAGTGCATTTGTGTTTGCACTGAAATTGTGCAGGGGCTGATTCATAGCTCTTAGCATTCTCTCTCCATTAAAATATCTGAAACCTTTATCTTAAGAAATTATTGGAAATAATGCAGTGTGTCCTGACAATACTCTTACTCCTTGAGCTGGGATATATTGGTATTCAAAATATTTCCAGGCAGAAACCAATGTTATGCTGGATCAGGTTAATGCAGTTACCCCTTTTTAGTCAAATAAAAGGAGACATTGAGTGACCTATTGGTTTTAATAGGTGTCAAATCACCCCTTTGGTTTAATAAAGTGAGTCAAATATTGTATGCATTGGATCTACCTAACTTTTGGGATAATCCTTCTAGCTGGGAGCAAAGAAGTGGAGCAGTAGTTGAGAATGCTTAAGACTGTTAGCACATAATAGAGGGGTATGCACATATCCACCAGCGCTTTTATTGAAAAACTATCTGGAGGTTAATTTCACTGATAAGTTGAAGCACACGTCATTTTTGTTCGATGTGATATTTTCAAATATTGAAGGGTGCACGCACAAAACACAGTTTTTATTTCTGATCGATTGAGTGCATCGTTCAATATTTGAAAATATCACTTTTCAGGGGGGCTGTTAACCACCATGAACCCCACTCATAAATTGATCCCTTGAATTTCCTCACCATTTAAATAATGGGAGTTTCATCCCCTGAACCCCAGTTTGCTTCCTCACTCCTCCCTGCCATCAGCATCCCTGCATAAACCAAGTTCACCTTACAGAAACACACATACACAAACTGAAACACACACATACACTTACTCGCCCAGCATCCCCCTCCCTTCCATGAACAAACACTCCTACTCGACCAATACAAGCACACTTACATTTGCCCCACCACTCCACACTCACATGTACCTTCTGCTCCACCCCTTCTCCTCCACCCTACAAACATTCCCCAAACAACATATACATGCATACACACACAAACACTTACACACACACTTACCTTCCTCACCCGTGGCTTCCATCTTGTAGCCTGACCAAGCTGCTCCTATGAGCTCTTGTGCTGACCCATGTTTATTGAATATTGATGGTCCTGATATCCTATTTTACAGCTAAATGCAGCATTGATCCCCAGGCAGCCGGTACTTGCCCTGACAAGAGAAAATATGTCTCTGGTCCTATTGTTTTGTCCACTTAATTCTGAGTCTACAAAATGTTGTCTGTTCCCGATGTCAAGAAGTCTAGGACTAGTGCGTACGACTAAAGATGCAATTTTAGTAAACAAAATTGGCATCAAGTTTGCACGTCAGTCTATGTAAGATGAACATTTGAGTGTAGCTTGAAAAACAAGTTCATGAAAGCTTACTCTGCCAGGACAAATAGTATTTCATTTCTGTAGATTAGTTGCAGTGAGCATGCATAAGAATATGTACCTATTCAAATTATGAAGACTACTTGCTTTTATATAGATAGGGTTAATTTTGCTTAATTAATGACATTTAGAGATTGATGTGATATGTTCTTATGTAGTTTCATGATCTATGAATGTATTTATATATCCATATATGTTTTAAAATATCTTTTATTGTGTTTTAGTTAAAAATGAACTTTTCACAAACGTATATAAAATATCACAATGTACAATGCAAACACAAAGGTAAAAACATATAACAATGAAAACATACATTTGTTCAGTGGGTTGCCTTGGAACTCACCAGTAAAATTGACAAAAGCATTCTAAAAAGGAGTGTATACCGGGTGTCACACATTTGGTTCAGCGATGGCCCCTTTGGAGATGGTGGAAAGGGATTCATAGCATTTACTGTGCTGCTCCCAGGATGGCAGCGAGTTAGATGTTTGATGGTCCAGTAGCACCGAGTCCGGCTGGTCGCTTGCTGTCTCTGCCTTTCTCCGATCCTCACTGCAGAGATCAGTGTGAGAGCCCAAAGGAGCAGCACGTCACTACTCATTCAGTTGTGGATGCTTTGTGACTGATTGCAATTTCTCTCCACATTGCCAGAGACTTCCATGAAACTCTTACTATCCTTTCCTTATTCCACATTAGGTCAGCTTTTCCTCTTTCCGGGTTGGACTTGTCCACCGATAGCGAACAGCCACTTTCCAAACTTCCGATTATCAGGTATGTGAGAACCATAACTTCCACTCCAACTGTTAGGGAGAATTCTCCAAAGTGGCTAATTGCCCTTACCTACTGAGTCCCTCAGCAGATTTGCTGGATTTCTAGGATTTATTTTTTTCACCTGGTAAGAGTGCAAGCCTTTTTTCCCACTCTTACATGTGTTTTGATGTGTGTGTTTAACATGTTTGTGTTCATAGCCTATGGAGCTTTACCTACTCCATAAGCATCATCGTTTTACTGTTTGTCACACAGCACGTTTAGTGCAGTGACACAGGGTTGTCTTTTTCAGACCTCCCTCTTTAAACTCCATATTCTGGCAATGACTACTGTCTCTCAGAACATGTAAAGTTGCCATTGACTTTATTAGTCTTTTTAAATTTACAGACCCAGTACAAACTATTTTCCATAGGATACTGGAAAGGGTTAATAGTTATATCTTTTTGTCTATCTCTCATGGATCATTATTTCATTCCCCTTTCGTTAAGATTTGGCTGGTGGCAGTGGTATCTGCCCTATTTTTCCTAGCGCGTTATATGTAAATGGTCATGGTACTGTTTTAGGCCTCAAACCTAAATCCACTGGACCCCGGTTACTTTTGTTTGGCTCCGGCTGGGTTAATTTGCCATTTCTTTTTGTAAAGGTCTTTGTTGTGTTTTACTCCGTGAGCCAAACCAGGTTTGGTTCCTTTGTTTGCCGTCCTTTCGCGGGCTTCTGCACAGAAGCCCTCCTTAGGTGCCTGAATGTCTGATGGGGACAGGATGTGAGGCAGGGGTTTGAGACTCCCTGCACAGGGTCTCCTTGGAGACCCATGTCGCACTCTGTATGATTGGCTGAGGTGACTGTCCTGCCAGGACGGCCACCCTGCTGTGTGATTTACAGCCAGGCTGTGAGAATGGGGGAAAACTGCATGAAAATCAGGTCTCTGGGGCTTGGAAGGCAGAGTCACCAGTGGATCGAGAGAACCCAAGAGAAGCTGAAAGAAGAGGACCATTACCATGACTGAACCTCCCGGTGAAGCCCTGCTGCAGGTCCGAATCTCCAAACTTCGATGACCGAGAATATCTGCAAGGAATCTTCTTCCCTTGAGCTGGTGGGGCCAACCAGTTCGCCAAACACCAAGCAAGGCCTCCCTCCCCTGGTAGAATTTGCTGTGCACAGGTGCAGTGAACCAGATAGCCAGGAGGACCGGACCCTGTTTGGGTTTTAAGGTACGCACCTTTTATTTGTTGCTTTGCTCTGCTGCTGGTTTCTTCCCTGGGCAGTGCAGGACTCTCCAGTCTTCCTACTTTATGTCAGTCTGACAGTCACTTCAGGAACCGTGAGCCTGCAGGATCTGCCAGGAACATTTGCCTCAGCTACAGCCTTCTTCATTTAAGGTACTGTTCTAACCCGGTTGTTCGTTCCGTCTGACCGCGGTGAAAGTGTTTGAAATCTTTCGCCAATCTGAGGGCCTGTCCTTCTCTACTCTTTTAAGTATTTTTTCTTCTGATCAACTTCATTTCAAACTCTTGGCAAAGACTTAACCGCACACTACTCTAAACTGTGTGATCCTCTGCAAAGACTCTGTACCATTAACACTGGCTCAGGTCTATTGATTTGAATCCTCATTGCAGCAAGCCTTTTCTAGATTGCCCTGCCTAGTTACTTGTTGGTGCTGCTTAATTTATATAACCTTGTTTTTCCCTCACTTTTAAATTGCTGGAGTGCCATTTTGCTCACTCTTCATTTTGAGCAAGACTTGTCCAGAATTGATTGGGGGTTGTATAGTATATTAAGAGTATGATTTTTCTGCTGCTTCACTTAGTGAATTGTTTTACAACTGATGTGTAAATAAATGTATATTCTTTTACTCAGAAATCTTTGAGTCAGTGTTTGTTGGAACCATAGTAACTGTTGTCCTTTGTGTAACTATTGATACTGCTCACTTTACTCTTGAGATAAGTCTGGCTGCTCATCCATCACTACCACTGTATTGTGTAGTACGGGCTTGTGCCAAAGGTGAATTTGTACTGTCACTTGTAGTCTTAATTGTGTGTGGTGTTCCCAAAGGGTACTGCATATGATTCTACCTAACACCACCGCCCAACTGGCTACCACTTCATCTTACTATTTCCTCTTACCGGCTTCAGGTTTTTTTTTTTCCCAAGAGTGTTTCCTTGGGAATTTTCTTCCCTCTGTCTCCTGTTTACGGGACAGGGCGTAGAGTTATCAGGGGTATTTCTCACTACTCGTCTATGATACCGGGCAAGAATTAACACAATTTATTCTGGGCCCAGTAACAGATGGAAAAGCAAAATTCAAACAGAATGCAGAACAGAACTGCATGAAAAGCTCTGTCAAAGATATCCCTCAAAAACAAAAGCTTTTTTTAATCTCATAAACTAATTAGCATCAACACACATTGCTACATTAGAAAATTTGTCTATGGGTGATTGATTGGCGGGATCATGTCATTCCCCTATAGAAGGACATGCATTATCCCAAAATAATTGGGTCTCGCAAACCTTACCACACCACCCTTGTCCAACCATGTGACATCACAAACTAACCCCCAATTCCCACATTTGTAGTGCCAATTTATTGAAACATTTGGGAGGACCGGCAGATCTTTATTCAACTGCCGCTGATCATCCCCATATGTCTTCTCATGGGAAGCCATTTGATCATTACACTGCCAGAGCCTTGAACTACCAACAAGTTACTGTTCTAATGTTGCATTTTAGGAACTCTTCAAACTTCTTCCCTGGCTTGGATGTGCTGGAGGGCTATTTGAGACCGCCATGGACATTTTTAAACCATCAGTAGACCAGCTTCAAAAACTAATATGACAAATTATAAAATTGCCTTTGCACTCACTGTTTTTCCACAGGACCCATACGATCTGTTTCCTGACCTCAAAAGTAACAAAGGCCATTCGCTTCCTACTGTGCGATGCTTGGAACGTGTAATTTGCAATGTGCTGCCAGCCTCCGCAGCTACTAAGCAAGTTAATGAAATGTGAACTCTCTCCTAAAAACTCATGCTTCGAGGCCTGTTCTCTGCACCTCGTTTTAACGTTAAACCTTGTATACTTCCCTCTGACTTCACTTTATTGCTTATATGTTGTCAGCTAAAAACACAATTTTTAAGGGCATTCTCCAGCATAGTGCATGTCACAGTGTGGCTATCAATGAAGCCCCCTCCCCTTTTAGTGGGAAAATCCCAAAGCTGGCAAGTGTGTGCCTCTTTACTGTGCAGAATTTGCATTTTTACTACATCATTCCCCCTTTTATTGATTTATCAATAACTAACTCTTGTGACCCCCACATCCCTACTCTCCTGCTCTCTTTTTAGTTATCCATACATTTTCTGGTCTACTCATGTCCCCTCCATCATTTTCCCAATTATCCAATGATCCATCAATCAACACACACACCCTGGCCTATCCTTATCACATGAAATCCAATAAGCTTCATCATTTTCTATATCTTCAGGTTGTTTTCTGTGACCTAATACATTTCATTAATTATTTCAACATTTGCTACGTCACTCTTTGTTAGTCTGTTACTGGGCGTATTTGTAGTTCGTTCCCTGTCAACATTCAGAGCCAAAATAAATGTTCCTCTCTTTTTGTTAGTAAAGAGTCTAAATAGACCTTTTCCAATGCAGAAGGTAATGAGCATGAGAACCAACACAGGGCAGTCACTCGAAATACTCCAGAAAGCCAGGTGGGCACCCATGTGAAAGTTCTGTCCAACCAGTTGTTTGGCTGAACTCCACTAACTACTCTTGTTATCCTTCCGTTGAGAGTCTGTATTTCACTGATAGCTGCTTTCAATGTTCCCTTTGAAGTCTCTTCATCAGATTCCACAATACAGCAGTTACTCCCAAATTTGGCACATACTCCCCCTTCTATAGCTGTTAAAATGTCTTGAACATATTGATTTTGGAGAGCCACCAAATGTAGTGTTCTCAACACTTCCTTTACCACATTTAGGCCTTTTGCTGTTGAATTGACCAGCTGCAGCAACTCATCTCTGGTAAGCTGGAGCCATTTCACATTGGCTGGAGTCTGTACACCTGGAAGCAGCAAAGATGTAAAGAAAGTAGCAGCCTTGGAAAATAGGCAAAACTCATCAGAGATAGCAGCCACATGTTCAGCACTCTTTTCAGACCAATAGTTGTTACTTTCTTCTTAATTTGCTGCGCCAATCTCTCCTATACTGCAAATCCCATGGCAGTGCTGTCTCGAGCCACCACCAGGGCAGGATTTGCAGTGAATCAATAGCACAAACCCCACTCCAATCAGGTGGAAGGCAGGTGTAGGCCTTCGATCCGCAGGCCCACCTCACGTCCATGATGACAGCTGTTCCCTGCATCAGTGCTGCACTCCTCATCACCTTGGCACACCCATTGTTAGTCCCTAGATGAATGGACCTACTGGACCTGAAACACAGAGGGAATCATGTAAAGCTTTTCATGTCAACTTGTGGATGTTTTTCATTTATCCAAATCAATGTATGTACATATTTTCCCCAAACTGCCTTACACAGTCAGAATTCAAATGTATAGCAAAACATCTTATACATAGATCAAATCAAATCTAACTATCTGTATTACACAATGTCATATTACACCACGTAATCTTGGCATCAGATTTACATTAGAAACTACTAAACACAGTGATAATGGTAATCCCAACCAGATGGAGATGAATAAAGATGAGTGCAGCACATTCTAATGCAACACCTAGGAAGTCATAGACTGAGAAGTTTGGATTCAAATGCCAACCACACCTTAACCGGAGCCATATATCTCAATATGTTGCAGCCAGAGAGACAGTTCAAACAAAATACCTCACACTGAAGTCCTTGCAAATTATCAGTGATTTGCATATAGAATTTTTCATAGATCTTAATCATGCTACTGCATGATACATGTACATGACGAAGGAATTCGACAACACCCTATCTTTTTGATTATAAACGCGACGTTCTACAAGCAGAAGTCACAACCACATGCTTGTGACCTCCCATACAGGCAATTTATTTAGGCACATCTGCATTAAAATGCAGCCACGGATAGAAAAGCCTAAAGTAAGTCCATAATGAGGATACAACTCAGATATAGTGGTGGCAGCATGCCCAGTCCCATTTTATGGCTTTGTTTTTTAATGTACTTAACAAAGAGCCCAAACCATCAGACCAGTCTGAGCACCAAGACAATTTCAGAAAAATACCTTGTTCCTAGCTCTAAGCTCAAAAAGCAACCTGCTGGTGTGGCTAATCATTTCTGTCTTAAGAAGACCCAGTATTGAAGATGATTCATTGCACATTATCCTAATACATAGATTACCTCTTTTTATATTTATAATCGTGCTTAAAGAAGTAAGGCCCAATTCAATTCTTATAGCCTGTATGGAGGTCATCTTTGAAAGACTCAGGATACAATGCCAAATATGCCCCTCCAGCTTAACAGCCCAATGATCGCAGTCAGTATAAGAACATTCTAAAGCATCCAAGAAACTAGTTACCAATGTTTGCTGGTACAGTGTAACAATCCCTATCAAACTGTAGCTAGCACTTGAGATAACACATTTCTTTGTAGCCAACATATTTGAAATGGCTTCATTAAGGTAATTTTTTGGGGCAGATTGCGTGGAGTGTGCTATGACACTGTATCCTAGATATCTATAATCATGCACAAAGTGCATCGGGCCCCTGAAGTTACAATGCTCGATCTGTCTCTTTTAACTTTTCCAAAGTGCATATATGGGTATGAAATCACAAAAAAGAATAGGCATAAAGCCTAATAATGTGCACTTTGCACGTCTCAAAAATAACAGTTGGAGCCCTGCAGCGGTGCTGTGGTCAGACTGCTGGGCATGCCTAGCAGTGCCCAGTCAAAAGTGAATTCATTGTATGTGGTGACCCGCACTGACGCGCTACCCCTAGAAATGTTGATATGTATTATTATTAAGTATACCATGATATGTACATTTGAAATCATTGATCACAAAAGCAATTTTGTGCTTGATTTATTAAGAATTTCTTAATAAATCAAGCACACAATTGCTTTTGTGATCAATGATTTCAAATGTACATATCATAGTATACTTAATAATAATACATATCAACATTTCTAGGGGTAGCGCGTCAGTGTGGGTCACCACATACAATTAATTCACTGCATATATTTGTATTTCTCTAAATTAACAACCAGGGGCCAGATAACGGAAACTTTGCACCAGTGCAAGTGCAAACATTGCACAGTGTTAGCACTAGGGCAGTATGGTTTACCCATCAACATATAATTATTTTAGAAATGTTGTTGGAATAAAGCATATACAGTATTGTTCTTACATTGGAAACAGTACAAATTAGGTCAGTCTTCACTGCTGTTTAATGGGCAACTGTTTATTGTAATACCTTAATGTTTTCTCTGATTCCCTGAATACATAAATAACGTATCATGCACATCTTCACCCCCATAGGAATCAGGGCTTGTGCAACACAGACACATGGTCCCAATTATTAATACACAGATGGCCAAACACTCAAATCGTATTCAAGAACATATACACATTTGCAAAATGCATTAACATGTATTACTGTAGACATGCTTCCCAGCTGGCTTTTACCATTGGCTCTGACTGTCATGGGATGTTCCCATATTATCCTCGGACATCCGTACCGTTGGCCTCTACCATTTTTTTTAATGAATACAAATATTTACATTCAAATTATATCAAAACAATAGAAGGTAGAGCAGCAGCCCTGCCCCAGGTTCAGTGGTGGACTGGCCTATAGGGAACTCTGGAGATTTCCCGGTGGGCCTCTGCACCCTGGGCCTCTTTTGTGTGGGATTTCCAAATGTTCTCATAGGAAAAGCATTGGGCTTGCTGAAAATGTGTCATGTGGGGCCACTTTGAATATCATTTCTAGGGCTTCTTTTGGTCCCCAGTAATTATTTCCAGGGCCTCTTTTAATTCCGAGTCCACCCCTGCCCAGGTTTGCCACTAATGTGTGGGTTGAGAACAGCTTGTGATGTTCTGAGAGACAAAACACAGAACACAAGGAAAGTCTTCTCAGTCGGGAGTCTTTAATGGAGCAGATCTTTTAAAAACGTTCAATAACACAGTGTTCATTTTAGGACATGCTCATTTCCCCTGCTCACCCCTCAGCCTTGCTCGTAACGTGTAATTAAACAAATTAGAGCGTGAGCGCAGGAACCAAAAGCGCTTGTCTGTTCAAGAGACTAATTGGTTTGCTGAGTGAGTTATACTATAGAAATATCTACTGCAGGAGGTCGTGTAGATGGACACTGCGCCCCAAGTGTCCAGTAAACAATGTTGTCCATGAGACACTGCTGTGCCATACCAAAACACATTTTATGCCAAAATAAAGAATCCATGTTGTTTGATGGTCATCCATATAAATAAAGAAGATAATAGTGTCAATTTGATACACGTCACCATGCACACATCATCACGTGCATAGATGTGCAACTAAACAATGGTCAGATCAATCAGATCAAGGAAACATAAAAATCATTGACAATGTGATTACGTCGTTATTCCAAAAAGGATACCAGCAAGTCGCATCAGATAAAATAAGGAAAACAACACAAGAGAAGTCAAAAATAGTGATACGGACCAAATAATACAATTAATTGAACAATCCTTTCAACAATGGTGACTCATTGTACCAAATACCACCGCACATGCGGTTAGTCGCATTGAATACATCAGAGTCAAGCGAGTTATTATAACATGCACCCGAATGAAGCCGAGTAACCCCCTCTCATTCATTAACCGAAGATGGGCGTGCCACCTACACCATCAGATTATTTGTCACAAACGTTTCCAAAGCCAGAATTCACCAATGTGCCTCTTTATTGAGTAAAATGTAATATACAGATTAAATACATTTCAAAATTAAATCAAAGGAGGTCCTGTGTTTAGTAGAATCCCTGGTGCGCCCCCATAATTGTGTTGCAACTATAGCATAATTTGGTGACGCATGTAGTATATTTATTGACAGGTTTGTCCGCATTTGAAGTGTCAGTTTCTTGTATATACCAATCTTTTGGGAATATTTATTTTGTATTTCTTTGAGGAAATATCATTGTAATATATGATATGATAGTTTATTTATATAGCGCCTATACACAATGCTTTTCATAGTGCTTCAAGGCAAAGGAGGGAACAAGGGAAAATACAATGACATTCTTACAGGCCATGAGCAGTAAGGATGTGAAATTAACTATCGTACTCGGCCTGATGACATTTCAGTGCAAGAGCTTAGACATAGCTAAGGAAGGGAGGGGGAGAGTGGGAAGGAAATGGAAACAGACAGGCCTGACGACATTTCTGGTAGAGACAGAGAAAACAAAAGGTGAGGGAGAGGGGTGCAAAAAGGGAGATGAGGAACAAAACAAGCAACTATCGTGCTAGGCCTGAGGACATTTCAGATAGTGCTGGAGGGGGGGGAAATAAGGGGAGGGTAAGGAGACAGACAAGGTTCTATCATACTATGGCTAGGGACAATTATGATGGAGTAAGTGCATCAAAGAAAGTAAGGGGAGGAGGTGAGGAGATAGGAAAATGGAGAAAGGGAGAGGAGGAGAGAACAGAGAGTAAGTAGTCAAAAAGAGTGGAGAAGCAAGAGGGGAGAGCGAATGCAATTGCTGAAGTCAGTTGTAACACATAATGTTGCAAGCCAGGATACAAGTTGATGATTGGAATAGCATGATTCTGGACCACAATGAGTACAAAATGCAAAGGAAGTCCAGCATGGGAGTTGAAAAAGGGTGACACACCATGAATCAATGAAGTCCATAAAAGTCAAATCCAGCATTGGCCACAAGACTGTGATGGTGAAACTAGAATGTATCAGGACAGACTCCTGCAGAAGTAGGCTGGAGGGGCGGGGGGCAGTAGAAGGGTAGAAGAATGAAGCAAAACAGGCAACATCTGTGTGCGAGAGGAGTGGGGGGCACAGTGGAACATCACGAGGGGAACAGAGCAAGTAAGGATGGCCCGTGTTGGTGCATGCTTACCTGCTGTCTGAGCAGGGGGTCGGGCACTGGGTCCTCCTGGTCTGAACAGGTCAACACAGGAATTGCCCTTTTCTTCGACTACCCTTCACTTTGTACGCCCGGGCAAGAGACGCTCTTGATATAATAGTTAAGAGCAGGAAGGAAGAGGCAGGGCCAAGAAGATGAGTATTGCTTAGGCCAGGTGACCTAGATCCACTTGCACCTGCTCCTCATCAGCAAAGGAAAGAGGCTGGAGGCTCCTTAAGTAGGGAAATGAGCAGCAACCAGGAAGCCACCAGATGGACGTTGTTTGCTAAGGGGGGAAACGAGCGGCAACCTGGAAGGCACCCGGTGGGCGGGGCTTAGGCCAGGGGACGTAGATCCACTTGCACCTGCTACCCATCAGAAAAGGAAAAGAGGCTGGAGGTCTCCTTAAGTAGGGAAAAGAGTGGCAACCAGGAAGGCACCAGGTGGGTGGGGCTTGCTAAGTGGGGAAAAGACAGGTACCCTGGAAGGTACCAGGTTGGTGGGGCTTAGGCCAGGAGACCTAAATCCACTTGCACCTGCTCCCAATCAGCGCATGAAACACTGTGCACTGTAAACAAGGTCTGCCCCATTGAGAATTGGATAGTTTCTATTTATGTATAACATGGACAATTTCGTATTTGATCAGCCTAATAAGGCAGTTACTATGTATACACAGGATCCAGTAAATATGCTCTTGAAAAACATCAGAGCCAAGCAGGTCTGTTGATCATTAGCAGTTCTCTAGTAGCAAGCACCATCTTAAGATGGCTGACACATTTTACATGTTAGATACTTCCAGCTGAAAACAGCATTCGGGTTGATAGCCAGCAAGTATGTCGGACAACCAGTGGAGGTTTGATCAGGCCAACTGGCAGGAGACTTAAGGTGAACTTAAGCTACACACAACACTGGGTGACTTTTTGGTATATTTTATTTGCACAATGTATATGCGAACCACTGTTTATCTATTGGCAGTTGCTACATCTTACCATAATGACAGAGCAACGTTGCAGGACTACTCAGGCATGTTACAAGTCTGAGATGTGCATGGTATGCTCGTCAAGTACTACTTACTGCATTTGTCTTTACAGTCCATTCCCTTTCACGCAATCTGGGGAAACATGTAATTGGATGGAAACATCAAGAATTGGCTCATGGCACACCAGGGATTTTATTAAAAACAGGACCTGTATCCATGGAATTCAGGAGAACACATAGATGTAATTGCAACTTTGCAGGAAAAAACAATAAGGGGAAAGTGTGTGTTTGGAGTGAGTAGATAGGGCGTGAAGAATGACAAAACCACATGCAGTGTATAGCAGTTTTGTATAAGGTGATGTCACAGTATATATTATGAGGTAAAAGAGGACAGCAGAGTAACTGGAACATCTCCAATTGTGGAGGAAAGACAGCGCTGCAGGATAAAATAAGGAATGAAGTCCATTATATGGAGGATCTGGGAAATCAAGGGAGTGTGAGGAGGTAAATTTCCTCTTCCCAAGGCAAGAGGAAAGAGGAAGGGTCTACACCATTCTGTAAATAAGTGTGATTTTGCTGTGTAGGTCCATTATATTATGGACCTGGTATCCCTTTGCCCGGCAGAATGGGGCATAAGAATGCTTGTGTCTCAAAGTGGAGATTGAGTAAGGCTCTAAAACTGTGTGTATATATTTGTGTTTTTATTAATTAGTGGTTTAAGGTGTTATTGAAGTTTTGTGGTATGAAGTAGTGGTTGTGTAATGGTGTGGAGAATAGTGTAGTGGTGTATTTAGAGTGTGGTGTGTGGGTGATAAAGGAAGAGAGGAGTAACAGGAGGGGTGGACAATAGTGGGTGGGTGAGGAAGATTGATATCGCTGGATCGGTGTCTAGAAAGTGTGAGAGCGTTACAAGTTTATGCTTGGTTACAATATATGTACAACACTTTCGCTGCACTGGGAATAAATTATGAAATATCACAATGAGTGGGTTGTTGATCCAAGAGGGGGAATGTATAAGCCCTGGCCCAAAGAAAGAATGTTTTGAGTCATATGTGCACTTTTATGGTGGCAAAATATAAGGTGAAAAAGTTGAGGAATAGAAAGGGCATTCTCGAGTTCTGGAGAATGTTAGAGGATTTGGAAGATGTCCCATATAAGTGCCTTGCATCATCACAGCTATTCCTAGTGCCACAACAGCATCCTGTGAGCAGCCCGAAACACCTGAAAAACCCACAGCCCCAGAGTCCTGCCACCACCACAAAGGTGGTACCCTGCGCAAGCAGCTGCAGGGTATGCTAACCCTGAGAATCTGTTCCTTGCAACTCCATAACAGCAAACCCCTGCAACTTATCAAAATGTTCTGCAGTCCTTAGCAGCGAGTGAAGTGTGCAACTCATTAGTTATGGAAACAGAAAATAGGGCACTAAGAGATTTAGAAATGACGCTCTGAAGGACAGGAGCAGAGCGTGTAGGGAGTAACGCAGGGGTGGGGAGAAAGGCAAAGATGATTAGAAAGCGGGCAACATTTTATTTAGAATTGAAAGTACTGCAATTAGAGATGTGCATGAGGGATGACGGTCACAATGATGAAGGGTATAGAGTAGAGCGACTGTGAGCAGAAAGTTTAGGTTACGAATCAATCTGACCAGATGTTGATGCAGAAATATCAGTGGAGGAGGAAAGTGGGGGACAGATGAGGAGCAGGTTGAGGATGTGCCACCTAGAGTGACACCAATAGTAGGAAGTTTGTGGGGCCCAAGATTTAGAGCAGGACCAGGTCCTATAGAAGTGTTAAAAGGGGAATGATGAGGGACAGAGTTACCAGCAAAGCGAGGAACGTGGGAACACAGTTTGTTACTACACAAAGGCCCTGGCAAAGCACAATATGTGCTTTGGCAACCCATGGATAGAAAAAAGTGATTAAGGCGCTACCCTCGCTCATCTCAGAGCAGACAAGTGGATCGATGTGCTTGAGAAACAGACTGCGGGTATTGCATTGGCAGTAGGGGATATGGAAATTGCATTTGTAGCAATATTGGGAGATCATGCAGATGACATATGGAAGAAAGCAAGATATACAGGTGTACGGATGGGTGACAACAATCATGATGGGGCAAACTGTGGGGTACATTTACGAGCCCAACAGAAATCCCTGCATCACAACACTGCATTTTAGCAGTTGCAAAAATAATGGTTGTGATGTGTCTGCTGAGCACATATTCCCTTGCATCACAAAACTGCATTTTAGCAGTTACAGAAACAATGCCTGTGCTTCACCTGCTGAGCACATTTGAGGCGAGATGGAACATAGATACCCTGAGAATGGCTGTGTTTATTTTCTTCATGCGAACCCAAAGATGAGAGTTCACGGGCAGCCTGGCTCAGCACTGTTGTGCTATCACCTCAAAAATGTAAAGCTACACAATTAAATGTTCTGTGTTTAAAAGGACCTTGCAATGGTTGTACTTTCATCTTTAAACATCACCCAGTTTGGCTTAAGTAAAATACAGCCATGTCTATCTATATTCAGTTTGAACACCATCAAATGGGGGCCTTCCCTCCTTGAACGGTATAATTGTGTCAAATAAAGTCTATTAAAAGCAGGAATTAATTTCAGTCCGGCTAGCATTAACTTTGGAAACAAATGAACACATGCAGAGCACTTCAAAAGAACCTCTCTCGTTCCTTTGCCTGGTGTCAGCTTCAAAGAACCCATTTCTCAAGCATGATCCTGTGTATAGAAATTGACCAAAGCTAGGAAACTCTTCAGAATGAAAATGCGAGGAAAAACGAATTTGTTAAATGAACATGAAAAATAAAATGAACCTGTGTTACCCTGCTTTGCAAAGCAGTGAAATGACATTTCGAAAGCTAAATGGAAATAATACTGTCAAATGCCCAGAAATAAAATTGTATATTTTGGGAAGAAAAGCTGCAAAAATATAGGTATATTTTAATCTGTATATTTTATTTTTCCTCACAAAAAGAACCTCATTCCCTGCATTAAAACTGAAGGAGACATGGCAACCCCTTTGCAACCTGACCAGGGAAAGTCATTTGGCTGGGCGGTTGGAAAGACTGCCCACATTTGGGAACAAAGCCAGCCTGTTTGATTTAAAAGACTGTTTACATTAAGACGTTTATTTCAGTAATATGAATGAGCAGTGATGTGAAAGTATGATGGTTTTAATGTAATTTTTGTATCAGCAAGATAAGATGACGTGGGTCTTCATAGCATGTGGAGGACGTGAATTAAAGGGGCATATTTGGGGAAAATGTGCATGACACAGATGTAGATTTTGATGGAAATATGGCTGACACTGTTAGGCTCATGTGTAGCCATTTGTAGAATTTCAGGTTAAATGTTTTCAATACAAATTGTGAAAGAATGCCAGAAGGGCAAAGCAACATCGCACAGACATGGGGTTTGAAATGGCACATTCCTTATACAATATGGGATCTGCCTATCTGATTATCATGAGGATAACAATTGTAAATATAAGGGTTTTGTTTCATAACTGGTTTTGGCAAAAGTAACTGTGGTGAAACAAATCACATCATTAAAACACCCAAACTAAAACTGATGTCACTTCCCGGGGTCCAATCCACCTGCAGGGGGGGTGGCAATATACACAGCCTGATCTATCCTATCTTAGAGGTATGTCCAGGTTACTTCCGCCCACGTAATAAAAATTATCTGTTGTCATCCAGCGTATAATATGAGGAAGCATCATTCAAAAATCCAACATTCAAAATCCAGAGATCCAGATATTCAACATTCACGCTACAAGAATCCTGACTCAAGAGTCAGGCCGGAGGTAGTTGATCCAGATCCAGGCAGAACCTCCTATCTAGGCAGAACCACCTATCCAGAACTACAACCCTACAAAAATCCCAATAATTCAGGGAGAAAGGAGGAAAGGCTGCTGAGCCCTTTGGGAGAACCCAATGACCAGACCTGTCCTTGCCCAGCTGATGCATCCTGCTGTCCACTGTGACCAGACCCCTGTTGCCCTGATGTTCCCTTAAAGGAGATTCCAGCCGCTGCACAGTGACCAGGTCCTTGTTCAGCTGTCCAGAGACCTGGTTAGCTGTCCAAAAACCCAATTCAAGTGCAATTTATAAGTATCACCCTTCACCAGTAACCAAAAGCTGCATCCTCCACACTGTTACCTTACATTCTGTCCAACCCTATACAAATCCTATAACTATCCTAGTAACTTCTTAAATTGTCAGAATCATCAGTGTATCCGGTCCTTAGAAGAATCTGTGTTAGTCTCCATGTGTTAGCATCATTCTTTCCAAATCATTTTAGTTCTTTGTCTAATTCCTTAATGCTATTTTGAATAAATTAATTAATTTCCCTTTAACCTTGCATATTAACCTCCTTGCGTACCGTGTGTTTAATAATCTAGCCACTAAAATTTTGTTGCAGTAGAACAAATCATTTTGCTAACAAAACCGAGTTTGCCTGAGAAATGTTTCCCTTTTAAAAGTTTTCTTTCCTATAAATAATCCCATACTGTCACCCCTCAAAAGTCATCCTTTCACGTGAGTATCAGCCCTGTTATGTGCCTGTGTACCTCATCAGTGAAACCAATTTCCGATATGACTGTTTAACTCATTTCTTAAGCTGTTTGCCTGTTTTAAACCTGTGAATACTAAGAAATTGTAATTCTGCCACGTGTGATTTTTGCTGGACTGTTTTCCTTCCCAATGTCGATTTTCTCACCTGTATGCATGTTGTTTAGTACCTTGCCTTGTAGCTTCTAAGTTTTCTTGCTTCATTAGTACAGCCACACAAATTCATGTCTCATTAATTCTACCGCACATGTAAAATAACTATTCAGTGAATTCTGAGTGCCATTTTGCTCATTTTGAGGGGTTTTCAATCCAATGTTGGCTTCCCATTCAAGGTTGCCTCTTATATCTGACTTGTTGCTACTCCTATCCACCCACACAAAACATTGTTAACAGGGTTTTGTGGGAGTGTTGCATGGGGAATGCATAACAGTTGTGCCATCTAAAAGTATTATCAAAAAGTAATCTTGGTTTCATTCATTTTTGCATTGATGTGTCTGATGTTAGAAGGTCAAATTAAGTGTATCCTATGATTTTGCTGGGTTATTATCACCAGACTGGTGATTGCTGCCCTGTATTGAATCTGTTTGATTGTCATTTGAATTTTATAATAAATAAATATTGTATTACTACACACCAGCCTGGTTCATGGTCCATTGTAACACGGGGTGTACGTCAAGGGGGGTGTGAGACGGGTTGGCTGCTTTCTCAAAGAAGAATCTGATATTAATAAACTTGAATGTGTTTTTATATTGCACCACATCTCTGGCCAGTGGAAAGAGTCCTGGTCTAGAGTGTGCCTGTCTTTAAATCTGTGACAACATTTTAACGATTGTCAGACTATAGTGTGGTTGCATTGAAAACAGCATAGCCTGACACACCCAACATACATTCAATAATGGTGCATACTATGAAGGAGGATGAAGATCTAGTGCAATGCATATGACAGATTCTGGAGATGTGGAGGGTTGAGACAGGGGAATCATGAGAAAAGACACTAGCTATATTTTCTCATATTTTAAATAATAGACTCTCAAAGTAAGTACAGAAGGATGTGGATAAGGTAGTAAGGATTGAAGCAGGGTGATTGGCAGAGATTCAGGCAATTATAGTGCAACCAGAGAAGGAAAAGGAATGACCATATAATTCAAAGAAGACTGAGGCAAAGTTAGTGCAAAAGAAATTGGCTAAATTGAGAATAGAAGGAGCAGTGATAATGAGGTCACCTGTACAGCAGGTGGAACAGAGGATGTCTCAGCTAGAAGCAAGAATGGCATCAGAGTGGAACAAAGAGGGGGTAACAAGGGTATCTGGACAACTGAGGATGACAGGTTGGTTATCAGGGAGGTTAACCATGAAGTTATACACAGGGAAGAGGAGAGTTCCAAGGGGGCCAGGGAGGTGGAGAAGGAGGATTTGGTGGGATGGGGCTAAGATCCGGTGTGCCAGGACTTTGTTGGTCATTTGTTGGTCATGTGGAAAGAGGGTCATTTTGCTTGAGAATGTAGAAGCAGACAAGTTTACACATATAATCCCAGAGCATATCCTAGTAAACCAGCAGTGCCAGTTACATATCAACAGCAATATGGGACAATGCCCCAAAGCATTTCGTATGGAGTGATGCCCGTGCAAGCAGCCCAACAGGTACAACTGCCCCCCAAATCAATATCAAGCACCAATACCACAGCATACACAGCCTCTAGCACCCATTATTTCACGAGTGTATGCACAACAATACACACAACAGCCAGCCTCACACGTTTGGGATACACATGCTTTTCTGCAAGTCACAAAGACATTGTAGACAGGGACAATTGTGGTGGGAGTAACCCTTTTGTATTTCAATAGTCAAAATCATATCCTGACTAGGACAGTTCACAGTGATCCCTGATGTGCCCAGCCCTGTCAGACACCACCGACCCGGAAATGGGAAACCCCGGTAAGGGCAACACATCATTTGTTTTCATGGTTGCAACAAAACCATGCATACATGAAGGGTGCTTCCCCTTATCAGGTAAAGCAATGGACATGCATGGATTCTCTGGTGCAATAAATGAAGTTCCATTCACAGAAGATTTACCCATCAAGGTAGATAACCAAAGGGTGTTATCACTGCTATTGGTTTCAAAGGCGATGCTGGCAAACTTGTTGGGAAAGGATTTGTTAAGCAAATTGAATATGACCATTTAATTTTCAGAGGGAAGTGTAGTGTGCTCCACACCAGGAATTTGTTACACTAGTGTCTTGGCGATAACAGGAACATGGTTCAGTGATGATGCTACTAGGTGAGTACCTGTGCACTCAGATTTGTTTACGTATGTAGTAACAGCGTTGTTGTGCCGGGTGCCAGATGCTGACACTGACAGCAAAATTATCTTGAAGGTGTGTATTCCTTGACAAATAATGATTTAGCATAGAAGTGTCCCATGTCCTGTACTTCTTGCTAAAAGCATGCCTACACATTTACAAGATTACTTGTTACAGGACCCTTGCACTTTTTGACATACAACCCTTATGACGTAGTGCTCGTAATAGCATAGGAGCAGTATGTATTAAGTTGAAGCAAGGAGCAGTGTTACCTAGAGTGGAACAGTACCCATTGTATTGTCAAGACAAGCAAATGAAAGGATACACAAGACAATTTTTGTGCTACGGCAACAGGGCATTATAGTTCTGTCACAGTCACAGTGTAATATGGCAATATACCCTTTCAAAAATGCAAAGAGGTCACGTTGGAGTTTCATACACTCATTGAATAGCATAGTGGAAGCAGAGTTCCCACTTGTACCGAATCCCGCCACAATTCTTTGCAGCATACCAAAAGAGGCCACACATTTTATTGTCATTGATTTGAAAAATGCATTTTTTTCTATCCCATTACACCCTGATTCTCAATATCTTACTAGTTTATGTACCGTGGGCAAAGATATCGACACACCAGACTCCCACATGGGTACTGTGAGTCCCTGAGAATTTTTAACATAGTACTACACATGGAGTTGTGCAATATACATGCACTGAGCACAATCATTCAATATGTAGATATCTTCTAGTATGTAGCAACATGGAAGGGATGTGCAGAGCAGATTCTATTACACTATTGGCATTGCTTTCAGATGCAGGATACACAGTTGACAAGGGGAAATGCAATATTGCCAGAAAGAGGTTGTGTATTTGGGTCAAAAGCAGGGTAAAGAGTATCTCCAGAAAGAGCTGCTGCAGTGCAAGACACACCATAGATCACTACATTTAAGGAGATGCATCAATTCCTTGGTTTGTGTAACTACTATAGAGCTTGGATTTTTGACTATTCTAGTTACACTAAACCTTTCCTGCAGCGACTAAAAGAAGCACAGAAGTCAAAGGGGTCACTGACATGTACAGGCAATATGGTGAAATGTTTTGCGGAATTGAAAAATGCTATAAGTAATGCTACAGTGCTGGCAAACCCTGACTACACAAAATAATTGTATTAATTCTCACATTCTAACGCACAAGTAATGACTTCTGTTTTGGCTCAACAAACATCCCTGGGACACAAGCACTTAGGTTATTACAGCATTAGTTTGGATTCAGTAATGTAGGGTTAATTTCCCTGTGAACAAGATTTGGATGCTGCAGCCTTTGCTATTGAGCAAAGCTCAACTACCACTATGGGGTGTTCAGTTATATCATATGTAGAACATGCTGTGTGCACAATATTGCAGCGATCAAAATCCACATTAACCACACAGAAGGCCTCCACGTATGAAGTAATTTTGTCCAGTCCATCCATTCACAAAGTAAGATGCCACACACTGAAACCTGCCACATTCATTGCTATATCTGTTGAGGAAGGAAAGGATGTGCATGATCCTGTCACTTATGAAGGTCCAGACGATGATTTTGTGCAAGCAGTGGAGGACACACTGGAGGAGAGGGAGGTCCTTTTTGTTTATGGCTCATTGACAATTGAACATGAGACTGGCCAAAGACACATGGGTGCAGCAGTAGTGGGCCTCGTAGGTGTGGGAACATGAGGTTGTTATTCAGAAAACATGACCAGCACATTATTTTGCCCAGGCAATGGAAATCATGGCCTTAATTGAAGCAATGGAGACATCTCAGTGATGCTTGGTGACCATGTACTCTGATTCAGCATACGTCACCACCACTGTACATTCAGGGTTGTCCAGATGGAAAAGAAGAAGGGTTTTATAGGTCCGACAGCATGCCTGTACCACATGTGGCCTTGTTAGAAATAATGATTTATGCATTGTACCGCCCCTCCTTATAGCAGTGGTTAAATGCACCACCCACACCCTGAATACAGACCCTCTTTAATTTAGCAATGATGTAGCAAACAAGGTCTCCAAAGAAATGGCATATGCCAATGACTGAGATGTCACAGCATATCCTTGGTTGGCAAATCAGCCATTACAATTAACTATTTGATATACTTCAGTATCAGTTAGACAAATAAGTAAGTTGAAGGGACAGGCACCCCAAGAGGAGAAAGATCATTGGGTGAAGATAAGCTGCTCTCTGCCCCGTTGGACCTGATTTGGAGGCAAAATATTACAGCTAAGGTGGTAATGCCACAGGAGTTGTTAACAGTTGCTGTTGAGTAGCTGCACTACACGGCACATGTTTCTAAACAGTACATTGCTGCAGATATTTCGGAGGACTGGTTTGCCCCCAATTTGCAAGAATTTCTCAACACGTTTGTGGCAAACTTCACATTGACTATGCAGATATGTCTAACTGGTGTACTACTTAACATTATCTTATTGTTGTAGTATTTCTGTCTCCTATTGGGTTGAGACTGGCCCCTGTGCACACCCAAATGCAGAATCTGCATCACAATTTCTAGTGTGACTGCTATTTTCTCGTTGGGGAGTGTATAAAGTCCAAAAATCTGATAATGGAACTCACTTTTATTAATAATTTATTTACTGAGATTGCATCTCTTTTGGGAATTTGGCATACATTTTGCTCAATATACCACCCTCACGATTATAGAAAAGATTAACATACTTTTGAAGAACAATGTGTCTAATTTATGTGTAACTTTAAGGAGAAACTGCGTGCAATGTCTCCCTCTAGTTCTCTTTACAATGAGAATGCAGCCCAGCAAAGACCACCACATGTCCATGCACAAGATGGTGATGGGGAGAAGGAACACACACCTCTTACTCCCAGAGGCATTTCATGTGTATTTGCATGAATTAACTGAATATATTGATGTGCTCTCTCGACAGATTACTCCAAGATGAGAAGATGCAGCCACAACATTGGCGACCAATGAACTGACCATGAGGCTGATATATTTATTTTGGTATTTTCAACACCATTTGCTGTTAAGGTGAAGGAGTTGTGGTATTGGGTTCACCTATCTGACATTCGGAAGGCACCCGGCAACCCTCCACCTTCTCACGAAGCGGACATACATGTTGACCCAGAATAAGCTGCATATTGCATTATGTTCTTTGTTACCTTATTAAAGTTTGAACTGACCTAATTATTGACCCACTATGAGTTGCATTGTGCAGTGTGTTCCCTATTGACTTCTTACTGTACACATTTCCTTTCTGACCCAGTTGTTCATTGAGATTAAAGTGCATAAACTATCACAGTCCCTTATCATCAGTGATGTCATCAATTACATTTGTGATGCCATCTTTCATGTCCTGGGTGTTAGTGTTAGCAGTGCACAGTGGGGCAGGAAGGTATGGTTGCTTAGCCTACCATAACTGGTGAATTTCAGGGTTTTTTTCGGTTTTACTTTGAACCATAATGTAATGTTTGTAAAGTTTTTTTAGTGAATTGCACGGGTTTTTATTAGGGCAACTTAACCATAACATCCCCTTAACAAAGTTTTTTTTTAGTCAATTTTACAGGTTTTTAGTAGCACAGCTTAACCATAACGTCCCCTTAACAAAGGTTTTTGTTTCTGAATTTCACATGTTTTTAGAAGGGGAACTTAATCATAACATCTCGTTAATAAAGTTTTTTTTACTGAATATACACTTTCATCAGATGATTTTGGGAGATATGTAGTATAATTTCCTTACTTTATATACATTTAACATAGGACATACTGAACCCCCTCGCTAATGATAATTGAAAGGCACGGAATGAGCGCCTGTCTGCGGACAGACGCGGACGAGGTCAACAGTACCCAAACAGTCAGTGGGTATCTGAAATTGTACTATTGTGTTATATGAAAAATGCACAACTTTGAAAAAGGACACATAAAGACATTATAAGTACTAATAAATAAATAGGTGAACCTAAACGTCTGAAACAACAACATTGCATTTAATAACCATGTAGAATGAAATGGATTATATCATAACAAAAAAAGTTATGCCTCCGACATAATTACCTAACAGAAACTGTGCAGCCAGGAGTGACAGTAGACGCACACAGTAAATCAAAGACAAATTACAACAACATACTAAGTGAACTTCAATTTTCTTATATGTGTGTGTAATGTTTTTGTATGAGGGGCAGAAAAAATAATGTGTTTCTGTTGTTTCAACACAGAAATGTGCAATACTTTGGAGAGGCTGGAGGAGAATTTTCCGATTGGGGAAATGTCTGAAGATAGCGATAATAATGGTACACACTACTCTGCATAAGCAAATTAATGGTCAGTATTTTATGGGCATTTAACATGTATATATTTATTTTTAACAGACCAGGTAAAAAAAGAAGAAAGGCCAACAAACGACACAGAGGAAGACAGGCTGAAAAGAATAGAAGTGAAAATGGACATACTAAATGACAATTTTAACAGTTTAAGGCAATATGTGAGAGGAAAAGTACGATATCACTGTCCCACCTGTACCTGCCCCCTTCTCCATTTCCTAGTGAACCATACCCAAACCTTCAAGAAGAAAATATACGTTTCGATGAAACATCCATCCCTTCATCCCCTCACAAATCATCCCCTCACAACCAGCCCGTGTTAAACCCTAATTCCCCTATATTTGTTTCAGTATCTGCTTCCCCCTGTATTTCTCTTGATTGATGTGTGTGTGTGTATTGAAAGTTTGTTTATGTTAGTTGTTGTGGGAAGGTTTGAGGCAAAAAAACATTTTTTTAAAAGAGTTAAAATGTCCACAGACAGCGCGCCTGTTCGAGCTAGCCGTAAGCAATAGAATATGGATATTCTAGTAGCAATTACCTACCCGTACCAATGGCAACCAAGATGGAACTGATCTTAGAATGCACCATCTGTTCAAGTTGTGCGTAACCAGGTGTCCGGGATGTCTGTAAATGAACAAAATGGGAGTGTCCTAAGGACACTATACCTGTCTGTACCGTCCGCAGCCAAGATGGAACTGTCCGTAGGACAGACGTGGTGGCCGTCATGTCTGTAGTCAAACAAAATGGAAGTGTCCTAAGGACACTGTATCTGGCCGTACAGTCAGCAGATCATGTACCAACATGCGCACTACACCCATAAGTACTGTGAACATCGCACCTGTCAGTAACTGTCTGTGTCACTTGTGTCACACTTTTAATTAGTTTCAGGACCCGAACACTGTCGGTAGATCACCTGCGCGCATGCGCACGTCCGTTACTCTCCATTTGCTTTCCAGCGGGCACCCATTTCCCTCGCGGATGTGTTTAGGACGTCATCATGTGACCGCACCCACGCTGAGCGTGTGGACTAATTTGCGCAGTTTGTCTGCTTCCGCAACATTTCACAAGAACATATACAAACATGGGAAATTATTTTACAGTAAAAAATCACCATTTCACATGTCCCATACAATGGCCCTACCTCTGAACGTATTGTTTATCATTTTTGCAACGCTTTTGAGTGATCAATATGGTCACGTGCTGCACCCCCCCACCCCTATAAGTGGCCACACCCCAGAGCTCATCTTCATTGTGTTTCTGGATATAGCAGATTGAGTTGTGCTGCCTTTACTGCTGTAGCGAACATTAGTCGACTAATCCTTATGGCATCCACGGCTACTGTTGCTACATTAGCCTCAGCACCACCCCCAAACCCTCCACTGCCACCACCTCCCCAAGGGCCTGCAGAGGGAAATACAGGTGAGGATGTAGAGAGCGAGGAAGAAGAGGAAGAAGAGAATGTGGTGGAGGAACTCTGCACTAGAAGCACTCGCCGGGAGTGGTGGGTGTGGCGGTTGTTTACCGTTTATGGCAACGTCCCAAAAGCATGTGCGAACCAGGTTAGGTGTAACCAGTGCAATTTGGTGCTGAGTCGCGGGAGACCTGATGCGTACAGCTTTGGTACGACAACCATGAAGCGACACCTAACTTCATTCCACAGTGCGGACATTTGCAAGGTGGTGCCATGTGAAGAACATAGTAGATTGAGTTCCTCCACAGCATCCTCCTTGTCCGATCCTCTCACCACAAGAGACACTACTGTGGGGGAGTACATCCCTCAGGCTGCCTCACAAGCCATTCACAGTGCTTTTGACCCTTACCTTTCGAGGGTCACAATTTTGTGTATGTACTGCAATGCAGTACTCTGCATGGGGGAGAGTCTTCAAAGTGCTTTTGAGGCTACGGTCACGGAGCACCAGAAGAACTGCCCCCTACCTAAGTAAAGGCCACCCTACATTTTTCTCTCTCCACCTGCCCTTTCTCATCTCCGTGGTTGGTGTCCCTTCCTTACCCTCCTTTGCCCTCCTCTCCTAGTGTGTCATGTGCTCAAAAGCAATAAACTGGAAAACAACAAAAATTACAAAAAAGGCTCTTTTCAGAGCCACCTTTCTCAGTTTAACATCAAGTGACCGTTGTAGGCCCCTGCGCATTTTTCAAAATGTCAGCGGACAGTCGTAGGACGCACAAAAATGGAGGGTGCAAGTGGAGCAAAACCAATGCACTTTTCGCTGGGAG
The DNA here is from genome assembly GCF_040938575.1 of Ambystoma mexicanum. Classification (NCBI taxonomy): domain Eukaryota; kingdom Metazoa; phylum Chordata; class Amphibia; order Caudata; family Ambystomatidae; genus Ambystoma; species Ambystoma mexicanum. The sequence continues at coordinate 1,536,279,740 of NC_090929.1, read as the reverse complement.
TAAGTGGTGGCTCTGAAAAAAGCCTTTCGGTGGTGCATTTCAAAAACTGTACATTGGAAAAAACGGATTGCCAAATAGGTGACTATGAATCCAAAAAAGGATGAAATGCATTTTGTACATTGCAAAGATAAATTGGATTGCCAGCATATGTGAGATGGACTCCATCTCTGCGAAAAATGAAAGTGCTGCGAAACAAAATGTTTTCATTGTGGAATGAGAACATGCCAACATCTCTTAGAAAGGCACAAACAGCCTTATTAACATTGCGCATCACATTCTCCATTTGTGGACCAAATGCAGAAGAACGCAGCCATATTTGTCTTTGTGCAATATGGGTAAAAACTATTTGGCAATTTGGAAACATGTCCATGACCTTCACAAGTCCTTCCTTCATTGCAAATTGCAAAGAAATTCCAGAGACATGTCCTAAACTGTTTCCTCCGCAATGAATGATAATTATATCTGGATGAAGCTATGTCTGTAAAGTAGCACAGAGAGGTACCAAGTCCAGCCACCTCATTCCATGCATGACGTGCCAGTGCACTTCCACATGAGGAAATACAAGATGTGCAGATAGACCGCAACTTTCTGCATGCACCTTCAAACAATGTATCCATGAGTCTCCCAAAATAATGATACTCTGTTTTCGAGCACACAGAGCCATGGCTGTCTGGTCTCCTGTCAGGGAAAAGATGTTCTCACTAAATTTCTCCATTCAGAACACACCCATTGAACTTTACTGACCAATCCCTACCTTCGCACATTCTCATTTACATGCATCTCCACCCCAGAATCCCTATTGGTAATAAGCGCTGCCTGCAAACTACGTCATGTCTGCAGGCACGTAGAGGATCAGAGCGTGACAACTGTACATTTAAATATTTTTTCCCCTTTAAGGTGGGCTCTGAAAAGAGCCTTTTTTTTGTTTTTTGGGCAGATGTGTCAATCTGGAAAAGTGAATACCCTTCATTTGAATGACAGACGTAACTTGATGGCCGTAGGCCAACCGTCTTATGCACCGAATTATAGAATCACTATTTTGATTGTTAACCATTGCTCATTGCTCTCTGTCTAAAACTGCTTTGCAGCTTGCAATTCTTGCGAATTCTGCGAATTCTGCTTACTCTGCTTAACTGTTAACATTGTTGTCTGAATATGAAAAGGGCAAGGCCGCGGGACTGAGGAGTTCGTTGAAACTCCTCATGAGCAGCCCAAAAAGGAATGTCCACGCTCCCTCTCTGTAGCCTTGAGGGAGAGCTGCAGGGCATTTAATCACTTCACAGCTGCCAGCCAGTCTCGTACTGTGGTAGAATATGTTAGAATAAAGCAGCTAAAGGCTTGAATTATGCTCTTCTTACGGCCCCCCTTTGCAAAACCCTTTAGAACGCGTCGGCTCCCAGGACACGAATAGTACCTCATAGATAGCAAAGCTTGGAATGTGAATCTTCCCCCGTGTGCAGCTTGCTTCCAAGAACAGAACCACCGTGTTCTGTTCAACAACTAAAAGATGACTCTGCACTTTCTAATTGCACATTGTTACTAGAATAGACATCGAAAGTGTCATAATTGTCATACCCGTCAGAAATGTCCATCGTCATCCCAAGTTGAAAGAAACTTAATAAAGAGGGGTGTTAAACATGACATAGCTGATTGTATGATATGCATTTTGTATATATGTAACTGATGTACGTAATTCGCTCTCTTGCATCCCTCGAGGTCTAGGAAACTCACGAAAGGCATGAGCTACGTAGCACTATAACACTTACATAAACTTGACGGCCTATTTCTAATCAACTTTGATGCAAGTAAACTGAATGCTGATATTCCTTGCATTTTAGAATTCAATAGACTGCGTTCACTGTACACCCCCCATCTGAAACAATATCCTGTTCCAGAAAAAGTAAAATGAGGTAAAAGAAAACTAATTCAAACAGAAATGCAACAGAATCTGACGGCAAATCCTTCAAAGAAAACAAAAGAAGCTAAAACCTCATCAATTACCACAAGCAAAGAAGAACCTATTAGGGAAAGTAAATCAGGTACTTCTTCAAAGAAGGAACAACAACTCTGAAAAAAGCACTCAGAGACAGAAGAAGCTTGTCCATTCAAATTTTTAAATGAAACTGGTGTAAGTTGCTATGCAAATGTAACAATGAATATTCTATTTCAATTGCCACCAATTGTTACCAATATATACTTACACAGTACAGAACAATTGTGTTTGCAAATGTTAGTCCTTCATAGAAACGCAACAAACAATCTTGACAGCACGTACAGTGTTCACAGAATAAGACAATAATTGGACTACTGTGCTGGAAGGGTGATATTCCAGATTTCATAAATGTGGAAACATACATGCACTCTTTGTAACAATGTGATACAGGAACAAATCCCAAATGAGCGATTTGTGTATGTATCCATACCTAATTGTGAATCCATTCCATTTCAGCAACTTGTACAGAATGCAAACCATGGCAGATTATGTACTATGTGCAATTCAGACAATTGCTCCACCTTACTGATACAAACACATAGTAACTACATAATACTTATGCTTCTACGTTATAATGCAGATGGTACCAAAAACAACTGCAATCTGACTGGATTCACACACAGTCAAGTGTCACTTGGAAAAAGAACCTTTACAACAATAGGTATAATCTACCACGCAGGAGCTACAACCAATGCAGGTCACTACACTGAATACTTTAAAAAGAATGTGGATGGTTCGAATGTAATGATAGCACCATTACTCTAAAGCAGAGATTACCAGCTAATCTTACAAATGCGTACTTAATCTTTTTAAAGCCAAGATTTAATGTGTAATTCAACATTACAAATAAATCAAGTAAAAGACTATAAACAGTTAGAATACGCCAACAGGTATCTAACTGCCCAAGAGTGTATAACAACCACACAGATAAATGAATACCACAGATCCGTAACAACAAATGCACAGTTAGAATATGCCAACAGGTATCTAACTGTTGTTAAAAATCTGCAACAAGGCAACAGACATAGCATTAATCAGAATGAACAGGGAAACACTCAAAGAAAACAAAGAAATAGTTTGTAGCATAGCAAATAAAGTTGTTTTTTTATCCGACAAGGATTTTTTTTCCCCAGACCCAAGGATTAGAAAAAACAAACATAGAAACTGAGCAAAATGCACAGTACACTGGTTTGTAAACTAAATATGAGGGTTTAAATAAAAAAGCTAAACTGTCTTTTATACAATGTAATAAGTATTCATAAAATACACACACTAACATGTTCTTTTCTTTTATCACAGAAATTAAAAAAGGATATTTCCGCCAAGTACTAAAGTCAAGTAAGAAATATATGGATTCTGAACAAATTAAACAGTAAGTATAATTACAGTCATGTCATACATATTCGAATCTCCACATCTAATCAATGGCAGTAATATGGTGCAGTGGCTGTAGGCTGGGCCTAGCATCTTGGATGTATAACCTACCACATACACCCTACTGCCAAGCAACCAAGACTATAGGTCCTACCCACAACCATTGCAGCATATCAAAACCATGGTTCTTGTAATTTCACTACTTATATGTTTACTCTTGGGTGCATGGTCTGCAGTCATGCACCTAAGACGCTAGGTCATGCACACAACCACTGCACCACAGCACACCCATGTTCACTTATAACCTCACTGCTTATGACTTCTCTGGGTCCTGGCGAGAACCACCACAGTATATCACACCCATTGTGGCTTCTAACTTCACTACGTATAAAGTTGGGTTTGGGAGCATGGTCTTCAGCCATGCACCCAAAACGCTACACCCTCCCCACAAATACCTGGATGATGTTTGATAGTACGAGTGTACATATATCTGTAATATGCTGCAGTAGTTGTGGCCACAGGCTACAGTCTTGGGTGTAAGGCCATAGGTTTTTCAATGTATGGGTATGGAGTATATAAAATCCATAGTAGCTTATAACTGCAGTGCTTATAACTTTGTTCTTGGGTGCATGGCCTTTGGCCATGCACCAAACACTCTACGTCCTGGCCACAACTACCACACCATATCACACCCATTGTGGCTGGTAACTATACTACGTATAAATGTGCTGTTGGGTGCAAGCCCTCCCAACAGCCACCTGAGTGATGTTCAATACTACGGGTGTATCTATAGCTGTGATATGCTGCAGTGGTTGTGGCCAGGGCCTAAAGTCTTAGGTGTATGTCCATACACATTTCAATGTATGGGTGTGAAGAGGCTTATAACTCCAGTGATTATAACTTTGTTCTTGGGTGCATGGCCTTTGGCCATGCACCCAAAACTCTATACACTCCCCGCAACCATCTGATCGATAATTAATACTACAGGTGTATCCATTGCTGTGACATGCTGTGGTGATTGTGGCCAGGGCCTACAGTTTTGGAAGTATGGCCTAAGGCCTACGGCCTATGGCCATGCACCCAAGACTCTAGGCCCTGGCCACAGCCACCGCAGCATATTACACCCATAGTCGCTTATAAATCAGTAGCACACCCATAGAATGAAACATTGTAACTGTAGCATGTACTCAATTTGTACCCAAGACTGCAGGCCCTCCCCACAACCACCTGAGTGATGTGTGATACTACGGGTGTATCTATAGGTGTGGTATGCTGCAGTGGATGTGGCCAGAGGCTAGACTCCTAGCTGTATCTCCATAGATATTGCAATGTATGGGTGTGCAGTGGCTTACATCTAACTATCAGTCCAAAGACTCCTCTGAAATTCTGGATCAATACTGGTTGTTTACCAAGATAGAAACATGTTTTGCCTCCCTTCTGGTGCCAGGGGTCCAGACTGCAGCCAATGCAAAATGGTGGCAGATTACTAGATGGGAGATGATTCAGATGGCGAACCAGACAGAGCAGGGCCTTAATTCAATAAAGAGTGAGTTGAGAGCCATTAGGCTCATGACTCTGCATCACCAATATATTCTGGATTTGCTCACAGCTATAGAAGGGGTTGTATGCAAGAAAATTGGATTGTCTAATTGTACGAGCATACCTGCAAATGATGCTGTCAATAGATTGTTATTCAATGTAATAGAGGCCCTTCACAATTTGAGGATTGCCATGGAGAACGAAGCTGGAGTGAATGCAGATGACTGGTTTGCAGCCATGTTTTCATCGGCTCCATCGTGATTAGAGATAACTGTAAAAATGCTGGTTCCCATCATAGTATTCTTGTTTGTGATTTTGTGTTCCTGTCAGATGATACGTAGGTGCTGCACGAAGACAAGAGCACCACAATGATAATTTCAATAAGGGTGGGTAAATATCCTTCTCTCAAAAAACACAAGAACAACTATACTGATAGATGGGTTGGAGTTGTCAAGCCAAAAATTGTAAAAATAGAGTAGCCTTTGGAACCCCTGGGGACGGTGACCACACCCCCACCAGAATTATATTGAGTGTTGGTTGATTTGTCAGGAGATGAAGGGCTCTGTTTTATGACTGCCACCTTGAAAGAATATGCCGGAGGGTGGGGGGGTTTACATCAAGTGTGTAGAGGATGGGTACCCAATGATGACGAGTGTAGAAGGAAGGAAGAAGAAGGGATAGTTAGTGGCGTATTAACTAAATGGGGGAATGTTGGGATGAACAGTCAGCATCCCAGCCAGGCATACGTGTTCAGGTTGAAGAAAACCTATCAGAATTCAACAGTGTGTGAGCGGAGTGGAGGTTATTCTGAAGACATTGCATACATTGTATTAGTTAGATCTGATACATATTAGATACTTGCAAATTGCAATACAGAAACATCAACCAATGTATTAATATTGTGGTTGCAGAGGCCATAGACATGGCATGATTATAGGCCCAGTATTTAGTTGATTCATTGGAGTGATGCAGGTTAATGAGATGTGTGAGAAGGATTGAAATAAGCAGAAGATGGAGTCAGCAAGGCAGTGTGGTGGAAGTGAGGATGGTGTGTTAACTTGGCAGAAGTGTTGACATCTTTGATGTTAAGGTCTAGCACATGATAAACAGAAGAGAATGCAGGTCTTGGTGTCGAGCTGCAACTCTGGTGATGTTGCTCCAAAAATAAATTCCACTATCCCATTCACCAGGAGAGAAGCCGAGGTCAGAAGCACCCATGGTGCGCAGATAATCACTAATTGTATCCAGCTGTGGGGCCTGAATGTGGTGGGAATGGAATGTTCATTGCTAGAAAAGCAAAAACGGATGCACTCCTTTGAAGGACAGAATTCATCAGAATAGGGCATGAGCCTTTGTGATGCCAAAATGTTAGAACACTACTGCCATCACCACGGAAACTCAGACTCAAGAGCGGTGCCCTGGTTATGTCATCCCTAGGCACCGGGGGCTGGAAGGAGAAAAGGGGGGAACCGTGTCTGGATTGGCTTGTGATTTGGGACAGAAGGAGCAGAGGTGATGCCAATAAATTTGGCAAAGGACATGGGTGCAGCTCATGTGCGCCATGGCTTCTGGGTTAATGAGGAGGCCTATTGGCTCATTAAAATCAGGGTTGGACTCGCCATGTTACTTTGATTGAATCTTGAACAGGAGTGTGCCCATCACGTGATGGTCCCAAATTTACGAACCTATTGATAAGAACCCTACAATCATATACCTTGGTTTGATAGTGATGATGTAGGTGACCACATGTCTAGGGGAATAGGGGTAGCGTAGATGTGGCCAATCGGTCAAGGGACAATAGTGGGGATTATTTTGTATAGGGGATAGCCAACAAGGGTGGTGGGGTTATGCTGTACTCATTATTCAGCATAGAATTGTTGATTTGAGGACATTTATGCTTTATAAGATGTAACCCTTTGAGATACGATGAGCTTTGTGTCATGTTGGTTTTACAGGACCGTCCGGTGCCCTTTTTGCAAGTAATAAACCTTGTTTTCACTTGCAAAGAGGTACAGTGACACATTTGGATTGTTTTTATTCCCTGGTTTTCTGGCTGCCATCCTTTCACTTTACTGCTTGTGCCCCTTGATAGCCACTGACCCCTGTCTGAAGTGATTTACGCAGTGTCATTCACAAACACATGCAAATACACTAAGACTATCCGCACAATATGGTTAGTTACTAGCAATTTGTACAAACAACAGTAATGTTCAACACTGCCCTTTGTACCTGTTGTAGGTGTCACAGGCTATCCACACTTACCAGGATTGATGACTCCCATGAGGAACCCTGATTCACCACAGGAGGCTGCCTATAATAAAGAAAACAAGAGGACCAGAACATGGATTGAGCACCTGTTTGGACTGCTAAAAGTAAGGTTCAGGTGGGTCAGTTATGAACAGCGCAGTAAAAGTTGGAAACATTGTCGTAATATGTGCAATGCAGCGCATCATATCCATATGACAGAATATTCTAATGTCACTACATGAGGGTAATGTACCCGCTGGCGCTGATGATGCTGAAGGTGCAGTTGTAAACAGGACAACTCAGGAAAGATGTGAGGACGTTTGAGAAGGATGCATTGTCCACCAGGACCTAATGGCAAACAATTATTGATTCCACACGCACCTGTCACTGTACTGTTTTTATTTTCAGTGGATTCATGAGTTCTAAGTGATTCATTTGTACACAATCTGATGTCCAACACCATACCCTCCACACATCCTCACCCCCAACAGCATACCTGCCCCACACCCTCATCCCTAACACCATACCTTCCAACCAGCCCTGTACCTAGAAACTTAGACAGTGATATGTCCCTGTGTACTTTTTCCTGTGTTTGCCATGTCCTGGTTTTGGCAGTGAGGAGAGCGACAGTATCCTCTGTGATCTCCATACCTGAGTGTTGGGGACTACCACTCTGTGGGAGAGGCAGTTTGCTGTATCCCACTGATGTACTGTAGTGTCAGTGTGAAGGCACTCAGGGATGTCTTGTTGTTTGCTGACACAGTTTCTGTCAGCTTTTGCATCCTCTACCCAGCCAGTGTGATGGCAGCTTTGCCATCAGCAATGTGCCTGCTCTGCCTCTCCATGGCGCTGCCCCCCCAGCCCCCCGCGTCCATGCCCTCTGCACCGCATCCCTCATAGCCTGTGAATGGCCCGGTTGTTCTTCTGCTACCCATTCCCTCGTGCTGCTGCCCCATCACATTGAGCCTCTTCCATATTGTGTGCAGGGAGACATGGGGTACTGGGGAAGATACGTTGTGGTTCTGCTCCCTGCCTGATGGATGTACAACATGCACAGGTGTGCCATTGGTGCCGGTGCAGAGTTGTCACCATGATGCTTTTGCTGCACATGGTCACTGGACAAGGGTGAGGGATTGTATGGGAAAGGAAACGGGATGGGAATGGGAGAGGGGTATGGTAGCCTGACTGTCCCTGCTAACCGTAATTGGAGCACTTGCAATGGTGGCAGTGACAGATGCAGGTTGTTCGGAGACAGAGGTGGCTGTGGGTGCAGTGGTGGTTTTTGCAACTGCCAATTGCAGGGCAGTAGTGGTGCTGCCCATTGCAGTAGTGTCACTGTCAATACCACTCAGTTCTGTGTTGAGGATGGTGTTGGTGATCTGAGCTACAGGATATGCAAATGGTCCTGTACTGGGCATAGGCAAGTGGGTGGTTGTTGCAGAAGATTTACACCAAATAGCCCTGTGTCCTTTACGTTGTGGCCAGAGGATAGCACTGGGGTGGAGGAGTCAGATGCTGCAGCTGATGTACTGTGTACCTCATCTCCTGCTTGGCTGGCTTAACTGCTTTTGTGAGAGATGTGAGATGCTGCCACTTCATGTGCACCTTTACAGCAATGACCATTCAATACAATGGCCCTCATTACGACCCTGGCGGAAAGTGACTGACCGGACCGCCACAGCGTAAATAGCGTTTCCGCCATTGCACGAAGGAGCAAAGTGCGGCCCATTCCGACCCATCGGGCACGAGCACCACGGCATGGCGGAAGTGCAAAGTCCGCGATGGCGGAAATGACCCCAAAACGGCCCACACCGCGGCCGTACGGCGCCCTAGGTGCAATACCGCCACCCATCACAGCGCACACCGCAGTGTGCGCCTACCGGAAAGTACGGTGACCGGAAATATACGGAAACGGAAGTTAAAACATGGGCCCGGAACGGGAAACATCCCGCCGTACACCTATAAAACCACTAAAACCACACAACCACTAAAATCACTACCCTGAGACACACCCCAACCCGTCATCCACCCTAGCGAAACCAAGAAAAATGGGAAAAGTAGCAAAGAAAGCGTGCGACCGCAAGCGGCAGGTCCACTTCTCCCGTGAGGAACTCACCGTGCTAACAGAGACCCTCCAGGAGAATGCTGCCGTCGTCTTCTGCACGCAAATGACCAGGACGGCACTTACAAACAAGAAGGCCATATGGGCTCTGGTGGCACAGCGGGTAAGTGTGGTGGGGACCGCACCCCGCACCCCACAGCAATGCCGTAAGCGATGGGACGACCTGCGGATACGCGTCCGCAGCATACTCTCTGCCAACCGCAACATTGCCACAGCCACCGGGGAGGTCCTGAATCACCCATCAAGTTGACCCCCTGGGAAGAAATCTGTGCCTCCACCATCGGAATGGAGAGCATAGAGGGAGTCGGAGGGATGGAGAAAGGAGTGCAGACATCCGAAGATTCAGGTAGGTGGCCCAAATAAAACAATGCCAAATCCACAAAGTCCATCCATGTGAAGTACCATGCGTCCACATAGTGCAACAGAAACACATGTCCAGGAGAACGTCCACACACATCGGCCTGATAGCGCACGTTAAAACCCACAATAAATACATAAATAATTAAAAACCCCTAAAACACGCACTACACGTGCAGCAGGCACACCCTAACTGCAGGCTGCCAAACAACTGCACCCTCACTCCACACACAAATGAAAGCACCTCCAAGGCCCCGACCCAAATCACCCTCAGGTACCACCCCAATGCATGTGATACAATGCCATTCCAATTCCCACAGACCCATCAATAACCCTCGCCCTCCTTTACTCCACCACAGGGTCCGATCCAAATGACGAGCTTCAGGACACCCCTACCAGCACACCTGCAAAGAGGGCCAAGACCAACGGCCAAAGACCCTCCACCTCAGCTGCACGCATCAAGACACGGCAGCAGCACAAATCAGGTGGCAGCACAGAGGAGGGAACATCAACAGGCACCCCAGCAGCCAGCATGCCCACAACACCACCACCACAGGTCCCCCCAACGGATGCCACAGAAGGCACTGCCTCCGGTGGCAGCAGCACCATAGGTGACACCCCATTGATGGCAGCATGCTCCGACACAGAAGACGGGGATGTCGAAGTCAGATCCATCCATGACCTGTCCCAATCCCCCTGTCTGTCCCATCCCGTACAACATGAGGATACCACGCAGGGGCACCCACAAGACGACGACTGGACATCCCCCACAAGCCCTGTGTCAAGGCAACATGAGGTGATCAGCCCCTCTGTGACACCACCGCAAATGGCCCTGGCCCAGCAGAGGCAACAGTCCCTCGACCAGGTGATCGTGCAACAGCAGCAACTGGCCACGCTCCTCAAGGACCATGCTGATGAATGTGGGGGTACTAAGGCAGCCATAGAAACATGTACAGAGACACTAAGGGCACAAATGGAGAGAAGCACCGAGAGCCTGAGAGTACAAATGGAGAGAAGCACCGAGAGCCTGAGAGTACAAATGGAGAGAAGCACCGAGAGCCTGAGGGGGGAACTGCATGCGACGTCCAAAGACGTATGTGCTGAACTTGCCGCTGTGCGCCGTGTGCTCACTGAGCTCTCACAAACCCTTAGGGACATGCATGGACGTGAGCAGGCAGAGACATCATCCGTTGCAAGTTCCGTCCAGGGCAGCCCCCAACGTAGATCTGGGAGGAACCTGCGCTCCACAGGCAGGGGTGCCCCTGATACCCGCAGAGGGGGCTTGCAATAGCGACTGCCCACTGACAATGAGCATCTTTGGACACTGGTGTTCGGGGGGGAGGTAGGAGGGTGGAGGGGGTGTGTTGGGCTCACTTGGGTGGCGGGTCGATAGGGTGTACAACATGATATCACATATGCCATAAAAAGTGCACGATCAACCAATGAGATGTGTGGACATTGATCTTTGTGTACTAGGCCATCATAGGCGTACAGTCCATATTGTGCATGTCCCAGACACACACAGTGCCACGAGTCCCGTGTCCATGTATCAGCCACAAGGCGTGAGTGCTAGAAGCATACATCAATGAGATGCTGACGAATGTCACGGCCCTCCGGTGCCTCGCAGACTCCTTGAGGTGCTGCCACATCCCCACCCTCATCATGACCATCATCAGGTGCTTGCAGTTCTGTGTCAGGGGGCATGGGCACATTTCTACGTACGCACATGTTGTGGAGCATGACACATGCCATCACCATCTTTGCAACCTTCTCATGGCGGTACAGGAGTGCCCCGCCAGACCTGCTGAGGCAGCGGAAACGACCCTTCAGTAGGCCGAATGCCTGTTCAATGACTACACGGGTACGTGAGTGGGCATGGTTGTAGTCCTCCTCATGCTGGTCCCGTGGGTTCCGGACTGGTGTGAGGAGCCATCTCTTCAGTGGATATCCAGCATCACCTGTATGTGGACGAGAAACGTATGATGTGGAATGCCATTGCTACGTACGCACACCCCCCCCCCTTCCTGCCAGGTCATTGCCGAATCACATACCCCACATTATCATGCATGTAATGAGACTCACCGAGTAGCCAGGATCTGTTCCCTGCGTGTCGCTCCATGTAGCGTGGTATTGTAGAGTTCCTCAAGACCATAGAATCATGGGTTGATCCAGGGAATCGGGCACAACAATGTGTAATGATCCTGTTGGAGTCACACACCATTTGTACATTCAGAGAATGAAATTGTTTTCGGTTGCGGTACTGGGCCTCCATGGCATGTGCGACGACCAATTCCACATGGGTGCAGTCGATGGCACCAATGCAACCCGGTATGCCGGCAAGTGCATGGAATCCCACTTTTGTGTTGGTAATTTCCTGCTCCGAGCGTGGTAGGGAGATGTAGTCGTCTGCGTGCTGCAGGAGGGCATCGAGCACTTGCAATAGTTTCCCGTGAGAACAGTGGCTGAGAAATGCCATGCAACTGTCCGACTGTGTGCTGGTAGGTGCCTGTGGCCAGGAAGTGGAGTACAGACACCACCTTCAGTAGGGGTGGGATGGCGGTTGGGCTATCTATCATGCTGACAAGGTCAGCCTGTGTCATGTCCACAATGGCGGCTATGGTGTCCCGGTCCAGACGGTAGAGGGTGTGGATCTGCTCATCAGTGAGGTTGAACGGATGTGCTCGGAGGCGTGGGATTGCGGGCTGCCTGCGTGGTGGTAGTGGCTGTGCTGGCGGCCCTTGCTGGCCCTGCCTTGGCCTCCTCCTCCTCCTGCGTCTCCTCCGTGCGGCCGGTTGTAGTTGGTGTTCGTCTTCTTCTTGGAGTTGGAGTACTTGCAGTGCTATCAGGTCCCCCAGGGCCAACATCGCGAGTCCTGCCGGTAGCATTTCGGTGTGGTTGTGGGAGGAGACTGGCTGTGCAATTTATGTGTTTTCAGGCTGAATGGCCTCCACCTGTGGTGATTCATTCCACCTGTGCAAACTGCTCTCCCCTTTGGCCGAGCACGTCCCGCGCACAACGCTGCAATTCGTGGAATGGCATCTTGCTATTGCAATCATGTATTTGTACCCGATGGCCGTGTAACATTGGTTGATATGTTCATTCTGCTGTGGTCCCATTGTTTCACATACTATCTGTGCAGTCGCGAACAGAGTTGTGAAGGGTCAGTGGAACGTAGTACTCGAGTAACGGTGGGCCCTCATTCATCACTGTACCGAGTTGCAACGACGGGCGGGGCGTCCCATTCGTGGGTGAAGGCAGTTGCCATTTTCACACACAGCCGCACTCGATGGATTAATTAGTGTTTTCAAACGGCCACAGATGCCTCTTCGACGTGATGTTGCAAATGAGGAATTCGAAGGGCGCCGCTTTCGGTTTTCAGCTAGCGGCGAGGAGATGCCCACAGGTCTGACTGCAAATATAACGTTCTATTGTTCAATGTCCTTGGGACAGGGGCCATGGCGAGAATGCAATGATTGATATGAATGGTTTGGGATGCGCAATAGCGACGTGGGCGATGAGGCCGGACGTTCCCAAATACATGTTACTTCACTACACTGGAATTACGGGCTGGGGCACTGTGGATTTTGCAGGCTGCATAACGCACAGACTCAATGGATATTTCTAATGTTATGTGAGTAAATATTCAGGCGTTTTAATCCCGGGATGAGGGAATGATGAATGGATGCATGGGCAGGTGATTTGATACAGAGTTTGCCATGTACAGGGCTTCTTGGGATCTATCCGCCTCCCCTACGCTATGTGATGCAGGGCTGCCATAGTGGGACCATCGTCTATCTGGCCTTGTTGAGCCCTCCCTGTCTCGACGCGCCCTCAGACACTTGTGTCCATGCACGTTACCAATCCCATCAGATGGATTCTGTTTTCACAGGCGCATGCACAGGTACACTCGTTTGTGATGGTGTTTACACCTCGATATAGATAGTTATGAGTCGCAAGTGTTTTTTGGGTGGTGATGGACCTTTGGAGTGGGCTAGCATGCATGTGGCTGTGGATTTAGTGTGATCATTGCAGTGAGTTGTTGGAATGTAGTACTGATGGCCATTCTGTTCTTTTTCTTTTCTTTTGGTTGACAGGTATCTCCTCCCCTTTTGCCACTGCCATCTGTATGCCACTCCTGCAGATGGGTTTTACTCCCGACACCTGCTGCTTCGTGTTAATCAGTGGAGCAGCATTACGATCTTATGGGACGATCGCCAATGGGCCACATGCCCTTACGCAGTACTGGTGGCTCGGAGCAACATTTCGGCCTTTCAGCTGGACTAGTGCCTCCCCATTGGGACGGCCTTGCGGTTCTGTGCGCTTCCATGTGCCTTTTCGTACGTGAATGTGGCTCTGTGTACCATGAGGGAACAGGGCGTCACACAAGTAGTGGCTGGTCATTTCTTGCGGATGCAGCCCACAATGGTGAAATGTGTTTTGGAGTTCATGGCCTGATGGCTGTATGGGCTTGGTGATTTTGATGTGCATTAAATTTCTATTCTGATTTGGCCCGTGTAGCGTTCTTCTTTGCAAGTGATGTGGCATATGCCTATTTGGGGGGTGATGTATTGTGAGGAGATCTGCACTGGGTTCCAGCTTCGGAGTTTAGTTGCGTGGTACTGTACTGGGCGCGTTTGCCTACGAAGCCCGTGAGGTCAGGGATGGGGGCTGCCAATATGACAGTTTGAATGTTGTCATGCTCAGGGGCGGGGGATTGGGTTTTGTGTAACAGATGCCGGTCAGCCAGGTGGACTGGTGGAATGATGTGATTTTCGGAATATTGCTGGTCACAGGTGCCTGTGTTTGCGTGCGTTTCTTGGTGGGGGACTGTGGTCATGTCCATTGGGATGGCTTCTGTATTCGTGCCATCTGTGCCCTGCAGCTCCCATTGGCCCCTGTTGTGTTTCTTTTGTTCGTTGGCATGCATGGGTGACTTGTACATTTCACTGGTTGCATTGTGACTTCATTGCACCTACGGGGAGTTGTACTTTGTGGGCAGGGAGCGGTGTACGGGCACTCAGTGGGGCCGTTTACGGTTGATTCGCGATGCCGTACTTCTCACCATGGCGGAATGGTGCATTCCGCCATGCTTGATGGCGTTAGGTACATGTCCGCTAGGGTCGGAATTGGCGTACCTTTGCGCCATGGTGGTGTTTACGGTTTGGCATGGCGCGCGCCCGCGTGCTTGGTGCAGTTAGCGTTGGCGTTCACTACGGTGTCGCTAATGGCATCGTACTTTGCTGTGACGGGTCATAGTCGCACCGAGCGCTATTCGATGGCGGTATTGCATTTCCGCCATCGTTTTCCGAATTCCGCCAGGGTCGTAATGAGGGCCAATATATTCAGACACATTGTTAGAAAATGGGTGTCACTCATTTCAATACTGTGTGTTGACATTACACATGGGCTGTGCATTAGATTTGTGGTTTGAATATAATGAACTGGTAGGCCTTTGCACATTTTGCGATGGGCATGCTCCTTGTCTAGACAATGCATTTGAACAATCTGTAGGCCACATGTTGTTGTTGTGAATATTTGGCCAGTATGTTTTCTTGGGACCTGCCATATTGTGTCCCTTGACTGATGTGGGTTCCATCTTGCATTGTCCTTGTTGCATCTGCTAATTGACAATGGCATTCTGTATGTCTGAAACATGGTATCTAACATATGCTAGTCAGGTGTCAACTGTTTTTGGTTTGCCTGTAAATAGGGAAGTCAAGCCATTGTTCCTGGGGTGTGCCGGGGATACCCTGGACATGTCGTGTCAAATGACACACCATCTGCAATATCTATTTTTGACATTTGCTGTCCTGCTTTGAAAACTACATGCCAAAGTATATGGGTTGGACCTTCCTTCAACAGTCATTGCTGGAGTTGCTGAACTGATTAATTGAGCATATTGTACAGCTTCTGATTGTATTTGAGTTATGTAACTAGCAATTGGTTAGACATTTACTCACAATGCTCCACAGGAGTCCCATCACCAACCTTTGGTGCACCTAGGACCTCCAGGCCAGCCCTGTGGAGGATGGAGCTGACTGTTTCTTCACATGGGGTGCGAGTAAGGAGCTTAAAGTTGCCTTCGCCTGTGGCTACTGTCTCCCTGTGGTGGTGTGCCAGCAGTGAGGCTTTGAGGTTTTCCCACCTCTTTTTAATATCATCTATATGTCAGAGCATCATCCCAACTGCCACCATCTTACCACACAAGTTGTTCCAGATAGCAACCTTTCTACGGTGGGATGTCCTCTTGCTCTGGTCTCCATACAGCTCTTCTGATTGGCCAACAACCTCCTCAGACACAAATGTGAGCTGAGCATCTGTGAATGCTGGCTTCCTGAGCAACATTTCAGGCAATTTCCTTTTGCCCTTTTCACCAGACATGTGCACCCTCTTTCACCCTTGGATGTCTGAAGGAAAACAGTGATTTTCAATGGATTGTTTTACAAGATCGCCACCATGCAACTTCCCGTTTCCTTCTTGACTCTATTTCCGCCAGCGATAATTGTAACAAATAAGTTTGGTTGTAACAGTAACTTCGCCAAATATTGGCGGAATTACCACTTGGTATAGTGTCATGATTCCTGCCCCCGTAAGACCAGACCAGGCACAACAGCCTCGGAAGCGGGCATCATGCCACTTGGAGCATGCCCAAAAGCCCCAGTTAGGGGCTGTTTGGGTACAGTCCTGGCGCCTATGGCGCCATGCTCATAAAGATAAAGTCAGTCCTGGCGCCATGGGCGCCAGGCTCATTATTGATAACTTACCTGAAGCAGACCATGCTGCATACTCACCTGAGGCAGACCATGCTGCATGAAGACTCAAGCCAAATGAGGCTTAGGAGGGACTATTTTACTGAAGGGACTATTTTGTTACTTGAGTGGGGCTGTGGAAGAATACTTACCTAGATCTTCTTCCAAGGCTATTTAAACCACGCCCGGACAGCCACACGTGCTTCGCGTTATTCTGCTTGCTGCAGCGTAACGCTCACTGTGTTTTCAGCAGCTCCAGTCTTCAGCCATGCCCGCTTCAGTCCTGGGACTCCTGAAACAAGAAGACAAAAGGATAAAGGTTAGAACAGGAGTTTTAACTTTAATCCTTACCTGAATCCTGATCCATTTCGCCACGAAACTGAAAGACAGAAGTCTTTGAAGCATTGCTTCGCATTCCTACGGCGCTGCGCTGAACTCACCTGCTTGGCGGTACTTCAGCATTCCATCACGCTCTCTCCTTCTCGCGGCCGCCCTCCGACACCTAAGGTGACAAAGACAGCAAGGTGAGCAAGGGGGCTCTCTAAGGCCATACAAGCTACCCCCAAGGACTTACCTGATTTACCACGGGAGGTACTCACCTCATTTCGAGTCGGCGCAGTCAACTCTGCTTCATCGCCGTACCCCGGCCCCTAAGGGGAGAAAGCAAGGACAATACCAGTTCCCCCCCACACAACTTACCTGATTTACCACAGGGGTCTCACCTCATCTCGGGTCGGTGCAGTCAACTCTGCTTTACCGCCGTACCCCGGCCCCTAAGGGGAAAAACACAATAGACTTACCTGGATCTTACCGAGTGCCATTTGGAAATCTTCGAGTGGATTTATCGGCAACCTGCAAGGAATCGGACAGAGTGAAGAGCAGACATTTGAACTCTTATGAACAATTGGACTTTAGAGTCAATACTGGAACTCACCAATTCCTCTACGCCAGTGAAGTAACTGGTCATCAACGCGCCCCTGCGGTCGACGCAGGATGGAGAGCTCATCCTTCCAAACCATCAGGTGAGACTAAGGAGGGGACATCAAGAGTGATCAGTGGGAAGACAACGGGAGTGGGGAAGGTGGGTTGACACTCAATTCCACGGGTGGTTAATTCCTCTTCTCCTTTGCAGAAGAATATTCTTGCGAGCCAGACAAACTAGGCTGAGCGGGCCAGTCCAGTCAGTCATCTCGGCGCTACACGTAACAGCGGCCCAGTTCCGGTCGACGCTCCCGTGGGAACCAGGTGAGCGTAACATATAGTCAATGTATATTTATATATGGTTTGTGCGCATGCCCTTCCACGTGTGATGTGGCAGTAATTCTGCCTAACACAATGGTGGTAATTGCCATTCCATAAAGTGGAATTACAGACATTTATGCTGCCAAACTCATAATGAGGCCCAATGTGTCTTCCTCGCATCTCAACTTTATTTATTATTCATTTTGAAGAATGAGAGCTGATGAGATGATTGGATGACTTAGGAGTGAGCAGGAAAAATAACGAGCAAGCATGAGGAGGGGAAGAGACAGTGTTGTCCTAAATAGGATTTTACACAAGGAATTCCACTAAATCAGTTCATACAAATGTGGTCAATTGAATGAAAAGTGGGACAATTTAGGCACATATCTGTGCAGAGCACTTTGGAAATATGAGGTTTAACATTTCTATAAAAAGCCCATGGACTAGCCTGTGATGAATTGCAACAGTTTATTGAATCTTAATCCAGTGGGACCAAAGATAAGGCTGAAATTGTATTCACACATGGGAAAGACAGATTGACCAATCACCATCTGCCATTCCTGGAAGAAAACAATGCCTCCACCATTAAAATAGAATAGGGGCTAGGTCCCTATTCAGATGACAGCGGCCATGTTGGAACATGTACTCAATGGCCAGAGTCATCTGAAAATGGACCTAGTCCTTTTTCCATTTCAATTGGCAGGAGCCTTTTTTTTTCAATTTCTTTCGCTCCAACGGGAGATGGGCTCAGACTGAGCTCATCTCCTCTCGATGGAAAAAAATAAAGAAAACTATCAGCACCCCAGTAAATCCCAGGGTGCGCATTCACGCCCTGGCTGGGGGGCAGGCACAGGGTATAACGGGCCACATGCCAGGCTGAGGCCTCTGCTTTGCTCAGGCTTACCAAAGCTTTGGCTGGCGAGCCATTAAAACCCATGTGCACCCCCTACCCGGGCATGAAAGCTATAATAAAATAAGTGGTACAAGTGAGATTTCAAAAAATGCTTTGAGTGGACACAGCAAATACTTTCCATTCCTGCTTCAATAGCCTTTGCAACGGACGGGGGAAAGTGTGTAGATATGTTGGTTTCTCATCAATGCCTCAACTTCAATCGTGGACTGTTCACCCACAAGACAAATCTTGTACAATTGGTATTGCAGTAGGGTTTTATTCATCTTATTTTATTGTATTAGTTATTTGTATTTGTAAAGCAACCTATACCGAAAGAAACAGTGTTTCAAAGCACTTCAAGGCATGGAAGGGAACACGTGAAAATACAGTAAACATGCAGTAATGCTATTTTTTTAAATTAAGTTTATAGTGCAATCGGTTAAGTAAAACCTTATACACTTTGTACAAAGCAGTACAATTACACAATTAATATACACTATTCCATTACACATCATATCATACCATACAGTTTAAAAAAACACATCTTTTGTTTTCCTATTCTATAATAATGATTTTAGATAACAATACAATTTAAATTACATCAATGTACTTTCCCTATACAAATTGTTATGCTACTATACTTTTATCCTTTGTTTCTTAGTTATACAATTCATTCATTACAATTTCCCATAATATACTCATTAACCATCTCTCAACTGGTATTCTAACCCAGTTTCTTTCCATCTGCAGTTATTCTCTTCCATATATATTACGCTGCCCCTATATATACCAGAGTTTCTGCCATCCATATTGCGGACAAGAATTGGTTTGGTGTTATCATTCTTATATTGCATACCAATTACTTATATCCCTTTTAATATCATTCCTGGATGTTATTGCAGGCAGTTAGCAGATGTCTAATCGTTTCTATCTATTCATGGAAAAACCTGCACACCCTTTCATCTCTAGTGACAACAATCCACGCTCCCACATACTCAAAGCATGGTAAGATGTTGAATCAGAAGAGGGTTATGCATCTAGGCAATTCCTTCTTCTTAATTTTTGAGAAGAAGAGGCTAGGGTAGAAAGGTTGTATCCCCTGTAGGCTATATGTAACATACTGTTTTTTTCTTGACAATATAGCCAAATTGTCACTTACATCCCATTCTATAGCTTTTGTTTTTAGTCGTTTATACATGTATTTGATTTTGCCTACTTCCTTTGGTAGGCTCAAACCAATGCCATTTAAAAAAGTAAGGAAAGTATTTTCTAGATCTTTCATAAAGTTACCCACCCTCTCCCTCTTAATCATACTCCAACCAATCACACTCATCAGACACACTCCATTGCTTTCCCGTACCATTATTTTGATGAACAGCTTACAACATTGTATCTTCCACAATGTTTTTAGTGAGGTCAATCCCAGTTCGCATCTGATGGCTTCTACAGGTGTTTGTTTATCTAGGAAGCCTCATGACTGGTCTCCATTACTTTCCCTCTATTTTATTCAGATCAGCTATATTTCTACCCACCAGGGCCTCAAGTGCATATAATGCGCCCGGTACGACACAGCTCTTTTAATTTTCTAAGAATCCTTGCACCAAATGGACCCCCTTTTTGCCCATATATGTTCTCATCACATTCCATTTTTTTAAATCATTTTAGTTTCTACAATCTTATGGTAAAAGTACTAGGGGGGGGGGGGGGGGGGTCATTCATAATAGGCATCCCCAGGTAGGGATAGATATGAACTACTTCTAAGATCTCTGTGTCAATCTCCCACTTGTAATCATACTTTACCCTCCTCAATTGATTTCATCTGAACACGGTTTTATTTGCATTCATGCATAGGTTGTTATCTTTTGCATATGTGTACACAGCACTGAGCATTCTCTGTAGTCCTAGCAGTGTGTTATCCAGGATGGCCATGTCATCTGCATGCGTAATCCAACTGATAGCCACATCCGCAAATTTAGGCGGATGAGATTTCACTGTTTCAAACCTTTCCCTCATTTTATTTATTTATGTATTTATGTATTTATTTTTACATTTATATAGTGCACAGGCAGCCCCAGTGCATTGCGGCGCTGTTACTTGTAGTTCCACTTAGTTACAGTACGATACAGGGATCAGTAAAATACAATATGCATTTAGACGAGAGAGTACATTACATTACAGTACATTACAATATGCATGTGGGGGTTGAATAGCTGAGGTGTGACGCGGTTATGTGAAGAGTAGTGTTTTGGCAGATTTTCTAAAGGTTAGGTGAGAGCATTCACCTCGGAGTGCTGGTATCAGTGCGTTCCATTGTGTAGCTGCTAGATAGGGGAAGCTGGTGCCATACAAAGGTTGTACAAGACAGGGGATGTAACACAGCCCTTTTTTACAGCCTTTTTATATCCTCGGCTATTATTACTACTAGGTTCTTAATGTCTTGCTGCTCATTCATGAGCTTAGTACATATGCCAAGTAGAATGTCCACCGTTGTTGTAATAGCGTTGAGTGTTGCTCCTATATTGAAAGTTGTGTCGACTATACTTTCAGATTCATTCCATGAATAGTCCTCATCCTCATTTATAGAGTTCTCTTGGGCCAGTTCTTCCAGGCCCGGTGTTCCCAATAAGGTTGTTCCTATCACATTGTCCATATTCTCAATATGTTTGATACTTTTGTCCACTTGTGGAGTACCTAGTACTGCCGGAATCCCCATTGAATGCCGTCTGAATTTGTGGCATAAGTTCAATAGTGAGTTGTTGTCTATTATGGAGCTGTTATAGGGTAAAGAAGGTATTTCCTCATTTAATAACTCTTTTACAATGTCCATTTTGGTTAAAAACCCAGTGATTTTTGGTTGTTCCATAGTCGACCTTTTGTTTATTCAGGCCTTTTTATTTCACAATCCTGGGCCTCTTTTTCCTTTCTGGGCGTCTTTATCAGATAATGGGGGGCTAAAGGGTGACACACTTCTAATGCTCTTTTTTCTTTTCAAATTATGCAAGCAGAGTTTTGGGCCCGTCCTAACCGAGCTGATATATAGCACCCTCTAAGTAAGGAAGCAAAGTGGAGTATGGGTCAGCGCAGGAAGGGGCTGGGGGTGCAATATAGTGATATCTACTCACTGTGGTATGTTAGGCGGAAACCTGTGCAGTTCCCTCTGGGACCACTGCAAAAGATTTAGGACTACAGGTGTTGCGATGAACCCACTTGGTAGCAGTCTGTACCACACAGATTCAATTGGTAGCTGTGGCTGAGCAGTCAGACTTCTCTCAAGAAAAGTTGGTCAGTATAGGGAGTATACAAGATAGGGTAATTCTTCGCAGCAAAACGAGTAAACACGCAACCAGGCTTTAGTATAAAGATAGTAAGTTATTTATTAATAACAGAACGTCTACGAAAAATACTAAAGTGAACCACGGCAAACAAATCAAAATACAATTACT
Source organism: Ambystoma mexicanum (assembly GCF_040938575.1). Taxonomy (NCBI): domain Eukaryota; kingdom Metazoa; phylum Chordata; class Amphibia; order Caudata; family Ambystomatidae; genus Ambystoma; species Ambystoma mexicanum. The sequence goes on along the minus strand of NC_090929.1, from coordinate 1,536,257,782 downwards.
CTGCAGAATGGAATAAAGCTCAATCCCCCGAAACACAATATCGACAACTCTAGGTTCTACGGCACCACTTATTTTCAGACAGAGGTGTATACCTCAACCCAGATGACACTCGAATATTTAGTGAGGAAGGGAGAGAAGAGAAAGGCAGGTAATGAAGTCAACACGGTTCGTACTGAAGCGGGTAAAAATGCAAGGCAAGAAGGCATTAATCACACTAGATCATACAGTTCGGCGGCCAGGCCCACTCGGTGAGAGGCAAGGCACGATGTCCTGGAAAGTCTCTACGGATGATGCACTCAAGTCTTGTTTAGCAAATTGGTTAGCGACAGGTTGAACCAGTTCAGAACAAAGAGTGAATAAAGCTTGGAGGCAACCCAACGGAACGGAGAGGAATCAGATACCTCACACGAACCGATCGAAAAGGGAAGCCAGGCGGTTACGGTACCTTGTTGTGGAAGACAGCTCCGACGGGGGCAGTTGTTCCTGGTGGTGGATGCACGACGGGTCTTGGCCAAGAGAAGAGATGCTCTCGTCGTCGAAGAGAAGATGTCCGGTGCACCACCAGGGAAGAAACCAGCCGCGGAGTGCTTCGTCACAAGGCACCACCTTTCGATCACGGTGCAGGAGTAGTGGCTATCCGGTTGCCGGGTGCTCTGCACGGGCAATTCGACCACTGCGTCCTGGGCGACCAAAAAGCACAAAGAAGAAGAAGACTGGTTGTCCCCACCAGCCAGGGAAAGAGACTCTCCGGCAGGGAGATCTCTTCTGTCGTCGGGAGATTGTGAGACGATTCCGCAGGGCTTCACCGGTGGTGTTGTCGTGCAGGTCGAGTCAGCGTTACCCTCGTCGGATTCTTTAGGTCCAGTGGCGACTTCCTGAAGATCCAGTCCCAAAGCCCTGCTTTTATGCAGACGTCCCCCATTCATTCAGCCTAGCTTGTCAATCAACACATGCTAAGTGGTGAGCGGGAAGGCTCACCACCTGGGCCAATCACTTCAGAGTGCGACCTGAGTTGGCAAGGCAACTCGGTCCAGGGTGTCTAAACCCCCTCCCACACCCCTGAGGTAACCCAGACAGAATGGCACCACTTTGGAGGGTCTCTGTCCAGAGGCCCGCCAAAAGTGGAACAAAGGGCTCAACCTTTGGTTTAGGAGTCACAGAGAAAAACACAGACGCCATTTTACAACCCGAGTTCTGGCAGAAAATACCACTCGATAAACCTATTTAAGATAAGTAGATCAGTGGTACGTTGGAGATTAACGAAAAACAGTATTAATCTTCAACAATGGGACGGATCCCATAGGGTTATGCCCGGGGTCGAACATAACAAGTAGTTTCCACTGCCACCAGCCAAAACTCGACGAGGAGGGACGGGACAGTGCCCCCTCGAGTAACAGATCCAGGAGTAATCGAATTACCCCTACTAGCACGTCCACAATAAGATGGTTGGTACTAGTTCTGTTAGCAAATTTAGGTCTAGTAAAGCCAATGGTGACTTTACATGCCCGGGGAGACGGTAGTCAGTCCCCGGGTATGGAGTCTATGGTGGGGGGACCAGCTAGGGTGCCCCCGTGTCACGACACGTAGGGTGCGGAGTGACACACATAGAAAAACTTATGAGACCCTATGGAGTAAAAGACCCCATAGCCCATCGAACACATTGCCAATTCAAAGGAATTCCACACATACATGTCCAAGAGTGAGAGGAAAAGGGTCACACTCTTGGCAGGATGGAAAAAACAAACTCCAGAAATCCAGCAAAGCTGCTGGGGGACTCACTAGGTTAGGAAATTCAGCCTAAACAGAGAATTCTCCCTAACACTCGCCCCCCCCAGACTAAGGGACAGGAGGATTTAATCCACTCCTGGATGAATCTCATACCTCTAGTCGATGATATACATCCTAGAGAGACCATCAGCATTTTGGTGGTGACACCCTGACCTGTGCTCAATGGTGAAATCGAACCCTTGCAGGCAGATCGACCATCTCAGTAGTTTTGGGTTTTCCCCTTTCATTTGCATTAACCATCTCAAGGGTTGGTGGTCAGTCTGAATAACAAAAGTAGAACCATACAAGTACGGCCTAAACTTCTTCAGAGCCCACACGATAGCAAAGCATTCTCTTTCGATTGTTGCCCACCTTGTTTCAGGATCCTTCAGCTTGCGGCTGATGTAGCAAACGGGGTGCTCCCTACCTTTCCCATCCAGTTGACTGAGTACGGCACCTATCCCTACATTGGAAGCGTCTGTCTGCACAATGAAGTGTTGGCGGTAATCAGGAGCTCTGAGTACTGGGGCTTGGCAAAGAGCCTTTTTCAGGTTTTCAAAAGCCTGATTGCACTCCTCGTTCCATTTAACCTTTTTAGGGAATTTGGGCGAGGAGATGACATTCAGTGGAGAAGCTATGGTCCCATAGTTCTCTATGAAATTCCTGTAATACCCGGTGAGGCCTTGGAAGGCTCTCACCTGAGTCTGAGTAGTCGGTGTTGTCCAATTTTGCACAGCTTCAATCTTACTGAGCAAAGGCCTTATTTCTCCACCGCCTACCTCATGCCCAAGGTAGACTACCTTACTCTGTCCAATTTGGCATTTACTCACCTTTATGGTCAGATTGGCTCGTCCAAGAGCCTGCAAAACATCTCTCAGGTGGGTTACATGTTCGTCCCAGGAATTGCTGAACACTGCTATGTCATCCAAGTATGCCGTGCAGAAGTCCTCCATCCCGGTTAGAACCTGGTTTACCATCCGTTGAAACGTAGCAGGTGCATTTTTTAGTCCGAAAGGCATTACCGTAAACTGGTATAAACCAACGGGGGTAGAAAATGCAGTTTTCTCCTTGGCATGGTTGGTCAGGGCTATTTGCCAATAGCCTGACGTCAAGTCAAATGTGCTGAGGAACTTGGCGGCGCCAAGTTTATCCACCAACTCATCTGTTCTTGGCAAAGGATGGGCATCAGTCGTGGTGACTGCGTTAAGAGCTCTATAATCCACGCAGAATCTAAGTTCTTTAGATCCGGCCTTTGGTACTAACACAACTGGGCAGGACCATGGACTAGTAGAGGGCTCTATTACCCCGAGATCAAGCATCTTGCTGACCTCACCTTTGATGTGGGTTCTTACGTTTTCTGACATGCGATATCCTCTGCTTTTGACAGGCAGACAGTCACCAGTGAGTATCTCGTGCTGGCCCCAAGGGGTCAAGCCTGGTGAGAGCGAGAACAGAGAGGCAAACTGATTCAACATAGACTTGCACTCTTCTTGTTGCTCGGGTGTCAGATTGGAGGAGAGATTTACTCCTTCAATGTTTTCATCTAACGGTAAGCCTCTGAGGAGATCCGGAAGAGTTTCACTCTCTTCTTCTTCCTCGGCTGATGCTAGAAGCAACGCTCCTACGTCAGGTCGTGAGACATACGCTTTAAGTCGGTTGGTGTGAAAGACTGTTGGAGCCTCCTTGGGGTTGCCCAAGTCCACCAGATAGTTAACCTCACCGAGCTTACCCACTACTCGGTAGGGTCCCATCCATTTATCTTGCAAGGCCCTCTGCCTTGTGGGGATCATAACAAGAACAAGCTGGTTTTGAGCGAACTCAACCATGTTAGCCTTTTGATCGTGCCAGTGCTTGACCAATGCTTGTCCAGCTTTCAAGTTATCGCTTGCTTCTGTCATCAGGTGCGACATTCTCCTCCGGAGACCTATCACGTAGTCAGTCACTCTGACTGGCTTGGGGGAAGGAGCACTCTCCAACCCCTCCTTAATCAGGGCCAATGGACCTCTGACGGGATGACCATAGAGCAGTTCGAAGGGAGAGTAGCCTACTCCCTCCTGAGGGACTTCTCTATAAGCAAAAAGAAGGCATGGCAATAGAAGGTCCCACTTACGCTTAAGGGGTTCTTCTAGAGCACCAATCATGCTCTTCATGGTTCGGTTGAACCGTTCTACCAACCCATTGGTTTGTGGGTGGTAAGCCGTTGAGAACTTGTAAGTTACCCCGCAGGTTTTCCACATGGCTTTCATGTAGTGGGACATAAAATTTGACCCCCTGTCAGAGATAACTTCCTTAGGAAATCCGACCCTAGTAAAAATACCAAGGAGGGCCTTAGCCACAGCCGGAGCTGTAACAGTCCTCATAGGAATTGCCTCAGGATACCTAGTAGCATGGTCTACTACAACAAGTATAAACCTGTTGCCTGAGGAGGTTGGAGGATCAAGGGGACCAACGATATCAATCCCTACTCTCTCAAATGGGACTCCCACAACGGGAAGAGGCACTAACGGTGCCACATTCTTGGACCCAACCTTACCAGAGATCTGGCAGGTATGGCAGCTTCTGCAGTGTTTTTCTACTTCGGCCCCCATTTTTGGCCAATAGAAGTAGAGTGAGAGCCTTTCCTTAGTCTTCTTGAAAATCAAGTGACCAGCCAAAGGAATCTCGTGGGCTAACTGCAAGAACTGTGGTCTGTTCTCTTGGGGTACTACAAGGCGTTTGTAGTCTCCAGGTGTAGACTCGGTCGGTTCACTATAGAAGAGGCCATCTTCCCAGTGCAATCTATGTTTCCCAGGCTCTTGCCCTTCAGCCTGAGTTACTGCCTGACGGCGAAGACCTTCCAGAGTTGGACATTCGCTCTGTCCCTTACTGAAGTCTGCCCTGCTGGGTCCACCTTCTGCCAGTAACGACTGCAGCTCAGGATGGTCAACAGGATCCAGATCTCCAATGAGTTCCTGGCCTTCCATTAGCTCTTCTTCAGAGTCTAATTCTACCATACAGGGTTGTACTTCCCCCTCAGCCTCAGCTGGAGGTGGAGTTACGGGTGTGACGTTGGACAACCGCGGGGAAGTCCGTGTCGGCTGCATCGGAATGTGGGCTGTTGGTTTCGGTTTAGAAGTTTTAGGTTTCCCTTTGACTTCTGTGTTCCTAGAGACAGCGGCCGCCATTTCCAATGGAGCAGGAGTGATTTCTTTCTTCATCATCTCCCCGAGAGTACCGCGCAGGGTCCTCTCTCTTGCAGGTCTGGTTAGCTCCTGTAACCGTTTACTAGGAGGTCTGGGAGTATGCGATACAACTCCGAGAGTTTTCAAATCATTACCCAACAGTACGCGTCCTGGTACCTCACTCTGTATGCTGACAGGTATCTTTACAGTCATGTCGTTACACTGAATGAGAACTGGTAATTGGGGAAGCATCTGCACAGGCCCTCCAGCTAACTTGGTGAGGCGTTTGGGTGCCTTAGCAACATCCTCAGCCTGAAAAAACGATTTATCCACCACAGTTATGCTGGCCCCAGTGTCCCTAATGGCAGGCGTCTCCTGACCATTCACCTGGACACTGTCCTTATAATACTCTTTAGTATTATCGGGGATAGAATTATAGACATCTAAATTCTGTTGTTCCCATAACCCCAGAGATACTAAAGAAACGCTGGCTGAGACTCCAATGGGTTCGTCAGCTAGCAGTAGAAAGTTTCCACTTGCCATTTTGACTTCCTCCTCTGGAGCGAAGGCTAAGGAGACAAGCTGGACCCCTGAAGGTTTACCCTTACATCTGGGATCTCCTTTCACGTGATCAGTCGAGCCACAAACAAAGCATTTCCCGAATGCTTTCTGGAATGGTGGCTTGTTCTGACCTCCTTCCGGTTTGGCACCAGAAGACACACTATTCTGTTGTGGTTTTCCCGGTGGCTTACCCTTCTGGTTTTGTTTGGGGCCCTCTTTGGAATGTGAGTTATTCGAATTCTCCTTTGAGTCTTTTTTAGGCTGTTTTCCCTCATCCTTTTTCTGAGTTACCCCAGAATCCTTGTGAGTAGCCCTGTTGGCAACCCACAAGTCAGCAGCCTTAGCTAGAGCCCTGGAATCTAATTCCTTCGAATCAGCCAAGTGCTGTCTGAGCTCAGGAGAACAGGCATCATAAATCGACTCCAACATAAAAAGATTTCGCATACCCTCGTAAGTGTCAACTTTGTAACCCTTAATCCATCCCTCTAAGTTTTTCAACCCTTCACTCACCCAGGTAGCCCAAGGGGTACCATCATGCTTTTTGAGGGTTCTAAACCTCTTAAGATACTGGGAAGGGGTCTTCCCGAATCTAGCTATCAAAGCTAGTTTCACACTTTCGTAATCCGTCTTATCCACCTCCCCCAATTCCATTACCACATCAGTCGCAACAGGAGGAAGCCTAGAGAACAACCAGGGAAGTAACGCATTCCCGGTGATGTCCTGGAGCCCATGATTGTATTCAAACAGTTTCAACCAATCCAACACATCCAATCTCGGTTCGTACATACCCACTAATTCCTTCGGCATCCGGGGTCTTTTGGGACTGGAGCTCCTAGAGGAACCAGAGGAGAGAGAAGCATTTTCCATAGACAACTTTTTCATTTGTAACTCATGATTAAGCTCTATTTCCCTGAGTCTTAACTCAGCTTGTTTCTGCTCAGCCTGGGCATTCATTCGTTTGAACTCGAGCTCTTGGTTTCTTTCAGATTGAGCCAAGAACCGTTTATATTCTAATTCGAGCTTCATTTTTTCAAGTTCAAAATAAGCAGAATTACTCGTGGGACCTGGTATTGGCCCCGTAGGAACAGTTGGTAAGGCAGGTAGGGGAACAGGTGAGACAGTTTTGTTAGCCTCGCCGTCCTCGTCAGCCTCTTCATCGCTATCATCAGAATTACGATTCAGATCAACACCATTACTGTTATCTACAGATGCTGGAGAGTTTGGTTCCTCTGAACCAGTACCCAGACTTTGGTTCGCCAGCAATCTCTCTATCAGTTCTAACTTCTTGCCTTTTACAGGAAGATTCTCTTGTCTACAGAGAGCTCGCAGACTCTCAGTATTTTTATCCGACAAAGACTCTTGGCTGTAAATTTCCATCGTAGACATGTTTTTTGAAAGTTGCTTTTGTAAAGTTTTGTGGTTAGTCGTCCTACAGCGTCGAAAAACACTCTAAACTGTATACTCGATACTAATCCCACCGCTGCACACCAGTGTTAGGCGGAAACCTGTGCAGTTCCCTCTGGGACCACTGCAAAAGATTTAGGACTACAGGTGTTGCGATGAACCCACTTGGTAGCAGTCTGTACCACACAGATTCAATTGGTAGCTGTGGCTGAGCAGTCAGACTTCTCTCAAGAAAAGTTGGTCAGTATAGGGAGTATACAAGATAGGGTAATTCTTCGCAGCAAAACGAGTAAACACGCAACCAGGCTTTAGTATAAAGATAGTAAGTTATTTATTAATAACAGAACGTTTACGAAAAATACTAAAGTGAACCACGGCAAACAAATCAAAATACAATTACTCTGCAGAATGGAATAAAGCTCAATCCCCCGAAACACAATATCGACAACTCTAGGTTCTACGGCACCACTTATTTTCAGACAGAGGTGTATACCTCAACCCAGATGACACTCGAATATTTAGTGAGGAAGGGAGAGAAGAGAAAGGCAGGTAATGAAGTCAACACGGTTCGTACTGAAGCGGGTAAAAATGCAAGGCAAGAAGGCATTAATCACACTAGATCATACAGTTCGGCGGCCAGGCCCACTCGGTGAGAGGCAAGGCACGATGTCCTGGAAAGTCTCTACGGATGATGCACTCAAGTCTTGTTTAGCAAATTGGTTAGCGACAGGTTGAACCAGTTCAGAACAAAGAGTGAATAAAGCTTGGAGGCAACCCAACGGAACGGAGAGGAATCAGATACCTCACACGAACCGATCGAAAAGGGAAGCCAGGCGGTTACGGTACCTTGTTGTGGAAGACAGCTCCGACGGGGGCAGTTGTTCCTGGTGGTGGATGCACGACGGGTCTTGGCCAAGAGAAGAGATGCTCTCGTCGTCGAAGAGAAGATGTCCGGTGCACCACCAGGGAAGAAACCAGCCGCGGAGTGCTTCGTCACAAGGCACCACCTTTCGATCACGGTGCAGGAGTAGTGGCTATCCGTTTGCCGGGTGCTCTGCACGGGCAATTCGACCACTGCGTCCTGGGCGACCAAAAAGCACAAAGAAGAAGAAGACTGGTTGTCCCCACCAGCCAGGGAAAGAGACTCTCCGGCAGGGAGATCTCTTCTGTCGTCGGGAGATTGTGAGACGATTCCGCAGGGCTTCACCGGTGGTGTTGTCGTGCAGGTCGAGTCAGCGTTACCCTCGTCGGATTCTTTAGGTCCAGTGGCGACTTCCTGAAGATCCAGTCCCAAAGCCCTGCTTTTATGCAGACGTCCCCCATTCATTCAGCCTAGCTTGTCAATCAACACATGCTAAGTGGTGAGCGGGAAGGCTCACCACCTGGGCCAATCACTTCAGAGTGCGACCTGAGTTGGCAAGGCAACTCGGTCCAGGGTGTCTAAACCCCCTCCCACACCCCTGAGGTAACCCAGACAGAATGGCACCACTTTGGAGGGTCTCTGTCCAGAGGCCCGCCAAAAGTGGAACAAAGGGCTCAACCTTTGGTTTAGGAGTCACAGAGAAAAACACAGGCGCCATTTTACAACCCGAGTTCTGGCAGAAAATACCACTCGATAAACCTATTTAAGATAAGTAGATCGGTGGTACGTTGGAGATTAACGAAAAACAGTATTAATCTTCAACAATGGGACGGATCCCATAGGGTTATGCCCGGGGTCGAACATAACAAGTAGTTTCCACTGCCACCAGCCAAAACTCGACGAGGAGGGACGGGACAGTGCCCCCTCGAGTAACAGATCCAGGAGTAATCGAATTACCCCTACTAGCACGTCCACAATAAGATGGTTGGTACTAGTTCTGTTAGCAAATTTAGGTCTAGTAAAGCCAATGGTGACTTTACATGCCCGGGGAGACGGTAGTCAGTCCCCGGGTATGGAGTCTATGGTGGGGGGACCAGCTAGGGTGCCCCCGTGTCACGACACGTAGGGTGCGGAGTGACACACATAGAAAAACTTATGAGACCCTATGGAGTAAAAGACCCCATAGCCCATCGAACACATTGCCAATTCAAAGGAATTCCACACATACATGTCCAAGAGTGAGAGGAAAAGGGTCACACTCTTGGCAGGATGGAAAAAACAAACTCCAGAAATCCAGCAAAGCTGCTGGGGGACTCACTAGGTTAGGAAATTCAGCCTAAACAGAGAATTCTCCCTAACATGGTAACCTCAGCATAACCGCCCAAGAAGATTTCAGATGTTATCATACTGGGCTACCTTAACCCCCCAGCCACAATGCACTGGGGGTGGTGCCAATACTCTTAGATTTCTTCCTCATAGGGACAAGCAGGGTAGCCTCCTGCTTCCCACGCCCGCGAACAGCAAACAGCACTCGCCTGGTACACTTTGGTGGATGCGCGCGCCCGCCCTTGAAGTAGTGTGTTCTGGCAGGGGGTCCGTAGCCTCTTGTTATCTAAATAAGAATAGTAAAAATAGCCACTATTAGTTCAATGCGCTATAGTATTTACAGTCCTAAAGGTCTTTAATATATAGTCCACTCTTGAATAGTAGTGTTAGTACCTTTGTTGATAGTGATTTAACACGTGGAAGACGTCGAGGAGTCGAGTAGATCCACAGTAAGTGGGTCAGCAAACAGCACTCTCCTGGTGCCCTCTGCTGGGTGTGCAGAAATGCTATAATCATTCTTACATGGACTTGAGTCATTCAGAATGAGCAAGTGCTTAATGTATGGTGGAGACACAGAACAAAATAAACTATAGCACTAGGGCTGACGGTATTTCAGATAGCGTTTGTTTGTTGGTTTATTTATTTGGTAATGCGCACCAAACCCATAAGTAGCTGGGCGCAACAGATACAAATATACTTGAGGCTTGGTTACAACATGGAAAAGGTACAGTAATACAATTTGGGAATGCAATGGGGAGGGGGTAGTGCAAATGCTTACGACATAAACTGAGAGAGGGGGAGGAGGGAAGCGAAAGGAAAGGGACAGACAGGAGAGAGACAGGAAGATAGTGGTGAGAACAGTGGAGAGATATGGGAAGCAGGATGACGATTTAATAATAGGTGAATTTCCAGCATTACGGGTGAATGATGTGGCATGGCAGCAGAGGAGAACAGTTGTTGGGTACGCCTAAATTCGAAATGCACATAAAGCACTACAGCAGCACAAAGTGGAGGAGGATGCATTTGTTGGGTACACCTACATTCGAAAAGCACATAAAGCATTAAATTAGCACACATTTTGGAGGATTTAGTTGTTGGGGTCACCTAAATTTGAAATGCCCATAAAGCACTGCAAGCAGCACAAGGTTTGACGTCACAAAGCTTGATGCCTGAGCCAGCAAAGGGCAGAATTCCAGCTGACTCTGCAACGGGAGTTGAAGATTCTGTCTGTGGTTATTCTTTTTTTTTAAATTTATTTATTTGTAAGATTTACACAAAGATAAACAAACAAGTCAGTTAATACAATCAAACAAAACAGTTAATTACATGCAGAATACAATATACAAACAACCATCAAAGAACTAGTATAAACTCAGAAAGTCATCCCAAATCTTTTCATGTAATCTTAACTTCCCTTGTCTCTTATAATTCACCCTCTCCATAGTTGCAAGACCAGACATCCCCTCAATCCAATCCTCAACTGTAGGTGCAATCCGTGTCTTCCAGCCCCTCAAAACCAGTTTCTTGCCCAAACTAGCACTACTAGCAGAAACATTTTCCGCGAAATAGAGAGATCCTCTAGTAACTCACCACCTCCCAAAATCATCGTCATGAAATCCAACTCAACATCCAGATTCAAAACACGCAAACAGACACAACACATATCATGCCAAAATCCCTGCACATGCACACATTCCCAAAGCAGATGTTCCAAACTTCCCAATCCATTTCCACAACACCAGCCCTCATCCAAATCCACCATCCCCCTTTTGAACATTCGTTCCGGACTCCAAAACACCCTATTGAGAATCTTAATTTGTCTCGACCGTTCCTCGAAATTAATAGCATAGAGTTTATTCATTTATTTTAGACCACAAAATGTTTTTGGATATTTAAGTACTTGCTATTAAACCGATCAAACTATTCTTTCTGCAGCACTTTAGAAGCTGCAGATTATTTTTTATTTGTTTAAACCAAACCGATTCTACATTGATGATATATATTCACAAATGAAAGCTCTCATACTTTATAGTAAGCGAGAGGCCATGCATTTAAAGGGAATGATGGTGTGTGGCTATAAATTACTATCCTTATGACGTAGGTAAGGGGCACTTTCAGCCAGATCTTGAGCTAACTCTTGATTCTCTATGCGATTTCCATTACAAATGGGGAAGAATGTGTATAGTGTTCACACCTAGCAACCAAAGTGTCACTTACAGAATGCCCTCTGAAAGAACGTGTTTTATTTATTTATTTTTTAGTTGAAAGTACTTTAAATTTGTCTGACATAACACATCTGAGAAAGTTATGGCGGGCCAGACCCAGCATGCTATATTTGCAAAGCCTCTCAAAGGTGAGGTGTGCCAGGGTGCACGAAAGCTGCACTCAGGAAAGCACGATTTAACTAATTTTATGTTATGAAATGCTGACTTCTAAAAGAAGTGAAAGGGGAAAATACTAATGCCGAAAAGGCGAATTAGACGTGTTCCCAGTTCTGCGACTTCTAAAGGATTGTATTGCATGTGTACCTGAGTAATAGTACAAGGCATTGGATGTATCTATTTAACAAAGGCTTATCTATTGGCAGGCAGCCTGCTCGCTTTTGGAGATCTGTCAGAAGTGAGGCTGGGTATTGAGTACCTGGATGCATTTTACATTCTTAATTAAATCTGCGCTGCTCCTGTCCCTGGAAAGCAGCTGAGACTGGTTAAATGGCACGTATAGAGTGGATGATGCAAACCAGCTATACTCATGATGAGACACAATTAAACATTCAATATCTTATCTCTGCCAGGCAGCAATTCTTTCCCCTCAAGCGAGTCACTAGCAGAGTCTGGCAAAGTGCCTTTGCGAATGTAAAGTATCAGCTGGATTGTGCATTGCCATGTCTAAATGAAACGCCATTACAATAGATCAGCAAGCACAGCCCTGTCAAAGTGTCTGTCAATACGCCCTGAGCAGCATCCACCTCACAAGGCTGTCTATGGAAAACAGTGTACATTCATATAAGGTGGACAGATTAATTAAAATGTATCAATAGCATCGTATTTGCTAAATGTTTGCATCCTTCAAATTCAGAATTCGGTGCTGTGGTAAAAGCGGGGTTTATCTAGTTAGTAACGGAATTGCTGCCGGTTCATTACTGCACCACCTGACTCGTGAGAGGCCTACAGTGCAATGAGGCACACAGATGGACAAAAAGGAGCTGTCCGCCAACTTTTAATAAACTCTCTGGGATACATAATTACTACTTGACTGAACCATCATGCACGTTTGAATTATATGTGTGTCTTCAAGAGAAAGGAAGGTCTCCGTGCACTGAACTATTCAAAGTAATCAAACCAAATGCAGAACATGCACAATGAGTTATATGATTTTAAATACAAACCATCAAGGTTATTCTCGGATGTACAGATAGGAGGCTACTGTTGTATAACAGCATTAACTCTGACAATCTATCTATTGACCATTAACCTATCTCATAGAACAAGACACTTTCCAACCCAACCTCTGCTTTCTTTACGGAGTCATAACACAAGAAACACACCTATCCCTCTCCATTGAACACACCTGTTGCCGTTAATCCAAATGAATTGCTCTATCCAATATGTTACCTATTCCAGACCTTTGATTCTTTTACATGCTCATTTTTTCCACATTTATTTCTGTTTTATTGCTTTCTTTTTTTATCTCGTGTTTTCATCCAAACCTCTTCCTAGAAAATACCTATATCTATATTTTACTATCCACCTTATCATTTTTTCTATGCTTACACTGACATTACACCTTCTTAATATATGCCTTCAGACTGCTCAGTTTTCACGGCATGGCACAGCCTAATACCACTCTCTGCATTTTAAGCTTGTGGACTAGTATTGTCTCTTTGCACTCTCAGATTTTAAAGAAAACATCCTTCTCTATGTTGCTCTTCCTCCCTCACCACATTGTATGCATTCCTGGATTAATTGAATGCTCACACCAGTAACAGGAGAACGGGGGTCTCAGTTCCTATCTGGTCTTCAACCCCACGCTCTCACTCATGGTAGAAGACATCTGTACCATCACAGATACAGTTTAGATTTTGCTCAATCATTTCACTGAAGCCTCACACTGCGGTAAAACTTAGAGGGTAATTCATAGAAATTCGCACAAAAGTGGCACACGCGGCTGGCGCACAGTGTCCCCGTGCGATACACTGCGCCAGCCGCGTGCGAAAAAATCCTTTTCATCGCACAGCGTATTCATGGATTTTAGCCTCCGAAACCAGCCGTGGCGCAGGGTGGCGCAGCGACCCTGCAGCAGCGCCAGTTACGCCCCCAAGAACGCCCTCGCGCAAGGAAAAGCCTCCAAAATCCCAAAATCATCGCAAAGGGCTGCTCTAACCCTGGACCAGTTCACAGGGCTGCCAAACAGCAAACGCCAAGCGGGGAACGTATATTTCAGTGGTTCGCGGGAAGTTTCACACGTGATTGTCCTGGGCATGTGCACATCAGGGGGTGCGTGGGAAGTAACACACGCGATTTCATCAGGGCAGGTGTATTCCAGGGGTGCACGGGAAGTATCACACGCAAAAACAACAGGGTACTTGTATTCCAGGGGTGCGCGGAAGTATCACACGCAAAAGCAGCAGGGTACGTGTATTTCAGGGGTGCGCAGGAAGTATCACACGCGATTCCATCAGGGTACGTGTAGTCCAGGGGTGCGCATGAAGTATCACACGCAATTCCATCAGGGTACGTGTATTCCAGGGGTGCGCGGGAAGTATCACACGCAAAAGCAGCAGGGTACGTGTATTCCAGGGGTGCGCGGGAAGTATCACACGCAAAAGCAGCAGGGTACGTGTATTTCAGGGGTGCGCAGGAAGTATCACACGCGATTCCATCAGGGTACGTGTATTCCAGGGGTGCGCGGGGAGCACCACATAAGAATTGCATGTGTGGCTCCTCCCAGGTGTTCCCTCTACACCCTCCACGGCCCCTGCAGGTGGCCCACACCACAGGGGCCTACCCTGCACATGTCCCGCAGGCACCCCATCCACCATGGCCATGCTCCCCAGCGAACCCACATGTCACCTTGCACTACTGCCCACCAACGCATGTCCCCCTGCACCCCCAGCCACCAGGGGCACCCTCCACCAGGCCGCCACTCATGTCTACCACCACTCCCACCCCCCAGCATCCAGGGGCACCCTCCACCAGGCCCCCACTCATGTCCAACTCATGTCTCCCTGCACCCCCACCCCCCAGCAGTGCAGGGGCAGCCTCCACCAGGCCCCCACTCATGTCTACCACCACCCCCACCCCCTGCAGTGCAGGGGAAGCCTCAACCAGGCCCCCACTCATGTCTACCATCACCCCCACCCCCCAGCAGTGCAGGGGCAGCCTCCACCAGGCCCCCACTCATGGCTACCACCACCCCCACCCCCCAGCATCCAGGGGCACCCTCCACCAGGCCCCCACTCATGTCTCCCATCACCCCCCCCCCAGCATCCAGGGGCACCCTCCACCAGGCCCCCGCACATGTCCCCCTGCACCCCCACCCCACAGCATCCAGGGGCAGCCTCCACCAGGCCCCCACTCATGTCTCCCACCACCCCCACCCCCCAGCATCCAGGGGCACCCTCCACCAGGCCCCCACTCATGTCTCCCATCACCCCCACCCCCCAGCAGTGCAGGGGCAGCCTCCACCAGGCTCCCACTCATGTCCAACGCATGTCTCCCTGCACCCCCACCCCCCAGCAGTGCAGGGGCAGCCTCCACCAGGCCTCCACTCATGTCTACCACCACCCCCACCCCCCAGCATCCAGGGGCCCCCTCCACCAGGCCCCCACTCATGTCCCCCAGCCAACATGTCACCACAATGTAGATCCCTGGCCCTTATGGTCAGCCTCCAAATGCCAAACACCCACCTGAGTATTGCATCCACCCACTTAGAAATGGCAAAAACATGATAGAACCCCAATTGCAAGTTTGGAAATGAACACATGTCCCTCACATACACCCAATTGGTGTCAGTGAATGTCAAAACCCAATTTAATGATATGCATGAAACCAATGAGATGATACTACACATTGAACTTTGAAGAAAAAATATGTATTAAAAGCAACATAAATTGATTCAAAAATAAACAAACAATAATGGAAATTAAAAAAAAAAAAAAACAGCAGTTCCGTGAAATAATGCAAAACCACAAATCATAATGCAAAGGAAAGGTGTCCAAAGTCACAGTCCACAAAAGTAAATCCAATGGAAAATTAAAATCGAAAACCATTGCTCCATGGGGAAATCATCAAAAAAATTGAAAATCCAAAAGTCAACTTTATACAGATAAACAATCCAGGGTCCATGATCCCAACCGAAGAAATGAAACCTATCTAATAACACTACCTAAAAAAAAAACTATATACAAAAATGTGGCCCATTGTCCAAAAGGTCCAAAAAAAATGCAAAACCAAAGGAAACCTAACACTAACTACAGAACTATTTACAAGGGCAGCAGGCTAGTCCGACGGCTCACTCCGGGATGTTCCGGGCCAGGGCATCATCGAACTCCTGCTCAATGTCCCGGAGGCGGTCCTCCTCCATTGCCCCGAGGATCCGCAGGGCCGTCCACATGTTCACCCCAAACTCCCTGCGGATTGCCTCGAGGCACTCGCCCGCCTCAGGGCCCTCTGCATGGAGTTCTCTGCCCTGACCATCGTGAGCCGTGCCTCTTCCGCCCGCTGCCGCTCCGCATCTATGGTGTGGCCCAACCGCTGCCACACGGAAGACACTTCCCGTCCTGGGTCCTCCTGCCCTCCGGCCGATGCCTGCCCCTCTGGTGTTGATGGCCCCGAGCCATCATGGCTCCCACCACGTTGCTGCTGGTGCTGCGCCTCTGCCCGTGCACTGCCTCCTGCTGCCTGCACATCCTCTGCTGGCTGGGGTGCAGTTGTTGATGTGGCCACCCCTGCTGGACGTCCGACTCCCGACTGTGGCAGGGATGCCTCCTCCATCAGCCTGGCCGCACCGTCAGAGGCAGCTCCACAGGGCACCCAGGTGACTGATGGATGGTAAGATGGCACGGAGGACGACTGGCGCATAGGGGGTTCAGTTGAGGAGGGGGTCTGAGCAAGCCCCATCAAACGGAGGAATCCAGCCTGGGTGACCTGTCCCAGTAGGCCGACGCGGTCAACGAGCCATTCAAGATGACGTGCAGTCTCCTCATGAAAAGACTGCAGGTCACCTCGCATGGCCCGTTGACGCAACGCCACACCAGTCAGGACAGTCTCAACCCGGACCCGGATAGCCACGTCCGCAGGCAGAGGAAGGCTTTTCGTGGAGAGCGAGTGGGTGAAATCTGTACTTCTAGTCGGTTCACACGCGATTTACTTCACAGCGTTTCAAGTTCGTACTCCCTGTTACCTCTGACAGCTTTTTCTCTTTTCATCTTTTTCCTGGGCCTGTTTTCTCAAACAGCATTCCCTTCTACTGTTGTCCTGTCTCCTCAGACAGCGTACATTCTTATTTTGGCGGGGGTGTTGCCAACGCGCACACGTGCATATTTTTCACGCTTTTGTTCCTGGCAGACGGTGAGTCGCGCACGTATTTAACATCTGTGCTTGCCCCGTGTGTCACATACCCCTTCAGAGGACATTCTAGGCTGTGTGTGACACGCATACGTTCATTCTTGTGTTTCTGGGTGCCACAGCGTAGTGCAGGTTTATTTTTCCACACACGTGGTCTAGGAGGGGTTGCGTGCACCTTACTTCCGTTTTTTGGGGTGCCTGTGCGTTGCGTGACCCGTCATCTTTCCCCAGGGGTGACATTCTGCCTTGCTAGAGCACTAGGGTACAATTACCATCTGGTACCCAACCCCTTTGACCCCCAATTGCCCAGGACAATAGTTCACATCGACTCCCATACGCACAATAACATCAGTGCCATGGCTGGGAGGCAAACAAGCCGTAAGGGTGGCAAAGGTGGCCGAGCCCCAAGTGGTGGCTGTAGTGGATCCGGTAGGGGACGTGGCCGTGACTTGCAGGGTGCCCCTAGCCCCCCATGTGTGGAGGAGCACTCAGGGACACCCATGCCCCCCCACTGGTTGAGGGTAACGAGGCTGACACCATCCATGCTCAGCCCTTGTTGGACCAGCCCACTGTGGAACCAGACCTGGCACAGGGTGACTCCATGGCTGACTTCCAGGTCTGCAGATCTAGGCCACATGTGCCGGTGCACGTTGGTGTCATCAGGCCACATGGATCAGGGGTAGCTAGGTCATATGCTGCCCGGTGTAAGCAGGCTGGGGAGGCTGCAGAGGCAGCTGCCGCTCCATCCACCCCACCTCTCACACACCCAGCCAGTACAGTGTCGGTCCAAGTCCATCATGCTGACATTCCCCCTGACACCATCACACTTCAGCTAATGCCTGCACCAACTCCCATGCTGAGTGTGCAATCCCACACTCCTAGTACAGAGTCCACCGGGGCTCCTGCCCCAAGTGTCCAGAGCAGCGTAGGACACTCAGGATCCCCACCACCTTCCAAGCGGAAGAGGAAGAGTGCTCGTCCAGTAGAGGCTGATGCCCTAGAAACGGCTACACAGTCCGGCCTGTCAAGGAAGCCCAGCTTCAATGAGGCCGAACTGAATGCACTTGTAGAGTATGTGTCCGCACATGACCGCAAAATGGTGATTGTTGCAGGATCCAAGACCACACCTGCACAACGTCAGGCACACTGGCAGACCATTGCGGACATCATAATCGTGAGGCGCACAGCTACTGAATGCTACAAGCGCTGGAATGACCTGAAGCACAGGGCAATGAATAAGCTGGCCTTAAGTCATGCCGCAACTCTAGTGACTGGAGGTGGGTCTCCAGCAGAGGACATAGAACTCACTCCACATGAGCAGTTTGCTGGGACCTACGTCACGGAGGAACAGATCCAAGGCGTGGGAGAACTGGCAGATTACGAGGCATTGTCCGGTGAGTGCACATGCATGTGTGTGTCATCCATGTGCATGGTGTGTGTGGGAGGGCTTCTGTTTGGCTGCCAGGTGAGGGTGTGTGTGCCTGAGTGGTTTGGGTCACCCATGTGCCTCATCCGATACATTCTGCGCACCAGCATTTGGGTATAGCAGTATCCCTTCTGCCAACATTAGACATCCAGCCCAACACCACGCCAGTACCCTTGAAGTGTCATCTTGCCACAACATTGTTGCTTATTTTCCTTTGTTTATTCGGGCAGATTGTTTGCATACCACCACTTTTACTCGGCATTTCTCAGTCCTATTGTCACATGTCTGACATGGCTATGGTACAGTGGACTGGCTTTGTTTCCTGGACATGATTTGTTTAGAAATGCCCCTGTGCAATAGGACCATTTTGGACTGGCAGCTCCAGGTTAAACATTTGAACCATGTCAATGAAAAAATCAATCTCATGAGCAAACTGGACAGAATGAGCAATTGGTGCCCTCCTCTCCCTCTTCACTTTATGGCTAGGGTACATGCCATCTGTGTGATGGCATGTGTATTTGACCTTCCAATCACTGGCCAATGTGTGATGCCACTGCTAGGCAGCATGCAGCAAATGTGTTCATCTTCCATCTTGGTGTCATCAATGTGTGCCATCTGCCTACCCTTCACACGCAGTGACGGTGCATGCATGGGAGGGTTTTAGTCATGTGGGGCATGCGTCAATCAAGTACTGTTTGTGTAGCCTCTCAGCCCTAATTGTGTGCCATAGTGCTAATGCCTGTTTCCATTTGTTTTCTTTTATGCCTTTGCAGGGGATGACGCACTTGATACTGCTGGGGTTGTGGAGATGGTGCAGACCCAGGAGGGGTCTGAGGCCCGACCGACCACCAGTGAGGGACGTGGTGTGGTGGTGGGTGAGAACCCACAACTGCTGCAGGTTGTGCTCTCAAGGTGTGTCTCTGGCTGCACCTCCCCCGAGCTGTATTCAGGTGTCGATTTGGATGATGAGACCTATGTGCCGTCGCAGGTGAGAGTTCCTGGGAGGGATTCTGTTCTGTCCGACCCACCTGCACCAGGGTTAGAACCCTCAATGGGGATGTCAGTGTTGGCAGGTACGCCCTTTGGTGCTTACGGATGCAGGGTCACACTCCGCAACATCTGATCCTGTTCCTGGGCCAGCAGATCAGAGGGGGAATGCAGTCCTGCAGCCTCAGGCAGTGCCGGCACAGCAAGGCGCAGTTCGGCTTGCCCCAGACAGGTGTGGTGCCCGCCGATGTGGTGGCCGTACGCC
Source organism: Ambystoma mexicanum (assembly GCF_040938575.1). NCBI lineage: Eukaryota > Metazoa > Chordata > Amphibia > Caudata > Ambystomatidae > Ambystoma > Ambystoma mexicanum. The sequence continues at coordinate 1,536,238,455 of NC_090929.1, read as the reverse complement.
ACCTGGCAATACCGCATGGGAGCAATCCATATATGGTATGGCAACCCAACAGGCAGCATCATCAGAGATGATGGCTCAGGCCATGGATAGGGTGGCCACTTCCATTGTCCCCCCCGAAAGGCTGATGGAGCGACTACAGCAGGCAACCAAATCCATCTGCCAGTCACACAGGGAGGACATGTTGGTGTCCGACAGGGACAGGCGGGCGGCACTGGCGACTCTGCGGGTAGCCATTTCCATAGAGTCCCAGGGCCACAGGGAAGCCCTGAGGGTGGAACTCCTTCACCTCAGGACGACTCTTGTTGAGCTTGAGGCTTCAACAAACAGAAGGACAGAACAGCAGCTGGAGCGTCTCACACGTACGCTCTCAGCTGAGATGCAGGCAACTAGGGCAGAGGTCCAGGCATCCTGTGAGTTGTTGCATGGGGACCTACGCACAATTATCCACAAGAACGAGACCTACCACACCTGCATGCTTGCTGTCATGGAGGAACAGACTAGGGCTTTGCGTGGGCTGCCTCCCATAGTGCCACCACCTCCTGATGCAGCTGCAGAGGGTGAGGAGAGCGACAGCAGTGATTCTCCCACAATAGGGTAGCCGTGTAGGCCATGAGCCCATGGAGGTGTTTTTTTTTCCGCAAGATCCACACAGGTGGGTTTTGGTGTGCACCCTGTCCTCGGACCTCCTGGGCCTTGTGTGGCTCCCGTGGGCATATGCTGCATTGTGGCTGGGCACATGCAGGCTTGTCATGAATTTGGTTCAGATGCTTGGGTTTGTGTGACACACACCCTTCCTGCTTCCCGTTTCCATGGGCTTGCAAAGGGTGTGCCCAAGTGACATTGACGTACATGGTGACATTGGACTCCCATTCAATGTGTGGGCAGTCTGTAGTCAATACTGTGTATACATTCATAGTGAATATTGTTGTTGTATTGTACACTGCATGGTGTATTGAAATGTGCCTCTGCATCCATTTCATCCTCCTAATTTGCAGGTCCATTTCTCATGTCTTCACAAGGCGGTCCACCTTGGAACTGGGGTCCATGTTGTAAGCAGTGCACCTACACTCTTGTGTGGCGATAAAACTGTATTGTTCGAAGTGCTTGCATCATCAGGTAGTGAGGCTAGCACATTTTTAAGTCTGTAATGTCATGTTTAAGGTAGGTTGAAGGTTGTGTATGTTATTGGCATTCTTGGTAAGTATTTGGTAATGTGTGTTGTAGGTCCTGCATTTCTGTGAGCATGTCATGTGTGGCCATGTTTCCATTAGGGACACTGTAGCTGGTGACATTTGGGGCATGTTGTGAGGATTAATTTTTTTGCTCTCACATTGCATGACATGCCATGGTGTGTTGTGTGGCCGTGCCGGGGAGGGTTTGGGTGACATGGCACTGTTCTCATGTAGTATTTTGCAAGTGGGTATTCATTTCTGCAACATGGAAGTGTGTCTTTTGATGACACTGCATTGGTGGTGTTTGTGTAGGTAGGGATGCACACATTGTGACACTTCCACATGAACAATCTCAGGCTGCTATGGTTCTGAAATTTGACTGTCCCTTTGTTCGTCATATTTGTCAGGTCGAGTCATCATTGCTTATCAGATGGTATGTGCCAGGGCTGTGTGCACTCCACAGGGGTGTGATTTCTATGTGAAGTAATTAGCCACCAGCTGCGTACGGGCTGCCTCACCCCGTGCCCTTTCCCCTCCCATGCGCTGCGGCTGTGCATGTGGTTGGGGATGTGGGGGCACCACCATGTCCACAGCCAAGCCCCGGCCTGTTGCAACATTGCGCAGGACAAATGCTGCCACTATGATCCTGCACACTACTGGGGGCGCATATAACAGACTTGAGCACTCCGAATGTGCGCTCCACTATGCCCCGGGTTGCAATATGGACTGTGTTGTATCTTACCTCGGGAGGCGTGATGGGGTTCCGAATTGGCATCATCATGTGGGTGCTCAGAGGGTAGGCACTGTCCCCTGGTGAGGAGGTGATGGGTATCATTAGTGGGGTAGTGACATAACTCTGCATCTGACATGCATGCATGTGCAGTGGAATTCATACTCACCAAGCAGCCATGTATCGCCATGCCGCCCAGCTTCTAGGTCCCGGCTTAGGGTAGACATTCGGTAAATGAAGCTGTCGTGGGTGGACCCTGGATAGTTGGCATATACTGAGGTGATGATTCCCTTGGCATTACATACTATCTGCACGTTGATGGAATGCCAGTGCTTGCGGTTCCTATAGATGTGCTCAGATGCCCTGGGGGGACGTAGTGCCACATGGGTGCAGTCAATGGCACCTAGCACTTTGGGGAATTGTGCCACACCGTAGAAATCCAGGGCGGCAGCCTGCCTGTCTGCAGGTGTCCTGGGCAGGTATATGTGCCTACGGACTGCGGTGATGATGTTCAAGACCTGGTGTAGGCAGTGTGACTGCGTGGCCTGTGACACCCCACCCACTATGGCACTTGTCCGCTGAAATGATCCTGTGGCCAAGAAGTGCAGTACAATGAGGACCTTGTCCAGGGGGCTGAGTGCTTGGGAGCACAGGGTGGGTGATGTGAGGTCATCCTCCCACTCACTGAAGAGGTCCAGTATTATGTGTGATGGAAACCTGTACCTCCCATACACCTGCTCATCAGGCATCCCAAAAAGGCTGGTTCTGGGAGTGAAAATTCAGGCCCTCACTATCCTCCTCCTCCTCCTCCTTTGGTAACCCACGGCCACTGCTGCTAGGAACGGTATATTCATCCTGGCGTCTGAGCTTGTTTGTTGTTTGCGTGCACTTTTATGCTGTGCGGGTCGACGTACGCCTGCTTCATGCTGGCGTACGTGTTTCAGGATTGGACCATTTGTTTTTCGCCGCGTTGTAGGTGAACGTGTGAATCTTCCCGCCCACCCCAGGAATACACGTAACACGCTCTCCCAGGCCCAGTCGCGTGTAAATATTCCCGCCCACCCCTGGAATACACGTACCCCACTCTCACAGGCCCAGTCGCGTGTGGCAGTTCACGCGCACCCCGAAATACACGTACCCAGGGCAATCGCGTGTGGAACTTCCCGCGAACCCCGTAATACACGTAGCCTGCTGGTATCGCGTGAGGAAGTTCACGCGCACCCCGAAATACACGTACCCAAGGCAATCCAGTGTGGAACTTACCGCGAACCCCGTAATACACGTAGCCTGCTGGTATGGCGTGTGGAAGTTCACGCGCACCCCGAAGTACACGTACCCAGGCAAATTGCACGGCTAGGGGTTGGGGGTGCAGGGGGACATGGGTGGGGGCCTGGTGGAGGCTGCCCCTGCACTGCTGGGGGTGGTGGTGGTGGGAGACATGAGTGGGGGCCTGGTGGAGGGTGCCCTGCACTGCTGGGGGGTGGGGGTGATGGGAGACATGAGTGGGGGCCTGGTGGAGGCTGCCCCTGCACTGCTGGGGGTGGGGGTGGTGGGTGACGTGTGGGGGCCTGGTGGAGGGTGCCATGCACTGCTGGGGGGTGGGGGGGTGGCAGACATGAGTGGGGGCCTGGTGGAGGCTGCCCCTGCACTGCTGGGGGGTGGGGGTGATGGGAGACATGAGTGGGGGCCTGGTGGAGGCTGCCCCTGCACTGCTGGGTGGTGGGGGTGATGGGAGACATGAGTGGGGGCTTGGTGGAGGCTGCCCCTGCACTGCTGGGGGGTGGGGGTTCAGGGAGACATGAGTTGGACATAAGTGGGGGCCTGGTGGAGGGTGCCCCTGGATGCTGGGGGGTGGGGGTGGTGGGAGACATGTGTGGGGGCCTGGTGTAGGGTGCCCTGCACTGCTGCGGGGTGGGGGTGGTGGGGCACATGAGTTGGACATGAGTGGGGGCCTGGTGGAGGGTGCCCCTGGATGCTGGGGGGTGGGGGTGGTGGGAGACATGAGTTGGGGCCTGGTGTAGGGTGCCCCTGGATGCTGGGGGGTGCGGGTGGTGGGAGACATGTGTGGGGGCCTGGTGGAGGGTGCCCCTGGATGCTGGGGGGTGGGGGTGGTGGGAGACATGAGTGGGGGCCTGGTGGAGGGTGCCCCTGGATGCTGGGGGGTGGGGGTGCAGGGAGACATGAGTGGGGGCCTGGTGGAGGGTGGCCCTGAATGCTGGGGGGTGGGGGTGTTGGGAGACATGAATGGGGGCCTGGTGGAGGCTGCCCCTGCACTGCTGGGGGGTGGGGGTGCAGGGAGACATGAGTTGGACATGAGTGGCGGCCTGGTGGTCTGGTGGAGGGTGCCCCTGCACTGCTGGGGGAGGGGGTGATGGGAGACATGAGTGGGGGCCTGGTGGAGGCTGCCCCTGCACTGCTGGGGGATGGGGGTGATGGGAGACATGAGTGGGGGCCGGTGCAGGGTGCCCTGCACTGCTGGGGGGTGGGGTTGATGGGAGACATGAGTGGGGGCCTGGTTGAGGGTGGCCCTGGATGCTGGGGGGTGGGGGTGGTGGGAGACATGAGTGGGGGCCTGGTGGAGGCTGCCCCTGCATTGCTGGGGGTCGGGGTGATGGGAGACATGACTGGGGGCCTAGTGGAGGCTGCCCCTGCACTGCTGGGGGCTGGGGGTGATGGGAGACATGAGTGGGGGCCTGGTGGAGGCTGCCCCTGCACTGCTGGGGGTGGGGGTGCAGGGGGACATGAGTGGGGGCCTGGTGGAGGGTGCCCCTGGATGCCGGTGGGTGGGGGTGCAGGGAGACATGAGTTGGACATGAGTAGGGGCCTGTTGGAGGGTGCCCTGGATGCTGGGGGTTAGGGGTGGTGGGAGACATGTGTGGGGGCTTGGTGGAGGGTGCCCTGCACTGCTGGGGTGTGGGGGTGCAGGGGGACATGAGTGGGGGCATGGTGGAGGGTGCCCTCTACTTCTGGGGGGTGGGGGTGATGGGAGACATGATTGGGGGCCTGGCGGAGGCTGTCCCTGCACTGCTGGGGGTGGGGGTGGTGAGAGACATGTGTGGGCGCCTGGTGGAGGGTGCCCTGTACTGCTGGGGGGTGGGGTGGTGGGAGACATGAGTGGGGGCCTGGTGGAGGCTGCCCCTGCACTTCTGGGGGGTGGGGGTGATGGGAGACATGAGTGGGGGCCTGGTGAAGGCTGCCCCTGCACTGCTGGGTGGTGGGGGAGATGGGAGACATGAGTGGGGGCCTGGTGGAGGCTGCCCCTGCACTGCTGGGGGGTGGGGCTGCAGGGAGACATGAGTTAAACATGAGTGGAGGCCTGGTGGAGGGTGCCCCTGGATGCTGGGGCGTGGGGGTGGTGGGAGACATGAGTGGGGGCCTGGTGGAGGGTGCCCTGCACTGCTGGGGGGTGGGGGTGATGGGAGACATGAGTGGGGGCCTGGTGGAGGGTGGCCCTGAATGCTGGGGGGAGGGGGTGGTGGGAGACATGAGTGGGGGCCTGGTGGAGGCTGCCCCTGAACTGCTGGGGGGTGCAGGGATACATGAGTTGGACATGAGTGGGTGCCTGGTGGAGGGTGCCCCTGCACTGCTGAGGGTGGGGGTGATGGGAGACATGAGTGGGGGCCCGGTGGAGGCTGCCCCTGCAAAGCTGGGGGGTGGGGGTGATGGGAGACATGAGTGGGGGCCTGGTGGAGCGTGCCCTGCACTGCTGGGGGGTGGGGGTGATGGGAGACATGAGTGGGGGCCTGGTGGAGGGTGGCCCTGGATGCTGGGGGGTGGGGGTGGTGGGAGACATGAGTGGGGGCCTAGTGGAGGCTGCCCCTACACTGCTGGGGGGTGGGGGTGCAGGGAGACATGAGTTGGACTTGAGTGGGGGCCTGGTGGAGGGTGCCCCTGCACTGCTGGGGGTGGGGGTGATGGGAGACATGAGTGGGGGCCTGGTGGAGGCTGCCCCTGCACTGCTGGGGGTGGGGGTGATGGGAGACATGAGTGGGGGCCTAGTGGAGGGTGCCCTGCACTGCTGGGGGTGGGGGTGATGGGAGACATGAGTGGGGGCCTGGTGGAGGCTGCCCCTGCACTGCTGTGGGTGGGGGTGGTGGCAGACATGTGTGGGGGCCTGGTGGAGGGTGCCCTACACTGCTGGGGGGTGGGGGTGATGGGAGACATGAGTGCGGGCCTGGTGGAGGCTGCCCCTGCACTGCTGGGGGTGGGGGTGGTGGCAGGCATGTGTGGGGGCCTGGTGGAGGGTGCCCTGCACTGCTGGGGGGTGGGGGGTGGCAGACATTAGTGGGGGCCTGGTGGAGGCTGCCCCTGCACTGCTGGGGGGTGGGGGTGATGGGAGACATGAGTGGGGGCCTGGTGGAGGCTGCCCCTGCACTGCTGGGTGGTGGGGGTGATGGGAGACATGAGTGGGGGCTTGGTGGAGGCTGCCCCTGCACTGCTGGGGGGTGGGGGTTCAGGGATACATGAGTTGGACATGAGTGGGGGCCTGGTGGAGAGTGCCCCTGGATGCTGGGGGGTGGGGGTGGTGGGAGACATGTGTGGGGGCCTGGTGGAGGGTGCCCTGCACTGCTGCGGGGTGGGGGTGGTGGGGCACATGAGTTGGACATGAGTGGGGGCCTGGTGGAGGGTGCCCCTGGATGCTGGGGGGTGGGGGTGGTGGGAGACATGAGTGGGGGCCTGGTGTAGGGTGCCCCTGGATGCTGGGGGGTGCGGGTGGTGGGAGACATGTGTGGGGGCCTGGTGGAGGGTGCCCCTGGATGCTGGGGGGTGGGGGTGGGGGTGATGGGAGACATGAGTGGGGGCCTGGTGGAGGGTGGCCCTGAATGCTGGGGGGTGGGGGTGGTGGGAGACATGAATGGGGGCCTGTGGAGGCTGCCCCTGCACTGCTGGGGGGTGGGGGTGCAGGGAGACATGAGTTGGACATGAGTGGCGGCCTGGTGGAGGGTGCCCCTGCACTGCTGGGGGAGGGGGTGATGGGAGACATGAGTGGGGGCCTGGTGGAGGCTGCCCCTGCACTGCTGGGGGATGGGGGTGATGGGAGACATGAGTGGGGGCCGGTGCAGGGTGCCCTGCACTGCTGGGGGGTGGGGTTGATGGGAGACATGAGTGGGGGCCTGGTGGAGGGTGGCCCTGGATGCTGGGGGGTGGGGGTGGTGGGAGACATGAGTGGGGGCCTGGTGGAGGCTGCCCCTGCATTGCTGGGGGTGGGGGTGATGGGAGACATGACTGGGGGCCTGGTGGAGGCTGCCCCTGCACTGCTGGGGGGTGGGGGTGATGGGAGACATGAGTGGGGGCCTGGTGGAGGGTGCCCCTGGATGCTGGTGAGTGCGGGTGCAGGGGGACATGTGTGGGGGCCTAGTGGAGGGTGCCCCTGGATGCTGGGGGGTGGGGGTGCAGGGGGACATGAGTGGGGGCCTGGTGGAGGCTGCCCCTGCACTGCTGGGGGGTGGAGTTCAGGGAGACATGAGTTGGACATGAGTGGGGGCCTGTTGGAGGGAGACTTGGATGCTGGGGGGTAGGGGTGGTGGGAGACATGTGTGGGGGCTTGGTGGAGGGTGCCCTGTACTGCTGGGGTGTGGGGGTGCAGGGGGACATGAGTGGGGGCATGGTGGAGGGGGCCTTCTACTGCTGGGTGGTGGGGGTGATGGGAGACATGAGTGGGGGCCTGGCGGAGGCTGCCCCTGCACTGCTGGTGGTGGGGGTGGTGAGAGACATGTGTGGGGGCCTGGTGGAGTCTGCCCCTGCACTTCTGGGGGGTGGGGGTGATGGGAGACATGAGTGGGGGCCTGTGAAGGCTGCCCCTGCACTGCTGGGTGGTGGGGGAGATGGGAAACATGAGTGGGGGCCTGGTGGAGGCTGCCCCTGCACTGCTGGGGGGTGGGGCTGCAGAGAGACATGAGTTAAACATTAGTGGAGGCATGGTGGAGGGTGCCCCTGGATGCTGGGGCGTGGGGGTGGTGGGAGACATGAGTGGGGGCCTGGTGGAGGGTGTCCTGCACTGCTGGGGGTGGGGGTGATGGGAGACATGAGTGGGGGCCTGGTGGAGGGTGGCCCTGAATGCTGGGGGGAGGGGGTGGTGGGAGACATGAGTGGGTGCTTGGTGGAGGCTGCCCCTGCACTGCTGGGGGTTGCAGGGATACATGAGTTGGACATGAGTGGGTGCCTGGTGGAGGGTGCCCCTGCACTGCTGAGGGTGGGGGTGATGGGAGACATGAGTGGGGGCCTGGTGGAGGCTGCCCCTACAAATCTGGGGGGTGGGGGTGATGGGAGACATGAGTGGGGGCCTGGTGGAGGCTGCCCCTGCACTGCTGGGGGGGTGGGGGTGCAAGGGGACATGAGTGGGGGCTTTGGTGGAGGGTGCCCTGGATGCTGGTGGGTGGGGGTGCAGGGGGACATGTGTGGGGGCCTGGTGGAGGATGCCCCTGGATGCTGGGGGGTGGGGGTGCAGGGGGACATGAGTGGGGGCCTGGTGGAGGCTGCCCCTGCACTGCTGGGGGGGTGGGGGCGCAGGGAGACATGAGTAGGACATAAGTGGAGGACTGGTGGAGGGTGCCCCTGGATGCTGGGGGGTGGGGGTGGTGGGAGACATGTGTGGGGCCTGGTGGAGGGTGCCCTGCACTGCTGGGGTGTGGGGGTACAGGGGGACATGAGTGGGGGCATGGTGGAGGGTGCCCTCTACTGCTGAGGGGTGGGGTGATGGGAGACATGAGTGGGGGCCTGGCGGAGGCTGCCCCTGCACTGCTGGGGGTGGGGGTGGTGGGAGACATGTGTGGGGGCCTGGTGGAGGGTGCCCTGTACTGCTGGGGGGTGGGGTGGGGGGAGACATGAGTGGGGGCCTGGTGGAGGCTGCCCCTGCACTTCTGGGGGGTGGGGGTGATGGGAGATATGAGTGGGGGCCTGGTGGAGGCTGCCCCTGCACTGCTGGGTGGTGGGGGTGATGGGAGACATGAGTGGGGGCCTGGTGGAGCGTGCCCCTGCACTGCTGGGGGGTGGGGGTGCAGGGAGACATGAGTTGGACATGAGTGGGGGCCTGGTGGAGGGTGCCCCTGCACTGCTGGGGGTGGGGGTGATGGGAGACATGAGTGGGGGCCTGGTGGAGGGTGCCCCTGCACTGCTCTGGGGTGGGGGTGATGGGAGGCATGAGTGGGGGCCTGGTGGAGGCTGTCCCTGCAAAGCTCGGGGGTCGGGGTGATGGGAGACATGAATCGGGGCCTGGTGGAGGGTGCCCTGCACTGCCGGGGGGTGGGGGTGATGGGAGACATGAGTGGGGGCCTGGTGGAGGGTGGCCCTGAATGCTGGGGGGTGGGGGTGGTGGGAGACATGAGTGGGGGCCTGGTGGAGGCTGCCCCTGCACTGCTGGGGGGTGGGGGTGCAGGGATTCATGAGTTGGACATGAGTGGGTGCCTGGTGGAGGGTGCCCCTGCACTGCTGGGGGTGGGGGTGATGGGAGACATAAGTGGGGGCCTGGTGGAGGCTGCCCCTGCAAAGCTGGGGGGTGGGGGTGATGGGAGACATGAGTGGGGGCCTGGTGGAGCGTGCCCTGCACTGCTGGGGGGTGGGGGTGATGGGAGACATGAGTGGGGGCCTGGTGGAGGGTGCCCCTGCACTGCCTGGGTTGGGGTGATGGGAGACATGAGTGGGGGCCTGGTGGAGGCTGCTCCTGAATTGCCGGGGTGTGGGGGTGCAAGGGGACATGAGTGGGGGCCTGGTGGAGGGTGCCCCTGGATGCTGGGGGGTGGGGGTGCAGGGGGACATGAGTGGGACATGAGTGGGGGCCTGGTGGAGGGTGCCCCTGGATGCTGGTGGGTGGGGGTGCAGGGGGACATGTGTGGGGGCCTGGTGGAGGCTGCCCCTGCACTGCTGGGGGGTGGGGGCAAAGGGAGACATGAGTTGGACATGAGTGGGTTCCTGGTGGAGGGTGCCCCTGGATGCTGGGGGGTGGGGGTGGTGGGAGACATGTGTGGGGGCCTGGTGGAGGCTGCCCCTGAACTGCGGGGGTGGGGGTGGTGGGAGACATGTGTGGGGGCCTGGTGGAGGGTGCCCTGCACTGCTGGGGGGTGGGGATGGTGGGAGACATGAGTGGGGGCCTGGTGGAGGCTGCCCCTGCACTGCTGGGGGGGGGGGGGTGCAGGGAGACATGAGTTGGACATGAGTGGGGGCCTGGTGGAGGGTACCCCTGGATGCTGGGGGTGGGGGTGGTGGGAGACATGAGTGGGGGCCTGGTGGAGGCTGCCCCTGCACTGCTGGGGGGTGGGGGTGCAGGGAGACATGAGTTGGACATGAGTGGGGGCCTGGTGGAGGGTACCCCTGGATGCTGGGGGGTGGGGGTGGTGGGAGACATGTGTGGGGGCCTGGTGGAGGGTGCCCTGCACTGCTGGGGGGTGGGGGTGGTGGGAGACATGAGTTGGACATGAGTGGGGGCCTTGTGGAGGGTGTCCCTGGATGCTGGGGGGTGGGGGTGGTGGGAGACATTAGTGGGGGCCTGATGGAGGGTGCCCCTGGATGCTGGGGGGTGGGGGTGGTGGGAGACATGAGTGGGGGCCTGGTGGAGGGTGCCCTGCACTGCTGGGGGATGGGGGTGATGGGAGACATGAGTGGGGGCCTGGTGGAGAGTGGCCCTGGATGCTGGGGGGTGTGGGTGGTGGGAGGCATGAGTGGGGGCCTGGTGGAGGCTGCCCCTGCACTGCTGGGGGGTGGGGGTGCAGGGAGACATGAGTTGGACATGAGTGGGGGCCTGGTGGACGGTGCCCCTGGATGCTGGGGGGTGGGGGTGGTGGGAGACATGTCTGGGGGTCTGGTGGAGGGTGCCCTGCACTGCTGGGGGGTGGGGGTGGTGGGAGACATGAGTTGGACATGAGTGGGGGCCTGGTGGAGGGTGGCCCTGGATGCTGGGGGGAGGGGGTGGTGGGAGACATGAGTGGGGGACTGGTGGAGGGTGCCCCTGGATGCTGGGGGGTGGGGGTGGTGGGAGACATGAGTGGGGGCCTGGTGGAGGCTGCCCCTGCACTGCTGGGGGGTGGGGGTGCAGGGGGACATGTGTGGGGGCCTGGTGGAGGGTGCCCCTGGATGCTTGGGGGTGGGGGTGCAGAGGGACATGAGTGGGGGCCTGGTGGAGGCTGCCCCTGCACTGCTGGGGCGTGGGGGTTCAGGGAGACATGAGTTGGACATGAGTGGGGGCCTGGTGGAGGCTGCCCCTGCACTGCTGGGGGTGGGGGTGATGGGAGACATAAGTGGGGGCCTGGTGGAGGCTGCCCCTGCACTGCTGGGGGGTGGGGCTTGTGGGAGACATGTGTGGGGGCCTGGTGGAGGGTGCCCTGAACTGTTGGGGGGTGGGGGTGGTGGGAGACATGAGTTGGACATGAGTGGGGGCCTGATGGAGGGTGGCCCTGGATGCTGGGGGGTGGGGTGGTGGGAGACATGAGTGGGGGCCTGGTGGAGGGTGCCCTGTACTGCTGGGGGGTGGGGTGGTGGGAGACATGAGTGGGGGCCTGGTGGAGGCTGCCCCTGCACTTCTGGGGGGTGGGGGTGATGGGAGATATGAGTGGGGGCCTGGTGGAGGCTGCCCCTGCACTGCTGGGGGGTGGGGGTGCAGGGAGACATGAGTTGGACATGAGTGGGGGCCTGGTGGAGGGTGCCCCTGCACTGCTGGGGGTGGGGGTGATGGGAGACATGAGTGGGGGCCTGGTGGAGGGTGCCCCTGCACTGCTCTGGGGTGGGGGTGATGGGAGGCATGAGTGGGGGCCTGGTGGAGGCTGTCCCTGCAAAGCTCGGTGGTCGGGGTGATGGGAGACATGAATGGGGGCCTGGTGGAGGGTGCCCTGCACTGCCGGGGGGTGGGGGTGATGGGAGACATGAGTGGGGGCCTGGTGGAGGGTGGCCCTGAATGCTGGGGGGAGGGGGTGGTGGGAGACATGAGTGGGGGCCTGGTGGAGGCTGCCCCTGCACTGCTGGGGGGTGGGGGTGCAGGGATTCATGAGTTGGACATGAGTGGGTGCCTGGTGGAGGGTGCCCCTGCACTGCTGGGGGTGGGGGTGATGGGCGACATAAGTGGGGGCCTGGTGGAGGCTGCCCCTGCAAAGCTGGGGGGTGGGGGTGATGGGAGACATGAGTGGGGGTCTGGTGGAGCGTGCCCTGCACTGCTGGGGGGTGGGGGTGATGGGAGACATGAGTGGGGGCCTGGTGGAGGGTGCCCCTGCACTGCCTGGGTTGGGGTGATGGGAGACATGAGTGGGGGCCTGGTGGAGGCTGCTCCTGAATTGCTGGGGTGTGGGGGTGCAAGGGGACATGAGTGGGGGCCTGGTGGAGGGTGCCCCTGGATGCTGGGGGGTGGGGGTGCAGGGGGACATGAGTGAGGGCCTGGTGGAGGGTGCCCCTGGATGCTGGTGGGTGGGGGTGCAGGGGGACATGTGTGGGGGCCTGGTGGAGGCTGCCCCTGCACTGCTGGGGGGTGGGGGCGAAGGGAGACATGAGTTGGACATGAGTGGGGGCCTGGTGGAGGGTGCCCCTGGATGCTGGGGGGTGGGGGTGGTGGGAGACATGTGTGGGGGCCTGGTGGAGGCTGCCCCTGAACTGCGGGGGTGGGGGTGGTGGGAGACATGTGTGGGGGCCTGGTGGAGGGTGCCCTGCACTGCTGGGGGGTGGGGATGGTGGGAGACATGAGTGGGGGCCTGGTGGAGGCTGCCCCTGCACTGCTGGGGGGTGGGGGTGCAGGGAGACATGAGTTGGACATGAGTGGGGGCCTGGTGGAGGGTACCCCTGGATGCTGGGGGGTGGGGGTGGTGGGAGACATGAGTGGGGGCCTGGTGGAGGCTGCCCCTGCACTGCTGGGGGGTGGGGGTGGTGGGAGACATGAGTTGGACATGAGTGGGGGCCTGGTGGAGGGTGTCCCTGGATGCTGGGGGGTGGGGGTGGTGGGAGACATTAGTGGGGGCCTGATGGAGGGTGCCCCTGGATGCTGGGGGGTGGGGGTGGTGGGAGACATGAGTTGGACATGAGTGGGGGCCTGGTGGAGGGTGTCCCTGGATGCTGGGGGGTGGGGATGGTGGGAGACATGAGTGGGGGCCTGGTGGAGGCTGCCCCTGCACTGCTGGGGGGCGGGGGTGCAGGGAGACATGAGTTGGACATGAGTGGGGACCTGGTGGAGGGTACCCCTGGATGCTGGGGGGTGGGGGTGGTGGGAGACATGAGTGGGGGCCTGGTGGAGGCTGCCCCTGCACTGCTGGGGGGTGGGGGTGCAGGGAGACATGAGTTGGACATGAGTGGGGGCCTGGTGGAGGGTACCCCTGGATGCTGGGGGGTGGGGGTGGTGGGAGACATGTGTGGGGGCCTGGTGGGGGGTGCCCTGCACTGCTGGGGGGTGGGGGTGGTGGGAGACATGAGTTGGACATGAGTGGGGGCCTGGTGGAGGGTGTCCCTGGATGCTGGGGGGTGGGGGTGGTGGGAGATATTAGTGGGGGCCTGATGGAGGGTGCCCCTGGATGCTGGGGGGTGGGGGTGGTGGGAGACATGAGTGGGGGCCTGGTGGAGGGTGCCCTGCACTGCTGGGGGGTGGGGGTGATGGGAGACATGAGTGGGGGCCTGGTGGAGAGTGGCCCTGGATGCTGGGGGGTGTGGGTGGTGGGAGGCATGAGTGGGGGCCTGGTGGAGGCTGCCCCTGCACTGCTGGGGGGTGGGGGTGCAGGGAGACATGAGTTGGACATGAGTGGGGGCCTGGTGGACGGTGCCCCTGGATGCTGGGGGGTGGGGGTGGTGGGAGACATGTCTGGGGGTCTGGTGGAGGGTGCCCTGCACTGCTGGGGGGTGGGGGTGGTGGGAGACATGAGTTGGACATGAGTGGGGGCCTGGTGGAGGGTGGCCCTGGATGCTGGGGGGAGGGGGTGGTGGGAGACATGAGTGGGGGACTGGTGGAGGGTGCCCCTGGATGCTGGGGGGTGGGGGTGGTGGGAGACATGAGTGGGGGCCTGGTGGAGGCTGCCCCTGCACTGCTGGGGGGTGGGGGTGCAGGGGGACATGTGTGGGGGCCTGGTGGAGGGTGCCCCTGGATGCTTGGGGGTGGGGGTGCGGGGGGACATGAGTGGGGGCCTGGTGGAGGCTGCCCCTGCACTGCTGGGGCGTGGGGGTTCAGGGAGACATGAGTTGGACATGAGTGGGGGCCTGGTGGAGGCTGCCCCTGCAGTGCTGGGGGTGGGGGTGATGGGAGACATAAGTGGGGGCCTGGTGGAGGCTGCCCCTGCACTGCTGGGGGGTGGGGCTTGTGGGAGACATGTGTGGGGGCCTGGTGGAGGGTGCCCTGAACTGTTGGGGGGTGGGGGTGGTGGGAGACATGAGTTGGACATGAGTGGGGGCCTGATGGAGGGTGGCCCTGGATGCTGGGGGGTGGGGTGGTGGGAGACATGAGTGGGGGCCTGGTGGAGGCTGCCCCTGCACTGCTGGGGGCTGGGGGTAATGGGAGACATGAGTGGGGGCCTGGTGGAGGCAGCCCCTGCACTGCTGAGGGGTGGGGGTGCAGGGGGACATGAGTGGGGGCCTGGTGGAGGCTGCCCCTGAACTGCGGGGGTGGGGGTGGTGGGAGACATGTGTGGGGGCCTGGTGGAGGGTGCCCTGCACTGCTGGGTGGTGGGGATGGTGGGAGACATGAGTGGGGGCCTGGTGGAGGCTGCCCCTGCACTGCTGGGGGGTGGGGGTGCAGGGAGACATGAGTTGGACATGAGTGGGGGCCTGGTGGAGGGTACCCCTGGATGCTGGGGGGTGGGGGTGGTGGGAGACATGAGTGGGGGCCTGGTGGAGGCTGCCCCTGCACTGCTGGGGGGTGGGGGTGCAGGGAGACATGAGTTGGACATGAGTGGGGGCCTGGTGGAGGGTACCCCTGGATGCTGGGGGGTGGGGGTGGTGGGAGACATATGTGGGGGCCTGGTGGAGGGTGCCCTGCACTGCTGGGGGGTGGGGGTGGTGGGAGACATGAGTTGGACATGAGTGGGGGCCTGGTGGAGGGTGTCCCTGGATGCTGGGGGGTGGGGGTGGTGGGAGACATTAGTGGGGGCCTGATGGAGGGTGCCCCTGGATGCTGGGGGGTGGGGGTGGTGGGAGACATGAGTGGGGGCCTGGTGGAGGGTGCCCTGCACTGCTGGGGGGTGTGGGTGATGGGAGACATGAGTGCGGGCCTGGTGGAGAGTGGCCCTGGATGCTGGGGGGTGTGGGTGGTGGGAGGCATGAGTGGGGGCCTGGTGGAGGCTGCCCCTGCACTGCTGGGGGGTGGGGGTGCAGGGAGACATGAGTTGGACATGAGTGGGGGCCTGGTGGAGGGTGCCCCTGGATGCTGGGGGGTGGGGGTGGTGGGAGACATGTCTGGGGGCCTGGTGGAGGGTGCCCTGCACTGCTGGGGGGTGGGGATGGTGGGAGACATGAGTGGGGGCCTGGTGGAGGCTGCCCCTGCACTGCTGGGGGGTGGGGGTGCAGGGAGATATGTGTTGGTGATCAGTAGGCAAGGTGACATGTGGGTTGGCTGGGGGGCATGGCCATGGTGGATGGGTTGCCTGTGGGACATGAGCAGGGGTGCAGGGTAGTCCCCTGTGGTGTGGGCTGCCTGCAGGGGCCGTGGAGGGTGTAGAGGGAACACCTGGGAGGACCCACATGGCCAAATCACGTGTAGCATTCCCCGGCATCACCGAAATACACGTACCATGCTGAAATCGCGTGTGAATCTTCCCGCGCACCTCGGAATACATGTACCCAGGCCAATCACGTGTGGAACTTCCCGCGCACCCGAAGTACACATACCCAGGCCAATCGCGTGTCGAACTTCCCGCGCATCCCGAAGTACACGTACCCAGGCCAATCGCGTGTGAAACTTCCCGCTCACCCCGAAACACACGTACCCAGGCTAATCGTGTGTGGAACTTCCCACGCACCCTGTAGTACACGTACACAGGCTAATCGCGTGTGGCACTTCCCGCGCACCCCGAAGTACACGTACCCAGACCAATCACGTGTGGAACTTCCCGCGCACCCCGAAGTACACGTACCCAGGCCAATCGCGTGTGGAATTTCCCACGCACCCAGGAACACACACACACACTGTTTTTCACACAGCGGGTGTCCGTGTTTGCCGGTACCCCTTTGCACCTCATTTGTCCTAGAGGGCCACTGTATGGACCATTCATCCTGGCTGTATATGGGTGCTTTTTGTTAGTGCACATTTTGGCGCACATTTTTTTCAGGCTCAGGGTCGCTACCGCCTGCTTTCTTGTGGCGTACTTGTTTGGCCCTGTGCGCGTCTTTGACCGGGCGCTGGTTTGCTCTATTCGATTCCATGAATACGGGTTGTAGGCGAGCGTGTGGGCTTTCCGTGCACTTGCCTCCTGTACTTCCCCCGTGACGCCCATATTTTCACACGTTGTTCCCCATTCCGAGTGTTACGCCCCGTGTTCCGCCTACTTTTGTGATGTGCGCTGCGCTATGTGCGATTTCGCAGTGGCCGTGGCACACGCTGTTGGATGACCCTGGTTTCCCTGCGATTTTCGCACTTGCACTGTGATTTTCGCACTTTTACTGCGAATCACACGTTTTGGCACCTCTGCGTGGGAATTTTCAGCGCACATTAATTCCAAGAATCGACCCCTTAGTCTGCACGCTATCCTCCATATCTCTTCCTTTTAATGGTTGCATGTACTGCATGAAATATGTGAATGGCTGGACTGTGAAAATGTGACAGAGCCTCTACTCTGGCCCACAGTGAACCTGATCAGGATGTAGTACCAATTCTGCCCTATATTTGTATATTTATGCCTATATGAGTTTGGAAGGGCACACCAGTTTTTAATTCTGTAAAAGTTAGATTGGGAATTGCCAAAGTGCAAATAGTTGACAAAACAAGGCCAATCTCTCTAGCAATAGATGATCTGTGAAAATGGGGTCATATATCTCTCTTTTTCACTAGTGTTGCCAAATAAATAAAAGGTCATAGGCAGATATATCAAGCTGGCATTTCCTATTGTTGATGCCTGGGTGGGGGTCAGTGGCATCACCTATTTGCTTCAACTCTGACAAACATCAGACAATCTCGTAGAACAAGACAATTCCCACCCCAGCCTATGCAATATTTACATACTCATAAAACCAGCTACCCAACAGCCCTAGCCCTAAACCTCGCATGCTGCCTATGTCTGTATTTATTCCCCATCCAATCTGTTACCTAATCATCACCTTTCATCCTTTTACAGATTCTTTTTTTACCCACGTTTTTTCTGTTTTCTTTCCAATATTCTTTTCCCTAATGTGCTCATCCAACACTCTCCCTAGGCAACACCTATTTCGTTACTGTTCCATCCAACGCATCATTCCTTCTCCTCTGCTTACAATGAAAGGACAATTTACCACAGTATACCCTCCTACTGATCAATGATCACTCATTTTCACCCCAAGGCCCAAGGCACAATGTTGCCTCCCTTAATTTTTAAACCTGTGACCTACAATTTTCTCTTTCCCCTTCCCCATTATGTGGACCCAACTGATTTTCTACAGGAAACATCTTTCCATGTTTGGCTCTACCCCTCTTACACCATGTTTATTGATGGCTGCATTCCTGAATTCCTTTCATGCTCACACCAGCAACAGGATAACATGCTCTTTGTACATATCTGGTCTCCACCACCCCCTCATT
Organism: Ambystoma mexicanum; assembly: GCF_040938575.1. NCBI lineage: Eukaryota > Metazoa > Chordata > Amphibia > Caudata > Ambystomatidae > Ambystoma > Ambystoma mexicanum. Next base: position 1,536,220,895 of record NC_090929.1, on the reverse strand, counting down.
CATGGAAGGAGACTGTAGAAGATTTGTTTTGGTTATATTTAGTATCTCGTGGTATTGTATGGTATTTTTCTATGGTGACATTTTCTAAACTTTTGCCAATATATTGTGGTAAACCTATTGGGGTATTTTTAGAGTGGTGAGACTAATTTCAGAACACTGCCTGATAAATATTTCACCAGGATCACTAACAGTAAACAATTACTGGACTTAGTACACTCTTTTCTGCTTGCAGTATTTAATGTACATTACCACTTGTATGCCCTTTTGGCTGTGTCTCAAAATACATTGATGATTTCACATCACATAATAGTTGTACTCACACACATGTATAGCACTTCTGAAAAACTCAACTCCCACAAGCAATTTACCTTATGCTTTGCAACACGTGGTAATGTGAATTAACGCCTGCAGTAAAATGAGCTTACCACCTGTTGAACCTCAGTCTATGTGCTAACACAATAATTTAGACACATAATAAGAACACTGAATCTAACTTGTTTTTGCTTTTGTGGCTTTATAAAATGTTAAAATTAAGAAAATGACCAACCGGTTGCATTATGCTGTACTCCTTTACGGTGGCTTGTACGCAAAAATGCATTTAATTAGAGAGCTTCCACACATTAAATATCTTTTCTAATAATGAACTTCAATTACACATTTATTGCTGGCTGGCTAACGCACGGTCTTATGTAACCTTAAATGTTTCCCTCTCAATTCATGGCAGCTATGATTTTATCTTGACAAAAAAAGGCTTCATAAATAAAAATCCACGTAAAATATAGATTGTGAATTACTTTAAGAAAAATAATATATTTCTATCTCACACAAGCCGGTAAAATATTTCTCTCATACAACTCACTCTCCTCAATTTACTGCATAATTACCTAGATCTGTTGGCGATATTCCCCAACTCAGCTTGGCAGTGACCCAGGAACATTCGCAGATAAGGACGCTCAAGATTTCGCAGCTCTTCTAAGGACTGCCAACCCAGGAGAGAGACAGCCTCAGCCCTGCAGACAGTTTGTCCAGGAAACAGCCCTCTCTTCCTTCCATCACTACTGCATCCTTTGTCAGTGAGTGAAAGAAAAAGCCCAGCCCTCTCTGCCTCAAACCTTTTTCACAAAACTCTATGTCACTCAAAAAGCACCTCCCCTTGACAAAATCATCTCACTAAAATAGCATGTGATTTTCTTTGTGCCTTTACCCGAAACACAAACTGCATTGCTGAAGAGAAAATTATACATCTCTCCTGCACTTCCTGCCACAAGACAATGATAGTCTTCAGCAGAGCGGATTTCACATTTCACATCTTGCACATTTGTTTACCTTTATGTTTAAAGTTTGTTTTTTCCATTTCCAGAGCATCATGCATTTCCATTAACCTGCATCCAGTTTATATTATGGATTGATTTGCACTACATGTTATTATGGGAGTTATATGTTAAATGGGTTTGGGTAAATGAGTATGTTAGTTCATGTTAGTTTCGTTTTTTCAGTGCAACTCATCCCATTGCAATAGCATCATGAAGGAAAGTGTTAATTTTCTAGCATGTGTTCTGTGCATTGGCATGTATTTAAATTCAGCCTGAGACTCATACTCTTGAGTCATATATATGTGTCTCACACCCCTGGCCCTAGTTAAAATTCAAACCTTCACTAAAATGTGAATGATGAAATGCAGAGCCTGGATGTTGAAATGTGGAGCCTACATTCCTACAAGACATATTACCATCCCACATGCAGATGAGATTTTTCTCTCTCATTCCAACGCAGCGTCACACTGAGGTAAGTCTTTTTGATGCAAATTCCAATCATGCCCTGTTTCTTTTTAATGGGTGAATGTGCACCATGAACACATGTGAATGACTAGACAGTGGAAATGGAACAGAGTCTCTCTGTTGGCCCACAGAGATACTCACCTGGATGAATGACCAATTCCGAACTCTATTAATGTATGTACTGTTAGAAGATTGATACAAAACATATCCCTTCAGCAATTGTAAATTTCAGAGGCAGATTTAAAACGCGCTAGATTTTGCGCCTAATCAAGATGTGGCACAAAACTAAAAAATGTTATTTTCACAAAATATCTTCAAGGACAGCTATTAAATGTGACACTACACTATTTTAGGGAAATATCATTGGGGAGTAAAAGACCTGTACAAGAATGACATCAAATATCTGGCACCGACTACAGATATATTGGAAAAAAAAGCAACAAAGGTTTGAATAATTAACTAAACCATTAAGTGTACACATGCAATACCGTTGCCCACCTATTGTAAGAAAAATTAAAAGCGGAGTAGCCAGGGTGTGCTAGCAATGCAACTGATGATGGAGCTTTCATCTGAGGCTTTCCGACTTCCCCCAAGGTAATGATGTTGTTTACGTCAAACATATCCAACATACCACTGGTAAAGTAATTATAATTTCCCCGGGAATGTGACCTGGTCCTGCTGATACTTCCGACACTCATTTATATTTGATTTGGAATAAGAACCTCTCGTGATGGGCTTTCTGCTTTCTTTGTCTTCCCTCCTTACATGGTGATGACACAAATGTTCTATTTATGGAATGTAGAATGTGTGACCCTCTTAGTGCCCTTCGAATGAAAGTTGGAGAGAGGGTGCAGGAGTGAGAGAGTGTGCCATTGGATGAGTGTCCTGTGATATTACTAGGGCTATTCTATCCAATCTTGTAACTGATAATAAAAAAGAACACAACATAACATTGATGATGAGAAGAACCTAAAACTGATTTACTGCTGCCTGAACTATGCTGGGGCAGCCAGAGTCACATTCTCCAGCTCACAATTTAAGAAATACCTTCCTCCTGCTTAAGTATCCTTAGCAGTGCTCTGACTGCTGTGTCACAGAGACCAGGTTTTGGGGAAACATATTGAATTCTGCCATAGCTCAGCAGATCACATATACTACCAGTCCATACATAGAACCCTTGTGACACCACCATGAAGACATAAAAGACAGAGCTAGAAGAAAGCACATAACAACATTAGCCATCTGTGCCCGAATTGCCATTTCAGGTGCCAACCATTTTACATCAAGCATTGCTGAGTTGGTCAGGGGACAGGGCTGAAGAATTTTAGATTTAAGAGTCAATTCCACATTATCAAAACGATGTAGAAACATAGCCTTGTTCTCATAACTGTAATATTCTAATGCAAATGCTAACAGATGTTCAATGATTATAACTTGCAATTGTGTAAAATGTAACCTTACATAGCGAGAAAGTGAGGGACAGATTGACCCACTCTGTGGTTAAAATATGACCAGATCCGATGTTGGAGATAATCAAGATAGATGACACCCTCAATCCCTTTGAAACCCTTGATCGTGAACCAACACATTACTTAAAATGATCTAGTCCAAGTAAAATGTCAGCAATAGAAGGTTGGCTTAGGCAGAACAAAGAATCAATGGGAGTCATTATGACCCTGGCGGTAACCGTGTCGGTAAATATGGGTAATGAATGTACCGGCATCTGGCAATGGGGACTTACAGGGTATTACAGCCCCGGGGGTCCTGGTAAATCCCCATTGCCGGGTGCCGGTAATTATTACACCATCCATGAATGGTGCCAGTGCATCCGTCGAGTTCTGCGAGCAGGTGCAGTTCCGTCTGCCAGGGTTCTATAGTGAAGAAGCTGGAAAAAGAACTTGCTGACGTGAAGTCTCACATAAAATATATCTAGAATACAAGAAGCCAAAACAAAATAAAAATATTCTGGCTACCAGAGGACACAGAAGTTTGAGATTAAGCAGATATTGTTAGCTCAGTCCAGATGAATCCAGCACGTACCATTTACTTTGCTCATTGGCACGGTTCTGTGCTGAAGAGCCAAACCTCAGAATCTAAGCCCAGGGAGATCGCAATAGTATTTCTGGAATTCAGTTTACTGCAGGAAGTAGTACAAGCAGCTAAAGTAATGACTACATTATATGAAGCCATAATATGTTGTTTTTTTCACACAATGTTGAAAGAGCTGCAGCAGAAAGAAAAACACATTATTACACTCCACTGGATTTTACATCAGCACAACATTAACTGTAGCCTGCTTCATTCTTATTATTGTATGATCACAGTTGAAGTCTGAACACGGCCATGTTTGGTTATAGATACTTATGTAGCGCAACATTCACCGACATGGGCATCCTGGCGCTGAAGTGGGTACAGAAAAGGGAAGAAAAGGGAAATAGAGAGATAGACAAACATACCTAGAATAGAAACGTTTTCAGAGCATGTTAAAACAAAAGATAGTGTGCAGTGGAGCGAATAGATAGTGGCAGTTTATTCCAAAGACGCACACACGTCACTCAGTGGGAGAGACCACCTAGTCTGGCCCATTTAAAAAAAGGAAGCCATGATCAATAAAACATCAGTGGACTGTAATGAACGTGCAGGAGTGTAGTGAGCAAACTTATCTTGTGAATATTCAGGGCCCATACGGTAGAAGGCCCGTTGGACCAAGCAAAGAATGTTAAACTCAATACGCTTAGAAACGGGCAGCCCGTGAAGCCTTAGAAGAACAGGAAAAATGTGTGCTCGAAGTGCAGTAGCTGTTGCCACTCTTGCAGAAGCGTTTTGCAACATCTGAAGATGGTGTAGCATATACCCCAGTTGAGATAATTAGAGTGAATTGCAACAAACAAAGATTCCAGATATTGAAGAAGAAACTACAGAAGGATGAAGACGGATCGCAAGAAAAGGGAGAATTGTACATAATAACTTAAGTTTAAAATAGCCTCTCTGACACAGAGAGCTGATTTGTGCCTAAGTGGGCAGAGATGCCAAAAACCGAAAGCCAAGGTTGCTAGGCTGAAGAAGGAGGCCCGACTAGCAGAACCTCTGTCTTTTCTCCATTTAGATGCAAACAGTTGTTGTTCATACAAATATTCATTGCATGTACACAGGAGTGGCAACGCTCATCAGTGTCCTGGGCAAGATGAAGACACATAAGAATCTGCGTATCATCCGCATAGCTAAAGCATCGAAAAGTGCTAAAGTGGCACATTGGTAAGGAGGCAAGGAAAGAGGATGGGAACGATAGAAAGAGAAATGAAGAAAACCATTTTAGAACACTACTCATGATCCCAGCAGAAAATAAACTAGAAAGTAGTAAAGAATGATCAACCGTGATTTCTAAAGAGCCTCATGACATTTGCAAATTAATGCAGGGCTTAAATCATGAAAACATGGAAACTTGGTCTCTCTGACTGGGCATCTGAAGAAAAGGGCAGACAAAGAAAAGGACCATTTCAGTTTGGTCTTGATAGCACCTAGGAAGGACAAGGACTACTATACCTTGCATCCGATGTAAGCCAGCAATATTTGCAGCAAACCCTGTTCACCTCAATCTGTGTGGATCTCAATCCTCATCTACACATGTAAGCACCCAGTCTGCGCCCTGCGCTAATACATTTTCAACCCACCGAACTTCACGCCCCTCATCACCACCCACAATCAGCTTCAAAATATAAATTAAAACACATGCTTATCAATGCTCACTTTGCAATTTTGCATAGAGCACACATTTCTGTGCTTCTCATAATTCACAACTAGACACACTGGGCCTCATTATGAGGTGGGCGGTAAGGGGTTAACGGTGTCAGTAATGGTGCCAGTGTCGTTAACCCCTTACCGCCCTATTATGAGTCTGCTCGTGAGACCCGCAAAGGGCACCTGGTAAAACAAGGTGCCCTTAGCGAGTCCCGCTAGCAGACCAGGGAGCTAACACATTATTAACGGGCCCGTTGTTAGCTCCCTCCCCATTCCCATTGAGCACCATGGGGGCTCAATGGGAATGGGGATGTACCGGGTCCGGGTTCCTCGAATGAGGAAGTAACGGGTCCTCCAACGTTGGAATGCCCTGGTAAGTCCTCATATGGGGAATCCAGACCCGGTATGCAGTAAGGAGGTAAATTGCGGCATGGTTACCTCCAACCTCGGAATGAGGCCCACTGTTTATCACAGACATGTTTTTCCCCCATCTCCAGACACATCTAGTATGCCCTCATCCCCACAGGTTACTGAATTGAACAGAAATAATATCAAGGGAAAAAAGGCATAGTGTGTGTTATATTCCAAAATAATGTAGGATGGGCATGTACCCTGCAGGAACACACCACGGATGCGTCCATGGAGCTCCTAACTTGCTTCTGCTCACCCATGCTCAGCCAGCTAAATTCCACCTGATCTACCATTAACACCAAACCAAGTAGGTATTTTTGGACAAAATCATAGACCTCACAACATCAGTCAACTAACATATTCCTCTGAGCTCACAACCTGCCAGACCCAAACCACCAAGAAAATAAGAGAGGATCTTCCCAGCCGGCTTCACACCATGGACATGAAGCAACTCATCAAAAAAACAACCCACAATAGATGCAACACAACTTAACCTGCTATTCACCATGACTTCAGCAATTGATTTTGTTGCCCATACTTTTGGACTGGACAAAGCCATACCTATTTTGTTTCCACACACATATCCCCCACCGGGCAAACACAAAGTGGCCAAGACTCCTCACTGTTCTTTTAAGAACTTACACATGAAATCACTTGAAAGAACCATCATCAGCTTGACCTGCATGTGAAATCCTTTGGCAAATGTCAAGGCCCTGCTCAGCACACACATCCACACCCTGAACGATAACACCAACACACATGCACCACAGAAACTTCGACTCAACAAACATAAGTGTGACATCTGCAGAAAATAAATCTTCTTGAGAAACTCCCATTTCACCCCCTTTTACTTCACCTAAAAAAACTTTGTCTACATTTCCTTCTTCTACATTCACTTTGCCGGACATTTACTTTTTCATGCACTTTCTTCTTACCTCTGTTTTGTCTTCATCTTCACATTGTGAATGTGAAGATGAATATGGTAGGTTAACAGTTAGGTTAGGGTTGGGGTCAAAGGGAGTAGCAGAAGAATATTGTTTAGAAAAGAGAGGATGCTTAAAGGGGGCGTCCCCCTGTAATTAGGAAATTAATTTTAGAAGAAGTGAAAGACAGAAGAAGACATAAATCCACTCTCACCGACTAGAAGGCCTCATCAACGTGACAAAACTCCATATAGCACAAAGGATACTCATCACCACAACCAAATCAAGCTGCTACACAACCTAGCACATACCACTGAAAGTTGGAGCAGAGAGAAGCGATGGGGTGAGATAGAGGTGCCAGGTATTGGTTGAACAGCCGGGGAGAAAGGTTAGACCCTTGGGCTACACCATAGGTAGAGAGAGAGATAGAAGAGAGGAAGGACACCAGCTGGAACTGGGAGGGTCGATCAGTGGGAAAGGAGGTCAGCCAGGCCAGTGCCTGATCAGTGATACCTAGGGATAAATCCCCCTATCTGCTTGGAGAAGAGACTGCTCTATTGAATGTGTTGCAAACTAGGGTTTGACCTTATGATTTCGAACAACTCAGTGGCTAAAGATTGTCTACCTCACAGCTTGATCAGGTTTCCTGTCCTTAATATTACAGACAGGATTTTGCAGCGAACCACTTACATTTCAGACACATCAACTGCACCGAAGCAACTGCACAGAAGCGGGGGTACTGTTGGTAAGCTATAGGTGAACCAAGACTTGACTATTGTAGAAGAGCAACAGGTCCGCTACCACGCTAAACATGATCTGGATTTGACAATAAACCGGCAGGGAACCGAACCCCTCAAAAGGAAGGTAGGGCTAAAAATCATAGTTAAACAACTACTGTTGGCATCAGTTGTGAGCTTGCAAATACTAGGGTTTGACCATAAGATTTTGAACAATTCAGTGGCTAAAGATTGTCTACCTCTCAGCTTGATCAGGTTTCCTGTCTTTAATGTTACAGACAGGAACTTTCACCTGACCATTTACATTACGGACACAGCAACTGCACCGAAGCAACTGCACCAACCCCACAAAAGGAAAGTAGGACTAAAATGGCTAAAGTCTTCAGCTTTGCTGGTGGAGGAAACTTGGTTATGGCTCCCAGAAGCTCTAATGAGTGTCCAGAACCACTAACTGAATACACAAAAGGGAAACAAACTGTTTACTTTAGCCTATTGGAACACGCAAGCCTTGGCACACCTACAGGTAGAAAGGGAGCAAAACTGTAACAGGTTTGATGTCTTATGCTGCCAAGAAACATGTCTAAATACGAAACCAACGTTAGATGCCTTTACAACTCTTCTCAATCCAGGGACAAAAGGGGGAGCAGGACGTCCAAATGCAAGCCTTTTGACCTCAATTAAAAACGTACATGACCTGGAAGTAATTTGTTCAGATAACATGTGCCCATTTATTCAAAGAACGATACTTGGTAATAGAAGCAACCAGAAGAACCTTAAAGTAACAAGTAGAAAAAAACAAATTAAAATCAACATATATTGGAACTCCCTATCGATACGGTAGGTCATATGACTGAGCAGATTGCAGACATCATAGATGAAGCCTACAAATTGAAGATCTGTCAATAATACTCTGTGGATACCTCAATTTGTCTTGTGTTAATGGGCAAGGGAAACTAAATAAGGATGTCTCTACCACACTGAACCCCCTAGAAAAGAGAGGCATAGTGTGGATCAACTTAATGGACAGGTCAGATATTCACATCTTAAATAGGCATTTTGAAGTGACAAGTATGTCACCCGACCTGGAGTTGGGGCTCCCAAAGCTCAGCAATTGATTACATATTTGTCTCTTGAGACCTAAGTGGGAACATAGACTCTGTTGTAATCCTCCTGATAAAAGCAAGTGATCATAACCTCCTAAAACTATGCTGGTTTGGAGTATCCAAAAGGCCAATCACTAAAATGGCAGCATATGTGGCAACTGCTAATAATTGCTGTTGTCTTAAAATGAAAAAAGGGACATTGAAAAACTGGTGGCACAGTATGCAAGAATAAAACCCACAAGGGATGTGGCGGCCTCGCACTCATTACAAGACTATATTTCTCTTCTGCAAACTTTTTTCATCAGAAAGGAGACAGGGTATCAGACCTCAGCAAGGCACCACCATGTTTATGATCATCAGGTAGTGTAAAACTAACATGAACTATGGGAAGCCATTAGACACAGTAAAAGTGGCTCATTACTAATTAAAGACGCAGTCATTAAGAGGCTGACATACCTTCATAAAAACTGGCTCAAATGGCATAGATACAGTATGACCCAGAAGGATGCTGAAAAAATGCTGTTGAACCTTTGCAAAAAGAAACCAAGCGTGGTCTGAGAGCTGATTAAATCTACTGTAAATCTCCACAATTTACCGAAAATAAATGGTGTATCAGAGGCTGAATGGACAAAACATTTTAAAACTCTATACGCTGATCCCCATTTGAGCGAAGCAACAGCACTGGGTATAGCTTCTGTGTGGTCATTATCTCATGATCATGAAGACATAGTCACTTTAATAAAACAGCTAGTACATCACATGCACCAGGATCAGATGGCATATCTAACACAACCCTAAAACAAAACCCAGAGCTATGGGAATCACTGATTTGTTCAATTTTTGAAAACATATTGGGTGTGTGGCATATGCCAGCATCATGGAAGCAAGCCATTGTGGTTCCCATATTTAAGAATGGCAACAGGGAAGACCCGAATAAGTATCGTCCCATTACCCACTTAGATGTAGTGAGAACAATATATGCCTCATTTTTGCTAAAGAGACTAAACAACTGGTCTCAAAGAGAAGGTCACCAGGATCCATTCCATACCGGATTTCTTAGGGTGCTGGGGACAACCATGACTGCTTTCTTGCTTTCTGTGCTGAAAGACAAAGCCATAACAAAGAAATGTAAAATCAACTTGGCATTTGGAGATCTAGCCAAAGCTTTTGACAGCATTAACAGACAGCGTCTGTGGTCCAGATTGTTATCCTAGAGGTGCCTCAAAGATCTGCTTGACCGGTTGAAAGCTCTCCATACAGACATTTCCCTGAGAATGCGATTGAAAGCAGAAGGCTTACTAACTGAGGAAATACCTACATATCAGGATGTCAAACAAGGATGCCCTTTAGCCCCTGCCCTTTTCCATCTTTATTTATCTGATTATGGGGCCCTACATGGAGGAAACCAGATGCTTTCTGTCTAAAGTTGGAGGGGTAACGGTAGGTCATCTGCTTTATGCTGACGACTTAGTAGTACTAAACCCTAGTACAGTAGGGCTGCAGAGGCATTTCCAAAAATTGGAGGAAAACCCTCTGGAAAATGATCTGGAAATTACCATGAAAAAAAGCTAAGATCCTAAAGCTTGAAAATTCTCAATGCAAGAAGAAATGGCCATTCATATTGGACTTGGGAACATCAGTAATAGAGCAGGTTGAATCCTTCAAGGACATGTGAATTCAAATCACTAGGAGCAAGGTCATTTTGCTTATGCCCTAAAAGGAAACGTGCTAATTCTAGCTAACCAAGCGCTAATACTGAAAAGAAAATATTGCTACTACTCAATGCTTCCAATATTAGAATTCTACAGGGAAAAGGTGGTGGCAATCCTGATTTATGGCTTGGATGCCCTGTTATCCATCCCAAAAAATCACTGGTTGATTTTAGAAGGCATCTACTGGAAGAGTGTGTTATGCCTTCTGAAAAGTATTCCTATCCAGGTAATTAGAAGAGAATTAGGGCTATCCTCATTGAAAGATATGGCCGAATGGAAAGCTCTTGCCTACTACAGGAATTATGCCCAAGAATATGCAGCCCAAATTTCAACTTTAATCAAAGAGAAGATGGGAACTGGCAATGGCAGACTGGCTGAATGGTGGGGGCTAGCTTGTAGAGATTTGTTGGATCAGCATAATGCCTCAGTGGATGACTTGATAAATGATCCAGGTAAGATCAAGAAAATTATTGTGGGAAGCTGATTGGATATTATCCCACGGGGAGGAGAACAAACTTAAATTGTTCCACACTGTATCCAATGAAATATGCTGTTTGGGAAACGTTCCTGAATGTCTGAAAAAGAATCCGGAACCCTTACTACAGGAACCAGTTCATGAGGATTAGACTCAACCTCCATAAAACCAAGGAAATGTTATCAGTAAGATGGCCAAATTGGCCTTGGTTTTGTAGATACAGGTTCTCTGGAAAACTTGCAACATACCTTTCTGACTTATGGTCTCTTCTCCGTTGAGGGGGGAAAAGACTTCTTTAACTTTTGCAGCAGTCACATACTTGAATAACTTGCTAGACAATTGTGAGGACCCAGGAAAGGCTACTGCATAGTACATTTGCTTGCTTTTATTGTAAACATTCATGTGGTGTATTTTATGGAATTGTCTTGTTTTGCCAAGGAAATGTTTTGTTAAATGTTTCAATAAATTAAAATTGCACAAAAGAATAAAAATAAATGTTTCTGTTGGATTCACTTGAAGACCTGAGAAGTTCCAGTGATAATCCTCCCCTTTTGAGAATTCAGATGATCCCTTGGTCAGGATACACTGGCGATCTTGTTTTGTTGGATAGTACTCCTAGCGGCCTCCAATGTTGAATGGAGTTACTTAAACATTATGTTGATTTAAATGGCCTCTCCATCAACATTTCCAAAAGCAAAACAATTATTGTTTTTTTTTGTCCAGGTGTTGTTAGGTATTCCAAGAAGTATGCTTTGAAACTCGTAGAGCAGATCTCCACTCCAAGCCTCACTGTCGATACCCACCTACATTGGGATAAACACATGTTGGGCCTAGAGGTTAAAGTCTGCCAATTGACAGTGGCCATTGTACGATTTGCAAAAGAGCAAGCAGGGTATTCCTTGATCGCCTTGATTCAACTCTGCAAGTCTAAAATACGGCCAGTGACTCACTATGGTGTCGAAATGTGGGGCATTAAACAGCCAACTAGAGTGGCATGAATGGAATCTAGATGCTTGGGAACCAATCTCAAACTTCTGGTTAACACCCTCATTGAGTATGTATTTCTTAAGTTACAATTGATTACCATACTTAGTAATTTGTTGATTAATAACATTAATTTACATTTTAAAACAAAGCATGCCCCAGCTAATTGACCTTTGGAGTTAAATGCACTTTCTTATGGCTAGCAACCCAATCCCATTCTTTCACACTGTTCTTTAATGTTTTCATAAGTTCACCTTCACCATACACCCAATAAGGTATCCAGCCAATCTTATCAAAGAATGTTTCATTTTTTCAATCAAAATGTCTGCACTGCTGCACTCAATCAATGCAGACTTCACAATGTCTAATAAAGAACTTGTCTTAGCCAGTTGTATCTTTATGTATAGTTTGCCTCTATTTATTTCTATCACAGTTGCTAGGGATACCAGGCCCAATTCACGCATTACAGCCTCGAAAAAGTTGTAAGACCCATGATCCTTCTCCATATGCATCCTTCTAACCAATCTGCCAAATTTCCCAGATTGTCAAAGGACGTTTCCAAGGCATACAACAAAGGTACTGATAATTTCTGTGTGTATATATTTATAACACCCATTAGGCTATATCCTGCTGTTATTTTTGTGAAAAATAGTTAATGCTGCCATAGTAGATAGAGCGTTAGCTTTCTTATTATGTAGCAGTATTTCATTTTTATTCTCAGAGGATAAATCATGTGCCAGGTATCTGTAACAGGTTACCCTTTCGATGACTCCTGATGGGCTAACAATAGTAAACTTCCCTGCCTTTTTTCTACCTGCTTACATAAATTGGTTATTTTTATGTTTACTTTTGGGCCATTCACTTCTGCATATTTCATGTTGGCCTGGGCACTATGACTTATTCCTATAAAGGTGTTATCAATGATTATTAATTCATCAGCATACCCAATCCACCCTACCTTGTTTCTCCCCAGATTTGGAAAAGCATTAACATTTTCTAGAAATGGGCTGCCGAAATCAGCTGAAAACATATTAAACAGTGCAGGAGCAAGGGCCCATCCTTGTCTCACTCCCTTCCTTATTGATATCTATTTAGATAGTTATCCCTTATTATTCAGTCTGACTCTGGCAGTGTTATCTTCATCAATCAGTTTACAGGCATATAGCAGGTGCTCAGGCATCCCCATTTTTCAAGTTTTGCCCATAACTTGTCTCTGTCAACAGTCTCAAAAACAGATGTAAAGTCTACAAACAAAAGATACAACGGCATTGATTCCTTTCACTGTATGCTCAAGAAGGGTATTTATTATAAAGATATTCGTATTTGTAGAGCATCCTCTTCTCAAGCGAATCTGATATCTACTGAAAATGCCATCCTTTTCTACCTACTGGTAAAAAAATGTAGGATTGAAGTGAAAAAGATTGTACTTGATGCATCTGTCAATGCCAGCAATCGGTAGTTTTTCGGGTAGTCTTCTTAACCCTTTTCTAAATACTGGGATAATATGAAATATTTTCCAGGATTCAGGGATCCTAACCAAATGTATTATTTTTAGAAACAGAGTCTTTAGGATGTCTGCCCACAAAATGGGATTGGTCTTGATTATTGTGTTCCATAATCCATCAGGCCCGGATGCTCTTGAGGATTTCCATCTTATAATTATTTGTATGAGATCATCATGGTCAATTTCCAATTCCAGATGAGGCTTTCTTTCCACGATGCTTTTACTGCCCGAAAATGTATTCAGGAGATATTCTTTCCATAAAGCTTCATCATTATCACAGAGAATCTCTGTGTCTGTCTTTTTAGTCACCATTTTGAATTTAGCCCATAGTTTTTGTGTATCCCAATCCAATAGTACCCTAACCATATTTTACCACAGCACATTTCAGCAGACACCCTATACCTTTTTAGTCAATAGTTGTAATCTTTTTTTAATGTACGCTTTCTCTGGATTATTTCCACACTCAACTCCTTGGATTTATCAATAATTCTTAATTCTTGACAATTTTACTAGCGCATATTACGTTGTCAAATGGCCTTTCATAATGGGGCCCCTGTTTGGCAGATATAAATGTACCTGTTGGCAAAATACCAGGCATATGTGATGATATCCATAAAATGATATAAAAGGCATTTTTCATATGATGATATTCATCATTGATATGCTTTATCAATTTTTTAAAACTTTTTCCAGGTTTCTGTCTGTCCATCCCAATTTATTCCCACTTTGATTTACCTCGATAGAGACAACTTTATCCCAGCAGGTAGATTTAATTATAGGCAGACAATACCTATGTGAGAGTATTTTATGATCACTAAGTTTGTTAAAATGAGTATGCATATCCAATATCTGGGGATATATTTTTTCACTGACAAAAACAAAGTCCAACGTTGAGGAGCAGCTGCCATTATGCCATGTAAACCGAGGAAGCAAATCATCATTAATCATGTCATTTATGAACTTTAGGTGCAGATCATCAAAGAAAAATGTCAATCTCCTAGATTTCCCTGCTTGTTCACACCTGTTCTGAAAATCGTGAGCATTCATACTCTTTACATTTTTAGCAGCATCCATAACACAACTGGCATTTAATTCCCCTCCTATGATAAGACTGACATTCAGATTTTCGTCATATTTCATACCTCCTTGCCCAAATACCTTCAGCTGTATTCCCAATGTGAGATCACCACCAGAACATTTACCAGCAAAATATGGTGATTTGTATCAACTTGCACTTCAAACATTAAGACATATACATCAAAACCCACTCAAACCCTATATGTCAACTGCTAAGTCTCCTGGATGCTCCTGTACAGGGCAAAGATTGCTTTGGTATGTTGGTGAATTACCTGTTTTATGACCTAGGATGGTATCCGGAATTCACCAGGGGTACACCCTATCCTACATTGAACAGGGTTTTTTAAAAAAAGGTAAGACAGTGGGATTGGGTGGCAAACTAGAACATGTAGAGTCTCTTCAGAGTTATGCCTGCATGAGTGATGTTGTGCACAACGCGCCTTGAGATACCTGTGTATAAGCACATTATAAATGTCATATCATATGATATCACAGTTATCTGCAGTCAAAACCCTATCTTAGACAATGCCCTAATAGGGGTATGCAGGCATTTAGGCTAAGGCTGAGGATAAATCAGTTACAGATACTCTTGGTAATAGGGCCACAGCTGGGCCTACCTAAAAAAGACAGATATTGTCGTTTGTGTCACAATACTTTATATCCACAGACAGCCAAGCACATTTTCGCTGAATGTAGGATACTGTGTTCAGAATATATGAATTGGTTGGGACCATTTGCACATAACTATGAATGCATAAAGAGTGATCATTTTTGGGCTTATTGTCTCAATACGGATAGCCAGCAAGTACATATTGCTATGCATCATCTGTGGTTAATTATTAAGAAACATTTAGATAGTGTAAGAAGAACTAATTTATTGTCAGAATGAAATTGTTGCCATTTATAAAAAATAAAAAAAATAGAAAAGTAATTTGTTTTAGTTGGATATTTGATGCCCTGGAAAATGTATGATGTTTTTATGTAGGACATACTGTGTTGGTTTTAATGATATAACAGATGTGATATATTGTGTTTTATTGTCTTATTGTTTGGTTTCGTAACGTTTTGTAACGTTTCTTTGAAACTAAACAAATAAAGAAATAATAATAATAATAATAATAATAATTATTATTATTATTATTATTATTATAATAATTACAATAATAATTAAGACATTACTATCACTCTCTTCTTCCATACATTCTTTAGATTTCATACAATTGGCAACAAAGATATCCAGACCACCATATGGGCGGCCGTTGAGGCCTCTGGCCACAGAACAAAAGTATTGGGTATAGCCATCAAATTGAGCCGTGCCAAGGTGCCAGGTTTCCTGTAGGAATTATATATCAACTGAATTAAATAGTTTACATGAACATGTTGGTGGCCTCTAATAATCAAGGATATAAATCCAATACTAATATAGGTTCTCATTGTAATTGGAGGTAAGACTCAGTATTGCCACATCCAGTGGGATTTCACATTAACATCACTTGCCACTTCAGAATTCATTTTTGCATGATGACCCTTGGCTACTATCTTTTTACAATCTCCCTTAGTTAATCTCAATCCATCTTTATTAACATCCTTATTAAAACTATCACAATCCAGTTCACATCCCCATCTACACAGGTCTGTTGTGTTTGCCCTGATTAG
Organism: Ambystoma mexicanum; assembly: GCF_040938575.1. Classification (NCBI taxonomy): domain Eukaryota; kingdom Metazoa; phylum Chordata; class Amphibia; order Caudata; family Ambystomatidae; genus Ambystoma; species Ambystoma mexicanum. The sequence continues at coordinate 1,536,204,797 of NC_090929.1, read as the reverse complement.
GCTGACAACTTTGTAGAGGAGGAGCTAAGTACCCCCACCTCAATCACTTTGCCCAGAATGCCTATATGTTGGAAACCAGAGTATGTGACCTATTCAGAACAATTGAAACAACAGATGCCAAAGGAAATCCTGGAGGCAAGGTTCCTGTTGAGAAAACCGTACCTGCATTCAAGACAGTATGATGGCTTGACTGTCTAAACAAAATCTCAGAGGAAGCGGGACGTCTGACTGATGAAGCAGATTGGTGACATCATGCGAGAGTCGAGCTGAAATACCTAGAAGAGATGCAGGGATGAGAGAATGCGGATATTCTATAAGGCATCAAGAAAGTATCAAAGATAAGCAACATCTTGGGCTCAAGATGAAGAGGCTTATGCTGAAGAGATGATGACATGATTGAAATCAATTCAGACATGTACCGATGCAAAGTAAGGCAAGCAGACAACGTTTTCATGAGGTTAGCTTTATAGTAAAATAGATTGTGGCAGGCGCCAATGTATGGATACATAGAAATGAGTACAGAATGGATTGTCCAATTATGAACTATAAGCAGAGCTGAGCGAAAGGAGAAAGACCATCTTTTCCGCATACGGCGCAGTTAGAAAACAAATGAATTACAGATGAATTTTACAAAGGCGATGTTGAACGAGCCAAGAAGCCAAGGTCGTATTCATCTGAGAAGAACATAAATTAGTTACAATCTCGTGAAGGAATGAACCTCCTATTAAGAAGCTTGGAGACAAGACATCAGATGCTCATTAGAAAATAGTCCTTTTTAATACACTGAGAGCTCAATTTCATGGTCTCCAATCATGTGGGGAGAAGGAGTTGGATGAGCATGATGGTCACACCTACGCATGAGGGCAGAGCACACCTCTACTCCCCTGTATCTTCCAGAGCAAAGGAACATTCCCATGGACAAGTTCAATGGATCTAATTAACAACCTACCACTGAGGTGATGATGGATGATGTTCTAATTGATGGAAAGTGGATGTTTAAGACTAACTCACCAGCACCTGGCAGTCTGGCCTGTGTGTTGCTAACGTGGGTTGAAGGATTCTGACGGAGGTTAGAATTTAACCAATGATAGAGGATTGCATGATTGGAGGTCCTATAGTTAAGTAGCCAATGGGACGTTGTGTATTTAGAGACTTTTATAGTAACCTGCTTTGAGGGAAGGGCTTAGTTGCCCCACTTGATGTTAAGAAACCTATCACCTTTCACATGCCATTAGATGAGTATGGATTGTATACTTAAATGTTCCCTTAAACCCTATCACTCTCTTCAGTAGGTTTTTGTAGTTTTCCACGTAGGATGACGTTAGTAATACTCAGGTTGTACATCACCTATGACGAGATTTTAGTATAAAGGAGTGCTTTTTATGAAGGTTGTTGAGAGACCTTACTGTGGTACATCTGATGACGTTCGTTGTACTCCCTGTTTTAGATAATTGATATTAAAACAGTTATCTTTTTGCCAACTTTCTGAGTCATTTCGTTTATTGATGTTTGAGTAACCTCTGCATCCCCACCCCTCTCAAATGTATTGTTGACCCATCTTAAAGGGCTGGAAGTTCTCCAGTTCAATTTCTTCAGATAAACACTGCAATTTAGTTACACAATTATAGAATTATTCCATTAATTTAAAGTCTCTACTTTTTATTATTCTTAAAGGCAGAAACTTGTTGAAGATTTCGAAGTGACTACTTCTATTTATAGGCTGACACTTGTAATCGTAAAATCTTTTTGGGGCAATGTAAACCCATTACTACCAGAGGCTTTTTCTCTCTCTACTACTATAACAGTTTTCCTAGCCAGGATGTCCCAATCTGGCTTCCCTTTCCCTTTGGATTTGTTCACGTTTACACTTGACATGGTGGTTGATGTACTAATTTCAAGAGTAGAATTGGAGCAGTCCAGTCAACTCACGTCAGTATTTTCTCCTCTGACTTGAGGTACCACTATTGTTTTGTCTTTAGGACCGTTTGAGCCAATTAAGAAATGAGTTAGGCTGCCAGATTTATGGACTACATGCTTCAATATACGCACAGCTTTTTTCCATGCTCGCTTCAATGCACGGTGTGTATTATCAGTATGTTCACTTTCCAATTGATACTTTGCCCCATCTGCAGTCCCATGTTTTTCTCACCATTGGCATTCAGTTTCTTCGTCCTATGATTTTTTTCTTTGAGATAAGAGATAATCTTCATCAACGTCATCACTACCATCAAGGATCTCAACCTTTGTGGTTTCTAAATCCTGTTGTATGTGATTTAATATTATTGTCATACAATCAATATTAGTGCCAGCTTGTTTTAACCTTGATACTTCAGCCAATACACCCACATTTTTCTGTACTTCGCAGGAAATAGTATGAGATAGTTTTAACATGATTTTTAATTCAAAGTTTGTTGCCAAATAGTTGCCTCTTGGAACTGACATCTACAGGAGAAGGACACAGGTTTGGGGACCTCTCATCATATAAAGCCTATCCCATGTTTACTTCATTGGCTTTTTAACAAAGAGTCTACATCAGCCCCCACAAACAAGATCATTTACTGCCTTGGCTTGACCTATGGATGTTTGGATCTTCTTCCTTTATTTGTATAGGGACACTCCCTTTTCCTTCATTTGGGTGGACAAGCAACACCCTTTTCACAGGTCCCCCACATTTGTCTCCCATTTAGGTCTAGGAGACTGTAATGATTATGCGGGTAGTGAACTAGAGAGAGGGAAAGAAAGGCTGATTTAGTATCATAGCATAATCATATCATATCACAATAATTTATAATGTTTACACATTTTAATGTATCCTATTAGCCCCTATCCTATCACTACAAAATCATTATTTACATCAAAATAAGACAGATACTTAATCATGTATTTTTTAACATTTTACTAACAGTCATTCATTCAACTAAAGCAGTTGTACCTACGTCTTCACGGAGATCCCTTTGCTATATCTCTACAACTCTTGACACCTAAGCACTTCAGAAAGGTGCAATGGTTAAAGAAATGATAAACGATCAAACCAATGGATCAGGAAGATAGAAGATCAACTTTAAGTCAGGTTATAAAGAGTGGAGAGGAAGATGTGGAATGCAATAAAAAAGTGAAAGAGTTCCAATATTTAGGAGCAAATAAGATAAAGGAGCAGAAACGAGATGAGACACACAGGTGACGGGGAACACTTATAGAAAGAGAGATTGTGAGTGAGGGAGCATGATGGGAATAGAAAGAGATCCAGGAAGAAATATAAGGAGGAGCAAAGGCATGGAGCAAAACAATACAAAGGGAATTGAAAGGACATGTGCTTCAAAGGTCAGGCATTGCTGGGAGTGCAAAGCAGAAGAAATAGAATGATGAAGGGAAAGTAAACAAAGAACAAAGACAGAAGAATGATAAATAGATGGAAGAGGGGCAAGATGAGAAGAAGGTACACCAAATAGTATCAGAATCAATAAAATAGTCTGTAGGAAACAAGACATGAAATAAGAAACTTGGTAGCAGAGAAGATAAGGAACGCATGGTGAGTCAAATGTATACTTCGAAATGAGATAGGTCCCACCCCGTGATCATAACCAGATTGGTATTCCCAACTGAAAGTTCATTTTTTTTTTACTGTATTTTTGTATTGTGCATTTGGTTAAAAAAACAAACCTTAAACACATAGATATTGAAGCAAACAATGACTCATAATAAAACCATCACATCAAATAACATAAAATAATAACACATCACTAGAGCATCAACAAAGCATTACACATAATGATCAATATAAGAACAATCCCTGTAAATAATATTATAACAATTCATCCAAAAATACAAAACATTGTTCAGTTTCCTACAGCAAGAGAGTTAGCAAAGTGTAGTGCTTTACATGATGCACGCCTCCTAAACAAACTAAGATATGTGCCATATGGATATAATCGTCAACACAGTGTTTTCATCAAATAATGTTATATAACACGTACTATAACAGTAAATGAATGCATAGTGCAATGAAAAAACATCCAAACATGAAGCATTAAATAGCAGCAGTTTATCTTGATATTTAAATATTTTCTGAATTGTCATTGATACTTGAAGATCTTCCTCTCCCTGCCAATTCAGATAAGGGAACGTTGTCTTTTTGTACATATCTGATTTCTACAGGGTAACCCTTCATTGAAAAGAAAATAAGAATTAATCCTAGATCTAGAGACATTCCCAGTTCATATCTATTCACTTGCAAATATTTTAGAGGCTGATTGGAAGTCACAACTATATGTTCCCCATGGATCAATGTCCAATAGTTTTTCAACACCCATAACGTTGCCAGGAGGGATTTCTTGCATTCATTAAATTTGATCTCCATGGATGACACATGTTTTTGTCAGTAAGTGATCACTTTATTAATCTGTTCATGCTTCTGACATAAGAACTTGGTTAAATGTGTACATGAAAATCCTCTGGACAGGAAGAATTCCTTGTTTTGATAGGATAAGCCAAGCATGGAGTATGGGATATCATTTTTTTCAGTTGCTTCACAGGATCTGTTTGTGAGTTACCCCACTCCCACTTGTCTGTTCTCTTCAAAAGATGGACAAAGGGCTGAGTGATTTCAGCGTAATACTCTAAGAATGTATGACTATAGTTTTTCTATTTTGTGAATGACCTGGATCATTATTATATTAGCTATAACTGCTAAGCAACAGAAAGATAGTAACTTAACACATTTTCTAATAATCAAGTGACATGGGGTGCTATAAATATTGCTAGATGACATGTAAGTGTTAGCCATACCTCCTCCATGTCTCCTGGCTAAGAAGAATACCGCTAGATTGAGAAATCATGCAAGCTTCATGAGTCTATGGTGTAAGTGATTTCAACCCGGCACTCCACCTAAGTAAATGCCTAGTGTGCGATGCACAGTTGGAACCCGTAATTATGTATTTTTGTCTATAAGTTATTTTATTTCTGAATGATGTACCCTTATATCACGCCCCTCTATTTGAATCCCCCGGCCTCACTGAACCAGGAAGCAGGCTGTTTTGCAAAGTTAAACAATTTATTTTTATGAATTTGAACAGGATATATATCCACTTTTATGAATTTGAACAATATATATATATATATATATATATATATATATATATATATATATATATATATATATAACACTATTAATATTTATACAATGATCACCATTGGGTGATATCACAACAATCAACAATCTCTTCAATCAGAATGAGTATGGATAAGAAAAATAATGCAGCATGGAATAATACTTGATATGGATAGGAAAACAATGCAGCATAAAATAATACTTGATATGGGTTCAATCAAATGCAATGTCACTCTTTCCCCCTGATACTACTCAATCCCCCCTAATATGCAATATAGAGATGAAGGAGAAAAAACAGGTTTCAGGAATATCCAATCTCAAACAATACAGTTTCAATCTCAGTTCCCCCCAGCAAGCATAGAGAGAAACAGGAATGATTTCAAAACAGGTCAAATGCTTTTGAATATGGTTTGGAATGAATGGGAAAAACACTGAAAATGGATGGAAATCTCTAAATTGGATTCAAAACTAGTGGGAGCTGCTTTGTATAGTTCCATATAAACACTAGCAATGATGATGGAATAACTAGCCGATTGAAAAGTGAATTCTGAGGTCAGATGCAAAGAATAGCTGTGATGAATTGAGCCAAATGCAAATTCGCGGCAAATTTTTCTGCGCGCGAGAAGCGTGATTGCAGGAAAACTATAAGGAGTTGGGTTTGTTTGAATACTGAGGATGTAAGGTTCAGTTTGACACTTAAAGTTTGTTTCTAGCATGTGTGGTACAGAAGTTATGAAGTTTTTAGTAGAGGTCAATTTTTTTCCAGAAAAGAGTCAAGATTTCAAATGAAAGATGCACTTTCGAAATTACAAACTGGATTTTCTTTACACTAGGGAGTCTATGAAGCCACAAGCTACACGACAGCACAGCCACCAATCCAGTGACGCCCCCGATGGTTTCTACCTGCCGAGACGCTTGTCTTTCCTCAGCAAATATATTAGCGCAAAGATGATATTATCACTAGAATTAACAAAGGACTTTATGGATGAGGGAAAGATTCAGAAAAGACAAAAGAGATTCTACAATGCAGTTCTGGATATGATAGAATGGTTTTGGATTGGATTACTTAAGGATAAGATATTGGCTATGGACAATACTCACAACTATGGTTTGAAATAGGCCCGTGAAAGATCTGGTCAAGGGTTTTGGACTGGAATCCTGCTAGCCACCGGACAGGATTCAGGTGCTTGGTTCTGCACTCAGCACAGCACTCTGGACACTGCACGGCCTCTGGTCTGGATCTGACGGGTTGGTTGTGGGTTGCAGCTATCAAGTAACAGCTCTGCTCTACTGGTTTGGATCTCTGGGATCTAGCAAGAGTTCTTGGCAAGAAGCAGAAAAAGCACAGCCTGGCTGTTCTATTTTTGGTGTGCTCCTTGGATGTCTGGGGTTAAAATCAGGTTGCAAGATTTTAAAGGCCAGCTGAGAAGGGTTCAGCTTTGGCAATGGGCCTTCTGCTTTCAGAATTCTGGAGTCTTGGATCTGAGTTTCTCCTACAGAGTGCTGCGCCAGTAAATCAGTTGATGGGTGAATCTGTCTGTCTCTCTAGGTCCTAAACTGTCCCTATTTATGCATATCGCTAAGGGGTGTGTAGGCGAAATTATAGTAGGCACACCCTCTAGGAATCCTATTGGTTAGGGTCTGTCCTCTCTCCTGATTTGAGAAGGAACAAATGGTTTCATGATGATGTGGCATTTTACAATCCAGGGAGTACCTCCCCTTTGGTTCAGTACAGTAAATATAGTTTTCACATAAATCATATTTACAATATCACCAACTTGCTAATAATACATATTTACATCCCAGATTTAGTAGAGCACGTATCCGTCTGAGTCCCAACTCAGTGAGAGCTTTGTTTCAAATTTGATAGTTTTTCATGCTTTTGGTTGGGTACCCAGTGTCAGATCTGTCCACATTTCTCTCCATACATGTGCATGACATCTGGGCATAATCCTGTGAAATTTCATATTCCTAGCATTATCACAATTGCTACAATATCAAAATGTTGAACATCGCACAGAGTTCAGAGAAGTTTCAAACGGTGAGCAGCATTTTCATATTAACAACCTATAAATTACAGATTTGTAAAAGTTTTGCACAGTTCTCTATGAGTCTTTTTTCAAAAAGATAATCCTTGTAATTTAAGATACACACATCTGTCTGGTCCCGCCTCCATGGTTTGCTGGGCCCAGAGCAGTCCAGGGCTCTCTTCCTGCTGGCAGTTGGTTTCTGTTGACACCTGAATTTGCATTCCCTTTCAGTCCAGGAAGCCTATTGTCTCTCCTCAGAGAAGCAGAGCAAAATCCCCTCCTTCTTCCATTAGCATCCAAATAATAGTTCCTGGGCAGAGACCAAAAGAAAGGCGCCCTTTGTTGGAGCAAACTGTGGAATGTGCTTTTGAAGTCCAGTGTGGCTGGCCTCAGTTCACTGTAAAACACTTTGTTTAAAATTGTCTTTTGCTAAAATAAACCTTACATTTTCAACAAATATGCACACAGATCTCTTAATACCAGTCTTTTTCAAACATAGAGATTGAATTGTAGCAACCTATATTGGTTTTGATGGCAAGTCTCTTCTTTTCCACAATTTGATCTTAATGTACAAGTTTAACTAACAGTATAAGTAAATGACAGCTCTGACACAGTCGAGCGGCGGTGCTGCGCCCATATCTGACAGGTTTTTCTAGGCAAGCACCTTTTTGAATGGGGATATTTTTGTGATGAAAGGTGCTTCTCCTGACATTGTGCTTATGGGGATTCCCTAAATAAGGTGATGGTGAACACCCAACAAGGATTTTGGATCTTCTCTGCTGTATGAGAATCATTATTTTGCAAATTTAACAGCAAAGAAAAAACAGATTTAAGAGCACTTCTGGGTTTTCCTGGCAAGGCTGCACTGCCCTTTAAAGTAGTTCCATTTCACTCTGTGGGCAGCCTAATGACAGGTTTTGGCAGTGTGGTCTCCTGTTTTACCACTGACATAGGCAAAATAGATGGCGGCCTATTTTTGTGGTTCCCTTGCGCACTTCTCAGAGATTTCTTGCACACATCAGGCTTTTTGGCGGCCATTCTGTTGTTTCTGTTGAAAGCAGCACACAGTGATGTTGCAGGGCAGAACCTAGTGCGTTAGAACATCCCACAAGGGTCAAATATATTTCACTTCAATTGTAAATTGTGTTGGTTGTAAATAGTAGTGAAACTGTTAACAGTAAAAATAAAGTAGGGGAATTCAGTTCCCAATCAGGTTCATAACACTTCGACACCTTCACAGATTATACAGATGGTGGTAAACAAGTCGATTAGCCCCAACCTACTGTCAAGGGTTTTGACCCATGTTAAATCAATAGTCTGGGTAGATGTGGGGATGAGCTGTCGCCGCCCATTATTCTATCCAAGAACAAACTAAATCAATAGACTGGGTGGATGTGGGGATGAGCTATCGCCGCCCACATTCACGCCAGAATAGGAGAACTCCAAAGATACAACCTTCTTGTGGGGGGTTCCACATCACCACTCTACTGTAAGGATGCCATTGAAACAATGTTAAGCAAGGGTCCTATACTATCAAGCAAAAGACCACTCTATTGAAATGCAGTAATTCACAACAACTCAAAAATGGATGCAGTACCAACAAATTCCCCAAGGTGGCGCTAGTGGTCTAAACTCTGACAGGGAAACTGTATTTAGGAGTTGCAAGAGGGGCAGGGACTTTAAAGCTTGTTGGTTAATTGGAAACCCTAGCCACCTGCTGTTCCCAGAGGCCAAGAGGCTGGGAAACCTTAACACCTCAGAGATTCCCACACCAGGAGGCAGGATATCACATGACCTTGTTGATTGATTGAGGAGAGACTTCCAGGCAGCCTGCTGGAGCCCACACAAAAGGCTCTTTCTGTTGAATAGAGTATGTTAATTTTGGGACAGGGACTATCTTTAGTAATATATGATGTGTGTATGTGATGTCAAATAACTGTGTACCTGGGAAATATGTATTTGTATCAGGAATAGATTTGTGTGCACATTGACCAGGGGAGTGTCATTTCTGCAGGTCATAAAAATGACATCACTCTGACACACTATCCCTTCCCAAATCAGGGACCAAAGAATCTATTGACCTATCAAATCAAGAGAGGGGCAGGCTTAGGAATGCTAGCCTCTCCACCCATTTTCCAAAACACATAAAAAGAGACTGCTGGGACAGGTAGACACATTGAATTCCATTTTCTGCGGGACGCTCTACCGGGAGACTCCAGACTTCACATCTATCAATCTCCAAAGACCAGACCTTTACTTCAGAACTTAAAGCAAGGGCCTAAACCCACAAACTGAGAACTCTTCTCAGCAGGCCTCAGCCTCCTTAAAATCATTTGCAAACTATTCCAGAGCCGGGCGAGCTGTTTGAAATCTTTGCCAAGAACAATTGCCAGAGACCAGACCAGAGATCCAGAGAGACCCAGACCGCTGTGAGCAGAATCGGTGCCTGATTGACCCGCCGAGCAGAGAGAACCGAAGTCCAGTCTAGTTGACCAGATCCGTGAAAAGGCCCATTCATTTCAAAATTAGGAGTGAGTATCCGCCAGAACTGTGCAGAACCCAATCTCTTAGTTAAAATAATCTAATTCAAGCTATTTTAACATAATTAGAACAGCCTCCTAGAAATCGTGTCATCTGTCATTTTTAAAGCTGCACAACTGTCACCTGTCAATTCTGCAGCTGCAAGCTGTCACCTGTCATTTTGAGTTTAACTTTAAATCCGAAAATCTACCTTTATTAAATCATCCGTATCTCCGGAACCGTTTGTGCTAGGAACAAGATATAGCTTTCATCTGAAAGCTTTGGATCTAGGCTTTCCAATGAACCGACTTCCTACACTTTTTCTGTAATCACGAGACACGCACTCGCGAAATTTACCGCGATTTGCGATTTGGCCCGATTTGTTCATCTGTAGAAATCAGCAGCGTTTTGCTTCTCTTTGATAAAATTCGTTTGCAATCTGCTAATCATTCATAGAGTATTGTTGAAGTGAGCCTGAACTAATATAAAGTAGCCATCACCTACCCTGAACCTCTAGAGGGAATTAAGAGCACCTTTTCACTTCCTTGCAAACCACATTAAAGTAATTTGCCTGTGTTTAAAACTCATCCCTGTTTTCCCTAAGCTTGCTGGGAGAACTGGAACTGTGTATTGCATTATAAAGTGTGATTTGTTGGGATTCTTGAAGACTGTGTGCTCTCCTTCCATTTCTTGTATTGCATAGGGGGGGAGTGAATTGTCAAAAGAAAAAGTGATCATATTACCTTTTGCTAAAATCATAACAAGTTATTTCTGTACTGCATATTATTCCACCTTGCGTTTCCTTGAACCATATAAAGCATTCTTTCCCACCTTATTCTTCTGTTCCTATTCATAAGTTACCTCTTGCTGACTCCTGCTCATATTCAGAAGTGTAATATCCATTATCAATTTATTTATAGAAGTGTGATATATATATATATATATATATATATATATATATATATATATATATATATATATATATATATATATATATATATATATGTATATATATATATATATATATATATATATATACATTGTTTACATTTTCAAATAAACCTTTTAATTTGCAAAACAAACCTACGTCTTGGCTCAGTGGGATTCTAAGAGGGGTGTGTTATACAAGGGTTGTCATCCAGAGTACTGAACTGGATATAAAAATACATCCCAGACTAGGCATTGACTTAGCTGTAGTGTTGATTGAATATCGCTTACAAAAGTGGGGGCTCGGAGCCGGGATATTCGGGGTTAGAATTACCACGTGTGCAGATTAATACAGTGTACCAACTGACCAGATACACATATCCGGTTAGATCACCACGCTGTTTTACACTGTGAAAGCATCCCTCAAAGGAACGCTCTAAGGAAACGGTCTGTTTTGCAAAATAAAATACAAACTTCTGTAAGTCAGGAAGGAACTCAAATTCCAGAATGACGACCTTGGTAGATATGAAAATAGCCAGAGAGCACTTCTTACATAAGCTGTTTGTGAGAGGTGAGTGGACTCATCAGGACCAAACGGTCTGGTTGCAGGCAATCGCGCAACAGGTCACTGAAACAGGGTCAGATAAATGGAGAGATCAGGGTCCATTACATGTGGCCCTGAGTGAATTATATATGGCTTCTAAGGCCAAAGATGAACACAATAAGATTGCCAGGATAGCGGCATATTTGTATCTATATTTGGGAGCCATGCAGGACAAATGTGCCGAAGGCCAAGATCTGGCAAATAGGCAACAGATGGCGTTAGAAAAGGCCCAATCTGACCTGGTCTCTTCTGAGCAGAGGCTGCAGAGGAGCCAGGAGTCAGAAAATGATAGTAGGCAGTATATCAGTAAAATAAAAGAGGACATGGATATACTGCAACGGGAAAAGACAGACCAGGATACCAGAATTCTGGCTTTGCAGAAGGAGCACCAAGACAGTTTGGACTCCTTACTGCAGAGCCAGAAAAAGCTGGAGCAACAGATCAATTTCAACAGGGCATGCACAGAGCAGGTAGCCACCCTGCAAATCCAACTACACAGAGAGAAATAGGAAAGCAATAAATTGATTTTGAAAGACCTGGATACCCAGGCAGAGTTTGATGAAGAACGCCAGAAAGCTGGTACCTTTCAAAGGCAGAGGGACAACCTGGCGTCACAAATGCAGGCTCTTGGTCAGGAAAGGGATACCTTAGGCCAGGAAGTCTGCCATTTAAAAAGAAAAATTGAAGAAAATCACTTGGCCCTCCAGGAGCTGGATGACCTCCAAAAAGAGCATCAGGGCTCGCTAGATCACACCAGGAGGGTGGAGGAGGCTCTGGCAAGAAAGGAGCAGGCCAGTAGGGATGGGACTGAGGAGTTAACCCTCCTGCAGCAGAGACTGGCCCAGTACTCCAGGACCAATCAGGAGGCACAGAGAGAAAATGAGGCTCTCTGTCAACACAATGATAGGCTCCAGCAACAGGTAGCCATGCAGGAGAGACTACTAGAGTCTAGTAAGGCCTTAACTGAGGAACTGAAAGTGCAGGCTCTTGCATTGCAACAGGGAGCAGTGGCTGTTAGAGACGAGGTTCGCTGGGAAAGGGAAACGCCTGAGCATAACCTCAGGAGCCCTGGTACCAGAGGCCTTCATCTCTCCCAGTCCCTGGACTCTGCCACCCCCATGTCCCCTGGCGCGCATGAGCACAGGGCCACAGGAATGGCAGATTACTATCCAGCCAAAAGTATGGGGCTCATAGGCCAGTACCACCCAGGAATGGAGGGGCGGGCATCCGGGTATGGGCACCCAAGCACAGTGCAATTTAGTGGGGAACCCCAGGAGAGTAAGCCCATTGAGGGCATCCTGAAAACCTCTGCCCAGTTAGGTCAGTGGGGGGGATACCCATCAAATCCTGGCAGCAAGGAGGGATCTGAAGAATCCTCTGAGCGTTACAGGACACAGGAGACCAGGTCCCCACATTCTGCCAGCCATTCCCAGGCTCGCAGAATCCGGGAAAACCTGGAAGATCAGACAGGCACCTCTGGGAGCAATGCTTCGGAGTCAGAGGATGAATGGACCAGGGTGACCCGAACCAAAAAGGCCCATAAGGCAAAAAGGGCCTTGCTTAAGGACCCATTGAAACAAATAAAGGCAATAAGGTGTGTCATCACGCCTTATCATAAGAACGCCAAGTATTCTGTTTGGGAACACTTGGAGCTCTATGAGCAAATGATGGAGACTTTCCATTTGAAGGACAGCAGTAGCTGCATCCAGTACGTCAAATGGACCTTCTCACCAGAATACTCCGGTTTCTTTGCAGGGCTGGAGGATCAAAACCATTCAAGGTGGTCCACATATAGGGCGGCCATCTTGAAACATTTTTCTGTGCACAGAAATCTTCAATAGGCGTGCAAGGCAGCCTACAATTTGCAATGTGGGGAGGATCAGGCCCCACAAGAGTTTGTGCAAGAATTAAAGCGTGCTTTTGCGCAGACCACCAGAAGGGTGCGCACGGATAGCAGAGAATTTATCAATTCGTTTTTCCATGCCTTAACCAAATACATAATGACCCAGCTCGTGAGAGATTTTCATGAGAAAAGATCTTTAGACTGGTTCATTGAACAGGCTACCCGGATCTATGAGGTGCAGAAGCCCATCGAAAATAAAAATAATGCGCAGAAAAACCTCAAAACCAACAGCACCCCTGCTGCTGCCAAGGTGGCAGAGGTAAAGGTCACCCCCGTTTTGGATTTGGAGATGGGGGGGGGCCTAAAAACCTACCTGCACCTAATAATGCCAAGCCCAGAAGGCCCTCGGGCCAGTCACAGACAGGGAGTCAGGGAGGTAGTCCCACAAATGGGGTCCCTCGCTCCCCTGATTATGTAAGTCCCCGCTACAAGGGAAACCGACCCATCCTGGGTTATGTGTGGACTCCTCAAGCCCAAGGGGGGGGGGGATCCGACCAAGCACCTAACCCAGGGAATTTCCCTCCCAACTTCCCCCAGGAGGGCAGAAATTAACCAAATCCTGGGCAGAACCTTTTCCCCAGGTATCCACCCAATTTCCAGCCCCAAAATCATCCATCCTTCTTTTCCCAATTCCCTGAGCCCAGACAACCTAATCCAGGAGAGGGGAGGCCAAGGGTGGAGGGGTACCCAAATCTTCCCAATCCGGGGTATTACCAGAGAAGGGATAGCTACCCTTCCCGGGATCAGCCCAGGGGAGAAAATAGAGCCCCGTATCAGCCTGAGCGGGTTTCACAACTTGAGCGCCAGGTCCAAAATATGGCACGGGATCTGGGTCACATACTGAGGGCTCAACAGAACCCTCAGATGAGCATGCCACCGCAGAATGCCCCAAACTCTGGACCTGGTGCTCCAGAACAATGACGGGGGCTGCGCCCCAATAACCCACCGGTCCCCAGGGAGGAGGCACAAGGGGAAGGGTGGTGTAAAGCCTTGGAGGAAGCTTCCTTCCCAACTTGTAAACAGCCCCTGGAAAACCAGGAACCGGAAACAAAATCTCCTGCCCCTGAATGCCTGCCTCCCAAGGAGCAGAGGGGGGTAGGAGAAACAAAGGACCCAAACAGACCCACTTTGTGGAGGAGGTACAGATCTTCCAATTTGAGGGAGAGGGATCCTCAGAGGATCCTGGGGAAAGGATCTTCTCCTTTAGAGATGGGGGAACTCCTCCCAAAGAAAAATGGATCCCAAGGGATTCCAATCAAGACTGGGGAGATATGGAGACTGAGCTACCGCCGCCCATCATCTCATCCCAGAACCCACAATACTGAAATCCATTGGTTCAAACCCATCCTGATGACTGCCTCTAAAAAGGGGGGGGGCGGCCCAGAACCGGAACCAGGGGAACCCACAATGGCTCTGATCTCCAGTTGCCAACTTTTTCTTTCAGATTCCCCAGGCTCTCCACAGAATTCTGCCCAAATCTCTTCGCTAGCAATATCCAAAACCAGAAAGTTAGCCCACCAGTTGTCCAAAAATGTGCATTATCTGTGCCCCCTTGAGGAGAAGGAGGGAAGATACTATGCCCCGGTACAAGTACAGGGGCAGGGTACAATTTTGGCACTGGTGGACACTGGATCCCAAGCTACCCTTCTGTCCAAAAGGGCCTTTGATGAACTAAATGCAGGAAGGGGGGAGAATTACCGTATTAGCTGATCAGCTATTCCTCTCACATCTCTTCCTTTGACAGGAGAGGGGACTGCAGATTTGGACATCAAAATTGGGCGACACAAGGTGAAACACCCGGTCATAGCAGTGACTCCAGAGGGCACCCCTTGTTTACTAGGGAATGACCTCATGAGAAGGTTGTCACCCCTAATAGATTGCGTTAACAAGGTCCTCTGGACCCAGACTAGCCGACCAATAAAATTAAAACAGAGTGTCAACCATGTTAGTTTAAACGGCACCTGCTACATAGTTGAACAAAAATCTTACTATGTAGAATTTCACTTCCAGAACAACCAAATTCCAGACGTGACAGTAATAGCAGTAGGACAACAGACTGGTGATGGGGGGTCCTCTCTATTTCTGAAAATCAACCTTCCTTCCAGTTTAAGGTGGTATTCCACACTGGAAGGAAACACTCTGAAATTCTTTACTAATCCACAATCAGAAACTCCCACTCCTATAGTCCAGAAAGAGGTGAAATCAGCTCAGAGCCTGGCCGATATTCAGCAAATTGGAGAGCAGTTGTTCATCCCTGTTCAGTTAAATGATGGGAAGGACTCTGTTCTCGCTCGAGTGTGTGTGAACAACGGTAAGAGCTTCATCAGCAAAGCCATGTTCCGCCAACTCCCAAAAGATCCAGCCATTCCCACATTCAAACTGATAGATAAATGGGAAATGGATCTGGAAACACCTAATTCCAAACATCTCCTGCCAAGCAGGTGTATGCTCAAAATCTCCATTAGCAACAAGAGCATAGTCCATAATTGTTGGGTCGTGCGAGACGTCACTGCCGCCTTTTACTTAGGCAGTGACATTCTCAATCGCTTTGCCATTAGTTTGGACCTAAAAAACTTCAAAGGTTGGTCCCGATTAGCGGATAATCCCATGGGCTTTGATGATTCAGAAAAAGCATTTAGGTCAGCTCAATTGCTACCTTATGCAGTTGAAATTCAGATTAAAGAGGAAGTCACCATCGCAGACAGGACCCGAAAATTCTCCCTGGAAGTGAAAGTTAAAAGAGGACAAAATTTGAAAAACCCTGATGCTTATATTCATCTAAATGCTTCTCTCCAACAACAAGGGTTAGGGGTAAACCCAACACCATTAGTCAACATAGAACATGGCACCATTCCAATAGAGGTGGATAACAGCGACTTATAGAGTATTACTCTAGCCGCAGGCACCATCATTGGAATGGCGGTTGATGACCGACATTTCTCCATTGATTTAGGAAATTAACTGTTAGGACCAATCCCCAAGGACTGTTTTGACAGTGACAGTGAGGACAATACAACACCAGACAGGATTTTCACTCGGCAGGGGGGGAACTTCCTGGTGTACACTTCTTGCCCTTATGGCAAGGAAGATGTGACTTGTGACTTCAGGAGGGATGAGGTGATTTTCCAGGTCCATGAGGGCTGCCTTTCCCACCTGAAGCCTGCAGTCCAAATCAGCACTCTGACCAGGGACTTCTCCACCCAGCTGGAGGAGGCCGCTGAGATAGCCAAACCAGAAGTCTTCCCAGGCTTCAGGCAGATGGTGGAAGAGAGCGTCAACCTGGCTGATGCCTGCGTGACTCTGGAACAGAAGCAAAAGTTGAAACAAGATTTCTTGGATTTCCAAGATCTCTTTGCGGTAGACTCATATGACTGTGGTCGCACGGATATCCACACAACAACAATTCCCACGGACCCTGGAATGACTCCAGTGTTTGTGAAGCAATATAATATTGCCACTCGCATCCATGGAGTCCCTTACTGAAATAATTAAGAACCTTGAGTCCCGGGGAATAATCCTTCCAGTCCACAGCACTTTTATTAATCCGGTGCTGGGAATATTGAAGTCAAACGGCCAGTGGAGACTCTGCTCCGACCTTAGGGAGCTCAACAAACGGGTCCATACTTCCCGATGGTTTCTGACTTACATCGACCATGGCCTGGCCCAGATTGAAGGGTCACAGGTATTCACAGCAATAGACTTGACCAATGGATACTGGACCGTGCCTGTCAGTAGGGAGGACCAATACAAACTGGCTTTTACCTTTGGGGGCCAGCAGTTCACATGGACCCGGACTCCCTTCCGATACCTCAACTCCGGCAATGAATTCAACATTTTCCTACATAAGGCCATGCCCGACCTGGGTGCGAGGTGTAACCTGGCTTATGTAGATGATGTCCTCATCAAAAGTTCATCTGTGGAGGAACACATAGCGGAGATCCGTTATGTTCTGACGCAGTTGAGGGCCGCCGGAGCAAAACTTTCCTTCCAGAAAGCGCAGTGGTGTAGAACCCGTGTTAATTTCTTGGGGCATGAGATTACTCCTCAGGGTCTCTGTCCCCAGGAAAAGAAAGTGGAAGCACTTCAGAAACTGAAAGACCCCACGACTCTGCGGGAACTAAGGAGCCTCCTTAGACTGACTAATTACAGCAGAAAGTTCATTGAAGGCTACGCAGAGATCACTAGACCCCTGATAAATCTCTTGAAGGGGGGGTCAAGTGGGAATGGGGTCCAGAACAATCCGAGGCAGTAAGACAACTCAAAAGAAGCCACTCACAAGCGCCTTGCCTAGCTTACCCTGTCAGAAACAAGGAGTTCTTCCTGGAGACAGGGTTCTCTAATACGAGCTTGATGGCTGTATTATACCAAAAGCATGACAAGGTCAATAAAGTAATCTCCTATGTGAGCAAAACTTTATCCTCTGTGGAGGAAAAATTCAATGATTGTGAGAAGGCACTCCTGGCAACGGTGTGGGCATTGAAGAATCCAGGGGGAACACATCATAGTGGAGACTCCACACCAGCCTCTGCAATATCTCCAAAGTGACAGAATCCGGGCCGGAAATGTGAGTAATTCCCGAATTACTTCCTGGATTCTGTCAATGCAAGGTTTTCCTGTAGAGGTCAGATATGGCCAAAACAAGAAGAGTCCCCTCGAAAAAGGTCTGGCTGACTTGCATGATTCTGCTAGAGAAAACTGTCACGAGGACGAAAGTCTAAAAATCAAGGACAACTTGGAGGCATACCTTAATTCCCCACACAAAGTCTTTGAAGAAGACAAGTGTGAGGGAATGCCCACTGTCTATGTGGATGGATGCTCATACTATGTTGGCAACAACGGGGAGAAAGAACTGGTGGCCGGCGTAGGGAATGCATGGGTGAATGAGTCCCCAGAACCCTCCGCTGGATACAAAATTGGTCCCAGAAGTAGTCAGGTGGCAGAATTGATGGCTGTGCATCAGGCCATCCTCACTGCTGTCCAACATCAACTCCACGAACTGGTCATAATCACATATTCGGATTATGTACGGAACGGGTTCGTGGAGCACCTGGTTAATTGGAAAACCAGAGGCATGTTATGTGCTAATAACAAAACCCTGAAACATGGGAAGCTAATCCAAAATATTGATGATCTGGTCACATCGAATGGGATGACCATCTACTGGAAAAAGATCAAGGGTCATTCCAAAGTAGAGGGACCAGACAATACTGGAAATTACTTAGCTGATCAGCTGGCCACACCGGGGCCATCCAAGGGGATCTAATAGAAATAGAGTCCCTGTTGGGGGAAATCCAGGTCACTGCTATCACTAGGTCCCAGACCAATGCTCACAATGATCTTTCAACTGCACAATGGAGTAAGGAGACCCCTGATGCTGATTTGATTACAGCTCAGAAGGGGGGATCCAATAATTGGTAAGTTTTACCAACACATTGAGGACCCTGAGAACTTTCCCCTGACGGATACCGATTACATTGGAAATGAGGACCTAAGAGTGTTGATGAAATGTCCAAAAAGGTTCCGAATCCAAGACAGTTTGTTGGTAAGGAAATCCCAAGCTGGCCATGATGAGTGGGTGGTCCCTCCCTCATTCCGAAGCCTGATGTTAAGTCACGGCCATGATGCGGCCATCGCCAATCATAGGGGGTTTCACACAACACTGGAAATCTTAAGAGAGTTTGCATACTGGCCACACATGGGGCAGGACCTCGACCAATACTTGAAGGGGTGTCTTGTGTGTGCACAATTTCAGCCATCATCCCTCACGCACTGTGCGCCTCTCCAAAAGAGGGGGATGACACTGCCATGGTCAGATTTGCAAATCGACTTTGTAGGCCCTGTAATTCGCTCGTCTAGAGGAAACAAGTACATGTTGACCGTTAAATGCTTGTTTACCAAGTGGGTGGAATGTCTCCCAGCCCCAAATTTCAAGGCAGAAACAGCAGCTGCCCTGATGATTAACCACATCGTTTCCCGTTTTGGTCTACCTCAAAGGATTGAGTCAGACAGAGGTAGCCACTTCACCAGTGAAGTAATGACAAAGATGTGGGAGATACTGGGGGTTAAAAGGAAGCTACACATTGCTTACAGGCCAGCTTCTTCTGGAGCAGTGGAGAGATATAACCAAACCATTGTGAGCATCTTAAAAAAGTTTGTGGCAGATTCTGGGCCAACTTGGGATATCCGATTACCTCTGGTCCTAATGGCCATCAGATCTACCCCTTCATCTGCAACTAAAATGTCACCATTTGAATTGATGACTGGACGCAAGATGGTGCTTCCTCAGCATTTGCTCTACAGAACCCAAGAGCAAACGTTGATAAATGCCTCCAGAACTCATGAGTATGTGGAGAATTTAAGGAAACACCTTCAGCATGCTTTTGCCTATGCTCAGCAGAATCTAGAAAGATCAGCTGATAGCATGAAGACCCACTATGATTTAAAAACTACCCAAAAGGAATATAAGGTGTGTGATCGGGTCTATCTATACAATTTCCAAAGGAACCAGGCCAAACAGCGAAAATTCTTGCCTACATGGAAGGGACCGTTTGAAATTATAGACAAGATCTCCCCTGTTGCATACAAGATCCGCATCCCCAAAGGCAGTTCGGCAGAGTGGGAAGACAAGTGGGTACATATAAATCAGCTAAAGTGTTGCCATCCCAGGCACACTCTGCAACAACTGGAGGAGTCCTCTGCAATACCAGAGGGGACCGCTCCAGAGTAATTTAATACCAACCCTAAAATATACCACATATAGTCTCTAAAATATTATGATTTGGAAAAAAAAATGTCTTATAATTGTATCTTGTTTTTTGTTAAAATAAGAATGCAAATGTTTTGACTATAAAATGTATATGCCACCCCACTATATCAATGGTGGGGAAGAAATGTCTACGAATAGGTATTGCCGCTTTCCTTTGTCGTCCTAGGAGAAAGAAAACCTGGAGACTGGCCAAGGAGGACGATCCGGGGACCGGGAGCAGAGACCCGAGGGGCCCGGGGTACCGCCCAATGTTCCCATCAGGACCGGCGAGGAGAACCGATCGATCCAACTGGGTGGAGGAAAAGATGCTGAACTGTGCCATCCACAGAATTGGAAGAAGATAATGGGGACATACCAGCGCAAGGGCTCAAAACCTCCTTTGCTCCCGACTTCCCCTCGACTTGAATCAAAGCGCAGTCGGGCGGGGGGATTTGTCAAGGGTTTTGACCCATGTTAAATCAATAGACTGGGTAGATGTGGGGATGAGCTGTCGCCGCCCATTATTCTATCCCAGAACAAACTAAATCAATAGACTGGGTGGATGTGGGGATGAGCTATCGCCACCCACATTCACGCCAGAATAGGAGAACTGCGCAGTTGGCACGAGACCACTCCAAAGATACAACCTTCTTGTGGGGGGTTCCACATCACCACTCTACTGTAAGGATGCCATCAAAACAATGTTAAGCAAGGGTCCTATACTATCAAGCAAAAGACCACTCTATTGAAATGCAGTAATTCAAGACAACTCAAAAATGGATGCAGTACCGACAAATTCCCCAAGGTGGCGCTAGCGGTCTAAACTCTGAAAGGGAAACTGTATTTAGGAGTTGCAAGAGGGGCAGGGACTTCAAAGCTAGTTGGTTATTTGGAAACCTTAGCCACCTGCTGTTCCCAGAGGCCAAGAGGCTGGAAAACCTTAACACCTCAGAGATTCCCACACCAGGAGGCAGGATATCACATGACCCTGTTGATTGATTGAGGAGAGACACACAAAAGGCTCTTTCTGTTGAATGGGGTATGTTAATTTTGAGTGTTTCCTGTCAACAGCCATCTGCCAGCAAGGAGAGACATGTGATCACTGACCCACCCAGACTCCTGCAGGCGGACCCAAACACTTTGGGGAGTTGAATTGCAACAAAAATATATTTTATAGAAATAGTGATAATTTATTGTAACCAAATGACAGGAATGTACAACTTTGAGAGTCTTAGTTTGAAAAATGCCCTCACGATTTGAGTCCAAACTCCAATTTGTACCATGTTCTGGGGCAAAAACCTGCTAATTATGTTTATTGTAGACAATGGCCCTCATTACGACCCTGGCGGAAAGCAACTGACCTGACCGCCATAGCGTAAATAGCGTTTCCGCCATTGCGCGACGGAGTAAAGTGCGGCTAATTCTGACCCATCGGGCACGAGCACTACGCCATGGCGGAAGTGCAAAGTCCGCGATGGCGGAAATGTCCCCAAAACGCCCCTCACCGCCGTCGTACGGCGACCTAGGTGCAATTCCGCCACCCATCATAGCGGTCACCGTAATGAGCGGCAATCGGAAAATACGGTGACCATAAATATACGGAAACGGAAGCAAAAACATGGTCCCGGAACGGGAAACAGCACGCCGTACACCTATAAAATCAGAATTTCCACACAACCATTAAAAATACTACCCTGAGACACATCCCAACCCGTCATCCACCCTAGTGAAAACAATAACAATGGGAAAAGTAGCGAAGAAAGCGTGCGACCGCAAGCGGCAGGTCCACTTCTCCCGTGAGGAACTCACGGTGCTCACAGAGACCCTCCAGGAGAATGCTGCCGTCGTCTTCTCGACGCAAATGACCAGGACGGCACTTGCGAACAAGAAGGCCATATGGGCCCTGGTGGCACAGCGGGTAAGTGCGGTGGGGACCTCACCCCGCAACCCACAGCAATGCAGAAAGCGATGGGACGACTTGCGGATACGCGTACGGAGCATACTATCCGCCAACCGTAACATTGCCACAGCTACCGGGGGAGGATCAGAATCACCCATCAAGTTGACCCCTTGGGAAGAAATCTGTGCCTCCACCATTGGAATGGAGACCATAGAGGGAGTCGGAGGGATGGAGAAAGGAGTGCAGACATCTGAAGAATCAGGTAGGTGTCCCAAATAAAACAATGCTAAAACCACAATGTCCAATCATGTGAAGTACCATGTGTCCACATAGTGCAACAGAAACACATGTCCAGGAGAACGTCCACATACATTGGCCTGATAGCGCTCATTAAAAGTCAAATTAAATAAATAAATAATTAAAATTCCTAAAAACACCCTCTACACGTGCAGCAGGCACCCCCTAACTGCAGGCTGCAAAACAACTGCATCCTCAATCCACACAAAAATGAAACCACCTCCAAGGCCCTGACCCAAATCACCCTCAAGTACCACCCCAATGCATGTGATACATTGCCATTCCAATTTCCACAGACCCATTAATAACGCTCGCCCTCCTTTACTCCACCACAGGGTCCGATTCAAACGACGAGCTCCAGGACACCCCTACCAGCACACCTGCAAAGAGGGCCAAGACCAACGGCCAAAGACCCTCCACCTCAGCTGCACGGATCAAGACACAGCAGCAGCACAAATCAAGTGGCAGCACACAGGAGGGGACTTCAACAGGCACTCCAGCAGCCAGCATGGCCACAACAGCACCACCACAGGCCCCCCCAATGGATGCCATAGAAGGCACTGCTTCTGGTGGCAGCAGCACCATAGGTGACACTGCATTAATGGCAGCATGCTCCGACACAGAAAACGGTGATGTCGATGTAGGATCCATCCATGACCTGTCTCAATCCCCCTGTTTGTTTCATCCCGTACACCATGAGGATACCACGCAGGGGCACCCACAAGACGACGACTGGCCATCCCCCACAAGCCCTGTGTCAAGGCAACATGAGGTGATCAGCCCCTCTGTGACACCACCGCAAATGGCCCTGGCCCAGCAGAGGCAACAGTCCCTCGACCAGGTGATCGTGCAACAGCAGCAACTGGCCACGCTCCTCAAGGACCATGCTGATGAATGTGGGGGTACTAAGGCAGCCATAGAAACATGTACAGAGACACTAAGGGCACAAATGGAGAGAAGCACCGAGAGCCTGAGAGTACAAATGGAGAGAAGCACCGAGAGCCTGAGAGTACAAATGGAGAGAAGCACCGAGAGCCTGAGGGGGGAACTGCATGCGACGTCCAAAGACGTATGTGCTGAACTTGCCGCTGTGCGCCGTGTGCTCACTGAGCTCTCACAAACCCTTAGGGACATGCATGGACGTGAGCAGGCAGAGACATCATCCGTTGCAAGTTCCGTCCAGGGCAGCCCCCAACGTAGATCTGGGAGGAACCTGCGCTCCACAGGCAGGGGTGCCCCTGATACCCGGAGAGGGGGCTTGCATTAGCGTCTGCCCACTGACAATGAGCATCCTTGGACACTGGTGTTCGGGGGGGAGGTAGGAGGGTGGAGGGGGTGTGTTGGGCTTACTTGGGTGGCGGGTCGATGGGGTGTGTAACATAATTTCACATATGCTATAAACATTTCACAATCATCCAATGAGATGTGTGGACATTGATATTTGTGTACGAGGCCATTATAGGCGTACAGTCCATATTGTGCATGTTCCAGACACACACAGTGCCACAAGTCCCGTGTCCATGTATCAGCCACCAGGCATGAGTGCTAGAAGCATGAATCTATGATAATCTGACAAATTTCACGGCCCTCCTGTGCCTCGTGGACTCCTTGAGGTGCTGCCACATCCCCACCCTCATCTTGACCATATTCAGGTGCTTGCAGTTCTGCGTCAGGGGGCATGGGCACATTTCTATGTACGCACATGTTGTGTAGCATGACACATGCCATGACCATCTTTGCAACCTTCTCATGGCGGTACAGGAGTGCCCCGCCAGACCTGCTGAGGCAGCGGAAACGACCCTTCAGTAGGCCGAATGCCTGTTCTATGACTACACGGGTACGTGAGTGGGCATGGTTGTAGTCCTCCTCATGCTGGTTCTGTGGGTTCCGGAGTGGTGTAAGGAGCCATCTCTTCAGTGGATACCCGGCATCACCTGTATGTGGACAATAAAGGATGTTTGAGGAATGACATTGCTACGTAAGCACCCCCCCCTTCCTGCCAGGTCATTGCCGCATCACATACCCCACATTATCATGCATGAAATGAGACTCACCGAGTAGCCAGGATCTGTTCCCTGCGTGTCGCTCCATGTAGCGTGGTATTGTAGAGTTCCGTAAGACCATGGAATCATGGGTTGATCCAGGAAATCGGGCACAACAATGTGTAATGATCCTGTTGGAGTCACACACCATTTGTACATTAAGAGAATGATATTGTTTTCGGTTGCGGTACTGGGCCTCCATGGCATGTGGGACAACCAATTCCACATGGGTGCAGTCGATGGCACCAATGCAACCCGGTATGCCGGCAAGTGCATGGAATCCCACTTTTGTGTTCGTAATTTCCTGCTCCGAGCGTGGTAGAGAGATGTAGTCGTCTGCGTGCTTCAGGAGGGCATCAAGCACTTGCAATAGTGTCCGTGACAACAGTGGCTGTGAAATGCCATGCAACTTTCCGACTGTGTGCTGGTAGGTGCCTGTGGCCAGGAAGTGGAGTACAGACACCACCTTCAGTAGGGGTGGGATGGCGGTTGGGCTATCTATCATGCTGACAAGGTCAGCGTGTGTCATGTCCACAATGGCGGTTATGGTGTCCCGGTCCAAACGGTAGAGGGTGTGGATCTGCTCATCAGTGAGGTTGAACGGATGTGCTCGGAGGCGTGGGATTGCGGGCTGCCTGCGTGGTGGTAGTGGCTGTGCTGGTGGGCCTTGCTGGCCCTGCCTTGCCCTCCTCCTCCTCCTGCGTCTCCTCTGTGTGGCCGGTTGTTGTAGTAGTTGGTGTTCGTCTTCTTCTTGAAGTTGGAGTACTTGCAGTGCTATCAGGTCCCCCAGGGCCAACATCGCTAGTCCTGCCGGTAGCATTTTGGAGTGGGTGTGGTTGTGGGAGGGGGGTTGGGTGTGCAATTTATGTGTTTTATGTGTTTTCAAGCTGTATAGCCTCCACCTGTGGTGATTCATTCCACCTGTGCAAGCTGCAATCCCCTTTGGGCGAGCACGTCCCGCACACAACGCTGCAATTCGACGCATGGCATCTTGCTATTACAATCATGTATTTCATCCCGATGGCAGTGAGATATTGGTTTCACATACTATCTTTGCAGTCGCGAACAAACTTGTGAAGGGTCAGTGGAATGTAGTACTCGATTAACGGTGGACCCTCATGCAGCACTGTACCGCGGTTCACCGACGGGCGGGGTGTCCCATTTGTGAGTGAAGCCAGTTGCCATTTTCACACACTGCCGCACTAAATGGATGGATTTGTGATTTCAAGCAGTCACAGATGCCTTTTCGACGTGATGTTGCAAATGAGGAATTCGAAGGACAGCGCTTTCGGTTTCCAGCTAGCGGCGAGGAGACGCCCACAGGTCTGACTGCAGATATAAAGTTCTATTGTTTAATGTCCTTGGGACAGGGGCCATGGCGAGAATGCAATGATTGATATGAATAGTATGGGATGCGCAATAGCGTAGTGGAGGATAAGGCAGGACGTTCCCAAATACATGTTACTTCACAACACTAGAATTCCGGCCTGGAGCACAGTGGATTTTGCAGACTGCATTACGCACAGACTCAATGGAAATTACAAATGTTATGTGAGTAAATAATCAGGCGTTTTTATACCGGGATGAGGGAATGATGTATGGATGCATGGACAGATGATTTAATAGCGAGTCTGCCATGTACATGGCTTTTTGGAATCTATTCACTTCCCCTGCGCTACGTGATGCAGGGCTGCCATAGTGGGACCATCGTCTATCTGTCCTTGTTGAACCCTCCCTGTCTCGACGCGCCTTCAAACACTTGTGTCTATGCACGTTACTAATCCCATCTAATGGATTCTGTTTTAACAGCCGCATGCACACAAACACTCGTTTGTAATAGTGTTTTCACCTCGATTTATATAGTTATGATTCGCAAGTGATTTTTGGGTGCGAATAATCCTTTTGAGTGGGCTAGCATGCATATGGCTGTGGATTTAGTGTGATCTTTGAAGTGAGTAATTCAAATGGAGTTCTGATGCCCATACTATTCTTTTTCATTTCATTTGGGTGACAGGTATCTCCTCCCCTTTTGCCGCTGCCATCTGTATGCCACTCCTGCAAATGGCTTTTACTCCCGACACCTGCTGCTTCGTGTTAATCAGTGGAGCACCATTACAATCTTATGGGACGATCGCCAATGGCCCACATGCCCTTACGCAGTACTAGTGGCTAGGAGCAACATTTCGACCTTTCAGCTGGACTAGTGCCTACCTAATGGGACGGCCCTGCGGTTCTAGGCGCTTCCATGTTGCCTTTTTGAACGTGAATGTAGCCCCTGTGTACCATGAAGGAACAGGGCGTCACACAAGAAGAAGCTGGTCATTTATTGCGGATGCAGCCCACAATAATGAAATATATTTTGGATTTCATGACCTAATAGCTGTATGGGCTTGGTGATTTTGTTGTGCATTAAATTTTGATTATGATATTGACCGTGTAGCGTTATTCTTTGCAAGTAATGTAGCATATTCCTATTTGTGGAGCGATGTATTGTGAGAAGATCTGCTTTGGGTTCCGGCTTCTGAGTATAGTTGCGTGGTACTGTACTGGGCGCGTTTGCCTACGAAGGCCAGTAAGGTCAGGGATAGGGGCTGCCATTATGTCTGTTTTGATGATGTCATGCTCATGGGAGGGGGATTAGCTTTTGTGTAACAGATGCCGGTCAGCCAGGTGGATTGGTGGAATGATGTGATTATCAGAATATGGTTGGTCACAGGTGCCTGTGTTTGCGTGCGTTTCTTGGAGGGAGACTGAGGTCATGTCCATTGGAATAGCTTCTGTATTCGTGCCATCTGTGCCCTGCAGCTCCCATTCGCCCCTCTTGAGATGAGCCTGGCTGCTCAGTCACTCTGCCAACTTGTGTGGTACATGCTTATGCTGATGGTTGGTTTGTTTACTGGCAGGAGTACAGGGCTGGTGCAGTCTCACTCAGGATACTGCTTTGAATGTTGCCTTACACTGGTGTCAAGCGATGGGGGGCCTGTTTTTGTTTGTCTCAGTTTTCAGTTCATGTTGCTGTACTTGAAGCTTCACATGCCTGTGCTGCATCAGTACGGCAATGGTGCCATGGCTAATATGGATGGCCACTCACAAGGCACTTGGAGCCCCTACATTCATTTGTTCGTTGGCATGCATAGGTGACTTGTACATTTCACTGGTTGCATTTTGTGACTTCATTGCACCTACGAGGAGTTGTGCAATGTGGCCAGGGAGTGGTGTACAGGCACTCAGTAGGGCCTTTTACGGTTGGTTCGCGATGCCGTACTTCTCACCATGGCGGAATGGTACTTTCCGCCATGCTTGATGGCGTTAGGTACATGTCCGCTAGGGTCAGAATTCCCGTACCGTTGCGCCATGGTGGTAATTATGGTTTCGCATGGCGCGCGTGCGCGTACTTGGTGCAGTTAGCGTTGGCGTTCACTACGGTGTCGCTAATGGCATCGTACTTTACGGTGACGGGTCATAATCGCACCGAGCGCTATTCGATGGCGGTATTGCATTTCCGCCATTGTTTTTCGATTTCCGCCAGGGTCGTAATGAGGGCCAATGTGTTTAAGCTAGAGACATGGAAAGTTACTGGGATATATGTGGAAGGGAAATGTACCTTTGTATAATTTTTGATGAAAAACCAATGTTGCAAAACCCACTAAAATCGAAAATAAGTTGCCATTTTTGAATGCAAGCTCCTAGAAACGCCAGAGTCGGGACAGGGACTATGTTTAGTAATATATGATGTGTGTATGTGATGTCAAACAACTGTGTACCTGGGAAATATGTATTTGGATCAGGAATAGATTTGTATGCACATTGGCCAGGGGAGTGTCATTTCTTCGGTTCATAAAAATGACATCCCTCTGACACACTATCCCTTCCTAAATCAGGGACCAAAGAATCTATTGACCTATCAAATCAAGAGAGGGGCAGGTTTAGGGATGCTAGCCTCTCCACCCATTTTCCAAAACACATAAAAAGAGACTGCTGGGACAGGTAGACACTTTGAATTCCATTTTCTGCGGGAC
This sequence comes from Ambystoma mexicanum, assembly GCF_040938575.1. NCBI lineage: Eukaryota > Metazoa > Chordata > Amphibia > Caudata > Ambystomatidae > Ambystoma > Ambystoma mexicanum. The sequence goes on along the minus strand of NC_090929.1, from coordinate 1,536,176,703 downwards.
GCTCTGCCGGGAGACTCCAGACTTCACATCTATCAATCTCCAAAGACCAGAACTTTACTTCAGAACTTAAAGCAAGGGCCTAAACCCACAAACTGAGAACTCTTCTCAGCAGGCCTCAGTCTCCTTAAAATCTTTTGCAAACTATTCCAGAGCCGGGCGAGCTGTTTGAAATCTTTGCCAAGAACAATTGCCAGAGACCAGACCAGAGATCCAGAGAGACCCAGACCGCTGTGAGCAGAACCAGTGCCTGATTGACCCTCCGAGCAGAGAGAACCGAAGTCCAGTCCAGTTGACCAGATCCGTGACGAGGCCCATTCGTTTTCAAAATTAGGAGTGAGTATCCGCCAGAACTGTGCAGAACCCAAATCTCTTAGTTAAAATAATCTAATTCAAGCTATTTTAACCTAATTAGAACAGCCTCCTAGAAATAGTGTCATCTGTCATTTTTAAAGCTGCACAACTGTCACCTGTCAATTCTGCAGCTGCAAGCTGTCACCTGTTATTTTGAGTTTTACTTTAAATCAAAAAATCTACCTTTATTAAATCATCTGTATCTCTGGAACCGTTTGTGCTAGGAACGGGATTTAACTTTCATCTGAAAGCTTAAAATCTAGAACCGACTTCCTACTCCCTATACTTTTTCCGTAATCGAAAGACACGCACTCGCGAAATTTACCACGATTTGCGATTTGGCCCGATTTCTTCATCTGTAGAAATCAGCAGCTTTTTGCATCTCTTTGCTAAAATTCGTTTGCAATCTGCTAATCATTCATAGAGTATTGTTAAAGTGAGCCTGAACTAATATAAAGTAGCCATCACCTACCCTGAACCTCTAGAGGGAATTAAAAGCAATTTTAGCACCTTTTCACTTCCTTGCAAACCAAATTAAAGTAATTTGCCTGTGTTTAAAACTCATCCCTGTTTTCCCTAAGCTTGCTGGGAGAACTGGAACTGTGTATTGCATTATAAAGTGTGATTTGTTGGGATTCTTGAAGACTGTGTGCTCTCCTTCCATTTCTTGTATTGCATAGGGGGGTAGTGAATTGTCAAAAGAAAAAGTGATCATATTACCTTTTGCTAAAATCATAACAAGTTATTTCTGTACTGCATATTATTCCACCTTGCGTTTCCTTGAACCATATAAAGCATTCTTTCCCACCTTATTCTTCTGTTCCTGTTCATAAGTTACCTATTGCTGACTACTGTTCATATTCACAAGTGTAATATCCATTATCAATTTATTTATACAAGTGTGATATATATATATATATATATATATATATATATATATATATTGTTTAAATTTTCAAATAAACCTTTTAATTTGCAAAACAAATCTACTTCTTGGCTCAGTGGGGCCAGGGGGATTCTAAGAGGGGGGTGTTATACAAGGGTTGTCATCCAGAGTACTGAACTGGATATAAAAATACATCAATAAGGGTTTTCCTCAGCATCCCAGACTAGGCATTGACTTAGCTGTAGTGTTGATTGAATATCGCTTACACTACACTGTTCACCCAACAACTAATACTAAAGGGACCACCAGTCATTGAAAAAAAAGGTTAAAACGGTTGGAGTTGTTTGATCAGAGGTTTGACACACATGGTGGTACACATTGGTGGGTTGTGATCATTGAAAGACCAACACATGTCTATGACAGTTTACATTGAGATGTTTCTGCTACTCAGTGGACTACGGCATCCATTGCACGGATCTATTTTTGACCTCATCGTCAAATATTCAAATCAATGCAGGTCAATTGAACTCTTCATCCCTCCCTACCCCACTCTGGTGAGTAACATAAATAGGATTGAGTTGGGCAACAATAAGCCCAAGGAATCTGTGTAGAGATTCCTCACTGGTGTGAACATGTGTTCTATGAATACACATATGGTATGTTATAATTCTGAAAGTACTCAAAACTTGAACGCGTTCAACAAGCATTGAATCAAATACAAAACCCTTTGATGGAGACACCTGGGGTTTATTTTACAAAAAAATTATAATTGCATGCAGAGGACTACCAAGGATAGCACTTACACACACTCTTATTTACTTTCCATACACTTTTCCACTTCTGTACAATGGAGTGCAAATATAAAGAGTGATAGTTTAATCACCTTTATTCTTTATGTGTACTGTCCGTCTCCTAGAAGATATAAATAGTACCTACAAATACCACTTTGCAGACAACATTAAAAAATGATTCTTGTGCAATATTCCTGTTACCCTACTGCAAAATGCAGGTGGATCCCACAGGAATTAATTTGTTGTCACCTGTATGAAAATCTCTTGACAATGTAGATGACAGGGAGGTTTTGGAGACAGGGTTTTGCAGGCAGAGTGGGAAGGATGAGGTGGAAATGAATTCCATGTCCTATCGCCCAGTCCACCTACAAAACCTTTCCAAAATGAACCAGGGTGTTCGAAAAAAGTATGCACATATGTATTCCTTGGTTGTATGCCCTGGTATACTACTTCATCTATTCAACACAGGTATTACAAAAATGTCAAAAAATGCCTTACAGGAAATTTCCATTTTGCGACTTGAAGATTTCAAAGAACTCTAAAATCTCATATGGCAAACATTTGTAGAGTTACATGCATGATGCATCAGAAAAGTAGTTTCAATGTTGTTGAAATATAAAATTACCTATGGATGTGTTTAGCTATATAAGAAATGTATTATTATCATTATCAAGCAGGTTATCCACCATAGACAGTAAGCTGCATGTTCAAGCAAGGGTTGGTCACACATCTTAAATGGTCTTAATGATATAATTTGTATATAAACGACACCATAACAATACACAGTGTCTACCGGCCTCCAGGCACTACTCCGATTTCCAATCTAACATCACCCATATCTTAGGAGACAACCTCAAAATGAACACAAAAGCCATTCTCCCAGGTGACCTCAACCTGGGTTTCAAAGACCCCAAAGACAAGAAGGGCAAAGCCCTCGCTAAAGCGCTCAATGACTTAGGTTTCACCCAACTTGTCAACGACCCGACCCGCAACAAAGCTCGTACATTATACTGGATTGCAGACCACAATTGTGCGGCCGACATCAGCTCTAACACCCCGCGCCCATGGACCGACCACCATTTACTGCACTTCTTCATACCTGCAAAAACAGGAGGGAACCCAAACCCACCAGCGCCAGCCACCATGGCTAGGTCAAAGAAACTACTTACCGTTGAAAGAATCCTTCCTCTCCTTGAACCATCAGCACTTGCCCATCCCACGTCTAACAACCACACAGAGTTAGTAGAGATCTACAATACCACTCTCAAAGAGGTATTATATGCTATAGCCCCACTTGAAAAGAAAAAAGCCAAGCATATACTTCGTGCAAACTCCTGGTTCACACAAGAACTCCTGGATGCCCGAACCATTAAAAGAGCAGCACTAACCGCATGGCAAACAAACCCCTCCTCTACCACAAAGGAGACCTACCTTACAGTAGCTAAACAGTACAACCAAGCCATCTCTAAAGCCAAAGCCGCCACTTACAACTCCAAAATTGAGAAGGCTAACTCCCAATCCAAAGAGTTATTTGCCATCTATAATGAGCTGACTATCCCCCCAACCTTCTCCACACAAACTACTGAGAAAAACCCAACCTGGTGTAACAACATTCAACACGCCATGTTTAACAAAATAAAAACACTCCAGAACAAAATTAAGACTCAATTTGACAAACTTCCCAAAGTCACTCCACACACTCCTAAGCCCTCTGCCACCACTCCAGTCGCAGACTCTCCACATGACCCAAAAAAACCTACACCCTTTGCATTCAGGGAAGTTACCAATCCAGAAGTCCTGTTGATCATGAAGCGCACCCAACCATCACTATGTAAAGGGGACACATGCCCAGCCAACCTAGTCAAAGAATGTGCATCAGCCCTGGCCCCATTTGTCACTAGCTTCATCAATGCCTCCTTCGCCAACAGCACTGTCCCGCTCGCCCTTAAGGAAGCTTGGGTTCGGCCATTATTAAAGAAACCTACCCTCGACCCTGACTCCCCAAATAACTACTGTCCAATTACAACTGTGCCATTCCTGCTGAAAATTCTAGACAAGGCCGCCTACTTACAAATTCAATCTTACCAGGAAACACATATCATCCTAGGCAAAAGACAATCTGGCTTCCGCCCTCGTCATGGCATTGAATCAGCCCTACTGGCCCTTAAGAACCAATTACTCGAAGCCATGGACAAAGGCAAATCCTCACTCCTTCTACTCTTGGATCTCTTAGCGGCCTTTGATTTGGTTGACCACAAGATCCTGTGCAAACATCTCACTGACATGGCTCACTTCTCCCATGAAGCTACCGCCTGGATCACTTCCTTCCTGGAGGGCCGCGCCATGAGGGTCTTCTCCGACCAGGCCTTGGCCTCCCCTTCCCCCAGTGCGGAGTGCCACAAGGATCATGTACCTCCCCTACTCTCTACAATCTATTCACCCTTCCCCTGTCCAGCGACTGTCATGATGCCTACCCCGGATCAAGTCCATCAGCCCCGGGAGCAGGCATCCAGATACTTATTAAAACCCCAACAGCCCCGGCTGAGGGCTGTTTGGATTCAGTCATGGCGCCTTAGGTGCCGGGCTCATCATAGAAATCAGTCCTGGCGCCATAGGCGCCAGGCTCATAGACTTTACTTACCTTATGCAGACCATGCTGCAAATGAGTACAAGCCAACATGAGGCCTGGATGGGACTATTTTATTACAAGGACTTTATTTTCACTCGGGTGTGGTTCTGGGGAACTTCTTACCTGGGACTACTTTGCAGGCTATTTAAACCACACCCAAACAGCAGCCCATGCTTCGTGTTATTCTGCATCCAGCAGCGTAACGTTCACTGTGTCTGCAAGTCAGCATCCAGTCTTCTGCCACGCCCGCCTCGAATCCAGAGCTCCTAGACAAAAGGAAAAGAAAGGAGAAGAGGTTAGATCACGGATATTATGTGATTCCTTATCTGATTCCGGACCCAGCACATCTCCGAGCCTGGAAAGGACATTATTTCAGCATGCGTTGCTTCGCCAGCAGCAACGCCACATTATGCTCACCAGTCCACCGCATCTTTCGACTCGGCGCTGCCTCCATCATTTTCTTCGTCGAAACCCAGCACCTGGGGGGGAACAAAAGGAATAACAAGGTGAGCCGAGAAAACCGACAAAGACAATCTCTTGCCACCATAGGCTTACCTGCTTTACCACTGGAGGTATTATCCTTTAATTCGCTGCATCTTCCTATGCCGCACCTATAAAAGGAGAGAAAACAGCAAGTTAAACTCATGCAACTTTTACCGGACAGTGTTTGGTAATACAGACTCTTACCTGAACACCATCAGCTGCCTCCAGGCAATATTCTTTTGGACCCAGCTGCAACCTAACGAATGGAACAAGAGTGAACATCGGACATATTGAACTCTTTGAACGTTATAGACACTGGAGTCAATATTCCTCCGGATCTCCTCCAGTACCTTCAAACCAGTGAAGTAACTGGTATCTACGCGCCCCTGCATGCCATGCAGGATGGAGAGCTCATCATTTAAAAACATAAGGTGAGGTTACCAAGAGGGGATATCGGAGGTGATTAGTGGGGAGAACGAGAACAGTTGGGGGGCCATCACTAAAGTCCACGGGTGGCTAAATCCCTATCCCTTTCTCCACTTGCAGAAGAATACTTCTACCAGTCCAGCAGACAAGATTAGGCGGGCCAGTCCAGACTGTCAGCTCTGCACTACGCATCACGTTGGTGGAGACCGCAGCTGTCTGGGTCCGATCGACGCCCCTGTGGGAACCAGGTGAGCGTAACAGTGACCTAGAAGAATTTGGCATAGCATTTACTAACTATGCCGACGACACGCAAATTCTTCTCCCCCTAACGGGGAACTATGGACAAGACCTCAACACCCTCCAGAAGGCATATGCACATATCCATGCCTGGATGGCAGCCAATGGCCTCTGTCTAAATGGGGAACAAACAAAAATTCGACTGGTAGCTCCAAAAGAATCCCTAAAAAAACTAGACATCAAAGACAATTCCTTCAGTATTGAGAACACTGTAATTACAGCCTCTACTGCAGTGAAAATCCTTGAGGGATATCTTGACTCCACCTTATCAATGGACAGGCAAGTCAGCGCCATCTCATCTTCAGCTGCACTTACAACAAAAATCATAAATGCAGTCAAACCCCACCTGTCCTCAAAGAACTGTCTTAACATTGCTACAGCCACAATTGGTGCAAAACTTGATTACTGTAACATCCTACTCCTAGGCACCTCACCAAATAACATTAACAGATTGCAAATTTCACAAAACAGTGCTCTAAGAGCCTCCCTCAGCATCCCTAGGAGAGAGCACATCTCCCAGGTGAGAAAAGATGCCCACTGGCTCCCTATCAAAGAACGCATAACATTCAAGGCTCTCACGATCACACACAAATGCCTCACCCAGACCGCCCCAGCCTACCTAGCAGAAAGAATACACCAGGCTCCGGCCGACAGACAAAAACGTGACCAATACCTCCACTTACTCTCAGTACCAGCATTCAACAGAGCCAAAGCAGGCGGCACCAGCTTTGAAGTACTAGCCCCAAAAGCCTGGAATGCGCTTTCACTTAGCTTAAGAAACAAAGAATCCCTCACAGTTTTCAGAAAGGTGATAAAAACAAAACTATTTAACTAGACCACCTCCCAAATGTACAGTATCCTACATTGTTCCTCTGTAACCATGGAACACCAACTGTCATTAACATGTATTACTGCCTATGTATCATCGGTGCTATTTTGTATCACTGCTTCTGTTATATCTGCCATCTTGCATTAAGTGAATATTCTGTAACAGCGCCACGATATCCCAGGGCCGCTGGGCGCTTTATAAATTCGAATAAATAAATAAATAAATAACTTGTACATTTCTTGGGCATGCTTGCCTCTACCTGGGCTTGCCAAAATGTGGTTGACTGTAAATTGCATAACAAACGTTTAATTTCAAAACAAAAACACAAAAAAAGGTTACTGCTAATGTTAGTAGAGGCAGAAAGCGAGTGGTCACCAGAATGTCAAACTAAATCAAAGTCTTACTGTGTCCCAAACGGCAGCATATGAATCCTGCTAGAAACACTGGCGTGCCTTTCTCACACTATGAGCTCATTCCATTTCCTTTACATTTTAATGACGAGCACAACTAAACAGATAATGACATGTAGGAAAGCTTCAAACTGAAAGAAGTTGAACTGGTTTTGATAGTATTTTCTTAATCAGATGCTCCTCTGAAGTGTAAATTCATCTCCCACCCCAAACTCACAGAACTGCATGATTTCTGAAGGAAATGCTAATAAGTGGAGTCTGGTCTCATTATCAGTGCCATCAAAGCAGAACATCCAAAGGAGAGTTGTTATGAATCCATAATAGACCCACTGAAATGGCAAGGTGGGACCTGGCTCGCCCTCCTCCCGCCACCCTTGTATTCTTCTCTAGTGATGCGCCTGTTTGTAAGAATTTTTCACCAAATATTCTTTTATTCCCATAATATGATTTGAAAAAGTTAGAGGCCGGCATCCACTCCATAAGTAGATAAGCACTGGCCACAATCAGGATGACACTGTTACGGCAGTAATGGCATAATGGACCCTAGAAGAATAGTAAGCACTTTAAAATCAAAAAGCCAGAGCAAGAAAGAACGGCGGCTGCGAGAGAGGGATCTGGCAACCACAACAGACGGACTGCAGCATGATTATTAGAAAATCATCAGAATGGCTCTGTTTGCGAAAACATGACATATTCCTGAATCCATAATATGCCAGTAGTGCGTGGCAACTAAACGAAGAGGGCGGTTTTATTTCACTTACATATTCGCTTTTCAGAACACAGACCCATCTCTCACTGTGTTCGGCATTTGAACAACTCCTCAAGTAGAACCCAATAACATCCGAAGGTCATTTGCAAAATATTCATGCCCCATATATGCGGTAGGAGTGAGGTGTTTTGCATGTTTTGATTGACTGATGAACTTTGGTTCCCTGTAAGAATTACAAATATAACCCTGACCTGTGAGAGAAGAAATAATTACTGTAGAAAGATTAAAACGATTATAATACTGGGAATATGATTATCCGGCGTAGATTTCTATAATATGCATTGCAACTTTGTGATCGCTAGCGCTGGTTTATTGCTAGAACATGAGCAATTCCATGGAGATCTGACAGCTGCATGTCGATGTAAAATGCATGATTGCTTTTCGTTTCCAAGTCCAAGAAAACACATCCAGAAAGAAATTCCTTTACCGCACTTATTTCAGCTCTATTAGAACAGCCGGGTGCAAACTAAAGTTCCCTGTCTTTTGTCGTGCCCTTAACACCAGACAAGTAAACACAACTTTAAATATCAAAGGAAAATATAATGATGAATGTTTTGTTTACACTCCACTGTGATGTGTCGGACATGCATTGCTTTGGCCATTCTGCAGTCATGCACAGTTTTGTATTAGACTAAAAGAAGAAAAGAACATAAATAAACAAATAAATAAAAAAAGTCTGGCATGATAAAGAGCAGGGGACTGCAACCTTTGGCTCTCCAGATGTTTTGGACTACCACTCCCATTAGCCCGAGTGACCATTGTCAATGGTAAAGGATCATAGAAGGCGTAGTCCCAAACATGTAGAGAGCCACAGGTTGCAGGCAGAGCCCTAGTATAGAGTGGCTACATGATACCAGCAGAAGGTGAACCAGATTGAATTGGTTGTTGAGTGACCCTATTTCTATGAATGAGTCCCTGTAAAAAGGTGGCAACATGGTGTAATCCAATCATTCTCCTTGCAAGTGGCAGCAGCTTCATGCTGCCTTCTCTGAATGTGTCAGCTATATGCCAGCTATCCCATCACTCTAAATCCATTCTCTTTTCCTAAACTATTCAAATTATGCACAAGTGGGTCTATGAATGGGAATGGGAGAAACACTGCCATCATAGGTTCATTGGGCCTCATTACGACCCTGGCGTGGCGGTACGGGATTAACGGCGCCGTAAAAGGTGCCAGCGCCGTTAACCCCGTACCACCTCATTACGAGGACCCCTCGCGGGACACGGTAAGCACACCTGGGAGGGAAAACCAGGCGTGCTTACCGGGTCCCGCGACGGGAAGAGGGAGCAAACAACGGGCCAACTCGTAATGGCACCTTGTTTGCTCCCTCTCCCATTCCCATTCAGCCCTATGGGGGCTGAAATGGGAATGGGGAAGGACCGGGTCCGGGTCCTTGGAGGGAGGAATTACCGGGCCTTCTGTGGACCCGGACCCGGACGCGATTTCGGCGGCAGCCACGCCGCCAATAGCGGCATGGCTACCGCTGAGGTTGTAATGAGGGCCATTGTGTTCAACATCCTCCCTCCTCTTGGAGCCAGGCAAGAGTGGATACTGGAGTGGATACTGGAATGAGAAGGCACATGCGTAACCTTTGTCTACTGCCATCAGGAAGTGGAATTGATTTGTAGTTCAGTGCTCCAATGTTATACTCTCAGGAATCATTCATAAATAATCCACGCTATTTGGCGTGCTCAAGATGAAAACACTGCACCGTCCACAAAACACTGTACTTACTGATCCTCTGCAAGCGCTGCATACAAAGGGTCTAATTCATGGACGTGTTTTATAATGGCCCAATCCCATAGGAAAACGTTTCATGAATCAGGCCCAGAATATATACATGCTATTTTGTCATTCTCCTCAATGCACAGTGCTGCTTATTTGTATGGTTTGGAGGATTTTCAATGTTTGTATCATTCTGAATTCAAAGCTCTTATTGCCAGGGAAATAACTTCCCGATCTATTGGGGATCCCTAACTTTCTTGAATTGCTTAACCGAACACGCCTGTTATGCTGATTTAATCTTAAAATGTATGACAGCATTAAGAATGCAATGATGCTGGCACTACACAAAAGTAGGCTTTTGTATCCTGCACACATCTCCAGAATCAAATGTTTAGGGGATGGGAAGAACATTTACAGACTTTGATACTTGCACTCACAACAACAGCTTCACACTATTTTATCTGGGTGATGATGTGTCTTCTTTAGACGCCATCATCGCTAGGTTCATGCTACCAGAGAATAGCTGATGGATAAACTGGGATACACACCTACAATTCAGATTCTAACCTGCAGTTTACCCAACAACATCTGTGGCTACAGTTTTCAGCCTCAGATTGTTGGATTGTGTCTAACCCAGTCCATCAGTTGAGCAATCTCGGTGTTGCTCTGCATAGACTGCTGACCCTCAGGCCAACAAGGGACTCTGTCTAAGTTCTACACATCTTCGGCAAATGAGGAACGATTTGCAGCTATTCTCTTCCACACAAATGTTTTCATTGCAATCCAGGTAAATCTACTGCAACTCTGTCCATCTGCAAAAAGACACATCAATCAACCAGCGACATTGACCTTCTTCAACTTCTTTAAAACAGCTAGATAAGGAGATACATTTGTTAAAGAGACAGGACGATTTCAGCAATGGCTCTTGCTCGTGGAACCACCCCCTCTGCAAAATTCATCCACCCGCCAACTTGGTATAATTCAGCAAATTACACAAGACCTTGTTATTCAATGAAGATTTATGAACTAGCCCATGAAGGTGGTCATTCCCCAAACGCAGATCCCAAACTCAGAATAAATTAACACACCCCAGTAGGGAATGAGACCAGGAGATAGATTGCAATTTGAACAAAGTTCATATAAGGTACAAGATGCACGCAGAGGACTCTGCTGTCCAGAGAGTGCTCTGCCAAACAATACATGAACAGTACATTATAAAGCAAAAACAATAACCGCTGCCAGACTCAGATTGGTTGCTGTGGCTGGGGTGGTCTGTGGGCACGTGGGTCAGCTGTGCTCATCTTCACAGGGTGAAGGTCAGGCTGGATCCATAAGATGTAACTGTTCTAACTAATCTAAACTACAAAATAATGATTGGCATGCAAAGAGTAATGCTGGGCATACAACTTGTACCAGAATGAAGGGTCACCTATAAACCGTGGGCAAACATATACACATTCTAACCCAGACCTTCATGGGGGCAGGGGTGCAGAGGGTGCAGTGGCCCTTTTTCCCAGGTGCCTTATCGGGGGGGTTTTGATCTGTGATTCATTCGCCCTGGTGCCTCATGGTTCAAACAAACAGATTGATGGTTGTTGGTCTAAGGAGAATAGATGATCACACAGCATTCGGTGTATGGGGGGCAATTTAGGGTGGTCCATGGAGAAAGAGCAGGGGAGCAAAAGGTTGTGCAGGCAGTCATTTCTAAAGGTGGGGGTCGAAGGAGCAGGAGCAGGGTTGTGGAGACGGATGAGCACACAAGTCAAGATTTACCCCGGTCACACACAGGGCAAAGACCTCAGAGGAAGAGAAGGAATACTGTTTCTGTTTGCAACAATTCATGCCTGGGGTTCTGTGAGAAAAGGGCCAGTGCCACACAGACAGTGGAAGAGGTGGTGGGGGTGTCAGGGCTGGCTGTGCGCGGCAGTGGACGATGGGAGAGAAGACTTTTTAGAAATCATTGTGTGGCCTAGTAAAAAGATGGAGTCTGGGGTGGCACAACATAGAGTCCATATGTGTCATCCAATGGCTTCTTTCCACCATCGTCAGAGGAAATACAAGGGGGACGTCTCCCCGTGATGGGATGACCAAACAGATTCCTTTCATGCAGAATGTACAGGGGGGAAAAAGACCCTTCCTCCCTTACACCCACTACACCTTTAAGTTTACTCATTCCTTTTCCCTCTTCTCTTCCTAACCCCTTTGTTTTGCAGTCACCTCTTGTCCACTTTATTTAGTGGTGGTAAAAATGAAGTTTGTGGTGGGCACTATAAAACGAATGAACATAATACACATGTGGTGCTTTCTACAGCATATGACCTGCACCTGGGCATATATTTTCAATACCTGCATACAAGGCTAGACCTAGGCAAAGATTCACAACATATTTGTTTATTTGGCTGCACTTCAGAAAAATGTGTCTGCATCCCTCCTATCACAATAGTACTTCATCATATGTGACTGCATCTGCAGTATGATGGGAGCGCTTGTTCAGCTGAGGATGTGCATTTGCATATGATTGAGTAAGGTTGGCATACAAGACTGTTAGTGGCATTAAATCAAGCTGGCCTATTGACTTTGCTGAATGGAACCAGCCACTCCTCTGTGTGCCCCCTAGCGCCTGACCCTTGCATGCCCCTCCTAAACTTCTTGTGTTGTCTGTCTCACCTTCTCTGAGCCCCCCTCCCCTACTTTCCTCTCAGACCCTCTACGGTACGTTCCTTCTCTCTTCTCATCTGTAACTGCTACTCTATCGCTTATCCTATCCCTCTCACTAACACTGGTAGGAAGAAGTTCAAAAGGGGCATCCTGGTCTCCAACCCAGGCTTCCCTATCGCTGATACCTATACCAGCACTTCCTTCAGATAGACCCTTACCGACATCTTTTTTGTTATTCCCTCTCCAGGACTATGGACCCCCATATGGTCTATTTTCTCTCCCCTTTCTCCTCCTCTCCCATTAATGGTGGCACTCAGTGGGAGGTGCTCCTGGTCCTCTTCTACTCCTCTAAAACTATCATTAATGTCGATCTGAATGGCAACATCTTGGTGCAAGTTCCTCAGACCAATCTCCTCCTTTTTGATATGCGCTTCCCATATCGTATCCAACTTCCTTTCTTCCTTTGCTATTCCTACATTCACCTCTTTGGCTCCTCTGCCACCTCTGCACTCTGCCACCTCTCTTGCACACTCTTCATCCTCTCTGCTTACCCTGCAACTTCCATCTTCCTCCTCTGCCCAATATTGGACCCCCCCACCACCTTGCCAGGGCGTACCTCTTGCCTGTAGCCCTCCACAGAATGTATTCAAATGCAGCAATCTGCTCCATGTCGCTACTCTCAGTTCTCACTCTGCTGTCAAACACTCCTCCGACATCGGCCGACTCCTTGAAGAACTGGATCTGGATGTCCTCAGTCTCACAGAGACATGGTTCATCTACAGCTCTGTCACAAAATGTAATACTTCCTCCCTGATTGCTAGAAGATCCTCTCTGAACCCAGACTCATCCTTTCAGGAGGTGGAGTAGCTCTAATCTTCCCAGATTGTATCCCTGCTTCTGTTATTCCTACGCAGACCTACTCCACCTTTGAATGCCTGTTCTGCAGGCTCTCTATCTCTCCTGGCCTCTCTCTTACTGTGGCCACTATTTATAGGCCACCTGGCCAGGTCGCCCGATTCCTTTCTTAGTGGGCCAACCTCCCTTCCTCTCTCCTTGTCTTTACCTCTCAACTTCTCCTCCTTGGAGACCTCAACATCCATCTGGATGCTTCTAACCCCTGCTAGGGGCAATTTCACAATCTATGTGACTCTATCTCTCGTTATTTCTATTTTACCCTCTGACCCAACACACTCTGGCAGGCACCCCATGGATGTTCTTACCTCTTCAGACATCCCCCTCTCTAACCCTCTCACCACTCCCATCTCTTGGACTGACCACTTTCTTTTATCTTCCCACCTGACGCTCTCTCTCCCCCAGGTGAAGCTAACCCCATCACTGCCACCCACCTTCTCAGTTATCCGTTTGAAGCCCACATACAAGTGCACCTCCTGGTTATACTCTGACCTTGTCACCCTTGAACACAAGTGGAGGGAGGCTGAGAAGTGGAGGGAATCAGGTGCATCATCTACAAACTGGCCTGCCACCTGCTCCAAAGGCAATACAGACTCTCTGTCCAGTCCGAGAAGTGAGTCTACGTCCATCACGGCCAAACTCTTCAAAATCTGTAAGAAGCTGCCCAATCCTGCTGCAGTCTCCACCACTGTGGTTCCCTCCCAGCCAGGCCCCTTGCATGGCACTTGCTTCGCAATTCAACTCTAAAACTCAGGACATCCTGTCCACTCTCTGCTCTTCCTCTCCCTCTCATGGCCCCTCTCTGGCTGTCTCTCCCTCTCCTCCTCCTTTATCTTCTATTTTCAGTCCTGACAATGTTTCTAGACAAGTCCGATCTATGAAATGGTCATCCAAGCAGGTGCTCTCCTTCTCCTCCAAAACCTTTAAGGAAGTTGTTGGTTGTCTTCATGACCATCAGTCTGGCATTAGAGCAGCTAGAAGCATGGAAACATCTCTACTGAACACCTGTGATGACCTGCTCTCAAACATTGACTCTAACCTTCCTCTGTCCTCCCCCTCCTTGATATCTCCTATGATTTTGACATGGTCAACCATGCCATCCTGATCAGTCATCTCCACACAAACCTGAGCATCACAGATCAAGCCCTAGCCTGGTTGTCCTCCTTCATCTCTGATTGAACTTCCCAGGTCCAACTGGGGTCCTTTCCCTCCACCACCTCTGTTCACATGTGGTGTTCCCCAGGCCTCTAACCTTTTAGCCTGGCTCTTCAGCCATTTTTGGCACCTCTATCCCACCTCATCTCTACCTTCTCTCTGAACTTTCAGTGCTATGCGGATGACACCAAGCTCTCCTTCAGCCTTCCCTCAGACTCCTCTCCTCTCTCGCTCATTCCTGACTGTCTATCCATGATACAGGAATGGTGAGCCTCCAACGATGTCTGCCTTAATGGCAGTAAGACTGAGATCCTTCTGATTCAGACCCCTGCTCCTGCTTTCCCTCTTTCACTCTGCCCATCTTCCTTGGGTACTCTACCCCTTCCTTCCTGCGAGGCAAAAAACCTTGGTGTCATCTTTGACTCCACCCTCTCCTTCGTTCCTCACATCACAGACATCTCTTAGAAGTCCCACTACAAGCTGCACCTCCTCAGAGATAATCTTCCTTTTCTCACATTCCCCCAGAGGCTCACTGTCTCCAGAGCCCTGGTTCTCTCTAGGCTGGACTACTGCAACATCCTCTTTCTAATCTTGCCTACCTCTACTCTTTGCCCTTTTTAACTAATCCAGAACAGGACTGCAAGACTGTTCCTTGGCGTCAAGCCCAGGGATCGTATCTCTCTAGCCCTGACATCTCTCCACTGGCTCCAGGTGGCAACAAGGATCAAATGCCAGACACTCTGCTTTAAGCACAAGGCTTTCTGGGGCTCGGGATCATACTACATCCAACTCTCTCTGCCTCAAGCCCTCCTTTCATCCACCTCCAACTCTCTGAGGGTCAGACGCTTCTCCATCCAGAGATGGGGTATAGAGGCAACGGAGGAACAGCCTCCCTGCCTCTCTGAAACTTAAGCAAGACCATCTAAGGTTCCAGAAGCAACACAATACCCTACTTTTTGCTTCTGCTTTCCCGCTCTCCCTCGCCTGCTGATGTACTTGTCTTCTGCACTAACTGGTTACCTGGCCACCCTCTGAACCTTAGGTGGCACCAGACTCATTGACGGCCAGCAGCTCCATGCAGTGCCTCAGGGCCTACCACGCACACCTGGACTGTATCTGAAACCCTACAGTCCCTTGCCCCTTGCACTTTCTTCAAACTGGCTGCACTTAATTCAGCTCTGCTCACTGCGCTCCGCCCCCCTCCCTTAGCACTTCTCCACTGCATTCCGCCTGCACTTGCACGATCTGAATGATACAAGGGCTAGTAAGATAGATGTTCCTGTCCTCCATTTGTCTTCCTTTCCTTGTCTTGACACGCCTAGAAACACTTGTGTACAGTGTAAGGAAAGATTTCACATTTGAATGTAATTTTCCCTCCATGTGTCAACCCCCAAACGTTTTGCTGCTGTTTTACACCCTGATCTAAATTTTGCCAGAGAAGCACAGACCTCAGCTGCACTCCTATGGGCTTTCGCTCACTTTTTATGGGTAAACTGACATGCCCTTAAAACAGTCAATGCTGGGAGACTTTGTTTCACTTAGTCCTTTCCTCATGTTGCAGCTTTTTATGCAACATGTAACCAGTGTGCAGAGTAACTTACCTTACAGCACACTTGGGTCTCTAGTCATTCCAAAGGCCCTAGAAAATCTCGCTGGACTTTTTATGAACTGTGCAGATGTGTCATGGAAAGGACTGGTGGCAGCTATCGTTATTTTTAACCCTTTCTTGCCATGTTAACCACGTTTACCGCGTTTGGCACGAATAGGTGGCCAGGCTCCAAATTGGCCATGCCACAAGGTTCTTTGTCCTGTCCTTTGGCCATCTTGCCACTTCACCTTCACCAGGTCGAGTCGACCCAGGTCAGTCCTTATTTGAGCATGCACTTTCCCGCGAAACCCAATGCTTTCACGGGCTTCTGCATGTCTTGTGTGTGTGCCTCCAGGATGTGGGCTGGGATGTCTGTTCCCAATACACATCCTGGGTGCCAGAGAGTCTGGAGTGTCCTGAATGTCTAGAACCACTGTGGTCCGTGATTGCTCCATGTATGGAGTGAGTGTTTGTGAGCAGATCTCGCATTGGGTCCTCTCCGTTTTGACGCAAAGGGAACTTTGGATAAGAGGAGACTGAAAACACCACTACCATGTCGATCTCCTGAGTTCACACGAACAAAGGATAAGGAGCTAAGTATCCTGCAACAAGAAGCCGAGTCAAGAAACCGCCGGTGACCCGCTGGAAGGTTTGACACCCTGAGCCCGCTGTCGTCCTACGGACCCCTCTGCATCTGATCGTCCTAGAAGGTCTGCAAATACTCTTCGACCCATTGGAATAGTGGGATCAACTATTCTCGGCACCTTCATCAAACCCTACAAGTAAGCCTCTTCGGAAGTGTCACTGGGCCAACCAGTGGGCTGACAAGCTTACACGGGACATTTGCTCTGTTATAGCTGTGGTTTTGAGGAGGCCCTCGAAACTTGGTATACTGCTTTTCCTGTGTCCACGGCACCCTCACACTGAATTTTGTACACTTGGCATTCCCAGGTCTGAAGTGAGACGAGTGCGCCCGGACCAGAGTAAACACGGTTACTGTGTTGCCCTGCTACGGCAACAACCTGTGCAAGTTTGCTGCATTTATGACCCCCTTGACCATGAAGCCCGCTGCAATGGAATTGGGCTGATTCCTCCACCCAGAGCGGAGAAATCGCCACTGTCCCGTTGGGACTCATCGCTGTATCTCGGAAACTACACGGTGTCGAGACGTCCTGATTCTCGCATTCGAACCTGCCAGCGAAGTGGACTGTACTGGTGAAGTTTGGGTCTGCCTACATCGGGGACCGGTGAGTAGTCCTTATCCCAACCGTTGGCCCCTAGCGCAGGAGCCCATTTTTACGCATGAAGTGGCCCCGGAGGGCCCCTTTCCTTTCCACAGCTATTACGAAATAGGGACCCCATCCCGCACTCTCAAACTGCCTCTGTCCTCAAGTGGAGGCCCTGCTTGAATAGTGGGAACTTGTTCTTCATTACCATATCCACCTTCCTGATCTGCTAGAGACCATTGAAGAGACCCTATTTTGTTCATTGGCACAAGCGCATGTATGTACTATTGAGTATAAGGCTCGTCTCTTCGTAGGGCTTGGACTGTCTCTTAGTTAGGTGTATTATTGATGTTGAACTGGGTCTAAAGATTACTTGCACTGCCTGTTTTCCTCCCCATCTAGGTGGTCTACATATTTCATGCGTTTAACCCCTTAGACTCCCCGGGTCTGGTATATATATTGTGTTGATTGTGATGTATTGGTTTACTTTAGTATTACTGTAATTCTTTGCTATGGTCTATGTTACAAAGGCCTTGTAATAAATGTGTCTATATTTTTAATATAACACCTGTCTGCAGTAATTTGTAAGTGTCATTGCTTTGTGTGCTCATTGAGGTCTTTCAGTCACCCTCACCCCTCTTGAGACTTAGTCTTGACTTCCTAGTTTGGGCTTAACCCGAACCATCCGAATATGGGTGGTCCAAGATGCACAAACATTTAAAACTTCCCTGCAGGTTCATTGGGCAAGTTCGAGTTCACAAAGCGATTACAAATTAGGGTTTATTACATGCCACCTTCCCTACTGAGGCCTTGCATGTTACTCTTTTATTGTGCTGTTTCCAGCAATCTTTTGTTGTAAATAGAAAAACATGTTTAAAACATTGCTAGGGTACTGGGACTTGATGGGATAATGGGGATTGGGAAAGGGAAGCCCTTTGTTGAAGGGAGCTGATGAGGGGCTGGTTTGCTCCCCCATTAGTGACCTGCAGATTGTCTGATTTTTTATAACAGGCACCCTGCATGTTGTGTTGCATAGCATGGTGGAGAGTATAGTCAATACTCCTGTGCCAGGCAACATGGAATGATGTTTGTAAGAGCTTTGGGCCCATGAGGTGAGACATTTATGTTTTCTACATTTAGAATTGGACTCTGCATAGTGCCTAGAGCCCACAAATGTGTGATGGTGGAAGTGCATTGGAGGGACTCGGCCTCCTTGTCCTTGTCATATACCTCCTTATTCTGTGTGTTCTGCACAGGAGTCCAGTTCGGGCCCTTCACAGTGCAGCTGTTCATTTTTTTCTTTGTGAACAGGACCCATGGGATACCCTTAATTCACCCATGGGTAGGGGTACAACCCTGTAATCCTAGGTTATGTTTATGGGCACATGGGTGTTGACCACAGAGCAGGTTATGGGCTTGGGCATATTTATGCTGATGTGACAGTTGCACTAGGTATCCTCCATTTTGGGTCCCATGTCATGCCATAGGAATCAATGTATTCCTATCCAAAGGAAAGATGGCCACTGCTGGCCTCTTGGTTTCCTTTGCATTAACCCTTGTTTCTCAAAGTCCTGAGAAACTCTGGCTCTGTTCCCTTCCCATGAATGGTTGTTGGATGGAAGGACCATATACGGCTCTGGGGTTGCCTCCTGCCAGACCGGCGGGAGCCTTCCCAGAGACTGCTTGTTGTGGGTAAACCCTTGAGATGGAGCCTACCTGATTGGAGTGAGTATGATATGATATGGCATTTATAATGCGCCTATACACAAGTGTTTCAAGGCGTGAAATTTCAAGGAGTAGTCAATTAGTATTCTGTGTTGTGGATGTCTGGTTTCTGGTGAATAGCCTGAATGCCTTAGAGCCTGCCTGGCTGGTGCCTGCATGAATGCACTTGAGTGTGACTCAGCCTGAGTGAATGGGGAGTGTTAAGTATAGCAGGGGGACTCACACTCACCTCCTTGTCAGAAGCTTTAACCAGTCATCTGATGCTGCATCCTTAAGTCCAGTTGGAGGAATACTTCTGTGGCTGCATCTCTTCACCAAATCCCAAAAGAACTGTTGTGTTGACTCAAGGACTGTACCAGAGAGGACCTGTATAGACAACCTCTACCATAGCTATGAGGGAACATCATGCAACTGCTGCTATTCATCCAAAGTGTCCTGGATGCCAGTCTTGTGTGCCTGCCATCCAGAGAAGGGATCTTTGTGGGTCCAGAAGAGGAGTGCCTAAACCTCTTGAAGCCAGGAAGTTCACCAATTTCACCCAGGGTCCAGAAGAGTGTTTGTGACCACTGGAAGCCAGGTTGCTGAGTATCACCCAGAAGAGGGGATAATATGGCATGGTGCTGCTTGACACTCAGTGCTGCAAAAGTTCAAAATCTCTTGAAAATCCTTGAAGGTGCATCCCTGTCACGCCATCTGTCCTCTTGTCCATGCTGGAGAAGGTCCAGGCTCTCTGCCTGAAGTGGAGTGTCTGCTGGTGGGTATCCCACACCAAAAACCAATGAAGATGTTGCAAGTGTCCAGACTTGGTGAGGATCGGCAGTTAAGTCTAGTGGTCATTTCTGGTCACCAGAAGTCATCGAAAGACGGTAAACCATAAAATTCTGAAACCCAACACCTACTTCTGCCACTGCACCCGTTGCCACTGAAAGTCAGCCAAGGTCACCCATGGTTTTATCTTCCTAAGCGTGGCCTTGTCAAGGTCCACAGCAAGTTTTACCTCTGTGGGACATCCACAACCAGAGTAACGACCCACCAACGGACACCACCATGAAGACCGAAAGTGTTGCCTGCTTGTTCATTCTTTCTTATTGTCATCAACATCCCAGTGGCTCCTTCTTCCAAAGGGAGTCCATGCTCAAAGGGTCTCATTGAGTAAGGCCAAGAAACTCCACTACTTTGCCTGCCAAAACACCAAAGGTATTGTGATGAGGAAGAGCATCTTCCATCCTCAGGAATCATCCAAGGGCCCCATCTTTGCCATGGATCATGTTCTCCTGCGACTTCCCAGGTACTTTGGGGGTAGTGGGTTCTGTGGCAAAAGAAGCAGAACATTATTGACCAAATATAGTCTGGGCTATAATAGACAAGATATAGTTCACCTTGACTTTTCCTTTAAAAGTTCCCAGGTGGGGGAACCTCACACAGTAATCCCTAACTACTCTAAAGAAAGCGTTCTGCCAAGTTTCTTAATCTATCTAACCTGCCTTTCTATAGTATATCTGTACAATTATCCAATGCTTTCTGGTTCCTATGCATATTAATAACTGCCAGCAGTTGGTGCATTCTAAATTGAATCTGAATTATATAGTGGTACCACTTAGATGTGTATATATTTATCATTATTAGGATAGTGGTACCTGAGTAGAAAGTGTGTTATTTATTGATGTATATATTTACTTGAACCATATTTATCTAAATCTTGATGGTAGTAATAAAAGGACTGTATTAGTGTTAGGGGGAATTCTCAAAAATATGCTAATTCCCTTCACCTTAGGGACCCCCAGCAACTTTGAGGACTTGATTTTTTTACCTGCAGAGAGTGTGACCCTTTTTCCCACTCTCTCATGTGTTTTGAAATGTGTTTTACTCTTGTATTCTTTGGTTATGGAGTTTTAGACAACTCCATAGGCATCATCTTTTCATTTGTGCCACACAGCACCCTCATTGCAGTGACACAGGGAAACGTTTTCAGGCTTTCCCAAGGTTTAAATACCTTCTCTGGGATAAACTACTGTTTCCCCGAGTAAGTAAAGTGAAATTGACTTTACTAGTCTTTTTAAATTCCTAGTCTCAGCACACCCTATCTTACAATAGAGTGCTGGAGGGGTTTCTTAGTATCCCCTGTGTCTAGATACTCATGTTTCAGTCAAATGCTTCTCTTTTCTCTCAAAATGGCTGGTGGCAGTGGTTTTACAACAAACTACCATGATTTTTCCCGACCAAAAAACACTGGTAGCGTTAAATCGCAGGAGCCATGTTTTTCAAGAGGGCATCTGAGCCCCCTCTGTAAAAACAGGTCCCGGTCTTCTTTTTTCGCCGTTTCTTGGTGGAAAGGTCCTTCTAGAGTTTTGCTCTGCTCGCCAAACCAAGTTTGGTTCCTTTCGTCATTTGCCTTTGGTGAGCTTCTGGAGTGAAGACCGCCTCTGGCGCCCGAGTGTCTGGAGTGGGCAGGAATTGAGGGAGGTGCCCGAAACTCTCTGTGCGTTGTCTCCTAGGAGACCCAAATGCACTCTGTGGTGATTGGCTGGCTGACTGTCTGTCAAGGACAGTCAACCTGCTGGGTGAGTGACAGCTAGGCTGGAATGAATGGGAGAGAACTGAATAAAAGGCAAGTCTCTTGGCTTGGAAGACAGAGTCGACCACTGGAATGAAAGAACCGAAGACAAGCTTGAAGAGGACAGCTACTGCAACTCCTGGATCATTGGTTTGCCCGGTGAAGCCCTGCTGCAGGTCAGAATCGCTAAGTTCATCTTGACAGAGAAGCCCTGCAAGGACGACATCTCCCTTTGAGTTGGTAGGATCAATCAACTCGACACTAAGCCACCTGGATACCATTCTCTGAGCTGGTTGTATTTTTCTCAGAGTGCTGCAGGAAACCGATATCCAGGGAGAGGGACACGCACTTGTGTGCTTGACTGCAGCTACCTGAATTAAAGATCTGCCAGTTGCCAGCATGTTGACCAGTCCCAGTGCAGTGCAGGAGTGTGATTGTAGACCTCTGTGTAACATCATTACAGCTCACATTCCCTCTTCAGATACGCCTGGCTGATCAGCTCGCTACCAAAAACTGTGTGGTACAGACTTATACCAAAGGTTGGTTTTGTTTACACCTGTAATCATAGTTGTGTGTAGTGGTCCCAAAGGGTACTGCATACAAACTTTGCCTAACAATTAGCATATAAGATAGGGTGTGGACATTACCTTTTGGGGGCATGGGGATTCACTGTACTTAATAACCAGACTGCATCACCTCCTGAGAGTCTCAGCCTGACTGCTCATCCAACGTTACCAATTGAGAACAGTGGCTGGGGTGCTCTGTGCCTCTAACCTAAGTATATAGGGGCAGACATACAGATACCCCCTCCAATCTTTACAAAAGGCATCCCAGAAACAGAATCCATTATTTTTGATGACACCCCTCACAGCCCCAGGTTCTTTGAAACCACTGCTCAGTTAACTATGTTATCTCCTCCTCTATCCTTCCACATCAATTTATACCAGACTGTGTGCCAAGGCATTCCGGTTAGGCTCCACCAGGGTTATCATGTTTTTGGTTCACTGTGTCTCTGCAATGGTGTCCTACAGGAGGGAAATCAAATCCCTCAAAGTGAATCACTGTTGTAGCATGGCAGCCATCCAAACAGAAACATGTAGACCTTTGCAATGATAGGACTACTGTTTCTTTGGAAATTGTGACTGCAGTGTTTGAATCCAAGGGAGACATTGTACACACTATCTGCCAGATCCAGACCCAATCCAATAGCATTGATCTCTACATGTAGGCAAACAGGTTCAACAACAAGAACTGGACTGAACTAAACATAAATGTCCTCTTCTTCAATACACTTTATTTCGCAAGAGATGTGTGCACCAAGAAATTGAATATGCCACAGAAAATGAAAATGAATGTGCCCCTGAAGACAAGGAACACCCAAGGACCTCTATGTAGATCCACTTCACCACACTGGGTAAGTTGAGACACAGTCTGTACTGTACTGCAATCTCTGCTCTGCCATTTCATGGTGTATTACCCTTTAGTAAACTATTACATATCCATGATATTACATGGGGATATAATTATGTATTTTGTTTTCATCCAATTAGAGACAATTACAATCTTTCTCATTATGAGTGTCACATTTCTTTTCCATTTGCATTGGAAGGGTGTGATACGAGGTAGAACTGCAAGTTGTGTTCTTCAAATTAGATCACATTACAGTCTTTCCCGCCATGAATGTCTCATCATTTTCCCATTGGTATTAGTAGGATTTGCTGCTTCATGACAGCAGCATACGGTTTGCCGTGTTCTTCCCATTTTGCACATATAAGCCCTACTGATTCTGAGTGTCCCATTATTCCTGATTGCAATCGAAGGGTTTATTACTGCATGGAGGTAAACATAGCCTGTGATATTCTTCCATTCCAGTGTAGGATATCACCTTACAGAGACATCCGCACTGGTTAACATCATTGAATTGGAGAAGGATCAATGGTCAGATCTGGTGACCTACACACTTGGTGGCAGGGCAGAGGTTCAAGAAGTGGGCACGAAGCTAGCCAACAACACTAATCTAAGAAGGAAGGCTCAGATGTCACTGATATACAATTCTGACTTTGAAGCAGCATGACTATTTGGTGACTGAGAAAATGCCAGACACCTATAGGACTGTCCCCATGCCACGCACACATGGATGTAGAGGATTGTTCTGGACTCTGCAGTCACACGTGATATTTTTCTGTTCTTAGGAACACTGTATACCTGTTAAGAAGGTTGGTGCAAAAGCAGCAGAGGGCACAGATAGCACAGATTAAGCTGCAACAAGAGGCAGCACTGTATGTTATTGATTTGGAATGTCTATTGAAGTAAACACCCCGCCATGAAGGTCTCATGACCATGAGGTGCACTCTAGCAGTCTGTGACATTTTCACCAGAATCCCACCACCCACACATGACAATGGAAATTATGCAACCATTTAAGGAATGTTTGTTCCTCACTTTGGTGATAAACAAATAAACACATTATTATTAATTGCTTTATGATGCTTTAATGTGTTTTAGTCAAAATAAACCCTACAGATAAAAACAATTCAAATTACAGATAAAAGATAAAACATAAACAGTAAAATGAGTTTAAAATTCATACTTCACATTGTCATGTCATATTTCTTATTCACAGCTATAATGGTGTTTTCATCTCGCATCAAATTTCATTTTGCTTTATGTGCTTAATTTACAAGATACTAGGGAACAAGAAACAAATCTAATATACCATTAGATAATTTCCTAGTTATTTACTGAAATTTACTCAAGATTAGGCCTGCAAGAGAAAAGTAAATTATGAAAAAGGGCAATGTGGGCAACAAGCAGCCTAACCTTTTCAAAGTACACAACAATCTCCATTGTTATCTTTATACCACTCCCCCTGGCTGTTGTCTTCGTGTCTACATATTATCATATTCAAATTAGAAAGGATCAGTCCGGATTACATTGGGCTGTAATAGAGTCAATTTGCTGGTTATGTCCATTCCTCGAGCGAGACACCTGCTGTTCAAACAAGACCCATATATACGGTATAATGCTAAATGCAGACTGTTGTTACTAGTATTTGAGCAGTGGATCCAGAAGGCACTCTCACCAATTGAAACTACATTATGAACATAATCGGTAAGATTTGGTCAGATGATGGTTGCCATGCTGGGGCGTTCAGTAAGGATATTCCTCACAGTTTCCAGGCAGTCAGTGTTTTTACACACGGGAAGTCCTTTTTTTAATTGTCATTTGTAATGATGGCCCAGTGTTGGCCAATACAGGCAGCTCATCTATTCGAATCAACAGTATAAACCTACGTAGGCTACTTGAAGGACAGAGTTTTAGATAATGTTGAAGTATCCCTAGAGTATACAACATATATGTGACATGTTGATATGATGTAAGTCCCTGCAATGTGTATGATTATTAATTCAGTCCCAGTCCATTAATTTGGAATTAAATTCCCTGGACAAAATTGTGGGTAGCCCAGCTCCTATCTTGGGATCCAGTTAATTAAATCAAATAGTTCCAGTATGGACTTTACATATTGTGACGTTCCTCTGCTCTTCATATCCAGGGCACATAATCTCAGTAAAAGACACTGTGGATTACTCATTGCTTTTATATATAGAAGGCCATGTTTTATAATCACCATTGCTTCCATTGAAATGATGGCCAGTTCAAGACATATTACCTCAATGGGTACGCAGAGTGACATGCTCAAGATTGTGTGCCAAAGGCAACACTCGATTTTACCCAGCCATGGGTCATTGTGAGAGCTTCCAGGCCATAGATCACAGCCAGACAGAGACTTTGTCTATAAAGGTTCAGCATTCCCTTCAGACTGTACCCACCCATGCTTTTACTGAAGTTATCAATCAAAGGCATTAACGGAGCTGCTTTTCTTTTCCTTGTAGTCACACATTCTGGGAAATTCTTTTTACTTTCGAATTCAACTCCCATATACTGGTAAGTATCCATATATTCTATTCTACCCTCTTCAACATTTAGTTCTAATCAAGCCATTTCTCTTCGTTTAAATAAAATTAGCTGAATTTTTTGGCACTTGATAACAAGATAATTTGCCGCTGCATACTTCCACAAGCCCTCAACAAGCTTTCTCATACCAATAAAAGTAAAGTCCATGAGCACAAGATCATTGGCATATGCTAGGTACTTTACATGAGTAGCAGAGACTTTAGAAGGGCAGGTTTCCAGCTTCCCCAGCTATTCTGCTAGGTCTCATAGATATAGGTTGCAAAGACGCACCCCTGCTTTACATCCCTGTAGTTGGCTATAGGTTGTGTCAGTGTTCACTCATCCTCAAGTCTGACTCGAACACTGTTATTGGTGTGAAACTGTTTCAGAAAGAATAACAATATTGGATGGCAGTCCATTCCTATCAGCTTGGACCACAGCCTCTCCATGGGCACTAGATTGAACACAGACTTGAAATCAACAAACACTTCATATAAGCCTTGACTTTCTTTATGTTGCATGTTATCTATCAGCAAATCCATAGCTTTCAGGTTGTGGATTGTGGAGGAACCTGCACGAAACCTGGTTTGAAATTTGTCCAGGATAATACTGGCCTCCACTCATTTCTGAAGATGGTCTAAAATAAATTAGGCAAACAATTTGCCCGGAATGTCTAGCATGGCTAGAAGCTGATAATTCTCCGGTAGACCCTGGTTGCCTTTCTCAAAAACCAGGATCAGAATCACGGTTTGCCGCAAGCCTATTATATCACCTTCGGCCATAACCTTTCGGTAGAGAATTTCCAAGATCTTTGACCAACGTTCATGGTCACTCTTAACAACTATCTATGGCTGCTAGTCCGGAAGGACTGTGGACTCTGGATGCTTTCAATTTCTTTATTTTACCAGCAATATCTTGTTAACTAATCCTGAAAGGTCCCTCCCGCCAATCATCTTCTCCAGGATGACTTGCCTCACCCTGAATTGTTTCGATAGGATGTATCCACGCGGCCTCACTTATTGGGTTAATAGTCTTTTCTTTTACTTTTCCTTTGGCAACACTCAATGCCTGCCATATTCTTCTGGTGTCCCCTGTAACATAAACGTTTAGCCATTTTTTGCCAAACACACTGTCTCCGAGAGCAGGACCACCATCTGAACCACATTTGATATTTGTTTTTATGGTTCTGATCCGCAACAAGACATTAGAGATGGGGATTGTTTTTTTGCTTTACGGATCTCTCTCATTAATCTTTTGTGGTCTCTTTCTCTTTTATCGTAACTCTATTGCTTTTCAGAGTCAGCTAGCACACAGAGATTTTTCTGTTGCGCAACTTTAATCGCAAATTATGACAACTACCGCTCAATCTCATCTACAATCATATTCCTCAATTCCACAATAGATTCTACGCCCATTTCATGTAGGGTGTATGTTGCAAGCTGTAAGCTTTTCTCAGTCCACCTAATGCGATTACCAGCTTGGTTTACAAGGTTCTCACAAGGCTTACTCTGGGTCTCTTTATCCTTCATCGAAGTGAACTCCAAAGTCACGTAATGATCGCTGGAATTGGTAAAGAGAACACTCATACTACACATATATAGCATTATATTGTAGTTTGCAAATAAATAGTCCAGTGTTGGATGTTTACCACCCAATCTCCATGTTGCATGTCCGGGCATGTCCCCCTTTGTGTGACCATTGAGTGGTGACCAGCGACCACTGAGTCGCATAAACGGTTTAACCACTTGGAGCATAAACAAATTATAGACCTGGAGGTAATGAACCTGCAATTCTGTTCAAACACCTTCTCACCATTGAACAGCATTGAGAATTGCATAACAAACTGATCTTTGACTTAATCTGAGGGCTACAATTCTGTTGTATGTTAATAAAAATGTTATGGGGATCAGAACCTGCACATTCCAGGAGAACAAGATACAACTATTTTCTGCTGACATAATTGGTCACTGTTGCATTCCCACTCACATGTATATGTCCCCAGTCAGTCATACATCTTTCTCTCTCACTCACTCTGGGTTAACACATGGCTTTCCATGACAGGTGACAAAACTCCCCCCAAGACGGCAAACCTTGAACAATGTTGACTCATGTGTCAAAGTATTTGCTTATTTATGTATGTGTTCCTGTTTAGTCAATATATGACAATGAAGAAAACATAAGTGTCTTTACATATCTGTCAACCCATAAGTACCAGTCCATCAGTAAATAAAAAGAAAAGTCAACCAAGGGGCACTCCTACTGAGAAGCCACCATGGCCACAATGGATGGATACTCCTACTTGGCCATTAAGAACTCCACTAACCTCCATGTACATCCATTCTCATCCTGCTTAACATTCTAACACTACTTAATATCAGGTGGTACAGGTGAAAACATAAAAAGGAGGACAAACAAATGCTCTTTCCACTTTTCGTGTTGTTACATCACCAGAATTGGTACTGTGCATCGTTGCAATATTTATAATCTCCAGCATCTCTGGCAGTACTGAAAGAAAAGTGAGTGGCTTAGGGAAAATGCAAGATAGCTTTGTAGTTGTGTGAATGCATTCATATCAGAAGTACCATGATCTCTCTGTGCAGATCTAATTCTATGTGCCATCTGACCAGAGCATGGAGCGTTGTGTGTGTGCCCATGGTGCTACAATGCATTTGCAGGAATGTGTAGTGTAAGTTGGTTTTAGAGATGAACATTCAGTTGTTTGATGACTGTTGGGAGATGTATCCTAGTGCCTCAAGGTGACTGCAAGTCACAAATGGCGCCTTTAATAAAACAATTATTCAGTTGTTGTTTTTGAGTGGCTTAGATGGAATGTGCATAATGTGTTGCAGCATAGAGGATGAGAATGTTAGTGCATGGAGGTTAGTGGAGGGCCTGGTGGCTAACTACTAGTATCCATCCGGTGTAGGCTTGGTGACGTCTTGATAGGAATGCCCCTTGGATATCATCTCATTAGTGTTGCCCTGCGGTTACGGTAATTGTGATGACATGTCCTGAGATACACCTGAGTGGACTTGTTTCTCTGGCAGTTGATAATAGGCAGCAGAAGGTTCTGGATGTGAGTGAGGTGACACATTGAGGAGTGAAAGTCATTGGAAGTAGGTAGCACTGGTTACCAACTAGACCGTTGGAGAGAATAGCTCACAAGTGACAGGCATTCCAGAGAGGGCAGCACCCTGGTGGGGCATCAAAATGCTATGAGGTCAAGGTATGATATCTAGGAGCAAGTCTCATGAAATACATTATGCATCAAAGAGCAAAAACATGGTAGCTCGCGAATTGCATTGGCAGCCAAAGCGGCTAAATCGCAGTGATAATCCAGGGAGCAAAACCACAAAAGAAGGAAATTACAGTGGGTCATACAAGATATTAAAGTAGGACCTATGGGGGTAAGTTCTTCAGGCATAATTACTGTGGGGCACACGGGAGCCGTAACATGTAAGGTCGAAATTAGAATGTTGAACAGGTATGCAAGGGGTACAAAAATAAAATTGCATAGAACAAGCCATAACATGGCCTAGAAAGGAACAATAAGGCATAGTAAAACATTAGAAGACATAGCAAAGTATACGATGGCCTAACATGGGAAAACAGCCAGATCTCCTCCCAATATTACTATCACTGGCATCTACCGACAGCTGCCATTTCACTTTCTCACTAGTCCCGTTTCCCATTTTTCTATCCTGATAAAATGTATTAAACGCAAAGCATTATCTACTGACCCAGCACATTATCCCCAAAATCACAAGCAAGTTGTTTGCCCTTTCCCAGTTTCCCCTTGAATGTTTGTTAATGTTGTCATCTTGCCTAACCACTTGCTATTGTGTTAGACAGTCTTGTTAGTGTTGTGTTGTTTCTTGAGTTTTCACTCGTTTCTTGCAAGTGGTTCTAGTTTCTTGGGGTTTTTGGTTCTCCCAATGTTCTGTTTTTAATCAGGGCATGGACAAAGATGGGAATAGCAGAGGAGGAGTAGAAATTGTGTTTCAACTCACTGGAGGAGTAGAATTACTCCATGATTGGTTAGTAATGGGGGGACATCATGCTGTTTGCTGGTATTGGTTCATGGTCATGAATCCTGCTGCATTGCCAGTCTTCTGAGACAGGGTGAGATGCTGAGGCTTTTGGAGAAGATGAGGAGAAGATGAAGATTGCTCAGTTTTATAAGAAAAGGCTCTGGACACAGAAGCAAAGGATAAGGGGGCTCTGCATAAGTGGCCCATGGAGGCAAGGCCCCTGTTACAGGCTCCACAGAGCCAGGGCCTGTGGTGGTGTAGTAGGTCATGCAGATAGTACAGGAGGACACATATATGTTCCTTATGTGGGATAATGGGTCAGTTGTTGAAAGCACCACAGAGGCTGGGGACAGTGGGAGTCCTTGCTGAGGGGAAAGTGGTCTAAATGCAGTAGGATGAGTGTGCTGAGGAAGTGATGGTCCATTAATAAGAGCCTCAATTTGGGAAGCAGTTAGATCTGCAGAAAAGTATCTATGGCCATTTTCACAGCATCTCCTCCTGCTGATGTTTTCTATGTGCTTTCTATTCTTTACATGCAGATGAAAAGAAGTAGGAATTAACCTACTAGTGTGGCCCATAAACAATGTCATTAGGTCCTCAATACTACTGTTAAATACAACTACACATGGATCATTAGAAATTATTCAAAAGAGGTCACTCACCAGCTACAAATTCACATCCCCTTCAGAGGCACAGACCCTCTTCATGTTGGACAGGTTCAGCTTAAGGTGCAACACCAGAGGGAGAACCTCACTGGCGGATGAATGTTAATGGCTAACCGAGCAGTGTCCCCTTCAAAAAGCTGTAGAACAGATCAAATATTAGACAGCAGTTCCCAAAGACACAGTGTACATAATGTCCCATATAGAGGTGATTTGAGTGTGTTGCAATACTCTGTGATAGCATTTCACGTCTCACATAGGAAGTCCAACACGCTCAAAGTAGAGTTCCAATGAATGAACAAGGATATCTTCGATTTGTTCAGTTTGCTACGTGTGCAGCAAATGCAACTGGCACAGTTCACATTTGGCATGACATATGAGCTTATTTCTTGGCCACTGTAAACCTTTCTTCAAAGGATGGCAATTTCTGATAAAGCAGTCGACCATGGGATGAAGGACATGCACAGAACAGGGGACATGAATTGTCCATACAAGTCATAATGCAGAGAGGATACTTGATCCATTTGTTTCTCAACAAAACCCAATTGCAAATCCTGAGACCCTGGTGACTATGCTTAAATCTGCCCCACCTTCTCCTAGATGTATACAGCCTTGTGTCTTCTGCCCTAAAACCCTTGCAAGCATAGTGTTGCCTTATCCGAAACTACATAAACCTGTGTAGCCTTTGGAATACTTTTGGTGAGTAAATTAAGTAAAGGCCATTTGGTGCACTGTGATGTCCCTGTAGTCACTGCTCACAACACAGGCCTACATATCCATGGTGAAGTGGAATTTTTGGCAGTGAAACTGCTGTAGGACCCACCAGACCATAGCTATAACCTCATTATTTAATGATGTTACTGATTTGCAAAAGAACATGGTCTGAGAACGTGCCTGCATTGATTCGCTTTTTCCATAGCGTACCAGAATCCAGGATGTTCTACAAAGGAGTTGGGCAAGCAGTCTATCACTAAGATTAAAGTTTGGTTATCAATGAGCAGGTGATGTCTGTTATGTGACTTGTGATTATGTTCTCCACAATCACATGCTTCCAGAACAAAGGTCTGATGCAAGGAGTAATCACTGCCATGCATCAATGGTGTTTGGGGTGAGGGCATCATGACCTAAGCAATAAAACAGCTTCAGTATTTACACGCTTTATTGTGCAGACCAGCCGTAGCATGCTACTTATCTGATGTCAGATTTTATGTCTTCGTTCACTATCTGTGCATGGTCCAACAGAATATAGGACGGCATATATGCTGTACCCAAATTGGTCCATGCCTTCCACTGGAACTGCATACTCTGGCAGAGTATGCAAGTGTCCAGATTTGGTTGCTGTTTCTTCTGTGTGAAGTACTGCTACACGTTCATTGTGGGCTAACCACATATGCATCAAGCTCATCTGCACCAGTAATAGTTGTTGTGTTCAGGATGCCACGACATGTGATGTACTTTCTGATCTGAGACAGGAGGGATGTTTCTTGAAAGGCCATACACAGCTGTGGTCAAGCTTATAGTACTACTACTAAAGCCAGAGTATAGAGAATTGAGCAATCCGTTTTAGACTCTGATAGTTTATGACATGATCATAATGCATGTCATCTGCATTTTCATTATTGTCTGAATTATCAGTGGATGAGGCGGTTGAGATGAAGGACTGGAATATGTAACCTCCTACTCCAGTTCATCTATTGTATGTGTTTTTCTTATTTTAAGATGATAAGATCTGCTCCCACTTCTGCCACTGAGAAAGTGGATGGAACTCAAAGTCTTTATCTGTGGATGTTCATCATCAATGTGAAAAAGCTGCACATTTACCTGTTCCAGTGCATGTACCCCTGAACAATTTGTGATGAGATGTGGAACATGAGTTGGATGATACCTTAAATTGTTGATGCACATTTCTAGCATCATAATGCACATTCCAAGTGCAAATGCAGATGTGAAAAGACCAGGAACAGCACTACTTTGCCTGCCTCTGGCTCATTTTGGTGCTGCCATGTTGTCCCAAATTGTTGTTCACTCACTGAGTGGCATCTCCTGCTGCAGTCCTTGAATGTCTGCTACTTGTCCACATACAAAATCATGCTAGCATAAGTCTCACACAAGTTGCCATTGTGGGGCTGCTCATCATGTTCTTCCTCTGAAGTGTAATTCAATGGCAGATGTCTTGTCTACTCATGGAATAAGATAGATATTGGCTGGTACCAGTTATCATCCTTAATCTCTGTTACTATCTCCTTCAGAAATGACACCTGCTTCTTCAGGAATTCTCAGCTACTCCTGACCAATTGTCACCCAAACATAGATCTTTCATCCACTCATCTC
The DNA here is from genome assembly GCF_040938575.1 of Ambystoma mexicanum. Classification (NCBI taxonomy): domain Eukaryota; kingdom Metazoa; phylum Chordata; class Amphibia; order Caudata; family Ambystomatidae; genus Ambystoma; species Ambystoma mexicanum. Next base: position 1,536,144,310 of record NC_090929.1, on the reverse strand, counting down.
ATTTATAAGACACTGCCTTTTATCTCTTGCCACAGTACCTGAATCTCTACTACTTTCTCCCAGAAATATCCTGTTAGGGGACTTTCTGCTCCTAGTTCTTCACTCAAATGGTACTCAATGTTTCCACAATCATAACCAATTGTAATGTTCTGTGAGCATCAATACCTAATTAGAAATGGTGCTGGACAAGCTTTCCAGGAAAAAACTCAGGTCATTCAACTTTTGGCTGGTACTTTACAGCATTTAGAGCAACAGGACATCATTAAAGGAGGAAGATGTGAGATGCTTATAGATGTGTATATATGTTTAAAGTAGTTGCATGAAGAATGGTAGTGAGAGTAGTGGGATTTAGGTTTCAAATTCCTTATGCTTGAAATGGAGAACTGTGCACTGCATTAGTGTGCTTGAACAACACAAGTGCCATCTCCAGATATTTTGGCAGGCGGGTGACGCAGCAGTCAGTGTCTGTCTCTTGATGTGAGTGGATGGCAAATACTGATGGGTGACACCTGGCAGGCTGAGGGGTATCAGGTAATATTATCCCCACCAATAATATCGCCATATATATGGTCATGGGGTAAGGCCATAGGCGATATTATTGGTGGGGATAAATTATGGGGTAAATGGGACCAGTTGTGTCCCCACTCCCTTAAAACAAAATATAGGGGTTGAATGGGTGTCCCCTGCAGGTTCCATGGCTTAATATCGCGGCAGAAATATGCCAATATTTTTGTATGGCAATATTTTCACGGCGATATTAGCACATGGAACTGGAGGAGCAGCTGGGAATCCCTAAAGGACGCGTTTGGGAGAGTCATACGTGACTGATTTGCTGGGATGGAGCAGCAGTGATAAAAGGAGGTGGGTGCTCTGCCAGTTAGTGTCTGTCTCTTGATGCAAGTCAGCAAGACATGTGTCATTGTGAAACACATAGGAGTAGGAGTGGGAACGGCAGGATTCCCTGAGGGAAGTTTTTGCAGTAGGGGACCAGCATAGATTCAGCCAGGCTGGTGACACACCAGTCAGTGTCCACAAGTGGTTTAGAAATATGCAATTTGGTGAAACCAAGGAGAAGCAGTAGAAGCTAGGAGTCAGTGAGGACATCTAATGGGAGAGTCACTCTCACCTTATTTTCCAGGAAATGTGGAGCCTGAAATCCCTGAGGGCATCTTGTGGGAGAGTTACATTTGCCTAGGTTTTCTGAGGGTGGGTGCAATAGAGATTTAGGGAGGTGAGTGTCACACAGTAACACATTTGGAGAAACATATTTGCACCCAAATGAGCAAGAGGCAGTTGGAGAAAAGCTGCATGTGGTCTTTTCACTCTTGAAGCTGCACTTTATGTGTGCCCTGGGAAGGCCTGGGTTATACGTGGTCAATTGCGGGAATTATCCGACTCATGTTCCACTCCCCATGACATGTCACTCAAAGTTACATGAACCAGTATAAGAAAATGCATAGGTATTACACCTTCACAATCAACATCTACCGAGGCCAACGGAAGAGTATGCTCCTCCATTTTCTAGAAGAATCTTAGGCAGAGAAACGTGAGATGTGCAGATCGTGTTTAAAGAAGATCAGGGAAGAATGACAGCTTGTACAGCAGAAGAGACTGAAAACCCCTAGTCTGAATCAATTATGAAAAAGATAATGATGATCACAAATATTATGCTCTGTCAGAGCATAGGCAGGTACAAGCATTGCTGTTCTGGAACTGAATCCTGGCTGATGCTTGACATCCAGCCATCCTTCTCTAGTTTCGCAAAACCCTAAAAGCCTTCCTCTTTCAACAATACATGTCAGAGTTATATAAATTCCTCCCTCCCTCCACCAATAGTATTTCACCACTGTATGAAATGCTCAGCGCGATACTTGCACCCTGCTGTTCTAACGCGCAATGCTGCTCTGGTGCTTGGTTCACAATTTAAGCAATAAAATAAAATAGGAAACAGACAATTCTGCTGGAAAGCAGTGATATTGAGGTGGAAGAGGAAAATGGCACAACCACAGATGCAGTATTAATTGAACTACCCCTCACCTGTATGCAGTCTCTTTAAGAAACTTATCTCCTGTTGGAAAATAGAAAGCACATTGTGACAAATTGAATTATGCCCTTCAGGGATACAAGGATAGGTAGAGGCTAATGCCTACTCAGCCTCACACTTCTACAAGCCAAGAGCCAACACAATTGCCTTTTGTGGTCGAGTGTAGGCTATACTCTTAAAAGAGATGTGAATGTGATTCAGCAGCAACCCAAAGAGTGAAGTATAACAGTGCAAAATAAAGGAATGTCAAATAAGGTTTTTTTTTTTAATTGTGTTATAGTCCATTGAACTTTTCACAAATGTATATCAAAACATATAATACAACATTAAATAACAATAGTTATTTAATGAAAACAACAGTAAACACCAGTAAAATGAGATTATTAGACTTCCTAAAACCATCAACAAAAGGGAAAACACAAACTTAATATCATAAAACAGGAGCGCTTAGAAGAGAACACATCAAAATTATACTACTGGACAAATAATAAGCTAGACCGACATTAAATATTACATCACATATTCCTTGGGTATCTATACTGGAACCCAATTAGGGTCCAATATCAAGGTCCTTCAATACTTCAACCTCCTCTTCAAATTTACATAGGCGTTCATTAGCCACCTTCCAAATCTGGGTGATAGCAATGACCAACCTAATACTCGTCCCAGAGAGGCACCTCAGCCAGAAAATCTCACTTTCAATATACATCTGAACATATTCAAATTTGGCAAAATATTTGTCATAGGTCGATTTGTCTAGCTGTTTGAACCTTGGAATCATCAGCACATATTCTGCAATTGATTCAAGATCCCCAAACCGCCAATACATTTAGGCGATTAAGTCTAATATCTAAGAATATTCTACGGTTAGCTTGAGAGGGCATGAGTTTCATACAGCAACGTGGCTCTTAATATGTAAAAGGCATCTTAGCAAATGTACATAGAGAGCTCATGGAAGAAACCTTGTTAGGACTTACATCCTTCAATGACCCCGTCGCCATATTCCCATTTGGGTGTCCAGCAGATTTTGTCAAAGACTTGCTGATTTCTCTCCTTAAATTTATCCAGGGCATCCATTTTGCCTCCCTCCAAACCTTCCTGTAGGATATACAGGAGAGTTCCCAGGCGGGCAAATTAAATTTTCACATAGAGCTTAGCTCTATTATGATCAATTTGAGTGGACAGAGAGATGAGCCCCATTTCAAGCCGTACCGCCTAAACCGGGTATAGTTAGTGAGGCCAAGCAATCTACGCCAAATTATACCTTCCGTCACATCCGCCCACTTACACCAAACAGAATAGGATGTCTCCAGGGCATACAAGCACATGGCCACCAGCTTCTGCTTATATATATTAGTTATTCCCAGCAGGTTGAAGCCTGCCGTTTTTTTGGGAGAAGTACATAACTGCTGTTAAAGTGGCCATAACTTTAAATCTTTTACTCTGTTGAACCATCATACTCATTTCTCCACATACCTCATGGCTCAGATACTTGCAACAGTTCACTTTCTTTATCAGGCCTAACGGGCACCAAATACTCGACTTTTTACAGCAGTTTCTACCCAGTTCCATAAATTGAATTTTAGAAAGATTGATTTTTAAGCCATTATTCTTAGCATATCCACATATGGTACTAGCTCTATTGCAGATTCCACTATAAGTATTGTCAAAGAGAATAATGTCGTCTGCATAGCAGATACACCTTTTTTTGTGAGAGACAATTATGGGGAAGGCGTTCATTTTTTCTTTAAAAATACCACCAGAATCGGCCTTAAACAGATTGTACAGAGTAGGTGCTAGAGTGCAGCCTTGTCTTACGTTTTTAGCAATGGAAACAGGATCAGATATAGCACCCGTGTTATCCAGCCGAATTCTGACCTTACTTTCATCATAGAACATCCTGCAAGCATGCAGGAGATGAGGGAGCATACCAAAAGACTTAAGTTTCGACCACAAACTCTTACTCTCTACTGAGTCAAATGCAGTGGAATAAACAACAAAAAGCATGTATAGCGGTAGCCTATCCTTGCCTTTGGCCTGCTCAATAAGTGTAGTTACTATAAAGATATTATCATTGGTCGAGCACCCTTTGTGAAAGCTTGTTTGAGCCTTATCCAGGATAGTATTGCTCTCAACCCATTTGGTGATTTCATAGAGAATTCTGGTACAAAAAATCTTGCTGGACACATCAGTGAGTCCAAGAGCCTATAGCTTTCAGGTAGCTTGCGAGGATCGCTTTTAAAAACCAGAATGATGATAGACATCTTCCAGGAATGAGGCATCATACCTGTGTCAATCATTTTTTGGAATAGAATCCCCAGTATGTTGGCCCAGAGTTCAGGGTTTTCTTTTATTATGGCATTACCTAGGTCGTCTGGGCCAGATGCTTTGGAGGATTTTAATTTCATAATTATCCTTATAATATCCTCCCGCTGTATAGTCAAATTAGATATAGGGCTCTTATCAAACCTAAGCGTATCACATTCAAATTTATTAGCAATAAATCCCATCCAGGTGTAACTATCAATGGGAATTGTCAGCACCAAATTACCAACATTACCCTAAGATCTAAAGCTGGCCCAACATTTCCTGGTGTTCCCCTAATCTCATGGCTCTGGACACTAGAATTACATGCCTGCAGATCCTGCGCATCTCTCTTTTCTTATCCCTAATGACCCTATCATAAACTCTCATTTTGCTAGGGCCATTCTTTCAGGGCCTTAGCTTCCCTCCTATGGGAATAAGACCAAGTATGTGTTTAGACAACCAACTCACAATATTATCAGCAGAGCAAGTAGTCTAATAAATAAATTAGTCTAAACTAAAATATCCCCCTCCATGCTTCAGGAAATATCATTGTACTGAATCCCTGCATTTAATGTCTTCGTGTATGATTATTTTGTATTCACATGCACTGCGCCCGATTGGCAAAGTCCAAGAAATGTTTTAACCAAGCTGTCTGTAACATCGCCGTGGTACCCAAGGGTTTGGGCGAGTAATAAATGCAATAAATAAATAAATAAAATAATGCTCTAATCATATGTCGCCACACCACTTTTTGGCCTTAGCTAAATTGGCATCAGAACACCCGATCCTTTTGCCACGGCTAGAGATAATGATCCCCCTGTGGCATCTGTATCTGCAGGTCTAATACCCAGACTAACCGTACATTGTACCAGGGTGTGGTCACTAAATTCATTTTCCAATATCTCCAAGCCAGAGAGACTATCAAACTTGTCATTCATACAAATATAATCTAGTGTTGATGCATACTGACCATTGGTCCATGTACGACATGTTATTGACGTATCATATTTGCTTCCATTAATCACAAATAGTTCCAAGTCATTTAGGCATTTAAATAAAGTTTCTACAAATTACAAAGCCTGTGTTAGCGGCCCTGTGTTTATGGTTAAGCTGCTCAACTCATTGAAAGGGCACTTTTAGGGTGGCTTTAACCTTGCCCCCCGTGGACAAATCTTCACCAAACTTTAGAAAAAAGGTATATGGCCCCCTTTGAATGATATTGCAAAGGTTGATGAAGTTACGTCTAGGGGAGGCCAAAGTTGTAGGGGGGGGTCATAAAATGTGTTGAAATCCTCATAGACGCATTGAAATAAAATGTTGATTGTGCATACAGCCCAAACTGCTGGATGGGTTTTCACCAAATTTGCGATAGGAGCAGTGGCTTGGTCCCGAGTCCGTACAAATTGGTGTAATTCCATCCAGTCATTAAAAAAAAAGGGCCAAATAGTAGGTAAAAAAGAAATAGGGATATCTGGGTCTGGTCCACGGCCTCAATTCCAATTCCCAATTTGGGGTATGCTAACACGCCTGGTCCAGTAAAGGGGCAGTGTAATGTCCACAGACAATGTACGTGCCCGCTGATTGGATGCTCAAAAGCGTGAGGTGCGTCATATTTTTGTAAACGGTTGCCTTGTTGGTGTCTGCATATAGCGCAGTGGGGTAATAGTCTGGAAAACACATTTGGGGTTCTTTGGTTGGCGAAAGAGGGGGTGGAAAGGGTGGGGGAGTGAAATATAATAGTGAAAATAATTGATATGAAGCTGTTTTATAGGTGAAAAGGGGTTTGCGGGTGCCGCTGAGTCTGCAGACATAGCCACTGACCGCAGACAGTGCAGTGAGAAGAAGTCTGGAAAACAGATTTTGAGAGTGGGAGAGTGCAATAAAGTTGTTGTTTCTATATGTGAAAATGGTGTGCAGGTGCCACCCAGTATGCGGTCACTTTAGGTGTCTGCGGACATCATTTGGATTGTAGGGGGTTCAGGGTGAGTTTTGCTATTTCAAGGTGAACTGTACGTACTTGTTATATGATTTAATTATTTTGTGGTGGTTGTGGCCAGTGGCTAGATTTTTGGGGGCAGGGCTTTAGTCAATATGTGAGGTATTCGACCATCCACACGGGAAAGTGTCCCCTTGCCTAGGCTTTTTCTGAAATTTTGTAACAAATAGAATGATGGGAGATCAACCTCAGAAAATGTATGGGGTTAATCTGCACACATTTTCCTATGCTCACCGTACAACAAACACATAGTCAAGTGTACTCCAGGGAGAAACATCCTACAGGTGCATTCATCCCTGTCACATTTAGTTGGAATGTGACAGCCACAAGTAAATCAAAGAATCTCAGGAAGGGGAAGGCAATACCTTCCTACTGCCATGGCCAGCCTAATTAAATATAACAGCTCCATGGATCCGCCCTGTTCTATTGTCTAAGTTCTATGTGGTGGCAGCACATACTGATGAGAGATAAATGAAAGCAGGCCTGCGAAGAGGCTTGGTCACAGAACTAACACAAGGGACAGGAAACTAACAGATCCTTTATATATAATGTGTAAAATTGAAGCTATCTCCCACCTTTCTGTAT